>NC_054054.1:18700288-19325288 GCF_017639655.2 Falco naumanni | reverse complement strand
CAACTGTATCTATTCCTGCTAGAGGATGAGTTGTTTTCTGCATTGAAACTTTTTGATTTCATATCAGGTGAGACTAGGAAGGAGTGTGCCTGTGAGCTACTCCGGCCAAAGCTGTTATGGAGAAGTAAGTAACCTTTCCTTTAAATAACAGCTGCTGTGTGTGCCATTCTGTCTCTGAGAGTCAAGCAGAAATTCCATACTGGAACCAAGAGACTTAACGAAAGGTTAATGAATGTTAGAATTTTCCTGTGAAAAGTTCTGGTCCTGGGAAACTGGCAGTTTCTAAGAGAAGGTTGTGATATTGAAAATTTCTCAGTAAAACGCCCTTCACTGATACTTTTAGACATACAACCCATGCTTATTTTGCAGCTGGTCCATGATCAGGTTTTTTTAATGCATCTGAAATTTTGGTAATTTTTCTTATTACATGTAATTTAACAGAAGAGTCGTATAAGTGCTTCTGGTCTACGTTTAAGTGTCAGATATTTTGAGACTACATGAATTTGTTCTATGTTTAGATGAAGGAGAAGCAAGAGGCAAGATTGTACTGTTTTCCCAAAGTCAGAGATAAAAATTCCCCATCATTAATTAAAATCCATTTTTTATATCATTGTTACTCAGGTCTGTCCACCAATTTTTCTCTCTGTTTCAATTGCTGTGTTTCTTCCTTGTATTTCTTTTCTATATACCGTTACCCACTCACCCTTTTGTTTTTTCACATGCTTCTTGTTGTAGATGGGAAAGCTGCAGGATCCACAACTTACACATAGTCTTTGCAACTCTCTTAATCACTTGGCATAGCAGTGAGAGAGACCTGTTTCCATGGCGTGTGATGTGTATCTCCATGAACAGGAAAGAAAGAGATGATACTCTTTTCACGGATGAGTAGGTCAACTTCCTAATATGCTAGCTTGGGATCCCCAAGAGGCACCCAAATGGAATTTTTTATTTCACCTGTGTTTCTTTCATAGAAAAGGTATCTTATACTCTTTACAGACAACATTATGTGGTAATATTTAGATTTGTAAGAAGTTAACTTCAACTTTTGAAAAAGCAGATAGAACAAAGCCAGGAGACATTGGGAAATGGTGTTATTCAGGTGAACAGAGCTCAGCATTATGCCAGAAATGGGGAGGAGTAAAAAAATAATTCACAAAAGAAAGTTACATGAGTCTCCTCTTTGTGTTGACAGACTGAATGAATGGGGGTTGCATCTCACTTGATTAACTTATACTGATGTGAATGAAAACCAAGTCTCTAAATCTACTTAAAACTGTAGTGTTTCTGGCATGTGTGAAACTGCACAACATTTTAATTAAGCTATCCACAGAATGTCAATAAAAAAGTGTCTTTGAACAGGTAATAGCTATCCAAAATAAAAAAAAGAACAATCCTGGGGACACTACAAAGAACATTAGCACAGAAAGAGAAAATTTTAAGTCAATTGTAAGTCTGAACTTTCAGTAGATATAAACTGGAATATGTCCCTGTGAATTCTGAAACAGGTGAGTGAGATTGGCTGGCATATTTAGGTTGTTTACAGTGGCTCATGATGGTCTATTAATATCAACAGATGATCTGACATTGGCTTCCCTGGGGCCAGGATTTCAGCTCTGATATATTTGTTGGGAGTTGGAGAACATAAATTAGGAATAAGGCAAGCTAGAATATATCTCCATTTAGAAGGATAAGTTATTTTTTATATAGATTTTTCAGTCTGGCAACTACGTACTATCAAGTCTGAAATGGGTGTCCCATATCAACCTGTACTTTGGGAAGACATTCTATGAAATCCACTGTATCAGAAGAGGCAAAAATCAAAAATTCTCCTGAGATCTGTATAGGCGCCTATTCTTATTTGTGGAATATGAGGACTGATGCTAATGAATGTGTGCTGTGGATTTATCCATTCAGTAGTATAAAAAAACCCCTACACGTTGTGTTTACTAGCATCTCATAGGAAAAATACTGGCTGTTCCTCCCAAGCAGTTATGTGTCCTCTTTAGGTTTGGGTTCAGTGAGAACAGCAACCAAATCTGTTACTACACTGTTTCTTTAATAGATCTTAAAATGCTTTAAAAAAAGAGATTGATAATATTTTTCCAGGTGGGAAAGCTGAGACAGAGTCCAGTGAAATGATTTCTAAATGACATTCAGATGGCAAACAAGAGCTGGAAATTTAGGCTTGGTGGTGTACACCATGGATCTGACAATTATCCCCAGGTAGAAGTTACCTTTCTATGTTAGAAAGACAATTAACCGTATCTTTAATGTTAGAAATTATCTTTCTGACAAAACATTTGTTTCTGTCAGTTTGGTTTTTGGCTTTGAGGGTTTTGTATGTTTGGTTTTTTTGGTCAGTGTCTTCTAGTACCTTGTAAATGTTGACAGATTCTTAACTTTGCAGGTTCTATGAGAATATGAATTTCTCTATTTCTTATTTTGCAGAGAGCAACAGATCTTGAAAAGCACCTAGGTGCTTAATTCCCAGAAAATTGACTAAAAGATTTAACTAAGCTTCCACAGTAAGGCTGTGTCTAAGCCAGCCATTGAATCTGGCTCTCCCGAGCCCAGTACAGTGCCCTGGGGCCAAACAGAGATGCAACATGGTGTGACATGTTATATCTTCACTATACAACATTGTGAAAGGGAGGATCAGAATAATTTCTTAGTTCATGCTTGACTAGAATTCATGCAGCTGGCATTTCTTATTGGTAATTCAAAGCAACCTACACTCACAATTAAAAAGCTTTTTTGTGAATTGTAAGCAAAGACTTTTCAGCCTGCACTTTGGGGTTCCCTGGTCTGAGCTGTCCTTTGAGCCCCTGTGTAACTGCAGAGCATAAGAATAATCGAGTAATTTTGGCCTTTACACAACCTATAGTGAGGTGTTATTTAAAGATTAGTATAATATCATTGTTTACTTTTTACTGAATAATCAAGTAAACATCTCTTTCTTAATCCCTTGAGGCTTCAGAGGTCAGGCTTCTGCTTTTTGGCCTCAGGTTCTATGGCTAAGAGGACACAATTCACATGTAGTCCTTTAAGGAAAAACAGATTTTCCTGTGGTTCTTTTTGTTTTCTTTTTTTTTGTGAGGTTGTTTTTTTTTTTCCCCTAAGTCTCAGGGACTGATTCATCTCTATCATAATTTTTTACAGTGCTTTCAGTCCAAACCTTTTGCAAAGTTAACCCCTCTTACTTTACTGTGAGAGCTGAATTGGCTTCAAACTTCATAAATGATCTGAAAATAAATACAAAATCTCATTTTGTTCTTTTAATGCTTCTGAAGAATTCCTTAAGTAAGCTTAAGGCATTACTTTTTTAAACAGGCCTCCTCCACTTAGTGTTTCTGAGGCAGCCCACAGTGTGTTGTAGAATGGTAGCTGTTACCTCAAATCAAATGCTGTCTTACATTTACCACTTGATAGAGTTTTCCATAACAAAGACAGCAGACTAAAGCCTGTTACAGTAAGCCATACTTTATTTCAAATCAAATGCTAATCCATCTGAGGACATAAATACAGCCACTGAACCCCCAAACTTCAAATTTCAGTCACTATTGTTTCACGTAAGGCACACATTTCATTTGAAGTGAACTATCATGAAACTATCATAATGCAATTAGCAGCTGTCGTGTGGGAAACCTATGAGGTCAGACAAACAAGGCAACCAGATGGTGCTCACAGTTCTGCATATTCAATCAACATTTTTTCATACTGTATCATAAACTTTCTTCTCTGGTGCAAAGGGCCCCACGACTTAATCTTGACAAGTTTATGTGTTAGTTTGCACTGTCAGGAGCTAATGTTGTATCTCATATGCACTATTATTAAACAAATTCAAAATATGAAATACCTACTCAAATGTAAAGTGCAAGAAATAAAATCACAAGGTTGGATTTCTCTCTGGCTATGTGAAACAAAGGCAAGGATTGAATTGTGGGCTTTCACAATGGAGGGATTTTACCAGTGAAATGCCACAAGGATCTGAGGTGGGATCTGTATCATGCAATAATCTTGGTAGCATAAATTACATAATTTCAGGTAAGGTTACATAATTTCTGGATAACAGCACATTGCCTAGGGTACAAACAGTTGCAAAACAGTCTCAAAAAGCTCAATAGAGTGAATGAGAAATTTCAGTTTGTCCTGGTTTTGGCTAGGATAGTTCTGGGTTTTTTTCAGTAGCTTGTGCAGTGCTGTGTTTTGGATTTAGTATGAGAATAATGTTGATAGCACACTGATGTTTTTAGCTGTTGCTGGGTAATGTTGATACTAAGTCAAGGACTCTTCAGTTTCTCAGTCCCTGCCAGCGAGAGGGCTGGAGGGGCACAAGAAACTGGGAGGGGACACAGCCAGGACGGCTGACCTGAACTGGCCAAAGGGGTATTCCATACCACAGAACATCATGCTGAGTATATAAACTGAGCGGAGTTGGCCAGGGCCTGCTGACCACTTCTTGGGGACTGTCTGGGCATCAGTCAGTGGATGGTGAGCAATTGCGTTGTGCATCACTTGTTTTTTTCCCCTTCCTTTTAGAATTTATTCTTTCCTATTATGTCTCCTTTTCATTGTTGTTGTTATTATTATCATTATTATTATTATAATCATCATCATAATATTTTACTTTATTTTAATTACTGAATTGTTCTTATCTCAGCCCTCGAGTTTTACCTTTTTCCCAATTCTCCTCCCCATCCCGCTGGGGGTGGTGGGGAGTGAGCAAGTGGCTGCATGGTACTTAGTTGCCAGCTAGAGTTAAGCCACAACATGGTTGAAATTTAAAGATGGCAAATGACCAGGAGGTTGGGTGGAACATCTTGGGAGTCGCTGTGGGTTGCTCTCTGAGGACATCAACTTGATGTGCAGCAGCAGTCTAAAAAGCACACGGGAATTACCTGGAAAGGATAGAATGCAAAACAGAAGATAGCAGTATCATGCTGTGAATTCATAATGCTTTCATAGCTTGAGTGCTGAATGAATTTTTGGGCATCCTTTCTCAAAAAAAGACACAGTAGAACTATGTGAGGCACAGAAAATTTTAAGAAGGATGGTCAGAAATAGTGAAAAAACCTTCCACATCAGGTAAGCTGGACTGAATAAGACACAGCCTTCAGAGGGGTTAAGTGCAGAAGGAGCATGATACAGGTTTATGTAATTTTGTACCATGTGAAGAAAATCAATAAGGAATTATTTATTTATATGCTTGTAGCACAGAAGCTTAGAGATAACAAAGAGCAGAAGGTTTAGAAGGGAAAGAAGCACTTTTTTACACAATACAGAAATGAAGATCTTCTGTTCAGTAATTTCCCAGTTTATATGCGTCAAAATTACAAAAGAGTGAATAAATAGATGTGTCAGCAGGGAGGATGGCTCAAAAAGTACCTAAACTGTGAGTGCCATATCTTGGGGGGAAGGAGGCAAATGCAGAAGAATCCCAGTGCATCTCCAGTTTGTAACATTGTTTTCCTAGAATTTCTGCTATTGTGCACTTTCAGAGGTAGGGTACAAGGTTGGGTTTTAGTCTGGGGGCTCAGACTAATGCTTTCATGTAGACAAGTCATTGAGGCTCCCAAAATCAAATCTCTTTGCCTGAAGTTCCTCAGTAAACTTCAAATCCACACTGTAAAAGATATGTAAATACTTACGGGGTTTAAACACAAAGTTTTTTTCTTATATGTCTTTCACACTGCGATCTCAGGGCTAGGAGATGGGTTCTGTTACCTCTTGCACTGCCCAGGGAGTAGGGTTTTACTGGGGGACAGTGACAATTCTAACACAGCTCTCTAACTTGCCATCAGCTGCCTTTACTGTAAAAACAGTTCCATTAGTTGGTCTTGCTGTATCCTTGAAAAATCCCTCTTAAAAAAAAAAAAAAAAAAAAAGCTTTCGAAGAGAAGGAGATCTAGCACACATAACATTAGAAAATCCATAAAATTGTTCTTGGTTTTTTTGGGTTTTTTTAAACCTTATCTATTAATGTAGTGTTCAGGAATTATACTAGCTTGCCAGTTAAATAGCTTTCTTCAGGCTTATCGAAAAGTTTATGATGAGTTTTATGATTGACATTACTTGTGTGTATGGTTACATATTCTCAGTAAATTATCTAAACTGTGGGCACAGATTCTCAAACCAGTGTACCCGGAAATACTTCCTTCATCTTTAGGAAGTGAATTTGCAAAACTGGCCCACAAGGGTCCTGCAACATTTGGCCCTATATTCTTCCATCTCCAGAATAACTGAAGGGAAATGGAATTTCAAAAAGGCTTTATCTGTTTGGTATGATTTTGGATTAGATTGAGATTACAGAAGCTTTTATGGATTTGTTTTTACACCGGTAGGTTAATATCTGAATTTCGTTTCTGAAATTCATTTGTTGGATTATTGTAAAACAAATTCTGACAGGGAATAGCCATATCTCATACAAAAACCTGAAAATATTCTTTGCTCTTGAGATTTCAGCCTGTTTTATCATGCCATGTTAACACTGTTTTGTAGAACATAAGGCCAGGCTAACCACCAGGCTTGGTGGAAACCCCTCCAGTCATCCTGGGTAAATGACTAATGCACCCATCTTCTTATGTTTATCACATACCTACTTTACATGCGCACGTCAGGCATTTAAATATATTTCTTTTTTTTTGCATTTTATAATTAAAACTTCATTGGCCAAGAGGAGGGTAAGGAGGGGTCCATTACTCTTTACCCTAATACTTAAATACTTACAAGAATAGGAGGGACAACCACGGATAGGACGTCTTGATGCCTTGACTCATTTCCATGATTGTCAGTCCAATGACAAGTTATTGGAGGTTTTGAACATGAAGACCTTTTGGATTTAAGTATATGAACTGGGAGCTCTTTGTACATACAGGCAAACTATCACTGGAATTCCACTACTAGGTGGAGTGTTAATTTAGTTCAAGGATAAATCACAGTTCTCGGGAGATAAATCAGAACTCTATAGACTACTGTGGAAGAGCTCTTAGTAAACAGTCCTGGAGAGCTGATTTCTGGAAACAGCTGAGTTCCCTTTCATATCCAGTCTGTACCTATGATATCCTATCATGACTGTGTTGCCAAATGAATATGTATTCCAAGCTAGATGGAGATAAAATCTTTTGACAGAAAAGAGAGGAAACCCCCCTGTCAATTGATTACTGTACCTGCAGCTATGAAAAAAAAAATAATATATATATATATATATATGTATATGGGTGGTGGTGGTGGTGTGCATTTCTTTGATTTAAATCAGTTAAAAAGGACTTACATAAGCAATAATTTTTTAAAATTGTATAACTGCAGATATGATGTTATGGTAAAGGTACTATGCAGAGTATTAAGCTAGCTCTGAATGTCTGCATGATCCTTCTCACAGCATCTATAAATCATTTGCAAGGCAGCTGGCAATTATGAAGGTCTATTGATAAGCCATAGAATGGCAGGAGGGAATAAAAGGGAATATAAAGAATAAAATTAGCAAAGATAGTTTTATTTGAAAATATGCTTGTTTGCAAACATTTTTTGTTTTATTTTTGTCCTCTTATCTCCCTTAGAAATGTAAACCATGCAAAAGCACAGAGACTTCCTGCTGCCAAAATTTATCTTTTTTGACAGTAACTGCTGCTTACCTGAAGAATTAGAGGGAACATGGTTTTCTTCTGAAGTAGTGCACCATGTTGTGCATTCAAATTTTTACTCTTCCTGATGTGATTTGATGATACTGTTACAAAGCTAAACTGTTGACTAAGGCTGTGAAGTAAATTGAGTGGACTATAATTCCTGAAAGTGGAAAAAAAAATAAAAAAATCATGAGCTGTTCTGTGCAGTTAGAATAGTATAATCACAGTAAGGGAGAATTTAAACTTGACAAGTTTATGAAAACCTGTTTAAAATTCTTAACATAATTTAATTTCTATGATCTATCTGTAATGACATTGCCAAAGTCCAAATAATATGATGCAACACACTAATGGTGTTTTGGGGTGATCTTTGTAGCATTTGAGATTTGTAATAATAGTAACACTACCTTTCTTCAAAGAATACTTTATAAGAAAATCTATTTCAGGAGATGATAATCTTATTTATTTATAAATAATAAAGGTGTCAGAGGGAGGAGAATATACTCTGATCAACCATTACAATACACATGCCAAACCCATGGTAAGAACGAGATACACATTCTATTGGACCTTATTTCTTAATAATAAACTTTTGTGTGCTTCTGATTTCCTGAAGTAATTTATGCGATATCATCAGACAGTAATAATTTTTATTGTCATAATGGTTTTATGTGCCTATATTAAAGAACCCAGAGGTGTGTACAAGGAAGCACCTAAAATAATCTGTGCTCTGTGGGGCACACTTGGTAGAAGAGAAATGTTCTGACTGAAGGGAAGGAAGTTTTGTGTATGTATTATGTAAACTCATCTTCATTTAAGATGTTTCACAAACTTCCAGTGAAATATATGAAGTAGAAGGCTTACCTGAGCAAGCAAAGGCTTTGAAAGTAGTTGTCCCTGCAAACTGCTGCAAACTGAGACTTGAATATCCAAGATTTCTACCAGCCTCATTGGAAAGTCAGTGTACGGTAACTGACTGCTTCACTAGCTCATGAGTTGGTTTGGCAGAATGAAGTTCCAGCTTAGTTTAATACCTCTTTAGTCTACTGCTGAGAATGTACAGCAGTGTCTAAATTCAACGCATGAGTAATTCCGATCCTGGCTGGAGTTCGAATGTCATCTATGCAGTCACTGCATGCTGTTGGAACAGCAGGTGGAGTCTACAAAGCCTGTTTCAAAAAGTACTACAGGGAACACTGGAAGGAACTTGACTGTCTCTTCCAAACCCACAGAAACTTTAAAGATTTTTGGGATTTTATTTACAGAGAGGACAATTAGATACCAGTTTAAAAAACAAAAATTCCGAAGAGTTAGGTCTTACATGAATGTATTATTATCAAAACCTAAGGTTTTCTGACTTGTCCATTTTTTTTTTGTTGTTGTCTCAATTTCAGAATGGAAATAAGAAAAGCAATGTCAGTAAGATAAATGCTCACAATTACTTTGGTCTTAATCATATTGCTCCATGACCATGATGGATCCTGGAAGAGAACACACTTCTCTCTTTTTTGACCTTATTATTATTATTTCTCTTCTTATGACCTTAGCAGGGGCCATTTACTAGATTACTGTCACTTGCAGACAAATAGGTGAAGTGTAAAGTCAGTATAAGATGGTGCTGCAGGAGGCTACTGTTTGCCCTATTGCAGAAATCAGTCTGTTCATTTGCATTATACATTGAAATCAGTGAGATTTCAAGGTCTGAATCTGAACCTGATTTTGAGACTTAAACCATCTACAAAGAAGCAGATCTAATACCCATAACTAAGGCAGTATTTACTAGTTTTCTATTTTGCTTTTTCTAGGTCTTATATTATTTGTGTTCAGTTTCTGAAAAGTTAAACCTGAATTGTCCTTCAGATTTGTTTGAATGTAATCTTGTCACTCACTTGGCTGACTCAATAATTTATTGATTAGTTGTTAACTTGACATGCTTCTTTCTATTGTTTATAGCAGAAACTAGTTATTTCCTAAATTTCTCTGTTGTTGCTGTTAGTCTAAGTTTAACATCTTTTGGGCAAGCCTATCTCACTGGAGTGTCCAAGTGCAGCCAGCTATGGTCCTGGCACTACCGGCAGGGTCTTACATTGACAATCAGCTGAAGTCTTGACTACTGCTGCTATTATAAAAAAAACGTGTGGGAGAAACTGCAGTATCAAGTTTTAAATTTGAGAGTTATTATAGATTTAGAAGAAACAATACAGGCAGAAACTGGAATATGGCCATTTCAGTATTTTTTCTTACAGATTGTGAGCAAAGAATGGAATGGAGCATTAAAAAAGAAATCCAGGGGAAAAAAAAAAATTACTTACTGACTGGTGGCTGAATTAGAACAAATCCCTTAGAATGACGTCACTTTTATTTGAGAACAGTAACTGCTGGAAAAATCATTGACCTGTTTCAATGTTTTGGTGTAAAAAAACCCAAAACTAACAGTTTTAATAGTAGAATCTTCCACTGATACCTACTTCATAAAAGAAGAAGTCTTTTATCTGTCTAGTAGTTCTTAAATTATTAAAGTGAAAGACATCTGCCTGGACTGAAGTTAGATTCTTTTAGAACTAAGTATCTGTATATATACCGTAATTAGTTTTCAATCCTTTATTTACAAGTAGAACAAATCTATTTAAATAAGTCTTACAAGATTTCTCATATTAAGCTCTTATTACATCTGTGAAGGATCAGTGATTTGTTAAAATATAGACTGAAGTCAACAAAACAGAACCTGTATAAGACTGCTAGGGAAGAGAATCAGCTCCCCTCCAAACAGTGCACCAAAATTGATTCTGTCTTTAAAGGTGTCATAATAAATTTGTATTTTCCCTTTCAAAATGACATTTCAACATTTAATTTATTCCCATTATTCCTAAATGCATAGCCAAGTGCAGAATTTCTAGAAGGGCTTGTGCTGTCCTTGTTCTGATCACATAGATCCTTTGAGGAAAAGGCTTGCTTGGAAATTGTGCAATGGCCATAGAAAAGGAATATTTTTAACAGTTTAAAAATAGATCAGATGCTGCACTCCATGCAACCAACTGTTCTCACTTTCCAAGTGATGGAATGTCCACCCACACCTCTCTTGGAAAGAAGAATTGTTAATTCAAAAAGAGTCCGTGTTTCAAGCTGTAGGCTGTACTGACAATTTGGCAGTGCCCACACCACCAGACCTTGTTCTTACACCTAAAGCCACTTGGAAGTTTCAAAATGGAGTGCTGCTGTTGAGGTATGTCCTTCAACACTTCTGGTTTGTATTTGTGCCATTACTGTGACTACTTTTTATAAAATACCTGTCACTTGTTGACCAGCAGGAGCTTACTCTCTCTTATTTTTTCCCACCCCCCTAACAAACAGTTGTAGCAAACATAATACATGTTCTACTTGCCATCACCGGGATATAAAGAGAATTGCTAACTCTGAATTCATAAATATCGAGCAGTCTCCATTTGGCAGCTTTGCCATTGCTGTATAATTGCAATGAGAATGTAGGTCCCAATTACACTTAAGATTTATCAGATTATATTTAGGGCATGAATTGCAGCCTTTAATGAGATGGGATAATGGGTGGTAATCAGGTTAGGAGAGGACTGAAATGGCTTTAAGAGAAACTTTGAACTATCCAGTGTGAAGCTCTGTTAACTAGAAGCTACTGCAACTGTGCTTAATAGCACATTTGGTGCCATTAGGGCCCTGCTGCTGCCCTTTGATACCATTCCTGACACGGTCCTTCGTCTCATTTGTCTTCTCAAGCAGGAAACTGCAAGGGCAATTTCAAAGCCATCTTCTTAGTGTCCAGTAGTCCTTAAGTGTGGGGACTACCCTAACAAGCCTTACACTTTCCATATGTCATTCTAGCTGCCTAACCTAGCTAACACAGGTTGAGCTTCTCACTTCAGATTCTCATAGGCCATTTCTGGTGTAGGTGTGACACACCACACCAAGTTGATACATGCTCCTATCCTCTGTCATCCTGGAATAGTATCTTTATTCTTCACTCTGGATAAAGTGTTTAAATGAAGATCTGTTTGTGCCTGCAGAATTACCCCATTCCTGTTCCCCGAGAACCCTGCACAGCAAAGGCGTTATGCTAAAATGATAACATTTCCTCTTTTAACACGCCCGTGTTTATGGGAAATACCTGTCATTTGCTGTGTGAACTGCGCTGGCATCGGTAACTTCAATAGACACGTCTGCATGGACACATGCCAGCATTTTGGTAACTCCCAGTCTGCAGGGCATAAAGCCAGCTCTTGCTGAATCCCTGCCGTATAGCCACGCTATCACATCTTCTGGAGGGGCGGTCTGTATTTGTACATTTTTCCATAACAAAGATGCACGAAGCCAGCACTGACGTTTTGCCCAGCTGCTTAGGACTGAGCAATGTCTATTCCTCCTCTGTGTAGGAACGGTCAGTGTCATGTACCCTACTGTGGCAAAGGCAATCCTGAAACAACTGCCTTCAGTATAGGCAGTACATAACCGAACCAGAGGATTAGGGGGTGACACTGAAATACTACCGGTATTTCCACTGACCAAACTACTATCTGTACAAGTGATTTTGGTGTACATATGTGTAGGCATATCCTCAGTACTTGGAAAGATTTTATGATCACTAACTAGTAAAAACATTTTCAACAGTGTAAAAAATACTTAAAATTGAACGCTGATTTATTTTGCTGCCAGGCACGTTCTTTAACAGACATGTACAGACAGTAGTTGTCAAGGAGTTATATATGGCAAACTGACCTGCATCTGCTCAGGGAGATGAGAGCCTAATGCACATATGGCATTATACAAGTTTACTAGCAAATGTATTACCCTTGTATGTTGAATAGCCCAGCTGTGCTGCTTTTTCTTATGGGCTGAAAGTAAAGGGCAACACTTTAGCATGCCCTGTTGGAAGGAGCAGAATGGGTTCTGGGAAACACCAGAGAGCCACGCCATAATCCTTGGGAGCAGAACAAAACAATCAATGTCATCTCCACAAATACCTGCTACAATAGGAGATTTCTAATTACTTACTATTTTTTTTAACTTTGGACCCTATCTTCTAAATTTTTTTCCAGTCACCTGTGCAAATTTAAATTTCAGTTTGCTCTGTGCATTTCCTCAATGTATATTAATTTACACCTCGCCTTTTATTGTGTTCAGTAGGTGAGCTATTAAAGGACAGTTATTTAGAAAAATATATTTTACTGTTGTATGGATCAGATCTTTCAAAACAAGTACTTCTGCAAAATAGGTCTATGCATGTTCAAAGTTCCTCCTTCCTGTACTGGCATTTCTTACAATTAGCCAAAAAAAACCCCAACCCAACAAAAAACGAAACTATAGTCTATAGCCCCAATCTAAAGAGCAAAGCATCATGCATTGCAGGAAACAAATAGCTGAGTAAATAACTGGAAATAGTTTAAATTTAAATATTTATTGTAGAAGGTTAAACACAAATATGTGGGTTTTGTTATTAAATATGTCCCTTTTATGAAGCATAGTGTTGTGTCTACGACGATGTAAGATACTTCAGCATGACTGATCTAACCTCAAAAGTGTTTATTTACGGTGAGTTATGCTGAAATATTCATGGACAGAAAGAAAGTAGTAAGGTTTAATTAACATATGTATCTGTGGGATACACAGATACATAAAATAGCAAGAAGTGCAATAATCTGTTGTTAGTAGCTTGCAGTTATTTCTGTCCTTAGGAGTAATTGAAATATACGGGCTGACAGAGTATCTTTACGGCTGGCTTGGGCATTGCAGTGTTTACTGGGGAATGGGAGTATGCGGTTGATTAACATTGGAAGTATCCATCTCTCCATGTAAATAGAGCATTGGAAGAAAGGATTATTTGGTGATGAAGCATAAAACCGTGATTTGGAAACTGGAGGTTCATTTCCCAGCTCTGTTACATGTTTTCTCAAAAGTAAAGCATCAGAGCACTCCATTTTGCCTCTTTTGCGGGCAGAGAAGTGAGCAGTAGAAGTTTCTCTCCCATTTTGCAAAGCACGTCCCAGAATCACAAGTCTTCTGTGGATACTGCTGGTTTGCTTTATATCCTAGTAAAAATCTGATTTTGCCATATTATACCTATATGCCACATATTTCATAGCGTAATCCCTATATCCACTGGGGCCTTGCAGGGACAGTATAGTACAAATAGAGACGGCGCCAGGATACGAGCTGAAGTTGGGCAATGTTTTGTAGGAATGCCACGGGTTGTGCTGTCAAACATCATACTACCACAAACCATATTCTCTCTGGCACTCATTTATTGATAAGTATTGTGTCCTAAATTATTCATGCGTTTTTTTATCCTCTTGTTCTGCATTTTGAGGGCTTCTCGCTTTTTCTAAGTACATTTCTTTTGCGGCGTAGTATTGTAAACAGTGATGATAATCAGCAAAAAGGCAGCAACAACCAAAAAAAAATGGAGGCACATCTTGTAGTTGGTTAGAAAATCATAAATACAGTGGAGTAGTCATACCTTCCGCCCACATGAATATCAAAGGATGGGCACCTCTAGATGAGGTGAACGTACGCGTGTCTTCAGCTGATAGTGCCTGCTGCACAATTAAGTTTAGTATCCTAGTAACAGCTGCCCATGCCTCCTCCAGCAGGGACGTGCAGTGAACTTTTAAAGGGCAGACTTCAGCATGCTGAATAAAAAGCAGCAGGCAGAAGGGCAAAGTCAAAAATTTAGAAAAAATGGCTGCAGGCTGTTTTGTGCGGGTTTTTTGAGAGCATTTCATTAAAGGAGCAGAAGGCTTGTGTGCCTTCTAAGCATTTAAGTAGTAGTGGAGTGTTTATGTGAAAGAACTTCAATAGAGCCAATAACATTTGCTAAAATAGCAGATCATGCCTGAATGCAACAGGTTTGACTGGAGCAGGGATCACAGTTCAGAAAGAAATTACAAGGGCAACATGAGGATCAAAGAGAAAAAGCTGAAGGACTTAACTAGACACAAGCTGCTCTGATACTGTCTGGTAGTACTCGTTTGCATATCTAAAGGTCAATCAAAGCAAGAATTACACATACACATAATGGCTTGGCTTTCAAGAGCCCTTCAGGCCTTTGTGTCTGCTCTTAGGTACTTCAGTCTAAGGACATTGGGGTAGGTAATGCACAGCCAAACGGAGACTTCGAATCTTTTGAAAAGGTCACATGGATTTTCATATCCTCATCAATATTTGAAATGCTATGTGTTCATTTTAGGAAATTATAATTTTCTTTTATGAAGGCAAATACACTTCTAAAACAATGTGATAGGATTTTCTCTTGGCTTTGTGTATGTGTCTGTATGCATGTATTTTTTTCCTAATCTTCCCTTTACCTGCAGTTCTTAGTTGCATATTTTCTGTGGTCAAGCCATTTAACCTTCAGCAAACCTGATCTGAGCATGTGTGAAAAGGTTGTGCTAGTGAGAAAATGTGATTAGGACACATGATAGTTCTCTGGTTGTAAATCCTCTTGATACTAATGGGAGAGGGACCTCACTGGAGTATGACACAGCAAGCAAAAAGCACCAAACAACAGCCTGCTGGACCATACCCTATGAATATTCAGTTCAAGCCCTGTTCAAGATTAAATAGCTACAGACAGTAAAGAGCCAGAGACAACATTAGCTTTAGCAATTATCTGAAGTGCCACAGTCCACATGTTCAAAATTAGTATAATTTTAAGTGTCAGGCACCTTAATTTGTAGTTCTTCTTAGATTATGCATGTCTATTCAATCCATGGAAACTATGTTTACAAACATTATGTGGGTTGTAATGGCAAGTACTTGAAAACTAAAACAGATTAGATTGTTGATTGTGCTTTTAACTTCAGCTCTGCCTCTTTGTCCACCCACGAGATCTCTGTGGCAAAATATAAACTGCTTGTGCTTCGAGCAAGCACAGCTGGGAGTGCTGAGACAAATACAAACCTGGTGTTTCTTCAATATAGGGAGGGTAAAGGCAAATTAAGTAACATTCTTTGAACGTAATACTTTTCTATGTGTTAGTTTCTTGGCCATCTTTTTAAAAAGTAAATCAAAATAACTTTTCTGCACAATTACACATGTGTATATGGTCCATGGAACCCATCCTGCTAAGATAATGCCTTTTCCTGAGGTTTTAAACCTAGTTCTTAATAGAGTATCACTGTTTGCTGGCTGCCAGCTACAGGATAAAGTTGGATATAAATTTTTCTGAGGTGTGTTATTAGACATGGTCCTGGGCAACTGGCTTCAGGTGGGGCTTGAGCAGGGGGCTTGGACTTCTAGAAGTCCCTTTCAACCTCAGCCATTCTGTGATTCTGTTAAGACTAATAATATATTTTATATGTTTTATGATAGCGTGCCAATGAAAAATGATTGCTTGTTCATGTAAAGTCCCAGACTGTCTCTGTTTTACTTTCCTTCTTGAAGAAATCAGTCTGAGATTGTGAAAAATAACCCAGCCTGCTAGATTTCTCTTCTGTCTCTCTCTCCCTCTCTCTTTTTTGATAATAGCTGTCATCTTTCTGGAGAATCCTGGAATGACTGAGATGCCAGGCCAAGAACAGGAGGTAAAAGAAATATTAATGCCTACCTAACATAAATGTGAATGACACAGTACATTTTTTAAGGATGAATTTAACAAGTTCTATCTTCTTGGAGGAATATTTCTGGTTTTGTTTTTTTTTTGTGTGTATGTGTGTCTGGTTAAATCCCTCTCTAAGGGTATCAGGATGGCCTCATATGAGTCATAACAAACTTCAGCAAGCTTTTAAATTTTTATATTATTTTTAGGGGCTTGTTTTAATTTATTGAGTTTTGATCTTTCTGCTGTTTTAGAATTACTGTGAATGAATATAATTGGAAACAAAGTAATTTTCATAACAAAGAACTTTTCTAGGATTATTTTTATTGCAATCTTACATTCAAATGAATGCGTGCTTTATTTCTTCCTAAATTTCAGAGATTCTTTTTCAAAATGTCATAGAAGTTAAGTTGTGTTATGGCAACATAACAGTAGCTTAAGGTGTTCTTAAGGAATCTAAAGATTTAAATGTACCAAACACAGGCTTCCTACAGCTGATCCTAATACTGTCCTGGTTTCAGCTGGGATACAGGTTTTCTTCTTAGGAGCTGGTACAGTGCTGTTTTGGATTTCATAGGGGCAGGGGGTAGGTACTTAGTTGCTGGCTGGGGTTAAACCACGACATCGTGATTTAACCCTAGCCAGCAACCAAGCCCCACACAGCCACTCACTTGTAAAACTCAGGGGTTGAGATAAGAACAATTTAATAGGGAAAGCAAAAGCCACGCACACAAGCAAAGCAAAACAAGGAATTCATCCACCACTTCCCGTGGGCAGGCAGGTGCTCAGCCATCTCCAGGAAAGCCGGGCTCCATCATGCATAACAGTTACTCAGGAAGACAAACACCATAATGCCAGATTTCCCTCTCCCTCTCCTTCCTTCTTCTTCCCCCAGTTTATATACCCAGCATGACGTCCCATGGTCTGGAATACCCCTTTGGCTAGTTCAGGTCAGCTGTCCTGGCTGTGTCCCCTCCTAATTTCTTGTGCCCCTCCAGCCCTCTCGCCGGATGGGCCCAAGAAACCAAGTCCTTGACTTAGTATAAATATTGCCCAGCAACAACTAAAACCTTATCAACGTTGTTCTCACATCATAGCCAAAACACAGCACTGTACCAGCTACTAAGAAGAAAACTAACTCTATCCCAGCTGAAACCAGGATACATGACAATTCAAAAGATTAAAAAATACACCTTTCAGGCTTCATGAAATGAAAATATAAATTAAAAGTACGGTGCCAAGAGTAGTCATAATGTTTACCCCTAAAATGTCAGTTTTTTCAATGAATTTCTCCAGTGCTTGTTTTCACATGTGACAACTGTTACATTATGTCTTAAAGAATGAGCACACATCACAGGGGAGAAGTTTATAAAGTTTTTGAAAAACTTTATAAAGAAGAATTATCATGCAAGACTGTGTCTCTTAACTTGTTACCAGGTCTTGTTAGGTATTTGCCTGTCTGTAGAGAAAGCATGTACATTCTGGAGCTGCATCCTGGCTTGTGTACTAACCACCTAGGCTTTAAATCAATACCAATGAGCCAGGGAGAGAAATGCACCTTCTAGCGCTTTCTGAAAACTAACGAAAGCCTGAAGGTGCTGTATATCTGTGCTGGGGGGAGCGGGGGAGAGGGACAGAGAGAATTGGGGAAGTAAACCAGAAATGTGGTTGCTGAAGTTCCTGGGTGCTGAGATTGTAAGAAAGTCTGGAATGAATTGGACTGCAAGATCATGCAGCAAATTTTGTCTGTCTGGCAGTGGACAGACAGTAACAGATACATAAGAGAATAGCATCAGAACAGAAGTGCCCAGATTCTAATAATTCATATTTTAAGAACTTCCCAAAACAGAGGTTGTAGCCACATCTTGGAATGTAATAAATTTTTAGACTTTAGACTCTCTCCTTCAAAGATTTTGCCCCCTTCGGACTGTGTGCATGATGATTTTGTCTGGCACCTTGTACTCTTGTGTTACAAGAACAGTGACTAATATTTTTCCTTTGCACTTTATCCATGCCATTCATGATTTAATAGATCTCCTAATTTGTTGTTTCTGTAGGGAATACTCTGCCAGCTGCCTCTCTGGCACCTCAAAGGGATTTTCGGCTTTGATTGTTGCAGTGTCAGAGAGCAAGAGAGTGTTCTAGGTAGGCAGGACCGAGTCTATTTTAAGATCTATACGAGTGCTTTGGGGAATGTTCCAAATTACGATGATCCAGCAAAATTATAATTAACTTGATGTCTTGTGTGCCTGAAATAGGACCAGAACTTTTAAATTTGTTGGTGTTGAACAATGCTTTAACTGGCCAAAAGGACTGCTGCTCAAAATGACATCCACGTTTAGTTTAATAAGCAAAACTGTTGTTACTTGGGAAATGTTTGTGTGCTGGCACGTGTGTTTGAAGGTGGATTAGCACTTGCCGATGATGCACACTTGCCTGGGGCTGTAACATGCTCTTTGTTTCTGAGACTCCAGGGATAAGAGGACAGAGGACACACTCCCAGGGACTGTTTCTGTCACAGATACAGATGCCTCTCATGTCCCTTAACTTTTGATTACCTCTGTGCTGGTAGTCATTTTGTTGAGGATCAGAGGTTGATCATCTCCTCATGTATGGTCTTAGTTCAGAGCTAGAACATGAGCTGCAACTGGGGGAAGACATCTGGATTTGAGTTAACCTTCAAGCCAATCCATGTGAAGGCAGGTGTCATGATCTGTTTGGGTGTCTCAAATTCACAGAACAACATACTTTGTAAATTAAACTTTACTTTATGGGCTCTTTAGGAAAAATTATAAACAATAAACAGGGCTAACACGAGTTCACTAATTTGTAAATTAATTTATGAAGCTTCTAACTCACAAGTTCTCTAATTTATAACTCACAACTTGTAACTTGTGCACCTGTGAGCAAAATAGTTACTGAGCTGATGAGAGCGCTCATCCTTCCTCCTCCATTGTGGTGCAAGCATCCCCTATATCATATTGAGAGGCACAAAAGCCTTGGCAGCTGTTGGATCCACCTCAAACTCCTTTTTTTTTTTTTTTTTTTTTTTTTTTTAATAAACTGATGTATTCTTACATTCCAGCTTGGAAGTTTGGTTTGTACCATTTCCATGAGTTCCTGGATTCTGAAGAAACTGCTGATCAATATGCAAGGCTGATGGCTGCAGGAGCTGCAGATGGTAATGGCTGTATAAGGACCATTATTCTGGCCACCATGTCCTGCCTACCGGTGACCCTCACTTTCACCTAATGGTGCTGTCCCCAGCGTACCTCAGGCCTTAGCATGAGCTGCGTGTTAGCCAGCTTCTGAGCAGGAGCTGAGTTAACAGTCACAGCAGGGTGTGAGAAGTAGCATGATTTCTCCACCCAGGGTTTTTTTGAGTGCAATCGGGCACTTCAGGGTGTGTGCTTAAAACAAGCTCTGCTTTGGAGAGCTGGGTAAAGCCCACAGCCTGTCAGGTGGGGACAGAGAAGCTTTTGTCTCAGAAGCTGAGGAAAACAGATAATCTGTGGATTGCTGATGAAAGATCAGTGCCTACAGGTCATTGGTTAAGGTAGTTTTAATTTGTTTATGGTTTTGTTTTAAAAAAAGCAATAATAGTATTATAGTCCTTGACTGCTTAAGACAGGTCATAAATCATTAAAAACTCTTTTGATTTTGATGTATTTTTTGATTTGTGAATGAAGTAAATCCTTGTTGGCTTTTAACAGTGTTAAAGATTTCAGAAAGCAAACCAGGTAAACCAAATAATTTGGTTTTTTTCAATTTCTTATTTTTTTCAGTTGCGTTTGCATCCTGAAATTTTTGCTTGGGTAAGTAAAGATGACATTAAGGATTATAAAATTGTTGTTGGAGGTGTTGCCAGATGAAGTAAGCAATCGTGGTCTAGCTAATAAGAATAGACAACATTTGTAGCAACCTTGATATTATTGCAGAAAGACTTATGTATAAAAATTGCTGCCGTTACAACCAGTCTCTTTCATCGTATATATATATCTATGTGGATTTGAACTTCATACACTGGTAACTGAGTAGTCTCTGAACTGCTCTCCTGTCTCCATACCTGTGCTATTTATGCTTTGGTTAATGGAAAATATAAAAAATATTTTATATCCTTCTTTGTCTGCTTTACCTGTATTAGTCTCAGTGGTGGTAAATCACAGCTTTTTTTCATTCATTAATGACCATTTCTTGAGGATTTTGTTAGGTCTGTTGTTAAGAATTGGTTTCTCATAAAACATTGTGAGAATGTATTTGCTTGTGTCAAATACTTATTCTGGTAATTTATGAGCACTGTGCATGGATTAAGAACAACAAAAGCAGGAAAGGAGAATAATTAAAAGCTATATTTAGTATAATGAGGCATTTTTAGCTTAAAGGGAACTGGTTAAAACATTTAGCTCTCTCTGAACCCTGTGTTTGTATGTACAAACACACAGAACCAGAGGCAGCCTTCTCTAAAGTAATGGGATTAGACTCCTGAGTTTATATGAGCCACTAAAACTTCATGTTACCCAATGATTTTTAAACAGAATGATAAAACAGAAGACATCTTATTAAAGAGAGATCTTGGCATCCGTAAAACTATGATGTTTTTAGGATTTTCATTGTTCGGCAAGAGAAATCATGTTAATTGGATATGAAATTTCCATAACCCCTGGAATTCCACAGGCCGATATTTAGGCTCTTTTAAAACCTATCTGGCTAGCCTCTGTGATGTGCCTGGTTCAGGAAGTCCTTCCATGGACACTGTTCTGGCTGAGAAGAAGCTCACTTGGAAAGTGCAGTCCCCAGCCTGGCTGTTCTCATTCAGTGAAATAGGCAGAACCATGAAGGGGGTGCTGAGTGCCAGGAGCTCACCAGTGGCAAGCACAGGACTGGCTTTGCCACTCACTGGAAAAAAAAATTGCATCTGCAGGTGTATGATCACTGTTGCTCCCACTGAAATAAGCATACCTAATGGTAGCAACGTGAGCAGGGCTGGTGGCCAAACAAATGCAAAATAATGGGGTAAAAGCATTCATTAATAAGAAAGAATTCCTTCCAAATTATGTGTTGTCCACATATTTCCAAGGTTTTTTTAAGAAACTACTTAACTATCACTACAAAAGGATAGTGTCCATCTGTGAGGGGGATTTGAAGTAGAAGCAGAACAAAGCTCATTTTATAATGTCTATGAAACAAACCAACAAAGCCAGCAGAAATGAAACTGTTCTTTCTTCTGAGACACTGATGCTTTCCAGGGCAAGCTGATTTTTCAAAATATAGGAAAACAAACTGGGACTTTATAACGGAAAGCAATTAGTTTTAGTTCTGGGTAGCATCAAGTCTGCTTCTTTTACTGCTATAGATCAGAACTTGCTACCTGGAAAACAAAAGAACACCACAAACCCAGCACCAAGAAACAAACAAGCTAAACCCCAAGCCCCATAAGCAGTTCAAAGGCAGTCTGTCACATATCTTTGCTATTATTTTAGGAGTATTCTGTAGATACCCAGCATTACTGAGAACTTTGAAGATGTGTGAATTCAACATGAGATTATGAGGGCCACCTGCTGAAGAGATTTGGGTAAGATACTTGCAATTAGTTGGGAGATCTGAAAAAAATGAGAGACTGACACTTGCTTTCCAAAGCTACAGGAAATTGTCTGGCCCTGAGCACTTCAGGAAAAAAAAAAAACAAACAAAAAACCAAACCAAAAAATACACAATGAAGACCCCTCCCTAGATCTGGGAGAGGCACGTGTCAACAAGTGGTTTCAGCTTGGTCAGAAACTGAGACTGGACACCCTCATTAGAACCATTCAGACACTCCCCTGCTTGCTGTAGGGGGCTCTCTGGTGTGATGACAGCACAACATCAGCAACTGGGGATGTTATCGGGTGTAAGGGGCGGATAGGGAAAAGCACCCCAGAAACTCTGCTGCAGATCAGTCCCCAGCTGGAAATCCCATTTGCTGGAGCTCTTGCAGACCACAGAGCTGTAATTCTGCAGAAGTCAGAGGGAATAATACCCTAGGGACAGAGGACAGTAATTGATTTGAAGTCTCTTTGATGAATGGTTGCAGCACCTCATGAAACCTAGGTGTTTCTCTTCCATGACTTTTCTTCATCCAGAATGCCTGGTGATTGGACTAAGTTTCGGTGAAATCTCAGATAACAATAAAGGTCATTTTGTAATCAAATGACATTATTTGTAGTATAAATTACACATTTTTTTAACAGAAAGTTGTGTTCTCATAACCTTACAAAAAGTGAATATTTTTTATCACCTCCAAAGTTGATCCAAAATTTTATGGCATTTCTGAATATGCAACCACTCAGTACAATACCTCTAGATGTTAAAAATTTAATAATTGGCTGCTATACTACAGCATGAATTTAGAGATATTTTAGTCTGAAAAGAAGAGCTACTAGACCAAAAATGTCTTTATAAATATTCTTATTTTCTAGTTTAGAAGATCCAGTTTAAATCACGTTTTAAGTTGTTAAAATGTCAAAACATTCCTGTTAACAGTCATCATAGAAAGATTATTATTTTACTCTATTATCTAAATCACACTTGGCTGTTGCAGGTGAACAAGGCTACTGACCTTGAGTTTGTACATAATCTTCAAAGGACATCTCTCCAGTACACTTTGTTTAAGGCAGTCCACAACCCTGGACATACGACTTTTCTGAGTAATAGTGAGTTAGATCTGGTAGGAAACTTTCTGTACCTTTTGTGAGCATCATCGAGCAGCTGAATATTGACAAAACAGCCTCTCAGAGAAAAAAAATAATTGTTTTTTATAACCATCTGTAAGTGTGGCTTTTTTGGGAGAAGGACAAGGAATAATTTATTTATACTTTAAGTGTTCCAGGAATTTAGGATGTGTCTTTCTAATGTATTTTTATACTTATATATAGTACATCACAATAATATATCTATATCTAGATAATTCATAATAGTAATTATAATATGTGCAACAAACTGAAGCAGAGAGATCCTATCAGATAAGTTCCTCTTTCAGTAATTTTGTAGGGCTGAGAGATTGTTTACAAAATTTGGATCAAGATTAACTTTGAAATGTTTACTGCTCACTAAAATTTGATACCATGTCACCCTACACAATAGCGGGATGTGTGTTTCTGCCTGGTTGTCAGTTTTGCTCACACCTTTTAAGAGGCTCATAAACATTCACTGATTTCAGTGGGAAAAGTGAATACAGAGAACTTGGCAGAACTGAGCTGTTGCTCCAAAGGGCAAGGTCAGTGTTGCAGTCATGGACCTGTTCTGGAGTAGCTGCTGTAAAATATTCAGCAGCTGAGAGACTTGGATAATCCACAGGTAAGATTAGATCAGTAAACCCAGTGTTTTTTAAACAAAAACTTTAGAGTATTGCTTCATTTACTTTTTTTCTTATTTTTTTCTCTTTGCAGTCCTTCCAGGTAATTTATCAAAATGGAGTTGTCAACTAAAACCTAGCATTATTTTGGCTGTGGATGATGCTTAATGCATGGAGGAGGAGGGAAAAGGTAAAAACAAATTCAAATGGGCCTTGGAAAAAGTATGGATAATAGACCACCTAATACGCTATGCAAAAATGCTTTGCACTATGCAAACTTTTCTTTGTGAGGTAGTAAATTATCTTTTTGCCTTGAGTGGAATTGGTCATATGCACGTAATAGTGCACTAATGTGAGTATGGATATGTACAATCTGTCACCACTTGGGTTTGAAAACAGGATGAGCATTGGGAGTTTTTGAATTTTTTTTTTATTTATCCTGGCCCACTCATCTCTCCTGACCCAGTTGTGCTAGAAGATTTATTCATGGGGAGCTAAAGGATTACCCAGTCCAAGGATTCTCTTGTCAATGGTGCAAGACAACTATTAATGCAAATTAACAGTAAGATGTTATGGATTATGGAATTGCTCAGGTGGTGGCAAGGCACATATGAATTTTGAGAGAAAAGAGAATAGAGACATTGTAGATGCCCACAGGTAGTTTTGTCCTTGCATGGCAATTGCCATGAAAGCACAGAAGTGTTTGTGGGGAACATTCATGCTGGCATTTTTAGTGAATGAGAGCCCAAAATTTGATACACAGTGGGGAGCAGTAAGCTGGGTAGAAAGATAGGCTACGAAAGAGAGATTAAGCTGTTTGAACCGATAGCAGTGAAAAGTACTGAGGTCCCAGGCTAAGTCTGGCCTGGGTAATTATTCACTTTGCCCTTCCCTTGAAACAATCCATTTCTATGATGGAGATCTTTCTGACAGAAGTATAACCATGTTCGTTTTCCCATGGGTTGTTCTTTGTGGCCTATTTATAGATTATATTTTTAGCTGTGGCAGTACAAGGTACTCCATGTTTTGCAGTTATAAATGTGTGTGTGGTTCTCTCGTGTAAATGAAAGCCTGAAGTGCATGTTCAAGCCATTTTCTCACATGCCTTTAAATCAGGAAGTTAACAAGGATAATAAGTTACTGGAACACTTAAGCTATTCAAGTCTAGTCTAACTTAGTATTTATAATATATCACATTTATCAAAGTGATAAGATCTGTCAAAACTAAAGGTTATTCAAAAGGATTCATCTCCATTAATAGCTCCATGAGTACTGGAGTTCATAACACCTCAGTTCCTGAGCTCTTGTATCTCGTGACTGGACTGTTTACTGCAGCGGGAACATCAGAAAGTGTGTCTCCCTGCTTCACACATCTGTTCTTTCCCAGGTTGGTTTTGTGATGTCTCATAGAGATGAGCTAACACAGTAGCCTTTCCCTTAACTTGGGGAAAGAGCACTAATTTGGAACCTCTGTCCTCCATTCTGCCAGTTAATGAAACTGTAGAGATAGTTTGGGTTTGGCTTGGTTTGAAAGTGGCCACTGGATCCAAAATTTATTACAGGATACTGAAGGACAGGCAGGCAGACACTGCAACAGGGAAACAAGGCAGAAAAGATAATTAGTCCTTAACCCGCTGTAAGGGGATTCTGCCTACCCAGACACTCTTTGATAGCTTCACATGTCAGAGATACATTTCCCGTCTCAGTATGGAAGAAATGCCCAGTAATGGATATTTCAACTTTTCAAAAGGCGTTTTAAACAGCTTCTGTTTCTGCATACTTCTTAAAATATAAGTTATAGTTAAGCTTTTACTATTGATGTGTTCAGTTCTGAATTGCCTTTGGGAAGTCCTCAGAGAAGGTTACTGCCTTTAGTGGTGAAATGGAAAATCAAAAACCTAACTGTCAGTGTGGCATTCACATCCCGCAAATTCCCTGAGACGTTGCTGATACCTTTGGTTTCTTCCAGTGGCACACAGGAGCATGAGATAAAGCTCTTGATATGCAGAGCTGCCAACTTTTCCTGCAGATCTAGAAAAAACGTGTTGTAGAATGATGTGATTTCTGAACAATGCATTACCTAGTTCAGCATGTAGCCTTCCTTGGGAAGGAATGATTTATACATCAATGCCAATAGAAAAGATATTAACTATAGAGCATTTTGCTTAGGACTCATTGAGTCATAATTTGAGTCTGATTTGTAGCTACTATAAGTAATAATACTTTCATCAAAGTAAATGTTGCTACAGTAGTTTGTAAACTGCATATAATATTCATTAATCAAGACACAATAATGTACGTAGCCAAAGTCATGCTAAAGCAGAGAAGTAACAAGCTCCTGCTTTAATAAGGCAGTAATTGAAATAGACAAGAAACACAAGTAAAAGAAAAAGTTACATGCATGTTGGTTGTTAAGTTTGTTGTTTTGTTGTTGTTTTTTTAAATGACTGAGTAAGGTGGAAGGATCAGCCTTGGTTCAGTTAATGTTTCAACATATATAGCGCTTCTTATGCAAGCAGTTTTGTTTCACTGAAGTCTGGGTGTTTGTGCCGCCTTTATTTTTTGCATTTGAAGTCTGCTATTAAGTTTCAGACCCTAAAGGGGAATAAATTCACTTATTTCCTAACCTAGTTAGAGGGCTGGAAACAGTGTTTAAAACAGAATTTTAAAATAAATGTCTGTAATTCATGCACTTTCTAATATGAGAAATTCATAAATTGGGACATCTAGTGCTCAGAAAATGGTAAAAATAGAGATATTTTATGAGATAAATGAGTACAAACCTAACTCTATAGAAATACATCACATTAGGAGACTCGTTTTGGAGTTCATTAGAAAAATGTTGACTGTTTTGTTATTAAAAGCCAGTCCCCCCTACAATAAAAAAGACCTAATTGTTTAAAGATAGTCCTACTGCCATGCACTTTTCATGATTACTGGAATAAAAAAAAAATAATAACTGAAGCAGCTGACTGTAGGCCTACATACCACTGAATGACTACCAAAAAAAAGAAAACAAAACCTTTTTTTTGTGACCCATCTTATCCCAGAGACATTTCTTGCATTATGTAGACATTATTCTTCCTTTCTGTATTGCAGAAATCTCATCCATAGAAAGCATGATATTTGCTTTCTTTTTTCTTCTATGATTTTGTTTATACATGTAGGGTCATTCAGACTACCATGAATACAAATTCTTCTGAGCTCTTTGAAAAGGACAAGAATGGAGGGATATGCCAAAAATAATGAATGTCAAATGTTTCCTGTAGCTAAAATAATTCTTGGTTCCTCTGCAGTTTAGAGTTGCAGCTTTGCAGAACTCATCCAGTTCATAAACTTTCCCATGTTCAAAAATTCATATCCAATCAGGAAGATTTCACCTCATTTTTGCATACATATGCATATCTATTATGTACCTATACCATAAATCTGATTTTATTTTTACTGCTTCTAGATTTCTCTAAATAGCAGATTATGAAATACAAAGATTTTAATTTAAAGGAAAGGAAATATGAAGGGTATTGGTCTATCAGTCTTGACTCCAGCAACTACTGAATCAAGACTTAAACAGTCAGGTGACATAAGTGAAAAAGAGTGTATAAATGATGCTGTGTCCAATTCTGGGCTCCCTAGTTCGAGGGACAGGGAACTGCTGGAGAGGGGCCAGCAAAGGGCTATAAAGATGATGAGGGACTGGAGCATGTCCCTTGTGAGGACAGGCTGAGAGAGCTGGGCCTGTTGAGCCTGGAGGAGGCTTGAGAGAGGATCTTATCAATATCTACAAATATCTTAAGGGCGAGTACCAAGAGGATGGGTCCAGGCTCTTTTCAGTGGTGCCCTGTGACAGGACACTGAGCATCAGGCACAAACTGCAACACAGTAAGTTCCTTCTGAATATGAGGAAGAACTTCTTTACCTTGAAGGTGCACTGGACCAGGCTGGCCAGAGAGTTCGTGCAATCTGCTTCTGTGGAGATACTCAAAACCCACCTGGACATGACACTGTACAACCTGCTCTAGCAGACCCTGCTTTAGCAGGGGGTCAGAGTAGATGATCTCCAGAGGTCCTTTCCATCCCTGACCATTCTGTGATTCTGTGATAACACGTATTATGTAACTATATGTTTAGGCAGAATTCTAGATAAACCTATTCCACCTTGTAGTATCTTACATCTCATACACCAAATGACATTATTTGCCAAATATGAAATTCCAAGAATCTCAACAATCATCAGTGCTTAGTTCCAGGAGATGTTGTGGGATGTTATGAAAAACACATACTTTGAACATCCGGTTCCCGATGTATTCTTGTAATTCCCTCTTGAACAGCCCTGTGGATAACTTCTGCTCACCTCGTTCAGAACAGCAGCTCTTACTCACCAAGTTTAGCCAGTGCTCCTGAAAAATGGAAAAGCCTTCAGTGAGCACACAATGAAATATTCCCTTATTCATACCTGAGGGCAAGTAGGTCTTAAAGATGAGGTGGAACATGGTGATACATCTGGAAGAAGGAAGGTATGCCCTTTCTTTCTCCACCTCACCTCACTTTATCCCAGCCAAAGTTTGTCCTTCCATGCAGAGGACAACATAACATGGTGACACTGTCTCAAGATGTCATTTTTTTTTTCATACCTTAAGGAGTTGACATTGTTTCTTACTTCTCTGTGAATCGTCTACAAGAAAGTGCTTTCATTGGCTAAATAGGCAATAGGTATTTTAATATTTTTATTTCAGTGCAAATGTATATTTTATATATTTCTTGCAAAGGAAAAAACAACCAACACCAGACCAAGAGTGCTATACACTTAGAGGAGTTGCCCTTTCTAAAACAGCAGAAAGAGAAGGTAAAACTGTGAAATTGAAAGAACAATTATAAGAAATAGTATGAAGAACAAAACTAGAGATAGCTCACAGTTGATCCAATTGAGTTGAAACAATTTGCAAGAAATAGGGACTTACATAAACAATATATGAGTTCAATACTAAAAATTAAAAGCAAACATGACATTACAAGGTGTCATGGATATGTGGCACAAAGGAGTCATGGTATGCCTTACCAGAAAAATGAACTTAATGTTCTTAAATATTGAAAGGCCTCTGACTGAGGAAAGGGCTAAGAATAATTATTCACAAGTGATTTGAAGCATTTGGATGTGCTTACCCAATTAGCTGAAAACTCATTCGAACCTTATAAGAGATCCTCCATGATACAGTGTTTCTGGTTTTTAAAACATCATGTGTTCAGCTGTATTCTTATTATGATATTCCCTACATCTGCCACCTGTCCTGAATCCCCAACCTTTCTTCTCTCCCTGCCACCTTAAGCAAAATTAGTTGATTTAGAAAAAAGAGGTCTCCTTTTCCAGTGTACTAACTTGCCAGGCCTGCTTGGACCTGCTTGCTCAACTGAAAAAGTGAGTCTTTTGACCTGTGCTTTGAACTAAATGTGAGAAATTGTTTATCAGTCTTAGCTGAGTAGGATTTAAAAAAAAAAAAATTAAAACATAAAAAGAAGTATCTTATTGAAGCATAAAACAAAGAACTGCTGTCTTTGGAGGGCTAATTAATCAAATGCAGTCTTGTACTAGGCTGCGTTGTGTTGCTTTTCCATGTCTCTATTACTTCTGGTTCCAGTTACCACAGCTGTAGTTGCTAGAGGAACTTTGTCCCATGCTCTGCTGTGTGGAGTACCGGCTGTCTTTGTTGTCTGATATTGCAGAGCCATGGATGCTGGTGGGTGCTCTTTTTAAATATATATTGTACTTCACTTGAGTTTGCTAAAGACATAACGCTTGCATGCCTTCCTCTTTGGTGGATTTGGCCCCTCGCCCATTCTGTTTTATTGGGTTCACGTGGGAGTCCCAGGCTTTGTAACTGAATACACAATTTGAGCTGCGTATTTATAGGCTTTGTTATGTATAAATAAGCCTGGATAACATCACCAACCTTCTGTCTCTTTGGCAAAATCTCTCTTGCAGTTGATGTTTTGTGATGCCATTTTGATGTCGTTCAGTCTCTTTCCTCCTCCTTTTCCCTTTCTGGGGTCATTTCTCGTATATAAATGCACTCGCCCGCAGAAAATCACTGCTGCACCAAGAGAGCAGAAACCTGCTCCAACTCCTCTTGCTTACTGGCCTGAGTGCTTATATCAGGTGAAAGTGAAAGAAGGAAGAGGGGAGGCCTTCAGATTAGTCTAGCAATAACAGAATTTTAGCTGAAAGAAAGAGTTGAAAAATGGTTAAATAAAAGCTGGATAAACCCCTTTGACTATAGTAATAGTTTGGGCTTGGGTTGGTTTTTTTGTGTTGGTTTTTTTTTTTTTGTTCTGTTTTGTTTTTTCTTTTATTGTATGAATAAAATAAACTCCAGAGACTTTCTCTGAAGGAGTGGCCTGCATTCAATTGCAGGATAGCATAACAAATTCTGGAAATATCTTCAGAACATTCTTTAAAACACTGAGCGAAAACTCACTCTGTGTACAGTCCCCTGTATACAAACTGCAGTTGAAATGTTGTGATTTCATCTCTGAATATGAGTGGTTTGTTCCTAGCAAATTTTCTGTTTTCATATAAACAGATTTTCACAATGAAATACAATACAATAAATTATTTTAGTCTCTACTGATGCTGTGAACATGCCAAAAGTCACGTTAACCCTGCCATCAAACATAAGTTGGTGAAGCATGATGAGAAAATATTTATAAAAAGCATGGCCATAATCTTTGTTTAACCCAGAAATACCATTCTTGTGTTCTAAAGTTTGGGGTTTCCCTTCTGAGAATTAGGAAACTTCCTTTTAACATAGGAGTATTTGTAGAGAATATAAAGTATTCTTGTTTTTAACAAGAAGCAGGCTGGCCTAGTAACTGTAACACAGTTCTTAGGTGTGCCTTCATTTTTGTTTGGGTTTGTTGTTGTAAGCCAGAAGCTGGACATGCATTAATTCCTCAACTGACCTTCTAATTGGCAGTGATCTCAGTGAACTCAAATTATTTCAGGGCGGCTGAAATTAGAATGTGTTGCTGGTCTGCGTGGGGGCCTGTGCGTCACCCAGGTTTGTGCCGAGGAGGAGGAGACTCCTCTTGTACAGAAGCCAAAGGGACTGTGCTAAACAGGGGTGGCTACACACATGTGTGGTTGGCAGCAGCAAGGACTAGCAGAGCGTGGGAATGAAGGCAGCTTGGGTCTTTATGCTTTCCTGCAGAATATTGTCTTTTTTATCAGACTGTCCAGTTCCATTACCTTGGTTGCATGAAACTACTATTCCTCTATTCACAGAGCTTGGACTAGCTAGATGGCAAAAATTGATTTTTTGGGGAAGAATTCCCTAAATGTAGAAGAATCATCTGCTATACAACCTATATTCATGTTAATGAATGATCAGACTTAGCTGACGTGTTGCCTCTAGTTTAGAGATGGCTGAATGAGTTTGAAGAAAATTATGAAGCTGGACATATTTGACCTATGCCTCATTTAAAACAAAATCAGAAATGTATTTGAAGTTTCATAGAATTGAATTGGTTTGTTTCATTATCCTGTGGTGATACTGAAACCTTGCATTTCAAAGAAGTCAGAAGTAGAAATGTTAAAAGCTGCAAAAGGGTTTTTCGTCGTGTTCTTTCCAGCTTGAACCTATGCAAGCATTAATAGGAACCTGTTTTAAATGTCTACTTTTTTGAGACTTGGAAGTATGACTACTAACTGTGTATCTGATGGTGAACAATTATATTTTAATAAAACTGCCTACCAATGTGAAATTCCTCAAATATTACAACTATTATTACATCAAATTCTTCAGTCCATAATGGCTTATATCAAGAGGATGAGTAGAAAACTTTCTGACTTATAGCAGTGTCTTCTTCCTTATCTAAATAACTTGAATAGCTGCTATGCATATCACTGACTCATCCCACTTTGCTAAAAGCTCAATTACACGGAGCACTTCTGAGAATAAGGACTTACATATTGTACTTCTTGTCGCTCAGTTGAGTATTACTCAGTTGAGATTTACTACTGATACTGCTGTCATGGTTGCCTTAAAATTTTAATGGAAATCAAATATTGGAACAGATAATTCCTTTAATTTGTTGAATAAAACAGAAGAGGATAGATATACTTAAAGTTTAAGGTTTTTTGAAAATACTAAAAATAGAGAAGCAACATATTAAGTTTCCATAGTAGTGCACATATAAATTCTTACAACTGATAAATGGATGTAATTCATTCAAAGACATTCTCAATGGCCAGACCCCAAATCTTTCTCCTGCAATTAAATAGTGTCAGCAGCATATATTGAATGTTCCACACCCACTCTTCCTACATTTCTCTATAAAAATACACATCACCTTACTTTTCCTGCCCTGTTTTAACAACAGCTACAAAGCTCTCTTTGTCTGAGAGTAATTTACAAACTCCATTATTGTGTTATCTCTGTATTAGTAATGTATGTGACCAGATGTGGAGGAAAATACCCTGTGTTCAGCTGTTATGTTTTTATATGGAGAAAGGACTCCAGGATATAGTGACCTTTGCTGCCAACAAACTGTAGGGATAAAGTCTTCAGAATTAATGTTTTTCACCCTGGAAATTCTGTGTACATGGAAATATTTGGATTTCAGACATTTTTCCTCTTTGTTATGGAAGTTTCATACTTAAAATAGTTATGATTATTTTTTTTTTAGACCCTGAAGATCCCAGTATCTGCATTAATTGTAGCTAAGCAGTCAAACGATATGCAAAAAACATGTAGTTAGCAACAAATGTGTTCTCAGATTGTTTTTAAAGTTTGCGCAAGAATCTGTTCTAAGATTAAATGTTTTAAACTTGCATTTAGTATCTTTTCCCTGGCTGACCTTTCTGTCTTATATGTAACCACTAGTCCTCCACTGGTGCCACTGAACAGTCAGCTTACACTTTTAATGTCACCTCCCTGGATGACCTTTTCTTTTTTATTTTTATTTTCTTTTGTTTAAATTACAGGTGAAAATTAAATGTATTTAATGACTCCAGTCATGCTCAAATGGCTTTTGCCATTTTACAGGGAAAACAGCATTACAGTGCACCTGAGAAGCATTCTTTTTGTTCATTGAAGACTTTTTAAAATGGGTAATTAACTGTAGGCTAATCTCTTCAACGTTGTAATTGCAAATCTTACCCTGATTAAATGGATGGTAGTTTCTGGTGCCACTGTCAACTGCGATGTTGCAGTGCTTGAAGAACTGTAGTATAAACTCCCCTACATTTTAACATCAAGTTAAAGACCAGAAACCCTTATGTTTCTTCTGTAATGGAGGAAAGAACTTGTTGTAAGGATTTGCTTAATGAGGTTGTCTTCATTAAAGTTTTTCAAGTTCAATGATTTCTGCAGAGACTAAGCAAACAAATTCATTGTGTTGGATGTGTTTTCATACAGCCTATTGCTTAGCAGGGGAAATAAAGAGTTCACAGTCTATCCCTCAGTGACACATATAATCAGGCTGCCAGATCTGATTGAACCTGCAGGACTTACTTGTGATAGGTCACATAAAGCATGATATTTTTCTCCTGTCAGTGGTAAGTACAGAAGGATTTCTGAAAAGGGGAATTAGGCATGCAAATCTGAATTTCTTATTTATTTTTTTTACATGTACAATTATGGCACCTTTTACAACATGCCGAAACTAGATTAAAATTAATTTATTTTGAAATACTTAGCTGTAATATTGCTCTGTGTAATTGTATTTGGTATTTGTTTCTATAAGCAGATACTTAATACTTTGCTGGTTAAAGCATTTACAGAAATTGCAGAAGGCTGGTTCCACTTGCATTTTGTAGCAGCTGGTGCTAAATTGAATAGATCAAGCTTATTTAGGCAGGAAAATGTACCAATAGTGAATATTACTCTTTTTTTGCCCTAAAATGGAGCAATATCTTCCAAGTAACAGATTGAAACCTGAGCATTTTTCCTCCTGTTATACAAAACAAAAGCAGAGCTATCATTTCTTTGGATATTTTGGGGAAAAGTGGCTGATTCTGAATATTTCCAGTTATGTTGCCCCTAAAGTCATACCTTCTGGGACAGGACTGATACAATGCTCAGTGAGGCACAGATACACAGTGACATCTTTCAAAACACGCAGTGACTTTTAAAGGAAATTGACGTTGTTTTAAACTAACACCTGAAGTTGAGAGTGGCACTGTTTCTCAGGAGCAGCGCTTCACTGGCAGTTACAGGGAGGAGTTTTCTTTAAGTGCATTATCCTATGTGTAGGGACATCAGGAATATAAGTGGATATTTCCTTTTTCTTTTCCATGAAAATAAATAGGAAAAAGAGCTATCAGAAAACTTTACTAATTTAATTTTTTTCTGCTAGTGGCCTGAGTGACCATGTGTGATAGTGATTCTGATATTCATATTTTATTTCCTCTGTGCATCACTTGTTTCATTAAGCAAGGGATATGTTCATCCTGGAAAGAGATCCAGCCTCAGGCAAAACTTTTATGTTGCTGTTGTGACACAGAAATCTTATTAGCTGTTTTAAGAAAACAGCTGAAATTGATGGTTTCCTCAATGCTGTGTTTTTAATCAGTGGCCAGTGTATTTTATCTTTATCCTATCTTCAAATACTAGCCAGAGGGTGACCTTAGGCCGGTAGATGTGTTAGAAGAGTGAGTATGGTTCTAGATGTTGCACTTTGGAAATTTTTTTTATACCATAAATTGTAAATCTACAGCTATCAGCTAATCAGTAATTTGTTGTAAAGAACTGTAAAATCTGTTCAGAGGTGCAGCTTTCATCTTGGAACAATCCAACCCATCACTGCACACCTGACTAGCTGAGTTGTATAGAGCTGCTGTTATTTACGTATGAAAATGCATTGACAGCTAGAGAAGACATCATTTGAAGACAGTTACATTGTTTAATGTAGTCAGGTATGCTTTTATTTGCCTTTATTTTATTTACTCAGAACATGACAGTGGAACTGCACTAATTCAAAATTCCCTATGTTCAGCCACATCTATACTATATACATACACAAATATATTTACTGATATGGTTATATAGATATAGATACAGTGAAAAACATGTAAACAATACAAACCATCGTGCACTATAACATGCAATAAACTACGTGTTTAATCAACAATAAGATATATTCTTTCTTCCAAGCATATTTATTGCCCAGGAATAAGTAGTGATGGTCAGTTATGAAATATTTCGTTGTTCTTGCATTCCTGATTGGCTTCTAATCATATTCTGGCACTTCAAGAATACCACTGACATCTTAAAAATACATACTTGGTGATAACAGAGTAACTGTAGAGTCCATTCAGTTCTCTGTAACCTACTTCCTTCTCTTTCAAAAACAAATTTAAACCAGCTTGTTGGGTATGAAAGGTTCTCTGCAACGAAACTCACTTCCAGCACAGGTACTTCAGAGCTGCCTTCGTTTCAACACTTTTCAAAACACACTGATGTTCGCATGAAGTTCCATTGTTTTTCCAGACCTTGATCAATAGAATGAATTACTCCATACCTGTTTTCCTGCAGTCAGTGCATGACAACTGACTTAGAGAGAAGCTGGATAGTTGGGTCGTTGTCTTTTACAGAGAGGGCAGGAAGTTTTCTTAAATTTGTAGATTAGTCAGTCAAGTCAATGGCCATTCAAAAAATATCATACCGATTTTAATTGAAACAAAAATCTTTCCTGCTTCTGTGACAAAGTGTCTAAAGAGGGAGCTCACTTGTTCTTCTATCTTGCAGAGAAACTTTTTGTTCCAAATATTCAAATATTTTGAAATTTTCATTCAATATAGCCCACTTCTTTTTTTTTTTTTTTTTTTTTTTTTTTTGTTTATTTGTTTGTTTTGGCTTGGTTTGTTTTTGTTTTTGTTTTTTGTTATAACATCAGTGAAACAATGTACCCACTGGCACTTTACCTGCTTACATAAGCTGTTATTTCACCAGGATCATTATGCTAGTATGTTTGTTGGCTGCCAACCTTATAAGTTAACTTTTCCTGTACTTCTTCAGCAAGATGTGTTTTCAGGATAAAGAACTAAATCCTATTATCAAATTATCTGGAAAAATATTTATTTGAGGTTTGTTGGGGAAAATTGGTTTTCATAACAATAAGTTGTTATGATGCAGGGAAATATTTATTTCCATTCACACAGATCACAGAAAAACAGAATAGACTGACAAATATTAACAGGGTACAATTTCTTATCCATGGTAATATAAAATAAGGCAAAAATGAATTATTAACTTTTCTTTGACTTTATAGGTCTGCTCAGAAGTATAAACACTAATCTGCTGTTGAATGTTTCTTGTGTATACTTTATTAAAGTTTTTCCTCTTTTTTTTTTTTATTTTTTTTTTTTTATTTCCCCCAGCCAGGTATACTGTAGCTTCTCCAAAGAAAGTGAGTAAAAAATGTTTTCTGTAGTACCCTTCCAGAAGCCAAGAAGCAACATTAAATTTAAAGAAGAAAAATGTTTGTTGAAGTTTAAGGAGGAAAGGGTTATTAAAGCAGTTTTCCTCATGACTTCAGCTGGAAACAGTTGAAAAGCATGTTTCTGTGAACACTTAAATTAATTGTGCACATGGTGGTTCCAAGTTTGGATTTCAGGAGTTCAAAGAAGGACAAAGAACTGCACAGACTTCATAGATTTGGTCTTTTGTCAGATAGTGCCCTAATGAAAAAGCAAATACATTGTGACAGAGGACAGTAAATAGAACAACACCCCCCATAAATATAGCTTGGAAGACTTCAAAATACGTTATTTTACCCTAATTTGAAGCTCAAGAATTGACATTTCCCCCAGTGTTTGGCTGTTCAGATTTTAAAAACTGATCAAGTGCAATTTAGTAACTAACTGTCACGCTGTGTGCTCCAGTCTGAACACTGAAATAGTGAAATCACAAATTATGAACTTCCTTCAGCTTTCGTCACACAGCACAGCTCTCTGAATAGACTCCATGGTCTTTCTGACAGGTGCCTGTTCAGGATCTTTGCTTAATGAGTTCTGTGTAATTAGTTATTACAATACTATTTTTCCTATGGTCTTGTCACCAAAATCGGGAAAACTCCTTAATACCAATGTAGCATTAAGAAGCAGACATTATTTATTGCAGCATTGAATGCATGGGGGATTGTTCCACCACACACCATATGTTTCATTCAAACAAAATTATATAGTCCACACTTATGAGTATGCATTACATTTCTCAGAAAGATCATACATATTCATTCAACAGGTAGTACCATGTTAATTGAGCATCGCACATGCTCCTTACAGCTATCTCTGAGTCTTCTAAGGGATCTCATACCACAGTTGACCCTATAGTTACAGGTGACCAACCACTGAAGCTTAATTTAGTTCCTTTATATCGAGAGCCCAAGGAGAGTCCAAGTTGGTTTCATTAGTTACCTATACAATGGTCTCCTCAGTAAGTTTTAAATGAGTCTTTCCCTCTTTAGCATAAAATTACATGAGCAAGGTTGGTTAGCGGCAGTCTCTCCATAGTGATTACACAGAAGCAAACAATATAGTTGCAAAGCTAAAACAGAACACGTTAAGAAATCTAGTTACCATGCTAAAATAGACTATGCGGTAATAGTCTTGATTCAGGAAAATCTCCAACTGGAATCAATTAAAAAAATATCTGAAGAAGTTCGTAATACACAGTCATAGGCAGAAAAGGCTTTTTCTTGCAGGCTTGTTGGGAACTGGGAAGCTGAAGACTGGCTTGATAGGTGCTCAGTGTGTTTTCATGGCTTACACCTGGGAGGATAATGGGGCCTGTCTGCAACGCTCGCTCTGACCGGTTGATCTGAAGATCACAAAACATTTTTCTTTTGAATCCTGCCTCTCTACTACTCACTAACATTAATATAAGTAGATATAGTCCAAAGTATCAAAAGAGTTGCCTTATGCATGTGTTTCTGTGTGTGTTCCCTGTTAATGAGAAAACAGAGTGGCACAGGGCTTAATACCAATATTTCTAAAATACAGACACAATAAAAAATACTTTAAAGCTTCATTCATTTTGGACTAAAACTTCTGATATACCTACTAAGTATTCTAGGATCTCCCATTTTCCCAGTGTGTAAATGTAGCTCAAACATCTTCATTACAAAAATTTGCAGTTACACTTAATTTTCAAGTTTACCGGTGTCAAGATATTTCTTTCCTGAATATCAGAGCTAAAAATTGAATGGTCTCTGATGCTGTTCCTCAATCTGAAACTGAAAAATGAGAGAAATTTACATTTAAATAAAGTTCTCTGCATGTGTTGAAGCTGTTATTAACAAGATAAATTGGTGCACCAAGTGAAGATCCTGGAGGCTGTGTTGACATATCATTGTTTGCTTTACATAAGGAATATGCAGTGTATCAATGCCACAATTGCAGCATTAATAACTGTTCCTCCCCGTTTTTGACAAACAAGAATATGGTGGCAATGTCCCCAATTAAGGCTCTAATGGGTAAAATCTGAGATTTAGATATTTCTGTCAATACAGTCATTAAAAACTAGAAATTATCAATATGTTTAAAATCATCATTTAGCTATGAATAAATTAAGAATCAGTTATCAGGAGATAGTGTTAAATCAGGATTACCTTAAATAATTTAGTCATTAAGCAGGGAAAGACTGGTGAGTATCTCCAAGGAGCAGCTCATAGCACTAATGTGTCTCTGGAGATGTGGGCTGATATCTCCCACCTGCATTACCTTACTAAAGGAATTTTTGCCTGTAGATAACAGTTGTGCGTTGTTTTTATGATTTTCACAGGAAGGAGCATCTGTGAGCAGGCTGCATACCTCTAATCTTTCAGTTGTTCCTGGCCCAGCAGTTTAAAAGGTATAGGGATACCGTGCAAATAACCCACCAGCTTCGAGACACAGCATTTCTGTGTAAGTAATACCTCATGTTTATACAGTAAATTTCCAGTGTTGTGGAGCTCCAGATATGCTTGCATACTAACAATACTGTTATGAGCATGATGGTTTAACTTAATTATTTTTCAAAGTGCAAATTCTACAAAGTGAACGTATATGTATCATTGTAGACATGGTGACAAAAAGCCTTTGTCAAAGATACAAGTGACTCTAAATTTTGTCATGTTAGACTTTTTTATTAGACTTAATTTCATTAAGGGAGAAAAGGAATCCATTTTATAAACTCAGTAGGAGCTGAGATCCTTGCACCTGGATTGTAGGTTATTTTGTTGCTGGACGAGGTACGACCAAGGACCTAGATTTAAAATACATTTCACCCAAGATACAGCAATAGCTTGCTTTAGCAATACTTTGTATGTATCTAGATGAGGAGTTAGTTACCAACCTGAGCGATGCCTAAAGACTCAACTTCAAACAGTATTTAAACAGTTACTTGAAATGCTTGGATGCACTTAGTAAACAAAAGGGGTATAGACTGGTTTGGGTGGTCACACCAGACAGGGTGTGAATGTTCCTGTGACTACCTCGTGACAGATTTGAAAATCCCGCAACAGACCTCTTGATTTGAATAGAACATTTCCATAAAATTATTAGAAGAAATAAGCCACATGCCTACCTTTCTGTTTATAATAAAATTTAAAAGGTGGCTATATTTATACCTGAAGGATGTTCTGAGCTTTTAGTATGTCAGTATTGTAGGGGCGGGGGGGGGGGGGGGGGGGCGCAAAAAAACTGGAGAGGAGTATCACTTTGACTATCCAAATACTTGGAGCTAGCGCATCAGTGAAAAGGTTTGATTACCCACAAATATCCCTATGAAATATGGATTTTTACTTCACCAAGCAGACTTGAAGGATGCACAAAAAAAAGATGAAGTGCTCAGGCAGTGATATAGAGATGCATCAGGACTGTTTGAAGCACTGTCTCCAGGGCACTAGGGAAATACATGTCTTGTAACATCTGTGCCAAAGAGACAGCAGCTGCCCCCCCCACATGACAGTAATCCCTTTGCAGTAACTTTGTCAATGCCTTCATGCCATCCTCACATGTTAAAAAGTCATTGGATGAAGCTCTTAAAAAAGTATGAGATTGAATACAGTAATAACCTACGTCCAGTTTTCATTTTTAATTTTATGCTTCTAGGGTTTAATTTAATCTTTAGCTATGAGCAGCTAGGAGATTATCCCATAATTGCCCAATATCAGTTGTGTAGATCTGTGTAGTCTTTTGAAGCAACTGGGCATCCAAAAGGTCTGATTCTGCTTTTGCCTAATACATGTGTCAGCATGCAGCCACCTGATGGTCTTAATTTTTCCCTGTTCATTTCCATAAAATTACACAGGTTAAAATCATGTTAAAGGGGCAGAAACAACAGGAAAGGATTTTTAAATGTTTCTCCAACAGATGTGTCTGCATAGAATCATCATAGAATCATTTAGGGTGGAAAAGACCTTTGAGGTCATCAAGTCCAACTGTTGACCCAGCACTGCCAAGTCCACCTCTAAATGATGTCCCTCAGCACCACATCTACACATCTTTTAAATACCTCCAGGGATGATGATTCCGTTGCCTCCCTGGACAGCCCTGTCACCAGAGCCTTTCCTAGAATAATAACCCCAACTTGCAAATAGGTAGCTGTTTTCAGACCAACATATTTTTGCATATCTAAGACAAAGACAAATGATACTAAATCAGGAGAGTAAACAATGCTAAATCAGAAGAGTTAAAACTTAAGTTGTTTTTACAAGCTTTGATGACATATTGAACTGTTATTTTAAAAATGCCTGCATAATTTCTCCAGTCTTCATTTAATGAAAAATAAAAGTATTACAAAGTGGTTGCAGTTGCTCTAGGCAATTTAAAATCATGACTTTGCCGATAGAATTACTTTTCCTCTGTCATTGTAACTTGAATTTAAATTTCATTTTAGTGGCTATTACTCTATGTTAAACTCTTTGCTTTTCTATTTAGAATTTTCTGCTCTGAAGTAAAAAGTTAAATTCCTGCTTAACTCTTCTTTAACAAAACAAGTGTGATAATTTTAATTTTTTAAAAAAAGTTTTCTTCAAAATAAAGCCATAGGATCCAGGCTGCCTCTGTGGTTTGTCTAGTGGGTGGTACAAAACCAAATCCTTTCAATGAATGTTCTGTTAACTTGTGGAGCATTAAGCATGCTCATAAATAGAGCTTGCGTTTCGTAAGGTACAAATGTCCATGTGTATATACTCCTTGTGGGTTATCACACTACAGAGTAGGATTGGGTTAATACTTGGATATAAATGGAATATTCCAAGGAAGAGAAATTCAGAATTTGACTGATGACTACATATTAGCAGAGTAAATGACAGTGCAAGGACTGGCAGCATTAATTTGAAAAAAAAGAACTGCTTCCAAGAAGAAAGAAAAGAATTGCTTTGCTTTTATAGTAACCGTAAGGGTTTTTACTAGGCAGGCTTTTAGCTCCCTTGCTGGTCACTATTGGAGCAGTCTGAACAGTCTGACCCAATGCAGTTACAACCTCTTAGGATACTAGACCTGAGGTTTTTTCTAGCACATTGAATTAGGAGTCTTGTTCTGGTACCTAGCTCATATCTATGTGCCTGTCAGTCTCTACTTCCATCTATTCAGGCTTTTACAGTATTTGTACCCTGGTTGTAATTTAGGTCACATGTACATGAGCTTCCCATTCTGTGAAGAAACATATTTGCTGAAAAGTAATCTCTCTAGTATCAAGTAATCAACTGCATTACTTGAATGAAATTCTTATTTTTAGATATATAAAAACATGTGTCTAATAAGCACGTTGCTTTTTGATCATGTTTATGATGGATTGTCAACATTCTGTGATTCCTCCTTGACAGTGAAACAGTACTTATTAGCATTTAATTTCAAGTGTTTCAAAGTGTGACTTCAAGGAAACAGAACATGTTTATGTCAAATGTATCACACAGTGTATTAACAATCACACAATTTACTAACATTTAATTCATAAAAATTTGTTACAGTCATACAGTCATTGGTGGGAAGGTGGGGCCTTTAGAAGGACCAATATGAGCTAGCACGGTTAAACAATCAAGGAACAGAATTAAAAAGGAACATCTCAAAAAGCTAGTTATGTCCAAATGAAGAAAGCAGGAAAGATGAACCATGACAGATTAAATGGAAATATAGAAGGCATGCCAATAGAAGTTTGAAAAGTCGCTTATAAATAGCATTACAAGCTAGTAATAAATCCCTTTTACAGATGCAGCTGGAGCAAGATGCTTTCAAGAAGGCCTTTAGGGACCAAAAGAGGAGTTCAGAGAAGATAAGGCTATAGCAAGAAAATCAGGTAATTTTTTTGGCATCTATCTATAGAGGAGCTTGAGTGTGCTGGAACTCCTCCACATGGCTGTATGCACCTCAAACTGTGGCGCAGGGAGAACAAACTGAACAACAGAGCAAATTGTCAAGAGCAACAGGAACAAACTGGCAGGTCGAAGTGACACCTGCTTAAGAATTCTACAGGACTTCAAGGACGGAGCCATCAAACCACACATTCTGATATGCAGTCTCTTTTACATTTCCTGCAGTACCAAAAAACTTGAAACTGGGCTACCTGACACCAATTTTTAAGCAGCATTCCAGAGATCTGAAGAAATGTAAAAATCTGGGGAATTTTTGAATAATCAAGTGAAAGGCAAAAGTTCCATATATGACTAAAAATATGAATAGAAATATATACTGAAAGGGTGCAGATGCTTTTCTCAGTGACTTGGGAAGAGCAGTCATGCAATTTTTAAATTCAAAATTAAGCATATATATATAAATATATATGCGCATAAAGGTACATTCAAGACTTACTCCCCTAATGAAGGATTGTTTCAGTCCTGCAGGTAGTTTAATCATGCAAATATTTGTGACACTCAGAAATTTCACAGATGCTGAGGTATGACATATCTATAAAACCAAAAGGTATCTGAGATTATCTTTTCTAAAATAAACCCTATTGCATCACTTCTCTGCTTCCTGTTCCATTCATATTTAGCATGGAACATCTATCTTTGATGAAGAAAAGTAATGTTTGCTTTGTATCTAAAGATATGTAAAATGCGTACACATAAAACCATGGAAAGAGCAGAACTAATTCTGCAGTGGTTGTATTATAATTGTTAAAATGAAAACAACTTTGTTTTCCGTTGTGAGCTCTTTGGCTTCTGTTTTCATGAAACTGACCATGTAAGAATTAGCATATTTGTGACTCACCACAAGGTTTTCTTTAAAATAGCCTGAAGTAACTATTGTTCTAATAATGCCCATACTGGTATCTTAAGATTCATTGACTTTATGATATCTGACAGGGTGGCTTATCCGGTGACTGTCATAGGTGAGGACAACTGGAACATATTCCATCCTTCACAAGTTTCCTCCAGAGGATCGTCTTGGAATTTCTGCTAAAGGAGAGGTAAGAAGGTAAGAAAAGCTGTTCATATAATTAAGAAGCAAACTGAAGAAGAGGTAACACAACTACTTGGATTTATTTCTTATCCTGGCTTCCTGCTATAGTTAGTTATTCATATTATTCCAAAACATGGAAACCTCAGTTTGAAGATATACCTTGTACTAAGTAGTGATCCAAAACCGCGTATGTGATATTTCTCAGAAAACTCTTCAGTACACCCATGGTAAGAGTTTAATAAGGCATCCTGATTCAGGGTAATGCAGACATTTAGTCAACATTAGCTAACCTCAACTTAAAATTAAAGGTAAGCGTAACTTCATGCTGCACTCAGTCCTTAGGTTTCATTCTTTCATGTAATATTTCATAATTCACTGTACATAATTGTTGACTGAATACTCAGTTACAAAACAAAGCTAAAAACCAAGCAGTCATTCTGCAATCAATATTTGCCTTAAATGAATGGTTAAGTAGTTCCATAACAGCAGAAGCCTCTTTTAGTCTAGGTAGTGTGGCATGCAACAGCTTCCAAAGTACAATCTGTACATTTTTGATTACTTTGTAAAGGGAGAAATAAGTATAATTACCTTCTAGAACTGTCATAATTTTTCAAGCTACCACTGAGATGCCTGTATTAGCTTCTGTGCCTGTAGATATAAACAATATTGCATTCAAAAGAAAATTGTCCTAAATGAAAAGTCTTGATTTATGAAGTCTGTTTTCTAGACTACCAAGTACTTGGCTACGTTCAAACAAATTGATTGGTTGCAGCGTTCTCCCTGACCTGGGATTTACTTTTTTGTTGTTCAGTCTGAGAAACTGATGAGGTTGATTCTTTCATTCTCTGATTGATTCTGCAAAAACAGTTCAGCTCCAGAAGCCATTTCAACTAGTGTAGTTGAAAGGTACTGAGCTGTAAACAGATAGAAACAGAAGTAAGGTGTTGGCATCACAGTTGAGAGAATATGTACTCATTCATTTAACTTAATTCCTATTTTAGTTGAAAATTTACATCTGTGATCTGGAAACTGAAGCTTGTTAAATAACCAGAGGAATTTTTGTAGCAAGATATTTGCCCCTATTATCACTTCTTCCTTAGCTGCTAGAGCTGCACGCTGGTGCCTGAATATTGCTTGATTGAATGGGACAAGGGAAAGGTTCCTAACTGATGTTTTGATCAGTGAATAGTTTAGGCCAGTACTCTCGAAAGACTGCTTCCAACCTGACCCCATACTGCTAGAGAGGACTCCCCTTCACCTAGTGATGTTCCAGCTGAGCCTGAAAGGACGTGCTCTACCCTGCATCTTCACCCGTGGATTCATTGCTGTAGGTAAAAATAACTGATCTTACTATTCTGCAAGGTTCATTTTCCAGATCTTCAAATGATAAGGCCCTAAAGGAACACAGGAGAACAGAAAACTTCCTTTCTCTTGCTCTTTGAACATTTGACTGTAGATGGTGTATGAGATATTGTAAGATTAAACTTGTTATATTTCACAGATTTATACCTCCTTCTCTCTTATTTATTTAAATTTGGCATTATTTATAAACATAAGTGAAAACATCAGGATAAAATTTAAGCATATACTTAGCCTAGCCTGAGCGGACAATCAGCTTGCATTTAAAAGTAAAGTCCTCAAGGTACTAAATGTGAACTGAATGCAACAAAAATAGTGAGGATTTCAGGGATTTTCAGGGAGATCACACAGCAAGAGAAGTATCAGCTGCTACCGTCAGGAAGGAAATTTCCCAGCCCTAAGTTTGCCCTCTGTTCAAATTAGGCTGTTTTCTGTTTGTGGGGTCTGACACTGGATAAACCATTGCTGACAGAGTTGCCTTTAAAAAAATCTAAAAGTTGTTTTGAAGATACAGATTTGTTTATTTGAACAAAGGGCAAGTATATAACACCTTGGGACACTGCGAGATTAATCAGGGAGCAACTATTTTGTGTTCATGCATGTAATTAATACTATAATAACCAGGAACAAGGCTGAAGAACAAAATTGTCTATGGATGACCCTCATTCTTACTGTGAAATTTCAGCTGAAGTTCTGAGGTTAAGCTTGCATGTGTGTCAGTCCAAGCATAAACCCACCGGTGCCTATTGTCCCACAGAGGGAACTGTCCTCTGCATTCACGACACCTGGATATGTACAGCTAGACCCATTGACCAGCAGGGAGACTATAGTCTTGTCTAATCTGCTGAATAACCACATAGAAGGTCACTGCATGGGTTATTTGGTTTGCTGCTTGTAATCACTGATCTAAATGGGCTTTGGTAAAACTCTTCATCTATCTGATCCATAAATTTCTCTGACTGGTTAAACTTAGCTGGTTACGCTGCACTGATTCACAGTTTGCATGTGAATAACTGTGTGAGTGCCCCTGCACTATTAGAAAGTATTGACAGTGAGATGTCGAGCAGACCTTGCTATCTTTAAATTATTGCTTGACTGTAGAAGAAAAAGAGCAAGGAGCACTGCAGGTGCCATCATGTTTGCCCATGTAATTTGGAAATTTTGTCTGGAACTACAGCGAGAAGCACCTTTCAGAATATTGTGGTCCTGAACCATCTGCTGAAAAACAAGTCACTGAGAGATAAGTGACCCCTCATATTTCGTGGAATAGGAACCTCATTGAGGTTTGGATTTTTTTTTTTTGTGTGGACATTAATCATTAAGGTTTACTGTGGTGTCCGCTTAGCTCTTTACTTTTGAACTGATATTGTTTAAGGATAGCATAGATATAAATATCACTGACAAAATGTAATCCACAAATATGAGCTGTGACTGTAACTCAGAAATGCTGTAACTGTTTACATTTCAAAGCTGCGGCAAATTTTAAATAAGTGTATTAATATGAAGTATGTAACTCAGAAATGCTGTAACTGAATTTCAAAGCTAAGAGGCAAAGTGATTTCAAGTAAGTGTATTAATATGAGGTACCACATTGTGAATATAACAGCTCTTTTACAGGCTGTAAGCACATGTGAGCTTGTGGAAAGAGCAGGTATTTTATGTGTTTTATATGTTTTTTAAATGATGACATTTTGATATTATCAGTGGTTGTTTGATAAATACACTTTTCAGGTCTCAAATATTTTTATACAATATTTATTAGTAACTCTCTTCCTCTGAAATTAATGTGAATGAGAGACAAACTCATCACCTTGCTATATAGAATAACACAAGGGAATAATTCAGCTCTGAAATTATAGGCTAAAATTCCATCTTCACAGAGACCTAGTACTTAGATTGCTTATATCCCCAGCTACAGTATCATGAGGAATTCTCTGATTTTTGTTTGCAAAGAAAAAACTTGAGTTTAAATTTGCAGAATTTAATTTGCCTTTCTTCCTATTCAGGTAAAATTCATATCATTTAAATATTTCCGTAGTAGACCATATCAGACTTTGGAAAAAGAAAAGCACATAGTCTTCAATACTTAAAATTGTGTCTGCACTGAGATCTGAAGTGGATTTTCCTTCAATTCCACATTCCAGTAATTGCTAAAAAAGAGGTGTGGCTGAAATTAGATTCAAAGAATGTTTAAAAAAAACACAAAACACCCAATAAAATTTTCTGAGGAGCTAAGGAAAAAAAGCTCAATCCTTAAATATGAAATGAACTAGAATTAACAGTACAATGACATTTTGAAGTATCTAAGAATTATTCCTTTCTTTTCTCAAGACAGCAAATGTTTAGACTATTCCACATTGCACATCTTCCTATGATTTGCTATACGTTTGATGTTAAGTCATTTTTCCTATGAAGCACGCACTAAAAATGGTGTTAAGGAATATCCACAGTTTTTCAGCGAGCATTTAATAGCCAATTAGAAAATAAAATTTTAGTCTCTACCATTAAGGGTTTGGTTTTTTGCTGGTTTCATCTACTGCTAAAAAGGTGCTTTTATTAGATACACCTTTATGACTGCAGAAAAATATGCTGAATTTCAGGGATAGTAATTTTCATACCTGCCTTAGCAGAAGGTACATACAGGCTGTGCAAAGCAGCAGATGTTAGAGGAGATGCAACTGCATGGTTAGCTGGAGAGTATCTTGACTGGAGTCTCTTGAGCAGTTGGAGAACTGGCTCAATCAGAAATTGAGCCATGGGAGCCAAATCAAACTTTGCAAGTCCCCAACAAACTCTTGTTGTCTTATTACTAATGCTGTCACTTCAGTCTACAGCAGATAATGTGCAAAGATCTTTCTGCAAAGCAGCAGATGCCTGGAATTGCAATGTCAGAACTGTAGCCAGAATAGCCCTACATATGTAAATTTGAGTTTAAGTTACTCAACGCACTTTTGGAGAAGTTTCACTGACTACATTTGTTAGTACTGTTTCTACCTGCATTATTTAATGCCAGAATCATAAATTGTTACCTGAATTTATATATCATTTACAGCTGCAGTTCATGCAGTCATGAACCAAGTACCTGTGAACTTGTCTGCCTGTAAAGGTAATGTGTAAAAAACTATGTATTTACAAAACATGTACAAAATCTTCAGTACTCTACTTGTACAAACGTTGTAAAAAAGAAAGTAGCTTTCCATGAAACCATACAGAGTCACAAATTCGATGATGTTTAGATATCCGCCAAGATGCTTGTCTTTGGAGTTATCATTCAAATATGGACATTTTCCTACAGAGCCAAGTAATTCCATGAAGTCAATATGACGAGAATCAAGGCAGAAGAGGAGCACAGAATCAGCATTACTTTTGTAGCCGTTCACCGCATATTAAAATGCCTGCTGCCTATCATGTGGGTGGATGAGGTCATTCCAGATCAGATTTTCCTCAAGGCTTGGTCATGTTCTTCATATTAATTTGGGTAAGGTAACCGGCTGATAAAATTAGAGGCCAGACAGTTTTACTGTTGTGAAGGAGAGAAGGAGGCAGCTGAATTTTGCAGACATCAGAACCTGAGACATCAGAGAGCCTGACAGCAGTAAAAGAACAAGTTGAGTGGGAGTGGGAGAGAGAGGATAGTCTAGATAGGGTCTAGGGGGAGATGGGGAAGTTTACTTGACAGAGAGAGAAAACTTCCCAGTAACATAGGAATACGATTATTCTTCTGGAAAAAGAAAAGGTCGTTGCTTATGATTAAAATTTGAACGATCAGCCCAAGAGTCTGGGAGGGGGGCTAAAAACCAATTTTCAGTGCAGAAGTTGTCAAAAACAGCATAGCGGAGAGGGGTAGAAATCCCTTCATAGTACCAGCTTTCATACACAGAGCTCATTTATTCAGTTTTGTTCTTTCCATCTCTGTATGTGTATTTTAAATGAAAAAGGAACCACCAGACAAATAAATACGTGAAGATGGTGACTGCTCGAGAGAGTGTACCTATAATATTCTATAAATCCATTGTAGCCTATTACTTCAAAATGTTTTCCTTGCAACAGATATAATTTTGAGTAGAAAAAAATATTGCACTCATATAGAAAATGTCCTTTCTTTTGAGAAGATTTTTTTTTTTTTTTAAATTCTAAACTATGTCAGAATTTTACACCTGGTAATACTCCCACCAGCTCTAACCTGGCAATACTTGTGTCATATTGAGAAATTAACTTGCTCCTTTCTTTTTTTTTTTTTTTTCCTAGAGCTGGCTTTGCATTTAAATTGTGCAGTTGTTGAAAAATGGAAGAGATGTTAAGCTTTATTTTTTGTTAATATTTTAATTTCATTTTTATATCCTTTTGGCCCATGGGCTTTTCTTAGGTTGTCACTTGTTTGATTGTTTAGTGTCACAAATAGAATTGTGTTACTTTAAGCAGCACTTTTCTCCTAGGAGATTGCAGTCCTAATCAGGCTTGACAGTTGATTTAAGTACATGAATTTATCTTCTGAAGGTTTTTTAAAACATTAGAAAGAAAATCACAGCAAGCTATATATGGCTTGAGATTTTATCTCCTTCAGTTATCTCTTCTAAGTGCATTGATGGATTCAGCAGTGCTAAAACTGAATCAGTGCTTTCTTTATAGTGATACGGAAAATAAAATGCTTAGTTTTGTCCTATGATGGGAATGCAAAAGGAGACAAAATAAAAAGAAAGATAAATGCATTTATTAAAAAATAAGTTTATGGAGTACTAAAGTTGGGGCCATATTAGACATTTTTCTTCCAACTGATCTACAGAAAGGTATTTTAAAAATAAGGCTTATATTACTAATAAAAGAACATATTCATAACATTATTGAAGTACGATGGAAGGGAAACTAGAAGCTAGATCAAATTTAAGCAGCTGTTGTGCTAGGAACACTAATTACCAGAACGAACAATATTGTCACATTGCACCTTCTGTCTTTTGCTTGTAGTCTTTTGTCTTATGTTTGCATTGTAATTTTGGATAAGAAACATCTTACTATATCAGGGGTTTTTTGTACTGTGGTTAGTCCACCTAGCTAGCCCAGTTCACTTCCCTAGCATTACACTGTAGCACCACACAAATAATGTAATTTAAGTCAAAAGGAAGTTTAAAGTTCTGAATTTTCAGAAGCAAGTGCTTGAAGTGTTCTGATTTAGATACTGAATGTTTGAATGAGCACTGAAGTTTTCTATGTAATTTCCTGGAAGTTTTGTATAATTTCTCTCTTTGCCTATGATAAGGGAAAAATAGCTTAGACAGGAAAGGGTCTTCTCTATGACTTTTGCATAAAATATGATAAGTCCAATGAAGTAATCAGGCAACTTGGAAATTTCAAAATTAAGCCTGGATGCATTGAGATAGACTATGGGAGTTTTTAATTACATTTGTTCTTAGATTTTAAACCAGTCTATTTCTGTTATTCTTAGTTGTCTTTTACTGACTGGTAAACTGTTTTTTGCAGATGTGGAACAAAGTTATTTAAAGTTCATAATTTCTCCCGTGTTCTTGGAGCATCACTGAAAGCACTTTTAAGGGCACCTCAGCGCTGATATATCTTATGTACCAAACTTGAGGTCCACACAATGGGCTGGATGTGTTGAGCCTCAGTACTTAGTACCTCATTTCTGTGTCTGCATGTTTAAAAATGTAACGCATAAACCACAGCTAGCTGCCTGCATGTTAGTCATGGTAACCGGGGGATGTGAGGACCAACCAGTTGAGCAGTGCTAAGCTATGCTAGCTGTAGGGTATCTAAGGACCAACTAGTAGACATGACCTAGAGCTTCTGTGTACCCAACTCCCTGATTGTCTGGGATTGGCAGTTGAAGTCCCTAGGGAATATCCTTAGGCATTTTGAGTAGCATCAGATGTCTGCTCAACCAGAATGAGCCCTTTGTTGATGCTGAAAAAAATAGGTAGGGTGCTCAGGGCTTAATGATGTACTGGCCACTATGAAAGCAGTATCCAAACCTGACTGAGAGCTTTCACCTCAATCCCACTGCTTATTCTGCTGGAACAGTCAACTCTTTTATTTTGCAAATTGGATAGTCTGGGGTTGTTTGCCATTTTGCATACTACTTAGTAGTAAGAGCATTTTCCCAGGAGGTAGAAAGACCTGCCTGATTATAGGAAGGCATGCTGAGAATTACTTTTCCTGCACATACAGGGTACAACAATTATAAAAAGAAAATGACAGTGAATATCAGAAATACAACTGTTATTTCACTGTCAGCACGTACTCACAGATTGCAGTTTCTAATCCCAAAATTACTTATGTATTTTATCCATTGTCTGTTTCCTCCCCCCCCCAGCATAATATATAAACATTGCTAGGGATAATGCTTTGCACTTCCGTTTTCAGTTTTATTCTATTATTGACTTCAGCATCCCTGGCACTTCTTCTCCCCATGATCTAAGAAATTTTAATGCCTGGCGCTGCACCAGCTCTGCCTCAAGAGAAGTCTTTAACACCAACAAATTATAAAGGCTCTTGTGCTTCTTGTCTTGCCCTACTTTCATGCAGAAAGGGGAGACTGATTTCAATAACAACTCTGTTTCTGGAACATAATTTCTTATTTCAGCTCCATTGGACATAAAAAAATTCCATCTGAAAGCTTCATCAGAAACTTAGCAGACTTGAAGTAGATGTTTGTGATAGTTGAATTCTACTATTTAGATTGGAACAAATCATCTTTTCACTGATTCCCAAGCCTGAGAGAAGGAAGATGTATTGGCCCAGAGCATTATGCGTTCTCCAAAGTACACAAACTTATTTTTGTAGAAAAAGCTGTCAGAATCCCAGCAGTAGTAGATGGAGACTGGAGAAATTAATTCATATTCACCAGCTATACCTTATACCTAGTCATCTCATGTAGAGGAATGGAGGCAGTGGGTTGGTTAGCACTGATAACATGCAGCTGTGGCCTTGCCTCAAGGCAGTGGGTTGATGGACCTGGATGATGTGCAGCTGTAGCTCATTCAGCTAAACAGTTAAATAGCCCTGAGGAGTGTGGGAGAGGGGGTTGGATGGAGGAGTGGGAGCAGTGTGGCCTGGTCTCTGGAGGAAGGAGAAACAGCATGGACAGTAGAATCTTAATGAAGGTAAAAGCCTTGTTGCAGCCTACTAGTTTGTTTGTGCTGTAACAATCTCCGAGGAACTGAATCAGGAAAACAAACTTGGCTCTGATTTCAAGCCTGGGCCTTGTTGTTGCAGGAGTAGGTATGGTCAAGTGATGGAATGAGGGGGAACTTCAAGACAGTTCGTGAGTCCTATAGTTGAAGAAATGAAGAGGAGCAAAGTGTAAACAGATACACACACAAAAAAAAAAAAGAAAAAAAAAGAAAAAGCTTACAGGTCTATTACATATTTTTAAACTCTGTAGATTTTGGTATGTGGCAAATTGACAGATGTGGGAAATACTTGCTTAGCATGAAAGTTATATTATGCTAATACAAATTTTAGCTGATAATGTCATATTTTTTTATTAAATATGGATTAATTGAGAATTTCAGCTTTCCTTAAAATCAAGCAAACAAGCTCTGTTTCACTCATGATTACAGAGAAAGGTTGAAAATATGCAGTCATAAAGGCTCAAAGAGCAGAGGGCAGGACAGCTAATCTATCAAAGATGCTACCTGTCCCAGCAACAGCAATACTGTTCTTAAACTCAACATTTTCTTTCCAATTACTATATAATTTTGGCTAAGGAAGCGGCTGATTACTACCAAAAAGGTGGACTGTGTTGCTTTGGAAACATGCAAGGTTGATGGGTAGGTGGGCTTCTGTGGACACACCCCCCACCTAGCCACCCACCCCAGCTTGTTTTGGAAATGATTACAATGAATGGTCTCACTAGAAGTGAAAGAGAAGGATTGAAACATGTCCTTACTCAGAAACTTTGCAGTAGCACATTGTCTTCCAAGACATGTCCCTAGTAATTGAATTTGAAAGTTAAATGCTCCAAGGAAAAACTGATCTGCTCCCATCGTTATACAAATGACCTAGTATCTGAGAATGGCCCTTTCTGAAGGCCTGACTTGGTACATGGAGACCTGGGCAGGGGTAGGTGTATTGCTCCTGTTAAAGAATGAGCCAGCATTTATACAGCGAGTTTAGGAAGTGCCTCTCAGTTTGTTTTGGAACAGCTGAATCCCTGCTGTATAACCCCCCAAAAAGAGTTGGTTGAAAAGTTATTCAAGTTTTTTTTATCTTTTGAAATTAAACTCAGGGCTACTCATCTGAATATTTTCTCTTAAAACTTTTCTAGGCTTCCAGTGCCTCTCTCTAGCGGTCAGTTTACAAACATGTCTCTGCATTACAAACCGAAGCCTGTATTCAATTAAAAGAAAATCCAGTAAAAATTTCTAAGTCATAGGAGAGAAAATTGTCCAGAAATGATGGATAGTTTGTTGTGAAATTAATTTTTTTATTCTTTTTCTTTCTTTCACATACTTGTTCAATTTTGGTAGGTTTAGTGTTCTCATTATCTGCCTTTTACAGGATGAAATAAAAGAAACATTCAAGAGAAAAAAGAAATTAGTTTTGCATCAGTTAAATGAATAAAGCAGTGCCTAAAAAGACCCCAACTTTATAAAAAATTTTACACCATCTGTACATTTGTAGTTGGCACCTGATGACAATAGATACCATATTATCCCAGAATTCATGAACTGAATGCATTTCCAAGTATTCCAGTTTTGTTAACTCGAGGGTGATGCCCAGGACATTGAACACTCCTGAAACGGATTTCAGTGAAACAGTATGCATGGAATAAGGTCGATAGGTATATATGTGGCAGGATGGCATGTAATACAGTTGTGTTGATTCTCCTCCACTGATGGTGGAGGAAAATAGCTAATTATGGAATAGCGTTTGAGAAATCCTGTCATCTGACATTTCTGCAGTTTTAGAAATCCATGAAATATATGCTTTGAAATGCTTAAAGATGACAGTGCTGTCATACATGGCTATTCAGTGTCATACTGGTAATGTACATGGAGAAGTGTCAGTCCTCCAAATGCTAGGCAGGGTCCAGCAAGTAGCCATGCTTTCCTCAACTCTTAATTTCTTACTGGTGTTATCCCTTCCTGAATCTGACCATTTTAAAATATATCTGTCACAGTTTACCTTGGGGAATTCATCACCAGATGTGCAATATAGTGAGGATCAAATACCTGACTGTCCTTTACATGTTATATGAGTTTTCTACTCTACCTGAGAAGTTCTTGATGAAGTTAAGCTCATTAAATAAGGTAACGAAAATGACTGAGACAGCCTGCTGTTAGAAGGAAAAACTGGTGAAGGTAGGATGACTCTATGCAAAAGGAATAGAGTTTCCCACATTCCAGGATGGAATTTTAACCACTGTATTTAGAAGCATACATTTGTTGCCGTTGCTATTCAACTCTTTGTGGAAAGATACAGCTTTGAATACATAGCCAGGTAACTTTCATCACCTATGGCTAGAGGCACTTGCCTACATTATGAAATCCAGATACATCTACTTGATCTTTCTTAGAGCAGTGGAGTAATCCTGGGCCTCCAACGCCACGTAAAAGTGTCCTGCCCTCTGTGTATATTTCTCTCCAATCAGAAATTCAATTTGAGTACCCTCATAGTAACACTTTTATCTAGAAAACATATTTTTTTTCATTGGCATTTCTGACAGAGTAAAAATGGTTTATAGCAAAATTTCTAACAAGCTGTAATCCTTGCAATTCATGAATTGTATATGAATACTTTTATCCTGGCTTTTAATATTATTTAGTTGCTTTATAAGGTATGTATTTTAATTTACTGTTTTAACAAATAATTTAAACTGATTTTTCTAATAATTTTAATGTTGGCTATTGGGTCAACTGTAATTCTGCATCACCCATTTAAGTATGTAAAACAGCAGGCAGAACGTATCCTCTGGTGGACTGCTCCACCTTGCTGCTTTCAAAGACAGCAATTGCTTCTTTACTCTGCTCGAAAGTGAAGTATGTTAGTAATTCTGGTAATACCACTTCATCGTTCACATACAGCAGCTTTTCCCTTACAACTGAACAGGATTTACCAAACTGTCTGGTTTATGCACTTCTTAACACCACTTGCCCCAGATACATGGCAAAAAATATAGTTCCTCTTTGGGATTTATCAAGAAACAGTATTTGTAAACATACACAAGACCTGTCCCAAGCTAACTGCTTTGGTTTACTGGGGTTTGACTTTATTCTAAACTTAGACAACAAAACAGTCCTACGGCCCTTTCAAAGCCTGGCTCTGATCCAGGGAGGTATCCAGTGCTCCTGGGTAGGAACAAGCAGAACCCACCTGATCTGGTAGCACCAGCCAAAAGAGGACTGACACAGTTCTCTGAAGTTCATTAACCCCATTGTTAGGGTATTAAACATACTGAACTCACAACGCTTTTAATAATTTTCAAAAATCAATTTAAAAAAACTAAAAAACACTACGAAATTGCTTGCAACCTACACAGGCAGCAAGTTCCATATATTCCATACAGCACCATAAAGTTTTACAAGAAACTGAAGTTAGAAAAATGGAAGGCCATATGGGAAGCAGGTGCAAAATGCTTGAGTAGGTGTCAGAAATCTAATATGAAAGCTAAACATAGTAAAAAGTGTAAGAAAATAATTTAGCTGAAATAGACACACAGAATCTTCACATAAATTGTCTCTGGGTTGTGCGGTTTATTTTCTTGCCAATTCAAACAGTAGAAGCTACCTCATCAGGCTTTGTAAGAGAACGTTTTTGTAATATCCTGGGACCCTTAAACAGTAATTTTAAGTGGCTTTAAATTGAGTTCAACTTTTATAATAAATACAATTGTCAGGAAAGTTAAATCTTTTAATTCTGCCCCACCTCTTTCAATACTTTCCTGACCATTGAACAGTTACTAAACATGTTTACCAGAACTCTTTTTTTTTTTTTTTTTCCTTTAGAATGTTGCCAAAAGCATCCTGTATGGCCTTTTTAAGAATGCAAACTTCTGTTATACTGAGCATAGGTTGACATCAAGGCCACAGAAGATTTTCTTTCTTATGTTTTCTCAAAGAAATCCTCTCCTTTTTAGGTGCAGATGGTGTATTCTGAGGAATTTAAGAAATACTTCCAAAATTCCATGAGTTTTGACACTGTGGTAGCTCTAAAGTATCTGAACCAAAGTAATATGTCAGCATCTTCCTGGAAACATTTTTCTGTTAGTACTGATATGTATTAGAGCTGCTTTAGCTGTGGAATGGTGACAAGGTCTCACCACTTTTAATGTCCCTTCCAAACTGCTGTTTTTCAAATTGAGTCTGTTTTCCAAACTGCATTTGAGGCATGATAAGAATATGATTTTGATGAGAAGTAGGAAGCAGTAGTGTCTTGCATTTGTGAGTCTAATGTTATGAGTTAAAAAGATACTGCGTTAGTACTTAGGATGTGCATGCAGAATTACCACAGCTACTCAATTTTCAGGGAGCCTTTTTTTCCTTTTGGGAACTCTATTCTCTTGGAAAATCCATACTCCAGAATTAAATCTAGGTCACCTCTTTAGAGGAGAAAAGCATGGCTGGAAATGGAGATTTCAGTCTTAGCTGCCCTACCTTCATTGTTTTGGGTGCCACAGATGATGTATCTGTTAGAAGTGTGTTAGGCACAATTCAGTTTCAACTTTCTGTCACATTTCCATTGTAAGAGCTTATTTGTATACAGCCAGTTTTTGATCCTGCTTTGAAGCCAGACTCCAGACCCAGGCGTGTTATACCCCCTAACAGCTGCTGCCCCCTGCCAGGGATGTGTTCCTCCAGGACTTTGTCTGGGGGGAGAGCAATCTCTGCTGCCCACTGATGATGGGGGATGTGGCTTAGGATGCTAGGAATTCCCTGGCAGCAGCAGCATGCTGAGTGCTGATAGCTCAACTTCTCAGCCTCCTTTCATGGAGCCCACCTCAGGGACACATGCTCCTGCATAGGTGTTGTTTAGTACCGTGTCCTGAGAATGAAGATCTTGGATGCAGGCATTAAAGGCTTCAAAATACTAGCTTGACTCTGTCATAATGGAGGCATGGATATTTCTTTGAGCTGCATCACTAGCGCTGTAGCTAAACTCTCTGTTATGCCCATGGTGAAACCGGTAAAAAGCAGGTTCCGCTTAGACAAAAGTCTGCTCCTTATTAGAAGACCAACATTATGTCGCTTCTTACACTCTTCCACTTCTATAGGTACTTGTCACTATAAGTATCTATGCATTCAAGCAGTTTCCTCACTGGAATTGTGAAAAACTCAAAGGATACAAATTTCTTGGGCACAAAAATTGTACTGATTACAGAATGAAACAAACCTAATTTAATTCCTAAGGGCAATCTAAAAGTATGAAGGAAGGTGTGAAAAAGAGTTTGGGACAGAGACACTGTAGATCATACTTTTTCCTCAGCAGGGTCACTCTTTGCACTGTCCTTGTGATTGATCTTTTACAAGCTCATTCACACAGCCCTATCTTCAAAGGTTTCCAGGTTCTTTTCTTTCAGTCTTTTATTCACTCCCAGTTTCTTGCTCAGTTATAAGACCAATCTCGCTCAACTCAGGCTACAGTTGCAGTCCTGGGGTGCTACTGCTGCAATACCCTGCAGTGATGCTCCTTTATTGAGCTCACATTTCCTGCTTATGGAATAAAATGATTCTCTATATTAATTAGGAAATGTTTGATTTTCAGGGTTTCCTGGAGTTTGTTGAACAGAATGTGAGAAGGATGAGATTTCCCAATTCATGGGAATATTGTGATCTAGCAATTTGTGTTAGATCAAGTGCCAATTTCTGGAATCAAGTAATTTCAAATAAAACCAATGATGTGTTTATCACACTTAATTTTGACTGGTTGTAGCTTTTAACACTGGTGCTCTTTGCAAAAAGATGGAAAAGACATGGCTGTGCACTCAGTCTTTAGAATTTCTACTGCTCTACATAAAGATGTCAAATGCAGATTTAAGCTGCATATTTCCAAACTGTGAGTGAGCTACCAGAGCAGCCAGTTGCTGAATATTTTACTTTTGCATACCTTTATGAAAACTTTACACATAATTGCTAGAAGAGTTTTATACTTTTATTTTATGAGTATATATATGTTGTGAACTGAACTGTCCATTCAGTTGATAGTATTCTGGTTTTTGATAGCTATGTCTTGCCTTTTTATTTTTTAGAATCTGTCCTGATAATGAACACCCCATATAAGGTTCTAATATAAAAATTTCATTTCAGAATGAAATGAATAGGTGTTGAAAGGTTTTGTTAAAACCAACGCATCCAACTCATGCTTTAGAAATTTCTGCTTGGACAGGTTTGGGCTGCTGCAGCATGTGGCTGCTGTTTGTGACTGTATAATGAGGCTTACAGACAGTACTTGATTTTTTTATTTGCTTTTGTATTGTAAAATTTCACCTCCTAGAACTGGTTAATTACATGATATCAACTTTTATTTATTAAATAAATAAGTCACTGAATAAAGAGTCCTGCCTCATGCAAACAGAAGCTTAAAATGCTAAACAAATGCTACCTAAGGACTGAAAAGCAGAAGCCACATGAAAAGCAAAAAATATTTACAGTTCTTACAAAGAAATAGCTAGTTGTGATTTTCTTAGCACCCTAATTCATACTTTGTGAGTGAAGTTGGCAAGACAGTTGACTGCTCAGAATACCTGCCCTCTAACCATTTTTATTGTCACCTCAGTGTCTGCTGCAAAAGAAAACATGAGCCTGTTATATCTCCTTCCAGCTAGCCTCTAACTGATTTGCAATGAAAAATACTCACAGAAATGCTATTTTTCTACTCAGAAAGTGATATTTCAGATTGCTACTTTCTGTTAGAATTTGAACAATTTTTTTTTCCCTTAAAAACTATTTATTATCTATAATACAGTTAAGTACAAGCATGGCTTCTCTTCCCAGCTCTTTAAACACAGTATGTACTTCTGTCTCATGGTAAGCATGTCTGATTTTAGTACTAGAGCAGCTCTCCAGCTGGGAATGAACCTAAAGGACTGTCTTCAAGTTGAATAATGACTGTGTAGTTCATAGACTTATTTCCACATTAATAGATGATACAACTCAATAAGTGTAAATTCACAGAGGGACACTGCTGATATTTTACAGGTAAGCTTTCTTCAGACTAGTGCTTTTCCTGTGAACTGAATGCCCCTTAGTGGCTGGGGAGCATTCAATTTGCTCTGGAGTGCACCCTCCAGTTTAATTTCATCTGGAAAGAATCAATGTTCTTGTAGTTTGTCTACTCTGCAAGGTGAAGCAAAATACGGTAAGCAGCAACACCTGAGAGTTTCACTTTGTATGGGAGGGTACAGCTGACATGAGCTGAAGCACTAATGGAGATGCATTTGTGACAGGTTATAGATGTGGCTCAAGAGTATCCTGACTACGAGCTGATTCTGGAAGCTGCTGGTGAAGTTGCATTTCATAAGGAAAAAAACAACATTGCATTTCCTGTATATTTTGACTTTTTTTTATATTGAAACAAACCAAACAAAACACCCTGAATTCTCCCAACTTCTGAATTATGTGTTTATGTGTGCAGGAAAACAGGGTCATTTTTCTCAAAAAAAAAAAAAAAAAAAAGCCTTTTCTTCAGAATACCAGAAACATTCTAGTATTTAGGACAATGAACTGGAAGCATTTTTGCAGTCATTAATATGCTGTTAAAACTGTTGTTTGCCTGAAGTCCCCCAGCTCAATAAGAAACAACTGCTGCCAGTTTTTTACTTTTGTATGGATGTGGATATAATTCGGGAAGTTAGAGCTCTTGCTCTCAGTTGTACTAACGGGAATGGCCTTTTTCAGGTTCATTTTTGAGCATAATTGCGTCCCAGTTAAAAATGTGTATCAGGTTGCCTAGGTAGGCTTTGAATAGTTTTTAAACCACATGCTTTTAATTCTGCTTGTTGAAGCTTTCAGGTGTTTTGCAACCATGTTCTAGAATAGTAAATGAAAGAAAGGAAAAGATTTAATGTCTCATTGGTGAGACATTCTCTCTGTCCCCATTCTGTCTCAACATGTACCCCCAGGAGTAGAAAGACCCTAGTATCATTTGGGAAGAGGAGTACCTGTGGCCATACTTTGCCTAATGGAGAGAAGTGAAATCAGCTCAATAACTTGGCAATAGCTCTATAAAAAAAGGAAGGAATCGGTAAATCGGCATTTTTTTTGAGAGAGGGCACTACTGCTTTCTTCAGGGAAAGCTGTCATAGGGCTCACCACTTCTGCGGAAATTTGACTAAGACTGGAGATGATGCAAGTAAATGGACTATTTACAGATAGGCAGTAAAGCAGCCCTAAATAGATGCATTGCCCAGATGGTTTGGTGCCGTGGCACTTGTTCTGACTGCTGTCATAAGTCTTCTGTGCTGCCTGCTCTTCTCTGACCCTGAGTCACCTACAACACTGTCCCTACATCTTCTCCATCCAATTAGAATGAGTATATAATTTCTGGACTTTTCTACAAAACAGGTGGGTGCAGAGAAGTTCAAAGGAAATGCCACCTCACTTCCCCCTTCCACCCACCACTGGTAGCAACCCATCTTGCCCCAGAAAAATACTGCAGGATCAGTGGTGGTCTGGCCACGTGCTGGGCAGGGCAACCATTCCCAGAGGAGCTGGGGAAACAGAGTAAGTCCCGGAGACACCTTGCATTTTCATCCTGTGCCCTGGGGATGGGTCCCCTGAGGATAAGGTTCCTTCTTCCTCTGTGAGATGGGGACAGCCAGAGGAAAAGAGCTTGATTTGAAAAGAGGCAGAGACTCTGCTCAGCCCTGTCCAAAGCCATGACGGTATTGAAGCACTAGGTGAGATCACAGTGCTTTTATTTGGCGTACAAATTGTGAAATGCACACATCTCTGCACCCTTCTACAGATGGAAACTTATTTAAAAGTTTTGGTTCTTATGAGAGAAAAAACTTTTTGATGTGTAAAGACAGAACGCAAGCCTGTCTGCCACTTACACCTTTAAAAGTAATGTGATAGGAGCGAAACAATTGTTTTCTATTTATTCTACCATTTCTTATGCTGAACTAAATAAATTACTGTCAACTTCAAGCATTCAAAAATCATGACTCAAGACTTTAAAAAATGCCACACACTTCAAAGGGTATATTTTCTTTGCCTTCTGGTTTTGAGCCATCAGAGATCACATTTTTAAGTTTTTCTCTGAAAGTAAAGTAATAATAATGATTTATTTATTGCTTTGGTTTTTAAATGGATTAACTTAACCCTCCTCACCACCATATAATGTGAGACTGGCTAAAATCTTGAGGATTGGCAGCAGTTTTCCAGTACTGCAGCCTTGTTTCCACTGTTATGTTCTGTGCTGGATAAAAGTGGAGGATGTTTCAAAACAGTTTCTATTTTACCATTTTCCAGTTAATTCAATCTGTCCACCCTCTTGCTGCCTAGCAGCAGGGAAAGTACGTTGCTTCATTATTCAGAACAGAAACTGCAAATCCAGTTTTCAGGCACCTGGGGGGATTGTTCTGTGCTTTGACCCAAACCAAAGGATTGTTCGGAAATTAGGCTCAAGCTTTCATGTCACATCTCCCAGGGCTTTGTCAGGAACTTAATCCTGGCTGCCGCTTTGTCCTTACATCCCAAGTTCTGGGAGGCAAGCGAATGGTGAGGATCTTTCTCTGTGTTCACAGGGAGAGAACAAGAACAAAGATCTCCAACTTGAGAAATGTAACTGAGGAACATGGCAAAGACACAAAATACATAATGTAACTGAGAGAAACCTTTCTAAAAATTTTATCTTTTTAAGTTATTAGTCATCACAGCTTTTAAGAATTCTAAACTTTTGGTATATTTTATCAACTTCTATTTTGAAGGGACGAGAACATTATTTATTGTTTACAGCTTTCCTTACTTGAATCCCAGTGGGTGGAGTAGTGTGTTTGTTTCCAGAATCAAGCCATTACAAATCACTGGGATGTTATATTAATTGCTTATAGTTGTTCTTTTTTCTGATAGGTTGAAGTCTTACCTGTTTTTGCGTATATCACAAAGTGAAGTTAACATTTCTTGATCATTTTTGTAAAAGATCAGATAAAACTGCTTCACACCCAGTGAAAAGTTGTGTTGCACTGTTAGGGAGTTTGTGCCACCAAAACCTACTTTCCAGTAACCCTTTCTTTAATCAGCTTCATAAACAACATTTGTTACAGTTTAAAATTTTGGATTTTATTTTGCAAGGATTTGTGACAACTATTTGTTTAGCTTCATGCAACAGAAAGGCACACTGCAAAATTTGCCTTCAGAAACCTGTTTTTTTCAGCATCTCTTTCTGGTTGAAATCGGCAGCGATTGACATTATCTTGGTTTTCAGTTTGGATTTTGCATTTGAGTTAGTGCAGTCTTGTGGGTCTGGATTATAACCTGATACCAGCAGTTATTTGTTATTTTGAGGATTAGTTGTACTGGGACAATCCATTGTCAGTGAAAAGCCCTACTTTGGTCCTACACCTGTATGTAGCATTCTGAGGCAAAAGAACAATGTGTTATGTACCTTCTACAGGAGGCCCACATACCTGTGGAGATTTCACTATTTAAATTAGGAGATACTTAAACTATGCATTACTTCCGGAGTTTGCTAATTTTCAGTCTTTTGCTGAATGAATATTCATTTACCCAACAAAAAACCCCGGATCCTGCCAGTGATTGGTTTCCTTCCTGGTGTGGATAAGACCAGTACTTCTTGGCCCAAGATAGAGCTATGTTTCAAGCTGGTAGCATAAAACATCATAGCAGTCTCATTCAACTGTAAAATAGTGAAAGCATTCTTTGTAATATCATTATGCATCTTTTGTTGTATTTATAAAAATCCAATATAACATGTAACTTTTTTAAGGATGGAAAAAAACGTACCTGGCAATTGCTAAGTAATTTTGTGGGTATAATACATGTGTCATCATAATCAAGCTAACTGCGGGCTCCTATTCCTAAAGAATTTTCTGTTTGTCAAGCTCTGTCAGAGTGTTTTGGTAAAAGGAGATGGACTGAGATTCCACAGTGGAATCCGTGGGGAAGTTACAGTGAGGGAGGAAATGATGGAAGAAGAAACTGATTTTTTGAAGCCAACCTGTTATGTTTCAGTGTTTAGCAACTGATGTGATAAGATCCAATATTGTTTCTCATGGCTTTTTTTGAAGTAGAAAGAGGCAGAGGTTAGATTCTAATTAATGTGTTATTGTAACGTTTGCATCTTTTTTCAGTTACTGATGGATCCTGCTGAGAATAACAATGTCTAAAATTTATGTTGATCCTTGATTTTGTTGATTTTTTTTAAATAGATTTTTGTTCTCCTGAGAGACAGAGATGTTTACAATATATTCTAATTATAAAGTAAGTTTTAACAGGCCAAAGATAAAAGTTACCATTTAAATTCATTTTTGGGGATCAACTGTTCAAAGAAAAAGGAGAATAAAATCACTTCAGTGGTTTTGGAATATTTAGAACACTTCTGAGCACAGACTTTGTAAAAAAGACTACAGTGAATCTTCAGCAAGTTATGTCTTGCTATAGTATATAGTGACTAGTTGTATTGCTCATTACGATCTAGGTTGGCTACTTTGTCATAGCATATCTAAGAGCTTGCAGAAAGTGTGTATCCTTTAAGGATATAAATATTTCAATCCAGTGTATGCATCATGGCTCGTGAAAAACTGCAGCCCAGAATGGATTGGGCCTTAAACACACAAATAGGTCTGCTGGAGATGTCAACTGTCAGATACAGTTCACCAAAGTGAATGCTGCAATGGTTCGGTTTGCTGGCAGAATGGCTCGGTTATGGCTAATACTATCTGCTTTAAAGAGGATCCCACCACAAAAATCTGATCAAGGAGGTATAGGTTTTATCAGTCTCCATATGTTGATGTGAGACTAACGCAGCTGGTGCTTTGGCTACACTTATGCATTTTCCGTGGTCAAGATGCAATAAGGTACTCAGTCCACAGCACAGGACGGGACATGATGTCGAACTGCTGCTGGAAGGAGTATTAGATAGTAATGCTCCTTCGACTATAAGGCTTTTTATGATCTACCCTCAAGCAGCAGTGGCACATAGACTGAGACAAAGGGGAGGTTATGATGTTGAAAGATAGCTGAGAAATCCTCTCTTGCCTTTCAGCATAGGACTTTTGATTACAGAGTCCATGCATCTAGCGAGACATAGCTCGAGCTCCTCTAAACCCATTGCTTCCCAATAAAATATTTTGCATTCATACTTCAGGTCACTGGGCAGAACAGAATATACTATTTCTTTGCTTGTTTTTGTCTACAAGGCAACAAAGACCAAGCTTCACTGATGTGAACTATTCAGAAGATATCTGTTGCTGTGAATGGGTAAAGCTGTGTTACAACTGGCTCTTTAACAAAACAGGACTTCACACATAACTTATATATTATGCCTGGTTTAAAAAACTGAGACAGGAGGCATAAAGGAGCTCTCCTGCTCCCAGTTTAAAAATAGCACTTTAAGATGCACACAAAAAGCCATAGGAGTAATCCTTTTAAAAGCAGTTACAGTCTGTTATACACTATACCAAACATGTATGAATGTGTGTAAGTGTATGTATCTAATCAGAAAGAGTAAGAACAAATATATCCATATGTTAAATTTCACTCTAGATATGCCCAAGAAGTTTAATTTTCCAAGACATACTAGGAATGTTAAATCTTTCTTCCAAGCCCTCTTCGCAGTCCCTTTGTTTATTAAATTAATTTTGAATAGTACTACATTGTCTGTAGCTTATGGAAGGATCCATTAATCATTAAGAGAAATAACAAAACTACTTTTTATCAAAGTCATCATCATCCACATGAACTAGTGTAGAAGAATTACAAAAGAATGAAGGCAATGTGTTGATAAGCATTGATAGCATGCAGCTGTGGCCTTGCCTCGAGGCAGTGGGTTGATGGACCTGGATGATGTGCAGCTGTAGCTCATTCAGCTAAGCAGTTAAATAGCCCTGAGGAGCATGGGAGAGGGGGTTGGAAGGAGGAGCAGTGTGGTCTGGCCTCTGGAGGAAGAAGAAACAGCATGGACAGTAGAATCTGATGGTAAAAGCCTTGTTGCAGCCTGATTGTTTGTGCTGCAACAAACTAGCAGCTTGCTTGACTCTTCAGACTTTCAAGTACTAAAGGAATTTATTGCTTGAAGTCCAGGAAGCTGGTCTGAACATGCTTGCACCTCACCACAGCAGAAGCACATGGCAGTGGTGTGACAGGCATAGACAGTTGCCAAGAGAAATTCCTGTTTGATGGTGTGGCAAAAGTTTATTAAATTGAATGCTCCTTATGGAAAAGTCTTTAATTAGGAACTGTTTAACTTGGACAGAGAGTTCAGTGAGCTCAAGGACAACTTTAATGAGCGGTTTGTTTAATTGAGACAACAATAAATTGTCCTGAGCCCCTCGAACAAGCAAGATGTGGGCAGGACCATCCGGACAGTAAATACTGTGTGCAGCTGTGTCACGGCGGTAACTCCACCACACTGGGGTGCCTGGCCAATGTCCCTGGTGTGTGTGGACCTTATGGATGGTGAGGCAGCTGACACCTGCACTTGGCACAAACTTCAAAGCTTACATACACTGGGTGTGTAAATTATTTTTGTTTTTCACTGAGTATAAAGGTGAGCGAGCTCAGGGACTGGGCAGAAGCCTCAGCTACAGGTGGGTGCACTGTGTAGGAATTTCCCAGTTACCGCGAGACTCTTGTCACTGGCTGCAGTGGGGCTGCCCAGCCTAAGTGTGGACCTGGGTGGTGTTAAGGTGGTAATTGGTGATGTGCCCTTTTCTTAGTCTCTGTACCGCTTTGCAGTAATGATTTGATGCTTTGCTCCTATTGCTCTTTTATCATATTGTGCATAATAACCAGGACTGTTTCCCTTTATCATACTGCATCCTATTTTCCTTTATTATTTTGTAATATAATTAAATGCATTTATTCTTATATTTGAGAATTATTATAAGCCCATTTTTGCTTGGTTTCCAGTCAGTCAGCAAAACAGATGGTCAGAATCACATCAGATGTCATCGCTTGACTGGGGAAGGGTTTTCATGTATGATAAAAGCTTGTTTATTTTTATGGCTCTTTGGAATACTAGAATTATTTTTTTTTTTACAGCCAGGAGGAATAAGATGGTGGAAAGAATAGAATGGAACCTCTGTTAGTTTTTCTTATTTTTAAAAAAATTATTCCAAAGTACTTATTTTAAGCTCCCCCTTTACAGAATTTACTTTTAAAGCGGGAACCTTTGTCTCCTTCTGACTAAGCATACTTTCTAAGGAGTATTTGATATGGGAAACAAGTAATCAGGAAATACTGTGGTACTCCTGTATATTTTAAAGTGATTCAGCTTTGCAGTTTAAGTAACTCCTACTTAACTATCCACTTAAAACATGCTGGTTTTAGTTTAACAGTGCTAACACTCCCAGACAGATGTTTTCACTCTATTTTGGGATACATAATCAAAACAGCATGTCTGCCATAAACAGAAACTATTTGTGGTCCTTAATTATTCTGTTAATGAGGAAACATATTATCTATTTCACATGAATTATGCTCAGTACAGATCCAAGATGAAAATGAAAGTATGCAGAAATAAGTGTTACTATTAATGATTTGGTGACTCACCTAAAATGTTATGTATTAATTCAGTGTAATATATAGATGTTAATATTTTTATCTGTCAGTAGTCATCATGCTGTGAATTTTATGTATGAACCATCTATGACTGAATGCAAGCACTGACAGCCTGGTAGATGTCTGAAGTGTAGATAATAGCAATAATTTATCTAACCAGACTTGATATTTAAAATATCTGCTTCATGAAATTGCTGTTGAAGTTCAGCTGCCACTTTCAGTACTCAGTTCCTGTTTCACCATGCACAAAAGTTGATGGCTCAGTGAAGGAAACAAGTGTCTACTTTGAAGCAATTAATTTAGGAATTGTTCAGGTATTTGCTCCTCTGTGCTAACATTTTTAGCTTATTATGAGTGACTTGAGAGGTATTCCATCCACACGCAGACTCATGAATAGCTTTTGGATAATATTTTTTTTTCACTTGAAGTTGCAGAAGGATGGTATTATCCTAATTACTTAGTCCATCTTATATAAGAAAAAGGTACTCTGAAAAAAAGCATAACATATAAACATGAAATTAATATGAAATTCAAGGCTGTTATGGGCCAGAATTCACGGGTGATTTAGGAATTCACTCAGTTCTTCCCAGCAGGCTTCAGGTACCTCTGTTGCTGTATAAATTCCTTATGCTCTGAGTACCTTCTCACATTTGGCAAACTGAGTGCTGCAAAATACATACTCTTTGTAGGGACTAACTTCTGAATTTCCAGAGTTTTAAAACAGAACTGTGTATCGGAGTGACAGCTGTATAACTTTTAAGGGTTGTGAAGTAGCCAAAATCAGTTATAAATCTTCTATTAGTGAGTAAGAAGTTTTAGGTGCACCTATAACATCATTTATCTTGGAAGCATTGATAAGTAAAACCAGGGGAAAAGAGAGGTGATTTAGGGTTATGTGAGTCCTCAGAATAGGAAACATATAACTTAACAAGCAACTAAAGTTCCATTGCTTTTGTTTCAGACTCGTGTAAGGATTTAGACTATATTCTGTTGAAAACAAGAATTGGAGTTGCATAGAAACTAACAAAATAGGGTAGGATTCAATGGGGGGACCCCTTCCCCCAGAATAATAATTAAAAAAAAGATTACAAAAAAAAAAGATTACTGAGGGTGACTTGTACCTAACAGAAATAATTTATTTTCCTAAAAAGGAAAAAACATTTTGATGTTATCCAGAGAAATTATTGGTAAATATGGGATAGGCTCATTCAAGAAGTATTAAAGGTATAAAGGTAATGAAGTGGGCAGAGTTGAGGAACAGCAGGTCATATAGAAATGTTATTGTTCTGGGCAGAATTACTGAATGAATTTCAGGGACTGGGATCTGATCTGCTTACAGAAACAGGCAATTAATGCTATTGTAGGGACCATGATGAAAATATTTTAAAATTCTCTGGATAACACTGTTCAGCTGAGTTCAAGAAAGACAAGTTCAGGATAGTCCTCATCACCTGAAGACCTTGAAAGGTTATCAGAGTGACAGAGTTTCATACAAACGGGAACTACAAAAGTTTGAATTTCTGTCCTGGATTTGGCTAGAATAGAGTTAATTTTCTTCTCAGTAGCTGGTGCAGCGCCGTGTTTTGGATTTGGTGTGAGAACAATGTTGACAGCACACTGATGGTTTTGGTTGTTGCTGGGTGATGTTCATACTAAGTCAAGGACTTTTCAGTTTCTTGGGCCCTGCCAGCAAGAGGGCTGGAGGGGCACAAGAAACTGGGAGGGGACACAGCCTGGACAGCTGATCTGAACTAGCCAAAGGGATGTTCGATACTAAGGGACATCATGCCAAGTACATAAACTGGAGGAGTTGGCCAGGGCCTTGGATTGCTGCTTAGGAACTGCTTGGGTATCAGTCAGCAGGGGGTGAGCAACTGTATTGCACATCACTTGTTGTTGTTTGGTTTTTTCTTTTGGATTTTATTCCTCTTTCCCCTTTTTATGACAATTGTTGTTATAATATTTTGGTTTATGTCAATTATTAAATTGTTCTTAGCTCAACGCACAGGTTTTACCTTTTTCCCAGTTCTCCCCCCCATCCCACCAAGGGAGAGTGGGGAGGGAGGGAGCAGCTGCATGGTACTTAGTTGCCAGCTGAAGTTAAATCATGACACTTAGTTTATCAGATTGAAGGTGGAAGAGGTTCTCTAAGTACTGACTGCATACATATGAAGGAGGAGGGAGAAGTATTTAATCTGAAAAACTAATACATGATGGCACAGGAGCAAATCGGTATGGATTGGCCACGATTAATATAACAACTGAAAAACATATAAATGAAGTTCTGAAGTAGCTTTCCAACAGGATATTCTTGACAAACATCAAGATTATTTTGAAACATTTAGCAGTGTGGCTAAATGCTTCCCCAGGTGGCCTCTTATTATCCTGTCCCCAGTATGCTGACTGCATAAATTTGTTTACCTTTCTAAGGCCATTTCAATGTGCCCAGTCTTATTCTGTAGAATGAAGTTTATAACTAATAGTAGTATGCGGTACTCAGTGATTTAGTACAGTGATTGACGAAGGGACTTGTGCCCCAGACTGTGTCTTTTTTTTTCCCCAGCTGTCTCAGCTAATCTGATAAAAGACATCACATCTCTGTACAAACTTTGCCCCTCCTACCTAAATTCAAGCATTGCAAAACCTAGTTACATAAATATATGTTTACTCTGAAGCTGGGACTATTTTGCAGTATAAGAAAACCTACATAGCTAATGTTCCTGCCATGGTTGTGTTTTTTTTTTTTGTCAGTAAACAAGAATTCATTATGCAATGCTCTCAATCTGGCGAAAGGCATGAACACTAAGCACATTACAAGTTTTTCAAAAATATGTTAGCCATGGTGCACTACTTACTGTAATCAATGCTCCTCTGCCAGTGTGGAAATCCCCAGGTTTCTCTCTGATAACACTAAATGTTTCTAATTTTGTCTGGTAGTGAAATAGCATTTCTGAGCCTGAGATCTAATTAAAATCTGTGTGCTCTTTGATATGAAACAGATCAAAGTTAAATTTGGTATTCTTAACATCCAGCTTTTTCTTCTCTCTCCAAATGCCCTCTTCTACTGTCTGAAAATATTCTACAGAAGTTCAGCAGACTGTTACCTTCTCTGAAGATTTTTTTTTCTGCATCATTGGAAGTCTGACACTTTGATAGGCTCAATGAAGTAGATAACACACACTGAGATTTATGCATAGAGTAAGGAACAGGATGAAGCATATCCTCAGCTAATTTAAATCGGAAGTGAAACACCAGATTGAGTGATTAATAACTGCTGAGGCTATTGCCTAATGGTTTTTACACAGGAAAAATCATGCAAACTGATAAACAACCTTTTTTCCATTTAGAAGGGCTAAACAAAGGATAATACAGATGAAGGTCCGCTTATATAACTTGAGATACGCAATCTATACTACTAGAAGCTGGAAAGAATGTTCAGAGACAAATTTTCGTAGCATCCAACTATGGGGAACACTGTCCTTTGCCTGAAAATCTATTTCAGCCTCCAGTATAATTGAAAATATTGAAGCTTCTATGAATCAAGATCTTTTTTTATCATGACTACTAAATATAATCTGTATTAGACTTTGTTTAGGCATTGTGAAAAATGTTTTCTGCCTTGTTTAAAATACAGTAGGGCAAGCAGATAAAGAAATCACTGTGTTTTGCTGTCCATCTCCATGAGGAGTCTTACCATAGCACATAAACTAGTGAGATCTGATTACAAGAGACGGGTAATTAATGAATTATTAAAATGTTTCTATCCTTGACCTCAAATATGGAGAGTAGATGGAGATGATATTTATACTAAACTTTTCTTTTCCCAGCTTTCCCTGTTGGTAAGTTAGACATCTAGCATGAAGTGATCTCCCTAGCACACAGGGGTTGTGGTACTTCAAACACAGTTTCAGAAGTAGAGTCCTAGACCTGTGCTTCTTGTTTGCAGAAACAAAACAAAACCAAGTGACATTCAAGATCCCATTCCCCAGATGCTTTTCAGGCAGTAAGGCTAGCAATGAATCTTTTTGTTCTTGTCAGGGGTGTTATTTTGACAGATATTTTCAGAGAAAAGCTACATTTAGTATAGCCCCTTCAGATATCATTAGTTTCAGAGAGTCCATGTGTAGCTGAATTTCCCTTCTCTCTCCCACCCCAGCCCTGAGGCAAAGCCTTTCCAGGGGCCACTCTCAGCACTACTCCTGGGCTTCAGAGATTTACTGATGGTTGGACAAGGCCAGATTTTCCAGAGAGCCTGAGGCTAGCTCCACAATGCTGTACCTGAAAACAGAGTGAATTTGGAGCAGCTTTGCATTCTTGGTCTGATTTGTTGTAGTTCTGTATTGGTTGAAAACCGAGCAAGGGCCAGCCCTTCTGTTACTTCAGTCCCCCTGGCATGGAAAAACACCTTTGTGGAACAGGTGAAAGCCATGACTCTTCCTACCAGGTCCTGAACATCTTAGACGCAACCCGAGCACTGCAGTATTTGGTGCCGCATCATCTCGCTTGCAGATTGTGCTGCCTAGTGGAGTCCATAATCATGAGGAGAATGACAGGGCAGAACCCAGATTCTGAGATGAGGACCTGCAAAAATGAGTTGTGTGGCCTAAAGAAAAGGTGAAGCTTTCAGTGGTAAAAGCTGAGTGGAGAGATGCTTGTTAAGACTCTTCTCATATGTGGTTTGGGCTCCTTTATCTGTGTTGTGGGTCTCCACAGCTGACTCCACATTTACAACTCTAATTCTCTTCTGAAATTGGAGCATTCAGTGTGCATAAGAAAATCAGTCTCTGTCACACTTAATGTGCAAAAAACGTGGGTTATTTTGTTGGTGTTTTTTTTTTTTTTTTAACCTATTAGGCAGGAATTAAGTGCCATAAGATGTAAGTGGCTTTGGCGATTTATATGTCCTGATTGCTTTTTTCCCTTTGTTAGGCACAGGAGATGCAGATAGCCAGTGGCAGCTCCTGCAATTGAAGAAGCTTTTGTTTAGTCATGATTGAAACAATCTAAATATTGGTTTCTTCTTCATTTAAATATTGGCTTCTTCTGTGCCAGTTGGCTGACTGTTCTTTGAGACAGAGCCCAGGCTGAGCAGACACCATCAGATTGTACTGTTGGTGGGTGACAGAATAATGTGCTTGTTTAAGGTTTATTGATGAAGAGGAAGATTGATCTTGACAGTCCACCAATGTCTTTGACCTAGCTTAATCCTCAGCAGGTTTAGCTACTTGCAAGCATTTTACTAATGCAGTTGTTACCTAGCAAAACTAAGACACCAGGCAAAGCCATCACTAACAGCACTGGCTGGAAGCCAGCAGAAACATAAGCCCGTGGAGATGTATTCTTAACTTTATTTCCACCTTCAGATGTTCAAGCTCTTTGTCACATTGACTCTAAGGCCTATGGTGAATGACTTTGCTCAGTGCTGTGGATTCAATTACAAAACCAAAGAGACTAAACTGTTTTGAAGAGTTATTTAATTATAAGGTGGTAATTACCTGGTAGCAAAAACCATGCTCAGATGATATGTTGTTGCCAAAGCAATTAACTGGCTGGAAGTGAGAACCAAAAGCAGATTACAGCTACACAGCAGGAACTTGGTGCCAAGTTCTCCATGGCTCTTAGAGAAAAGAGCAACAGCATTCAAAAAACCCAGTGTCTCCTTTCCACTCGGTGTGGTCTATGTCAAAGTGTCCAGAAAAAAAGCCTAAAGGCTCAGAGAGATGCTTTTTAAGACTCTTCTCTCATTCAGGAATTGCACCCCTTTTTTGGGTTTTGGTTTTTTGTTCTTTTCTCTTTCAGCAGCAGTTTGTGCATGCTTTAGAGACATTGGAAGAGTAGTGTGGCTTTTGGTGCCACATTAGTTAACTGGGAGTGCAGATGGGGGAGCAAGTAGAAACCATCAGAGTTGTAGGAAAATAACTTCATCTTTTTGACTTTTTAAAACTTATAGATGCTCTGTAAGATGCTATTCAGAATTACTTTTAGCAAGCAGTTGTTGTCTAGCTTCAAGGTTGCATGTTGTATCTAAAAGGCATGAGAATTTGGATTGGGTTGATTGCCTCTGTGTGAATACTAAATGCATTCAGAAGCTCTGACACATGAAGACAGTTGAGTCTATATGACTGTAGAGACTATTCAGGATTACTTGTTTGGCTTGCATTGCATTGGTTTTAAAGACTCAGACAAATATTTGTAATGTGTTGAGTCAGTGACTGTTTCAGCACGTAATAAACTGGTGACAAATCAGTGGAGTTCTGAGAAAAGCGTGGTTTGGTTTGTTGGTTGGTTGTTTTTTTTTCCCCTAATATATTCTAAATTTCTGAGAGCAATTTAAGTGCTTGAGAAATGTGTCAGATTGAGACAGAACACCAGATTAGTTCATTCCCTAGCTTGACAGTAGCAGAATAACCTTCCCCTTTCTTCCTCTATTCATTCTATTTGGAAGAAATCACCTTTCAGAAGACAAAGCAAGTCCACAGTTTTCATATTCTCCTCTCTCTCCAACTGCTAATGTAGTGATTATTACATGAGTCTTAGTTTATTGAGAGCAATTTTACTGAGCAAGTGATTGTAATAAGTCTGTGCTCATTATTGTGTTAAAAGAAAATCTGACTCTGCACAAAGAAAGAGAACGGCATCAGCAAAGCCCAAACACAGACCATAAATAAATTTAGGTGCAGATAAATCTTTGTTCACTTCTGGGGATAATGTGCTCCCAGTTGTGGAGTTCAACCTGAACACAGCATCAATGTAAGCCTGTGGGCTTCTGAAAATAGATGATCTGATGTAGTGTTTAAACAGGTTTTCCTCTTTTCTTTTTGAACTGTGGGGTTGGAGAGGTTAAGGTAAGGGAGAAGAAAGGAGTATTTTACCCATCTGGCACCTTCTTTTGATTTCAATGAATAAATACTGAGAAAATGAAAGTTTTCTCTGGAAAGGAGTGTTTAGAATTTTTTTTTTTTCTTGTACAAGAGATGATGTGGGTTTTTTTTTTTTATATATTTCCCGGGGTCACTTGAAATTTGCAGAACACAATCATTTCTATATAGCCTGGTGCATCTGACCAGTCATACTACTTCCTAGTTTTTTGTTTGTTGTTTTCTGTTTATGAGTTGAAGTGGCAGCCTAGCCTAACCTTCAAAGTTAGGTCTGTCTGAGTTCTTGTGTTTATTTCCCAGGCTGCAGCTGATGGTGCCTGGTTAGCCTGGTATCCTACCCTGCTGCCCAGCATTTAAACTTGGCAACAGCTTTCTGATTCTCACTTCTATCATTTGAGCAGTGAGCTCCAGAGATAGGTGTTTTGGTGAAATGTGGTAACTTGTGGATCCTAATCAGGATGTCAGACTCCACAGAATAGTGCTCTTTCTTTCCACCTTGGAAGAAGTTGGAAGAAGTCTCTTTATCTTGCTCAACTTGGGTTGCAATCTTTATTTATTATTTTTTTTTCTTCAACTTATTTACTGTCTTGAGATAAGCGTAGAGCAGTTCTGTGTCAGCATAAACTGGATGGCAGCAGTATCAGCCATTTGATACCAGCTTCAGCTGTCCTTCTCAGTGTTGATTTAAGCATTATTTTTTCTGTTACATTGTTGGCCCCTTTTATCCTGGAAAAATGTTCAAAATATGCAATAGTGCCAAGGCACATCAAAGTGTGAAATACCAAATTAGACAGGGCTGATTAGAGAGTCATTATAAGGAGCATGCAAAGCACACACCAGATAAATTGAATTATCTATAGCCAAAATGTTGTATGCAGATATTTTCCATTAGAACAGAAGACAAATTGGAAAGTAAGTAATTCCTGGGTGTTATTTTGTGCAGGGCTTTGATTCAGAGGCAACAGAAGACTGCCTTGGTAACCTTTGGGTCAAGCTCCATTTGACCCAAATATGTTAGCAAGCAAGTGGTACTAGTGTTATCTATCAGCAGACATACTGTTTATCTCATAACTCATGAAAAATGAGACAGTGTAAAACCATAAACAATCTTTCTTTTTAAAAAAAAATCTGAGTCTGCAGTGACTCCCTCTGAAGAAGTAGTGCCATACAGAAAAACAGGCTAAAGTGTGTGTTGTGAAAATTTTATAGTTTATAAGAGGTGGATTTGGAGTTACATGGACAGACTAGCACTCCCAGCTGTAGGAGCTCTCTGCTCAGTCTCCCTGCTCTCACGTGGAGTCCTTCCCTCTATATAATGGCTGCAGGAACAAAACCTAGTGCCACCAAATGGTGTTAGGATAGGATAGTAATAATTCCATGCCATGAAGAGTCTTAAAGTTGTACCAACCAAGTGCAATGCTTTAAAACTTAGTAGTAGTTTCCACCAGTCAGAGATGATGATGACCATTATGTAGGCCCCCTAGCACCTCAAAGTACATAATTTAATTTAATTCCACTAATTGAAAATACTAAAAAGATCAGCTAGAATGTGTTCTAGCTCTGTAGCAGCCAGATGTTCTTGCCTGGACCTAAGAGTGGCTTAACCCCTATTTGAAATAGTCCCCATCAATCTCTGCAGCAAAGCAGGAGACTGTGTTAACAGCCATTTCTTGTAAAACTGCAGAGATGGCCAAGCAGACTGGTGTCCAGATTATGGCTAAGCCCTGTCATGATCCAGACATAATGTGCTTCCCTGCCTCTCGTACATCAGAGAGGAATAGTCTGAGATACGTGCTCTGCATATGAGTCTACAGTTGTATCTTTGTGTAGGATGAACCTACTGTGGGCAACCCTCCTTATGGCATTTTATCCAACTGCTGTGAAGCTGGCCACTCACCTGCGTTATGGGAGCCTTGCATTTGATTTTCTGTCAAAGGCAGCCTGCCTTTTTGTGCATAGTGGCTGCGAAAAATTCTTTCACTACAGCAGTGAATTAGGAAGAGAATGGACAGAAAACCTGTCTAGTCTAATGTGTGGGAAGCTGATGTGGGAGAGAAAGGATCTGGGATCCAAACTCTGTTCCAAAGACTCTGTCTCTCCATGCATTTTATTTGATGGCATTTCAGGGCAACGTGACAAGACCCCTTACTTTCTACATCTCTACTGCACACGGATTCCAAAATTATGTTCACAAACAGCAGTGTTTTTGTGGAATCTGCAGGGTGGTAACCCACGTGAAAGGGTAGCTTTCTTACAAAAATTAATCTTTTATCCATGCACCGTACAATCTTACCTGTAGTTAAGCTGCAGATTTAGTCTTTCTGACATTTTAAGGACTCAAAGATATCAAAGCATTCTCATGTTACCACATTTTTCTAGAGAACTAATTCCTAAATGGTGACACAGACATTAAACTCTTCAGATGATAGTTGATGTGTGTAAACATGTTAAGAGAATGGAAAAGCAGAACTTTTACTACTCTTACATGTCTTATCTTACTAAACAGAAATAGGATGTTTGGAAGACTAAGCAATGTTGCCAAACTCTAGTCTGAATATTAGCATACGATACTATTTTTAATCCTATTTAGACTTTGTCAAGTTTTGCTCTCAAATATCTCACAGGTATTTCTAAAAACAATTTTAAGTATTGGGCTAAAGCACGGCTGGAACAAAAGCCCTCTGCCGTGGTTTAACCCTGGCTGGCAACCAAGCCCCGTGCAGCCACTCGCTCACTCCCCCTCACCCAGAGGGATGGGGAGGAGAATTGGAAAGGAATGCAAAACTCAGGAGTTGAGATAAGAACAACTTAATAGGGAAAGCAAAAGCCACGCACACAAGCAAAGCAAAACAAGGAATTCATTCACTGCTTCCCATGGGCAGGCAGGTGTTCAACCATCTCCAGGAAAGCCGGGCTCCATCCAAATGCCATAATGCTGAATGTCCCCCCATTCCTTCTTCTTCCCCCAGCTTATATATACTCAGCATGACATCATATGGTCTGGAATACCCCTTTGGCTAGTTCAGGTCAGCTGTCCTGAGGGGAACAATTTCTTGTGCCCCTCCAGCCCTCTCACTGGCAGGGCCTGAGAAACTGAAAATTCCTTGATTTCATATGAACATCACCCAGCAACAACCAAAACCATCAGTGTGCTGTCAACATTGTTCTCACACCAAATCCAAAACACAGCACCGCACCAGCTACTAAGAAGAAAATTAACTCTATCCCAGCTGAAACAAGGACATCCTCTTTTTAGCTTGAAATGCAAGCTAATAATTAAAGCTGAGTAAGTAAGCAAGGAGAGAGTATAAGCCAGCCCGTATCACCACAGGCAAGTCACATTGTAATTCGGTTGTCCATACTGAGTTTTCTGGGGGCTCATTCTAATCTCATTTAAACCACTGCAGCTCAGTTTCTCAATGGCTGCTTCAGAGTTATACAAATAGCTAGGATAGAGAACGAAAGTCGCTAATACAGGCTCCAGAAGGACTTGATCACATGTATTTTCTTTCTTGATTTTTTTCTCGTGGTGCTGTCATCTCAGCCTCCCTTTGCCTCACAGGTTGAGTCACTTTATCTGTAGTCTTAATTTTAAATTCATAATGTGATGAACACTTTAATCACCACCCCCACATAAATGCTGTTTTACATTATTTATTTATTATTTATGTTTTACATAAATAATTTAACATTATTTTTATGAATGAAAATAAGTATATGGTGAATGACTTTTTTTCTTTAACTGTATGCTACCAACAATATTTGAATGTGATTCTGTCTTTTACAGAAAGATTTAAAGTTTTTATGGCAAGCAAATTTATAAAGGCTACCTGTCAAAAATAATGAGCTAAATTGCTCTCAGTTTTTTCCCCATCAGTAATGGATTCTTTTTTTAAAAAAAAAAAAAAAAAAAAGATATACTTGCAAATTAATTACAATTTAAAAGGAAAAAATATTTGTCTCAGAAGGTAAGTTTGTATCTTGCAGAATTCAAGTTTTGGTAAGGGAGGGGTAAGTGTTTGCCTTCTCATTGTTTGGTATAATTAGCTTTAGGCAAGTGACCTTTCAGAATAGTGTTCCTTGCAAACAATTTAGTATTCAAGTTGGTTGTGGAAAGTTACACAAATTACTATGTGAAACAAAGAGCACGGATTATCACAGTAAGCCTCCATAATAAATGCAACCTGTAATTCTACTCTATACCTCTGATAGGAGTAGTGCATCTGTATGACATTGTGTAAAGGAAGGGTAGGGGATCACAACTAATTGCTTGAAGGCTACATATTTTTATTTATATTAAAACAAAAGGTGGTTCAATAATTGCCCATTCTCTTCAAGGTGAGATGGTCTATAGCTGCTGGCATGCTAAATGCTGTATCAGATCTCATGGCACTTGTTAATTAGCATTTATTGGTTTTCAGCCAAAGTTTGTACTTCTAATATCCTTCATACTTTTTAATGAACTTCCTTGAGACCTGAGTTGAGAAAATCAGCCAGTTCCTAGACACAGCTTAGCAGCAGCTCTTCCATCTTTTCCTCTCTACTAATAGCTCACTAATATAGAGCTTCTAATTGTTATCCTATATAAATCCAGAAAATCACCTGAAACAGACACTCTACTTCTCAGGCCTCTAAAGAACATGAAAACGAAGCTGTAACTTTTCTTAAATTTTTAGGCTCAAGTTGACTAAACAGGTATTTGTGTAAAGGTTTTGTTGCCTCTGTTCATGAAGAGAAGTAGATGAATAGCTGTACAAGCGTGTTAGTGATGAGGTGAGGGGCGAAGGAGGCTGATACGCCTGATTGTCCCAGCCTACTAGAGACAAGGATTGGATCTGGCAGCACATCTTCTCTGTGGCAGACCTTTGATATCAGGGCATTGGACAAGTAGCACAGTTCCTGTGTTTGCATTCCTGACATGAGATCAGCTGTAGGTTTGGTTGCCAGCTTTCTCACCAGCCAGCCCATGGCCCAGAGTAGAAGTCTCAGATGATTTGTCTTGATTTGCTGTACATCCACAAGCACCTACCCATGCCACGGAGTGAGTACTGCTGCTTCTCCCTGCAATAGCTGTGCAAGTGGGTCGCTGAGAGTTTGTATGGAACGTTTTTATCTGCGTTAAAAAACCCAATTTATTTCTACATTTCAAGACAGAGAATGCATTTATGCAGCTCTCTGAGGCCTTGAAAGCCAGGGATTGTCATTCTGAATGGGACTACCATGATGATTATTTGCAGAAAGCGTGTGGGAGAATGCAGCAATTCTCTGATTTCTATTGGTAACAAATATATCTTCTGAGCAAGGAATCATATTTTGAGTCAAAAGGAGTATTTGTAAGTCCATGGCAAGTATGCGTTGCAGAGAGCTGATTCCTTTCTGCTCCCACGTAATGATTTTAACATATACCCAGATCTACTGAGAGGGTTGTGGCCCAAACAGCAAGAAAACTACCTAAACAATATGTTAGATAAAGGAATTACATGTTAATTTAAGAAAAAAGTAAGAGTATTTCATGCCCAGCGTACACCCCTGGAAGTATCTGAGCTGCTCAAGCCCTTTGGAAGGGGGCCCTGAGCTAACTGGAGCATGGAGCCAAAACTCCACCCGTTTCCATTCGGTGAGGAAGGCCTCAAAGACAGCAAAATGTGTCTGTCCTGAAAGCAGTCTTCCAAAACAACACAAAATACTAAACTGAATAAAATAAATCTTTTAGATAAAAATATCTCAGAATATGCAGGTGAGACAGATCAAATTAACAGGTCTGACAGCAAATCCAAACTGCCAATCCCCAGTGTCACTAGGGAGCATGTTCCTTCACAGGCCTGCTTTGTAATCCAAGTGCGTTCCGCTGAGCTCTGTTTTCTTAGGGTGGGGAATTTCTATTTTCTGTCATCTTTGGGGCCTGTCAAGCAAATCCTCTTTCCTCATGAGTGTCCCAAATTACAAACAGGGCTAACTGACTCCCTGTCTGATGAGTTTCTTCCTCTTGCTTGCCCTGCTATACTTTAGAAACGTTCCCTTCAGCTGTGAATGTTTTTTTTTCTTCCATAAACTTCTGCCTGTCCTGAGACACAGTAGCCATCTCAAGAACAGAAAGCACGCTCCACAGTATAAGATATGTAGTACTTACACAACCATCTGCATCCAAACAAGTGTAGTAACTCCAAACAATTTCATAACTGAAATGTTTATGACAATAGAATCACCACAAACCCATAAGTATGCCATCCAACTGATTAGTCCTTTTCATCTGGAGAGCCTTCTGAAGAGTCATGTTGGTTTAGCTTTTGTATCAAATGATACTTATCATCTACTTCTCCTTTTGGCTGTGGTCTTAGCTCCTAGGCAAGTATTTCCAAGCAGCCTGTGGATTAAGTGTCATAACAACAGTGCAACTGTATGAGATTTCACTGATTAAAACTGTGAAGAAAAAAAAATATGAGAACTGACCTTTAGGTCAAAAAATGAAGACAAAGCAAACCCACAAAATTACACTGAAATAAAAATATCAGTTGGTTTTAGGCATACAGGGTAGCAAAGGGTGGGGGGAAAGAGAAAAAGGAGAAAAGACAGGATATTTTGTTCCATTTTATGCTCTTTTGTGTGGTATTGCAACAGATTAGTTCTGCCAAGAAAAACTCATTGGACCACGGGAACTCCTTTTTTTTTCTTTTTAAATTCAATATTTAAATCTTATACTTGTTTTGTGGTTTTATTTGTTCTCAGGGTTTTGAGAGTTCTTTTTTTAAGGCACATTATTTGCCAGCCCTGGAAAGCTCTTGTTATTTCTTAACTAGTCCCTGCCTGTGTTCACTTCAACAAACTACATATAAAGATGATTGTGTACATTATGTTTTCCATCTCTGTACTGGAACAAAAAGTGGCTAAATTTTAATCCTATGAAATTTTATTGTACCTAGCTTTTTTATGTTTATCCTTCTGGAAAAATAATTAAAAAAAGAAGTTGGTAGATAGATCCTGATGTAGCTGAAGTCAGCTTTTCACATTCAAAAGTGTTGCTGAGTAAATAAGCATTTCCATAGCATTACAGAAATAGTGTTCTCCACTTGTGCTTATAAAATAAGAAATGTGCAGTTTCACTGCTATGTCTTCAAAGTCCTTGTAGTTGCAGGCAAACAAACCAGTAATATTGCTTTTGAAGTCTCCTGTTTTCTTTAGTTATCCTCTAGTTATTGGTTTTGGTCTCTTACTGAGCGTCAAAGGTTTGTTGTTTGGTATTGGGGTGTATGTTTTGGTATCAGAGTGTATGATGTCATTTGAAGGCATGTAGCGCCATGTGGACTCTCCTTGACTTGACAGAATTTCATTATGAGACTCAATGTTATTCTTAAGGCTGAGGTGATGCAAGACAATTTAACTTATAGCCCATCAAAATTAGAGTAAGATAATGAGAAATAAGAATGAATCTAAAACACTTTCCCCCCATTTCTCTTTCTTCCCAGGCTCAGCTTCATTCCCAATTTCTCTACTTCCTCCCTCCGAGTAGCACAGAGGGATGGGAAACAGGGTTGAGGTCAGTTCATAATGCTGTGTGTCTGCCACTCCTTCCTCCTCATGTTCTTATTCTGCATGGGGTCCTACCCACAAAAGACAGTCCTTCCTCCAGTGTGGGACCTTTCCACAGACTGCGGCTCTTCATGAACTGCTCCAGCATGGGTCCTTTCCATGGGTTACAGTCCTTCCGGAACACACTGCACCAGCGTGGGTCCCATGTGGGGCCACAGGTCCTGCCAGAAGCTTCACCTGCTCCAGTGTGGGCTCCTCTCCGTGGAGCTGTAGTTCCTGCCAGGAGCCTGCTCTAGCATGGGCTCTCCATGGGGTCACAGCTTTCTTCAGGGCACATCCACCTGTTCCACTCCAGAATGGGGTCCTCCATGAGCAGCAGGGTAGACATCTGCTCCACTGTGGACATCCATGGGCTGCAGGGGAATCTCTGCTCCAGCACCTGGAGCATCTCCTCCCCCTTCTTCGCTGACCTTGGTATCTGCAGAATTGTCTTTCCACATATTCTCACTCCTCTCTCAGCTGCTGCCATGCAGCATTTTTTACCCCTTGTTAAATACGTTTCCACAGAGGCACTATCATCGCTGCTGGTTGTCTCAGCCTTGGCTCATCTTGGAGCCAGCTAGAACTGACTGGGTCCTACAGAGGGGCAGCTTCTGGCATCTTCTCGTGGAAAGCATCCCTGGCAGCACCCCCACTACAAAAACCTTGTCACACAAACACAATACAAGCTGTTATGTTTTTTTCAGAATGCACTTCAAAACACTCTCTATGTTATAAATTGTTCATGAAGTCCCCCAGAGTAAGAGCACCCAAGGTGAGTTCAGATGCTGAGGCTTGCAGTCAGCCAAGTATTTTTCATTCTGTATGTTCTTCACTAAAGACTACTTTGCAAAAGGCAAAGGGCTCAACTTGCCACAGCAGTATGATGTTTCTCAAAGCTCTCTTTCTACGTGATCTGTTACATACCAGCTCTTACAGTGAGCATGGGAAAATGAGGAAATATGTGAATATAGGGAAAGGTCATAGAGCTGAGCTTCCAATTACTGCTCTTCTGAGGGACAATTTTGCATAAAGCTACTCTTGGGAATAACCTTATTTTCAAATGTGAAGTTGAATCTCTCTCCTCTACAATAATTTCTAAAGCTAGTCTTGTATTTATGGTACATATGTGTACTGAGTTACCACTGCAGTAGATATTGCACAAATAATCTTAGTGGGAAAGATAAGAGGATTCCAACAAAATGTTTAAATATGTCTCAACATTTGTGCAAGTTAGGTTAGTGTAGTGGGAAACAGTCTGAGCAATCATATTAAAATTTGCCTGTGGGCTTTTTCTTCCCCTAAGGAAAATGAAAGGCAGCAGCCTTAATTTTGAATAAAATTTGTGATTGCTGCAATGCCAAAGAATAAGTGAAAAACTGTTACTACCTCCCTGCCCCCAAGTTTTCCTGAGGAAAATTGAAAGTGTCAGCCTTTGGAGCCAGAGGGACACTGGGTAGATAGTGTAGATAGATAGGCAGATATTAGAAAATTATGTGCAAAAATTAGCTTCATTATTAATGGGGTTTCTTTGTACTCCACTAGACAATTTGGACTATTGGATTGTGAAAAGATTAGTTAGACTAACAATGGATTCTTAGTTCCATGTGTGCTGTGTTTCTTTTTGCTCATAACAATTATTTGAATGCAAGACTGGTAGTCTTTATCCAGTCCTGTTCTAGCTGAAGCTCTGGATTTTCTGTTTTGTCCCAGCCCTAACTTTAGGCAGTCCCTTGCACAAGGCAGTAGTTCCACTGAGTAAAAAAAAAACTCCAGAAAGGATTTTTTGCTGCCCTCGGTTTCTTTTGCCTAGTTCTCTTCAGGCCCATTCATACTATAGTTCTGGACTTTTATTTTTCTCTCAGCTTTAACCCTAACTCTAGGCTGAGCCAAAGGACACTGGTCCCTGCAGAAACTCAATATTCCTCGTAGAGGAACTCTATTAGCAATCCTAAGTTTGCTTTGGGATGGATATTTTCTGTATATGCAACAAGGGCTGATACCCCAATCGCCACCTGAGGAACACTTGGGCTCTGAACACAGAAGAGTCCTTATATCTGGTATTTTAACCATCTGAAGTGAAACATGAAATCAAAATATTCAAGACTGTTGAGATTTACATTTATTTCTTCCATACTTTTCTACACTTATCCCCATATTCTGATGAATTTGTACTTCCTTCTGAAACAATGGCTCCAGCACTTCCTTTTTACCTTATGTTTCCCAGCTACAGAAAGATTTGTCACAGTAAGAATTCTGTGTACATATGCAAACTATAGCCACTCCTCTCCCTTTTAAAAAAAAAAAAAAGTTTGAAGACAGTTATTTAAGTATTACCCTGAAGATTTTCTGCAGAATTGGCTATAAGTCCTTGTGCTGGGATTGCACAAACTGACAAGTGAAAAAGCAGCTGTGAAACAGGTACAAGCGTTTCCCTTTCTGACATCCTTTCAAAACTATACTTTTGTTTATAAAAGAGAATTTGCTGGTCCAAATCCTACATAAAGGAGACAGTAAGAAAAAATGCAAGCAGGGAACAGGATCTCTAATGTGCATGTGATTGCAGAGGCTGGAAGCCTTGCAGTCCAGGAGATACATCATTAAAAAAAGGATGTCAGTCAGATCTGTGTGTGTAGGGGAACAGAAACATCACTGGACAAGGCAGACGGGTCAAAGAGCTGTTCAGGCTAAATTGCTACATGCTTCCTCTCTCAAAGGGTTTTATCTGATCTGGAAGAGGCAAGTCATTCCTCCTGAGGGGGAGTCAATGCCACTTTCAAATAGTGTGTTTATGCGGAATTGGTTTGAACAAGCAATAAAAGAGTTTAACCATTCAATTTTTATATATATTTTTTTTAAGGCAGTTGTCCTGCAAACTTTTTTAAAGGAAAATGGCAGTAAAGAGGAAACAAAGAGGGGTAAATGAAAAGAAGATGTTATTTCTCAAAAATGGTAATGTAACAAAAATACACCAGTGTCGGTTGTCCCCAGCCCAGAGCACCTTTCCCTGTCCTGCAGATTGTTCTGCCATGCTGATGACCCAGCACACTATGCTTACTATCTTCCCTTCATTTCCCTCAGTAACACAAGACTTCCCACAGCAGCTGCACTCCTAGGTGCGCTACATCTCAAGAAAAACCGAGCCTGTGGTAGAAGGTTTCTGCTGGTATAGTTCCCTGCTCTCTTGGTTCGAGGGGAAGACCTCGCTAAAAGGCAGTTACTCCCCTGTAGCTGTCATGCTGCACAGAAGCTTCTCTGACTTAATTTTTGTATGCAAACTGCCAGACCTATTAAAGCGCAGGAGACAGGCTACCAGCTTGTTCTACAAAGGTCTAAGATCACTTGGCAATGTAGCACAAGGAAGGGAGGTGGACAAAGGTGAAAATTTCATGACCTTATCAGAAACTTGACAAATGTGATTATGGGTTGGTGTAAGAAAGGAGAGGTCCCCAGAGCAGAATAGGAGAAGTCGTGCTCCAAAACAGCCACAAAATGCATGGTAAATGTAGGGTGGGCACTGCTGAAGAGGCAGAGGGTTGGTTTGGAAGTTATACCTGAGCTATTTTCTGCTTCTTGGAAAACAAGTGGAATTCAGAGAGATTTCATGGATCTCAGGGGAAAAGCAAGGAATGCCATACAGCACACGGGAGGTGGCATCCTTCAAAAATTCTAAAATACTTTTATAACAGCTATTTCAAAGGAGGCAGTTTGGTTGATGTTTCCAACAGATGAAGAAGGGCATAGTTTTCTGCAAGGTTAATTGTTTTTGTGACACACAGTGGAAGAGATATGACTCTTGCTCTACTAGATATTTTGAAAATAAGTGACTAAGTTAAAGCCAGGACTTCCATTCACAGTGAGAAAGTTTCCAGTTTACACTCCTTATAAGCAAACTGGAACATTGATTTCTGCAGAATACCGCAGGGAAATACTTAAATAAAAATAATCTGTTGTTACAACGGAACTAATTGTCATTTTCAGATTTTTGTTATGTAAACAGTTGAAAGGAGTTTGATTACAGATATTTTAATTATTCTGACTTGCTATATTTAAAGTCTGGCAGCAATGTGTTTGCATTTGCTGCATCCAGTTATAGTTATAGAAAGTAAAGGGTAATGATAATGCTTGAAGCCATGCACCAAACCTACAGGATGGGGATGGACTCAGGGCCCTGACATGGATTTAAGAAACAGATGCAGAATTAGGCCTTTTGAAACATACTTAAAAGGGGACAAAAGCGTTTAGACAAACTCAATGAGATTTGCTAATATTGAATGTCTCTTTTCCCAGCGGGTCCAGCAGTGACAGTTCTGACCGCTGGACATTCTTTGAACAGGTAACGGAAAACTTGATTGTCTTGTTGGCAAGATTTCAGTAGGGTACTTAAAAAAAAGATTATAGAATCAGTCTAGTTATGGATAATTCTAAACTTTTAAACAATTCTGATGTCTAGATCATGGCCAATTGGATTGCAGAAATACCCCAAATTTGGCTTACAGTGTCGAGACAAAGCAGTAAATGTAGGACTAGTAGAAAGTGTTGTGCAATTAAAATAAACAAAAAATAATTTTAAAATAGTTGCTAAAAATTTCCTTAGATTTGGACCAAAAATTTAAGAATTATTTCTGTTAAACCCTAGAATTGAAAAGGCTAATTCAAGTTTAATGAGGGTCACTGAAACAGTGATGAAATGTATATTCCTATATTTTTATTACCCTTTCCAGTTATTGGTGGCTAATCTGCAAACCACCTTCATCTGTGTCTTTCTTAAAGACATTTTATAAAGATACAAGAGAAAAAACAGGGAAAGTAAAAAAAAAAAAGCTATCTGAAAATCCATCTGGGTAAATTTGAGAGTTTTATCTTTTACAGTCTGTGACTTGACAGTACCTTATATTTTTTCCCATTACTTCACAAGTTATGTGGGAATTTTTTCTGCTACTAACTCTTGGTCCTTTTATTATTTATAAGCAGCTGTACTAGATAATTATTTGTATTCATTACTGAAAGTAAATTTTAGCTGAGGTTGTTCGAGCATTTTTGTTCGAACCTCTGCTCTTGTCAGGCTCAGCATCATTCTTAAAGTAATTCCCTTCAGCAAATAGTGATGTTTAAAAACTGAAGCTGAACATTCAATAGCCACAAAAATACTTCTAGTAAATTAACAGTCTGAAAGGAAATACAGATTTGCTTCAGTGTTTATATGGATAACCAAACTAATATTGCATGTATTAAGAAGCTGTTTTCTGTTATAGTGGTTAAAGCAGTGGTCCACTACTTTATCAGTATTCAAATTACAGCTTTTAACAGTGAAAGGATAGTGAAATCAATTATTTCTGCTTATGCAGTACAATATTTCTTGAAAGAAATATTTTCTGTCAGTTTCGTGGATAAGATAATTGAGATTTAATCCATATATGATGGGATAAAAGGTAACTATTATCAAGGCAATGGTACACAAAACAACTTGAACACAAACCTTTAGCCATTACAGAGAATAACAAATAATTGCTCCACAATTAAATACTATATCGTACAAGATACATAAAAAATTAAAAAAACTTGATTTGCATGCTTGTTGAGGTGTTTACTTCCTGTAGAACATAGAAGATGAACCTTTGAAAGATTCATTTGAGAGATAAAAAATATTCCTTTTTTGTGTTTTCAGATTTGATCTAATATTTCCTCAGATGTGAAGAAAAAAAATATATCTTTGTTTGGTGACAGACTATGTATTATTGAAGCAGCACAGTGAATTGCTGAATGCAGAGAATTAAAAATAGGACTATAGAAATTAATCTTCTGTTACCATTTTGATTGTAAAAGATTATCTCTTCTATGATGCCTTACAGGTAAAAAAGTAAGAATAAAACATTCATATATTCTGTCACTCAGGCTCAAGACATACATTCCCAGGCAAACCACATCAATGCCTGATCAACAGGTATTTCAACGTTGTCTAAGCAGACAATTATATTGATATCAAAATAAAACCTGATTGATTAGGAAAACAGTATGCTGACCTTGAGTAGCCTAAGGATTAGTTTTAAGAAACATACAAATCTTTTTAGTATATATTCGAGTATGCATTAATAATTTCTGGATGTCAATTTTACACATAATACGAAATTATTCTGTTCTTTTGATATGCTGAAATGTGGCTTTTTATATTCAGACACAAAATGCAGTATTTTAAAGCTTAATCCAATATTTAGTTTTTGTTAAGCATGAATCTCAGTACTGTTTAGAAGAAAAATGGTGGCAATTGTAAAACATTAACAATTGAAATTACCATTGACTTCTTTCTTCTTGTTGTTTTCTTCTTTTCTTAAAATGTCAGAAGTACCTTTTTTTTTTTTTAGTTCAGTGAACACAGTTTTGTGTGCTCTCAGGCAAGAGCTTTTAAAGTAAGGCCAACACAGTATTTCAGTATTAAAATTACTTCGGGTGCAGAATGATGTACATTTTAGGACTGGGAGATCTTCACATTCGAACTTGAATAAAAAAATAAACTTTGAACAAATGAAGTGCAAAAGGAGACCTGATTAAAGAAAATTCTTTAGTTAAACCGGTAATTAATAATGTGCAATTGCCCACAACATAATTCTTTGCTAAATTGTTTTTATCTTCCATGCTGATATCTTTATGGTCCGCAAAAACAAAACTAAAGCAACTAGGAAACTGCTGATTGACTAGAATCACTCAGGATTTTATTCTACAAGGGGCTTTGTACCTTCAGTCGCGATAAAGCTTCAGGGAAAAAGAAGATGCTTAGCACTGTAGTAATTGTTTCTTTTTCACGCTGTTAACAGAACCAACAGAACCTACAAAACCTGGTGTGAAGGGAAGGGGAAGGCTGTGAGGAAAAGTGTGCAGAAGTTATCAAGTCAGTAATACATACTGCAGCAATAGATAATGTGTACATATTTCTGGGATATGTAGCAATTTTCTCAATAGGAAAAGAGGTTGCTGAAGTAACAACTTGAACAGTCACTGCAGGGAAATCACTGCCTCTGACCTTGTTTCTTTTTACTTTATTTTTCTACTTTGTTAATGAGTTTTCTCTTTCCATGGACTTGCCCAGGGGTCCTCAAACTTTTTAACCAGGGGGCGGGCGCGCGGATGAAGTGGCAGGCAGTCATCTGTGGCTGCTTGGTTTCCCCCCCCAACCCCCGGCGGGGGGTAGGTGGGGCGGGGGGGTCTGTAAATACCGGGGCCGGATTGAGGACCCTGGGGGGCCATATCTGGCCCGCGGGCCGTAGTTTGAGGACCCCTGGACTTGCCAGTAGTTAGACCTACCCTTGTTGCTCTCCTAACATCCACCAAACATAACCAACCAACAACTCTATCTTAAGAAAATTGATTCTGGTTTTTGATATCTTTTGGATGTGAAGTTTGGCACACATTCTGTGACTCAGTTGCCACCAATGATATAATTAAGATATAAAGAATCAGTGACAGAGGCTGATACTAAAGCAATCGACCTATTGAATAAGCTCATTAAGATGCAGCTTCTTTCTGAGATACCTGGGATAGAACAGTGGACCAGAGAAGTGGGGTAATGGAGCACTGTGGGCAAAACCGTATAGTGCAGAGAACAAATGAAGTTATATAAGAACAAGGAATGCGCATCTTCCCCAGGCAAGTTCAGCTGAAATTCCCCAACTTGTCAACCACCAGGGGTCTTGAAAGACCCCCAGCAGCAAAGTGCGCATACGCAAGGGCCTTATGCCTATGTAAATCATTTCGGGGAGGTAGTTATACTATGTATTAGATTTCAGGGTAATATGATATATGTGTGCTTTGTGGTAATAAATCGAGGAACACTGGTCAGATAGGTAGGCATGATGTGAGATGCTAATGTCAGTGCGCCCAGTGCTGCAATAAAGAATGCCTGCCTTCTAAACTTATGAAACGAAGTCTTAGAGTGTTTTCTTCTTGCCAGTTTTTTGTATCAGCACCTGCATGCAAAATTGTATTGAGTCGTGAGAAATGACTCTGTTAAAGTTTGTTTCCTGATAAAGCCCAATTTCTTTTTTGCTTTAGTGAGGGTAAGGACGGAGGCAGGAAAGGAGGGGAAAGAAGGAAAAGAAGGAGTCAAGGTGAGTAAGAATAACAAACACCTCAAAGTAGAAAGAAGAAAAATGTATCACAGCAACCAAGTACTTCCTTACAAACTTTACTCTGTTCCTTCCTATTTCTGTCTCTTCCATTATTTTTCCAAGTATTATAGGATTCTTTCCTCCCTACCTACTTCCTACTCCAGAAGAAACACAGTTCCCACGTGTTCTGCATGGGAACATGTTGGTTTTCACTCTTTCCCAAGTAGACCTAGCATGAGCCTGGATTACACCCATAAGAAAGGTTTCAAATATTTCCATGCAGTGACTGATGACCAGTCCAGGACAACACTAGGAAAAGGTACTTGAAATTCCTCCTGTTAAAAACCAGAACTGGAACGCAGGAAAGGCCTAAACTCCGGCATGGGCTGGCAGAGTTTGGGCGCAGCATGCAATGACAGTTACTGTGCCTAGAATAGCCGCTCAAATCTAATGGAAAAATCAGCACAACTTTGTATTCAGATGATTATGTACAGCATGAAACACCTTGTCCACTCAGTCTCAATCACCTCAGAGATTTTTTCTTTCCTTTTGTTCTTGCCACTTCACAAATCTAGATGCAACAAATATAATACTCACATTGATCCACACATTTAGCACTGTCAAAAATATTACAAAAATGTTTCTGTTTAAGTGTGACAGTTACCTACTACTTATGCACTATGAATACATTGCCTTCTGACATAAAATCATTGACAGAAGTAGTCTGAAACCTGAATTCCTGGTGAATTTTCAGCTGGAAAAAAGATACCTTGAAAAGCTATTGCTCTTCTTTTCCCTGTTCTTCCTTTAAAAGAGGAAAGTGTTTTGTACACAGCAAGAGCAGCAAGGTGACAGTCAGTGCATGAAAATCTACTGTATCCATCTCACTAATTTTTTTTAGCTTTGTCCATACTGAATCACACTGGTTGCAGCAGAATCCCGTAAACAGCCATGGAAGAATCAAACACTTGTAAAGTGATGTGATTGTGTAAGGGTCTCCAGAACACAAATATTAGCTAGTCTGTTCTGAGGCAGAGAGCCCAAGTAACAGGGACAGAAAGGAACTCGTGTTTAGTACAGAAGAGAAAGTGAGACCTGGGGAACTTTTGTTTACCTAACCCAGGCAGTGGCTATCTAATTTTCAAATCAGTTTTCTAGCTTACTTTATCCTTGGACACCACTTAAGTGTTTGTTTATTTATGTTGTATTGGAGCTGCGTTTGCATTAGTGACATTGAAATGGCTGAAAACTGGAGGGAATACTTAGAGAATGGAGGTACTTTGGACTGCTTAGGGTTGGACGGGACATTTAAAGGTTATTGAGTCCAAACCCCTTGCAATGAACGTGGACATCTTCAACTAGATCAGGCTGCCCAGAGCCTCATCCAGCCTGACCTTGAGTATTTCCAGGGATGAGGCATCTGCCACTGTTCCAGTGTTTCACCACCCTTATAAAATATTTCTTCCTTATCCTTAGGGTTCCACTGTCTTTTAGTTCAAAACCATTACCCCTCATTCTATCGCAACAGGCCCTGCTAAAAGGTTCGCCCCCGGCTTTCTTACAAGCCCCCTGTAAGTATTGAAGGCCACAATAAGGTCTCCTTGGAGCCTTCTCTTCTCCAGGCTGAACAACCCAAACTCTCTCAGCCTGCCCTCATAGGAGAGGTGCTCCAGCCCTCTGCTCATTTTTGTGGCCCTCCTCTGGACCTGCTCCAACAGGTCTATGTTTTTTCTGTACTGAGGTGCCACACACAAGTGTGCTTTGGTTACATGCTATAGAACAGCTTCTTTTTCTTTAACCAATATCTAAAAAGCAATACATTGAGAGAAATTTTCCTTTTCTTAAGACTTTTCTGCATCAGAACAACTATCAGATGTACTTTCAGTTTGTTTGTTTTTTTTCTTGGCCTTGCAATCTTGTCATGTTTTCTAATTCTCTCATGTTTTATTGCCTTCCCATGGATTATCTCAGATTTCTCTGCCTCTTTATTCACTGGAAAGTGAATGCAGTGTCCGTGCTTCAGCAGAGAAAAGCTGAATGGAACCACTCAGCTCCCTGTTTTTTGTTATACAAGGGATTTGTTTTAATGAAACTGAAGTCAACCTTTTCTAGAGCAGCACCACATGGTTGACTCATATTCAAGGACTTTGATTCACTCAAACTCCCAAACTTTTTTATCTGCAATGCTGCTGTCTACCCAAGTTTTAATTTAGTATCTGTGCGTTTGATTTTCCATACAACATGTAGAACTTTATACTAATTTCTGCAAAACTTATTTTGTGGACAAAGTTCATTTAATTGATCATATCCTATTCAGATTCTGTTCTCCAAAAAATTAATAGTTCCTCCCAGATTTGATTCTTCTGAATGCATTTCTTTTATTCCATCCAAGCCATTGATGAAAATATTAAACAGAACCAGACCCCTGGCAGACCTTTGCAGAATTCCTCTTTAAGTACCTTGACAGCCTGACAGAAAGCTTTGGATTTCCTCCAGTTTTTCAGCCAATTTGCTATTACTCATTTGACAATGTGCTGTAATCTACAGATAATGGGTTTAATAGCTAATTCCTAAAAGAACACTCTGACTTCTGCTTTTGTTTGTAATAGTGAGGCCCAGAATTTTGCCAACAGTACCATTCTCCTTCATTAGTTGTAATGAAATCTTCTTGTTAACTCATTTTACACCATCTTTCATAGAGAAAATGTCTCAAGTTTGACATTCTAAATTATCAGTTCCAGATTTACTTCAACCAGTTCTTGTCTTGAACTGCCTTTTGATCCAGCAGCTTTATTGAACAGCCCTTCAAAGCACACAAATAAATATATAAGCATTTTCCTCTGCCACAGGGAGGCTGTGCTTGCTGTTCCTGACAGCATTTTAAAAGGGAAGTTTTATATAATGCATCCTGTATATATAACAGAAATTATATATTTCTAAAACTTTGTGCTGAAAAACAAAGGGATTAAACAAAGATTTTGGAGTAAGAATCAGAAAAACTTCTAAGGCCACAATGTCAAACCCACTGCTTCATGATGTGGTGCTTTCTTCATTCACAAGGAAAACAGTAATTCTTGTTTGTGCAGTACTCAAGTCTTGTGCTCGTATGTATCATCCAGTGTATTTATTCTGAAGCAAAAATGCTTTTGCTATGGTGAAGCTATTGCCAACAGTAATAGTTTATACATATGAATGTGTTGCTTATAGCAACTGCAGTCCACACATAGTTCAAATTATCCTAGCATGTTTCACCTGAAACACAGTAACAGTAAGATAGAGCCAGTATCTCCCAGTGGGTATACTGTACACTGATCGCCAGCACTTGTTTTACCCAACTAAAACAACTTTGAACACAAACTGCTGGCAGACAGGAACTATGCCGAGTTTCACAATGTGGTCCACATGCTAGGTATGGGAAGCCTGTTTGCAGCTCATCTTTACTCAAATAGGTTAATGATAAGATAGAGTTCAATCTAAGATTTAATTTTACCTTCTTGAGGATTGCTCAGATGGCCTCAGCATTCTTCCATCTGTCCCCTGGGAAAACCTTAGCAGAATTTAGCAAGCTGTGCCTGCATCTGCAAATCAGAATGGTGCTTCTGGCAGGATCAATGCCACATATTTATGTTACAAGCTGATGCAAAACAGTTAAGGATCTGACACACATGCCTACATGTATACAAATCCACTGACAAAATCCTTTTATGTTTTTGCTGATGTTTCACCTCTGTCACCCCACTTCATTGTAAATTGTCAATGTTGTTATGGTCAGTGGACAAGAATACTTTTTGACTACTTTGATACTCCACATAAACAAAATTTCTGTGGGAATGCAGAAACCCGGCTGCATAATTGTTTTCCAAAAGAACTTGTTAGATGAAGACAGAATATACAGTAGCATCACAAAATCTATGCATTAAAACATAGTACATGCCTAACAACAGTGTGTAACGAAAAGATACATTACACATCATGACATATGTAGAGGTGAACATCTGCTTAAGTTCAGAGTTGCAAATATGAGAACTGTTTGAAACTTTAAAATGAACAAGTTTTATTGATGTAAATTCTAATATTTATACACAGAATTTATACACAAAAAGTCTTATATTTCACCCCCCCAAAAAAAAGTAGGGTTCTACAAACCCAGGAATATTTGAAGATTTTTATGTGTATAAAAGTTGAGCTTTGGTAGGGCCGCTTGTAAAACATTGCATAAAATTTGTTCCTTATTCTAACTAGTTTTCATTATCTCTAGCATTTCCAGGTATGTCTATAGCATCTAATAGAAATGCTCATCAGTTGTGGGTGAACAGTTGAACCTGATGATCTTAAAGGTCTTTTCCAACCCAAATGACTCTACGATTATATGATATGCCAACAGCAAACTCGGTAAAAGCATTATATTAATCTCTCTGAGAGTTAGAGGTACTGCAGTGTGTCAAGGCAGTGTAACTTATAACATCTAAATAAAAAATGTCTCCCCAAAGTCAGTGATTGAAAACTCCTATTTACATTTTTTTTAATCAAGCATCAGTTTCCTACTCTTTTGTACCCTAGTTGCTGAGGAATCTCTGCCAGCAGCTTAACCTACAGGCAAATTACATTGCTAACAAGTCCAATAATAACTGTCAGATTCTGAAAGTGATCTTCTCTTTCCTACTTTAAATTGCCAGAACTTACACGTTCCTTGGCAGATTATTCTCATTAAATAGGTAGTGTTACTTCCTTCTCCAAGAAATAGGCAGTCTGGGATCTTTTTCTGTGAATTGTTGATTACCTTATGTTTAAAACTTGAAATTGCTTCATCTCAGCTCCCAGCACTTTATTTTTAGATCACAACCTGTTACTTTCTTTCCTTACAAGTAAACTATTCATTATATAATTTTTCTTCTATCAATGCAGAAGACAGAAGTAATTTGAAAGGGATTATCTAAAAAACATACGACTATAAAATTGAAGAATGGGTTCTTTTCTATTTGAATTTGGGTATTTAAACAGATTTTAAAAACTGCAATTTTTTTTTCAGTGTTTACAACTTGAAATACACTGTTACTCATTATCATTGAGGAATAGATTAATATAACTTCATTTTTTTAAATTCCCATTCTAAGAGTGAGAAAAATAAGAGTCTAAATAAATGCAAGACTGCTTCTCAGCAAATCTAGAAGAGACTTTACTTAATGTCCTTTGTCATCAAATGAAAAAGGGAAATGTACTACAAAAATTACTTTGAATTTGAAAGACAATGGACTACACCATCAATTAAAATTATGTTGGCTTTCAGTTCAGCACTGAAATGTAGGTGACTGCAAAGGGTTAAATTCCATAAATGTTTAACAAAAATTATTTACAAAAATATTTTTTAACATAAAGCAGCACTGATTTGGGCAGTTTTTAACTGAGAAACTACCAGCTGTCAGAGTAGCAATGGGCTACTTGCTGTAGAATTATCAAAATTATATTGAAATCATTACTGAGCATTCTTTGAGAGGTAATAATTTCAAAGTGAGAATATATTTATGCATGAATTCCCATTCTATGAATTGCAGTACTAAATATTAATATTTGAGCATGAATCCAAATATTAAGTTTAGACAGTTAAACTGGGATCTAGGGACGCTACTGTGATTTTTAAAATTCTACTTCAGATTCTGCTGATCACTAGTAACTTATTTAGTAGAGTAGGAAACCACAGCTTATTTTCTTGTTACATTTCTGTAACTTTTGATACTAATTTGTGAATTGACTAATGCTTATTTTGGGGGGACAAAATAAAGGAGAACCTTTTAAAATATTTCAGAAGTACCTGAAAGATTTCCTACTGATTTACTGGGAAGTCCATATTTCTTTAAAACAGTTTTATGAAAAATTTTATTTTTTAGATCAAGAACTGGAACATCTATTTTGCATTGGGATTATATTATTATTCTTTTAGGAAATCAATCTTAATTTGAGCTTGCAATTCAGGCTTGGGAGAGAAAAATACATCTTTAATATGCTCTATTTTTCCCTTTCAACTTTATTAAATTAGAGTGCATATGAACTAAAATAGAGGAATTAATCTCAAATGTCCTGTTTTTATGACATCTGAGGTTTGCTCAATACAACTCACAACAGTAACTGGTGGTTTATATGTTTGTTACTCAACGTGCTTTGGATACATTACCTCATTACACTGAACAGAAAAGTAAACATCATCCATAGGAAGTATTATGAAAGGAGAAATGAGTTACTATAGATATACTCCTAATACCCCCTTAGGCCAATGCTTAAAGCATCCGTTCTGAGGTATTCGCAAAGGTTGATCTAGGGCACAGCAAGCTACGCTCCCCCTGGATCTAAGAATGAGATCACTCCTGTAATTCATGCGTTTCACTGCAAGGCTGATCTTTGTTCCATCGGGTAGGGAGAAAACTTGTGGGGACCATCATTCTTGTGGGGCCATTGATGAACGGTGTACATCAGTGTTCAGGCAAAGACTGGAACTCAGGAAAAGGAAAAAAACCCTTCCAAAACACCATCTGTCCATACCACATCCCTTCCCTCTTCCAAAAAGAAAAGCAACATAAGGCTCATTTGGATTATAGACTACCTAAAATATCAGAAGGTATAGTCACAAAAATAATTGCCTATACCATCTTTTTGTATTTCAGTTATTGCTAATAAGTGCAGGCTGGCTGAGCAGCAGAAATCTTAAAATAAACTCATATTTTTTCTACAGATTTTCATATAAGAGAAGATAAGGAGTCTAGTTTATGGCCAACTACCAAATTATTACCTGAGTTGGAGGCAAAAGATGATAAATCATATGAGATTTCCCTCTCAAGGCATCAGTTTGTGGTTACATCCTGCTGTATCAAGAAAATCTAAATCTGCTAGAAAACCAGTGGGGGGTGTGGTAATAATCCAGATCATTAGTGTCACTCTGTCATCTTTCAACTCCCCCTTGAGTTAGGAGCAGCTCTCATGCCCTGTTTGAAAGGACTTACTCAAGTACTGGAGAAGTAAACTGCAAAGGAAATGTTTAGGACATTTTTCTTGTTATGTGTGATATAATATCTGAAAATTTAGAACTGTGAGAGAAATAGTGCTAAGCTTTATGCCTGAGAGCAGCCTTACTATTTTGGCCCAGGGACCAGAAACTCAGGTATCGCATCTTTTTAGAGATTACACTGTCAAAGGCAGTCTGTCAGAAGACCTTCATGGAAGGAAAGCACATATGATTACAGCCACTGTTCCTTCTGCAGACATTTCTTTTCAATAATGATTCTGCTTTAACAGCTAGTCTCATGGTTCACACAGCTGTTTCTCTGGCTCAGTCTCACTGAGATTGAAGTACACCTTTTCATCAAACACAACTTAGTTTCTGATATCTTCTCGAAGAGCAGCAAGAAGGGGCAGTTTTCAAGAACTGGATATTCACCTGCAACAACATTTAAAGTTACAGGATTTTGCCTAGATCAATCAGATAAATATTATTCCTGAACATATCTCAGCCACTTAAAATTTTGGTATATGGTAAAGTTTTTGCTGCTTTTACATTTTGGTTTTCTTTTGCTTCTTTATTTCTTATTCCCTGCTATGTTATTGACAGTAAGTATTTAAAATCACATTTTTCTGTTGATGGTTGGTCGGCTTTTTTGTCCCCTGCTGAACAACCTATGTTTCATTCTTGTAATTTCAGCTGCAGTAAAGCACATTATTTCAGACACTTTCATTTCTATGAAATGATTGAAGACGGTAAGCATTTCTAAGTAAAAAGTTACTAGCCTTTGAGAGATTTATAAAAAAGAATGCACAGAACAACTCACTGCAGCAATGAAAAAACTGCACACATATACCCAGCAGATCAATGCCTGCTATCCTGAAATGAAGTGTTGGGCTACACGATTCTTTACTGGTATTGTTCTGAAAATTTATAAAAGGTCTTACAACAAAGAGACAACAAAAGGACTCCCCTCCTGCCCAATATTTTGCTTGTGACACATACTATTAGCAAGGTCTACACTGGAATAGATGTCACTTCACAGTAGACAGAAAAGACAGAATGAGCACCAATTATTTCACCAAATGTAAAGGAAAGATCTGTATTAATGTACATGAAGAAGCATGTCTAACATCCGAAGGACTGTAGTAAAAGGTATGCTTTTCCTACAAATATGAAGTTTTGTCTCAGATTAAAAATATTGTTATTGTTCATAACGGTGTGCCATTATAAAAATAGTTATCATCTTTAATTGTAACTATAATCCATGAGGATGTGACAATGATTTTAAAATATACCTGAAAAACTATTAGCAGCTATTTCCAAACAGCTAATTTCTTCATTATTCAGTAAAATGGGAACATTTTTAATCCTTATTCTAAAGATACTATCAACCTTTATGTACATACAGTTGTAGAAAAATATAACAACTCAAGAACAAACATAAGGTTTATTTTACTATATACCTGAATAACTTAGCAATTAATAAAAAAAAAAAACAAACCATAGACCTCAATGAAAACTTTAGGCTTTACTACAAGCAGAAAAGTCATCATCTACTGCTCTCTCTAGAGTAAAACAAAATTTATGCCAAAACAAGAAAATTATCTTCAAAGTAAATTCAAAGAAAGGTCAGCCCAGTAAATAAGAATTCAGTTTAATGACTGCTATACTTAGAAGAGCATCTGTTGTCCCATAGCACATATGGTAACACGAATGAATATTTTTGCTTTTGCTTACAGGGTTTTTAGTTGCATAGGTACAGTATATTTAATCTCTTCTTTCACTTTAGACCCGTAAAGCATGTTAACTATTTTTCTTTCCAAACTGAAATCTATAATAAGCTATGCTCGGAAATGAAGGTTGTCCCTCTCTGTTATCCAGGTGAAATAAGCTAGCCACCACTCTTTAGAGGCATTAAAATCTGCTTTGCAACAGCTACTGTATTACCAGATCACCCAAACCCATTACTTCAGTTTAAGAAACATCATAATTCAGAAGCAAACAGTTCAGGGTTGAAGCTCTCATGGCCAGGTAACATGGTGGACAGTAAAGCTGTGTGTCTGTGACAGCTTGTTTCACAGAATACATATCCATTTAAAAATAACATGTGATCACCACTCTGTTGCTGGATGTCTACATTGCTTGATGTAAAAATGCATCCTGCTTTCCAAAAACTGAGTCATCAAAGGTTGAATCTTGATGACTGTAATTCAGATCTTTAGCTTTTAATGTACTTTGCACAGAAAACACAGGGTCAAACAAGGAAACAAACTGCATAGTACTTTGAGATCAAACTATATAAGAATGTGAGTAAAACAAAACCGAGTAAAATGAACTGGAAACAGACACAACTGGTACATTTGTGGTGACTGCATCCCCAGATCATGTAGTCATCATGGTCACACACAATCATCATATGCACTCTCCAGCGTCTACATAACCCCTGAGTATTGCAGAGTAACAGTCCATTGCTGGGTTGACTCTTCGTCCTTGAGGGCTGTAATTGCCCAGAGGCAAATGGCTGACATTGTGCGCTAACCACTGTAATGGGTACAAGGAAAGCTCTTGACACACAGCACAGCGATTGTCTCTTCTCCTACATGACCTAAATTTCTCCTCTGGAAGTGTCTCAGCAGAATGAGAAAGCGGAGCAGCTCTTTATCTGCCACCCTATACAATCCTTCCTGGCCTGTCTAAAGAGAGAGAAGTAGGCTGCAAGAAATTAATAAGCTCTTAAGCATTGGCTTAAATAAAGATACTGAATGTTTAGCTAGATACCAATGTAAGTCTTATGATGAGAAATGGAATTAGAAAGACAATACAATACTGATAGTGGTCAGTGGTTTGGTTCTAAATTTCTTGTACCAAATTATTAAAAAATAGATATGCAGTATCAGGGCTTTCAAATATGAAAACATTTCCTTTTCTATTTCACTTAAACATCTTTAGCACAGAACACATAATGCTGCTGGGAGGTGTCTAATGTTATTTGCATGTATATTTGCAAATCTGGGGAAAAAAGTGCCCAAAGTCATACAAGAATTCTATCTCAAAGCAAGTACTTAAATCATAGTAATTTTTTTTTTATTTAGTTCTCGTTTTAGGTTACAATAATCTGAAAAATATACTATATGTAAAGGACGTTTAGAAATATCTATTTTCTTCACACTTTTGTGGTGAAAGGTCTCAGTTACAGTAGGTATTTTAGAAATCAAGGACTTTCTGTGAGAAGCAGGAGGATCTTTCTTTTTTGTAAAGGAACCTCACAGTTTTCTGTAACTCATTGATGATCTCACAGTATCTGTGAATCACAGCGCCTGTTCTAAAGCCTGTTGCAGTTATGGAGAGTTTCCTTGGAGTATAATAGTTGCAAAGTGGTTGAATTAACTAATAAGGTATTTAAGTTTGTATTTTAATAAGTTTTAATAAGTTTTTCTGTTGAAGTGTTTAAACTAACAGAACTTTCCAAGGTCTTTATGACAGATTTTATCTATAATTGTAAACCACTGCCACCCGATTTATATGAAAAAAACCTCATGACTATTGTCACAAGAGTATTTGTTGGTTCTTCAGATTTTTTATATCCCTTTTCTAATTGTTCTTTATTTCACTTCTTTAGAGCCATCAATCAAATGTTTACCAATTCTTCATGTTTGTAAGTATGGTTCTGACATTTTATCTGATACTAAATTGCAGGGTCACCAGGCTGTCACTTTTCCTTAAGTATGCCATATTCAGGCTTTTTCTTGTTCTTGTTTTTCTTAAATTTAATTAACAAAAAAAGCCCTCTGTCTAGTTCAGATAGACAGTAAAGGAATGTCCTGTGTTTCTTTGTACAGGCATAGAAAACTGGACTTCTGGGACCATCTAAGAGCTTTAGTGTTTTCTCTCATAAGTAATTTGTATTTGTTCTTTCCCTCCAATATGCTTCCTCTTCATGGTTTTTCCTGATTCTATGACATTAATGGTTATAGGGGAAAAAAGAGTCTCAAACCAAATAATAACTGCAATGAATGAGCTACAGAAATTTAGGACTTTTAATGAGGAAATAGTTACACCAAATAGAATGTTAATCTTCTACTTGAAGACAGTACTGGGAAGCAGTTGAAATAGTCTATGTCCTAGTTGCTTTACACTTGTGACAGGAATATTAAATTTCTGAAGCTTGCAGTGTGAATGTTCCTTTATTTTGGTTTTGAAGTATCTTACATTTTCCCTATATGTTCATTAGTTATAATGTCAATCAAGGTGGTTTTTTTTTAGGAAAGAACAAGTACAGGTTCTTGAGAACACTGATACTTGTAAGAACTGATATGCAGCAAACATTTTTTTAGTAGTGCAGCAAAAACATCTATTGAAGTAGCATTCTTGAACACCTTTCAATACATACACTTTCCCAGCCCTGCCTGATCATTCATTTATTCTGCTTTTTAGAATTCCATGCCCATAGGCAAGTGTTCAAGAGGATTTAATGTGCACATGTTGACAATGTTTTCTCAGATATTTATAAGGCTTTTTGGCTTCCCCTTTCACCTCCTCAGCTCAGTCAGATCTTCCTTTCTGAAGCAGGTGGGAGTCTAGAAACCAGCAATCTATGCAGAGAAACAACAGTTTAAGGGGCTACGGAGATCTGTCCTTTGCTGCTTGATTAGACCCATTCATGAGTTGATGCAGACAGGAAACATCTCCTATACCCCTCAGTTCTCATCTGAATATACTGTGTGAACAGAACCTACACCTTCTCCGTCAGTCATTACACCTTCAGAGTACCTTTTGCCCTACGTATCTTAGATCATCTTAGTCAAAAGCTAAATTACACATCCCCATCTATTTATACAGGCACAAACTCACAGACATTTTAAAGGCTGCACGCAGCCTTACCTCCTCAACTATTGTAGGTCCCACAGCTCCTAAGGTACAATTCTAGTAGCTCAAGATGCAATTTCTGCTGTGCACTGATGGTACATGTGGCAACATTTTCTTTCCTTTTACAACTAGATAGGGAATCAAGTGGACAAGCTGTTCTAGTAATGTTTGTCTGGTTTTAACAACATCCTAATTTGTAACCTCATTGCTATTTTTTCCGTGTACTCATATTATGTGACTATTTTCAGATGAAGAGCCAGAGTGCTGCTAATGAAGCTTGGTTATCCTCTCTCTTTGCTTTGTGTCCATCGCTTGTACCCAAATGTAGCAAATGTGAAGAACCAGAAACTCCATAACTGGTAGTTAAAGTGTATTTACATTCTACCATTTGGAGACAAAATATAGCAAGCCAGATATATTTAGAAAGAGGAAAACAAGTTTATAGATTTTTTGAGAGTTGACTGGGAAATGTGATCATTTCTTGATAATTTTCGGAAGAATTAGTTTTTTGTGCCTTCAATGTGCAAATTTAAATGGAAATAACACCTCTTCATTTCCATGAGAAAACTGTAACATTTCACCAATATTTGTAGATTAGATTTTTTTTTGTCAGTTCTTATTTCTTTGGGAAAAAAGAGATATTTTTATTAAATCACCAGGTGTGTTTTTCCTTCCAGTCAAAATTACTTGTTAATTCTACGTAAAGATATTGTCCTAAGAAAACTTATCATCATCATATCCATTCTATTTCCTCAGTTGCTAAGGCAAGCAAAGAACCATATGCAGATTTTGAACAGTGAAAATGATGTAACTGATACTCAGAATGAAACAAGCCAGACATGTAATGCCTTTGGAAAAGACTCCATTAGAGAGATTTAACTCTTTTCTCAATTTAGCAGTCTACACAAATCCAGACTTTCATTACTGCATTATTAACAGTTGTCAAATTAATCTCAACACATCTAGTGCATGCATTTCTATTATAAAAATTGAAGTTATTGCCTTTCAGAAGGACAGTCTGTCTTCATAGGAGGCTGTTTTCATTACGATTATCTTTAGGCAATATTAGTAAAGGTTGGCCATCTTTATAAAATCTCTTTGGGGTAGGTGAATGGCAATAAAGGAACATCTGATGCAGGAGTTTCTACAGTAGAATTGAAGATATCCCAGAGAGCCTTTTCATGAGTCAGCCTCTTCTGCCTTGTTCTAAATTGGCAATAATCCTTCTTCTTTTTTTTCACCCTAATTGATCTTACAAGTTGTTGTGGTTTAACCCCGGCCAGCAACTAAGCCCCACACAGCTGCTTGCTCACTGCCCCTACAGTGGGATGGGGCAGAGCATCAGAAGAGAGAAAGTAAGAAAACTCATGGGTTGAGATACAGACAGTATAATAAGGAAAGCAAAAGCCACACACACAAGCAAAACAAAACAAGGGATTCATTCACCACTTTCCATGAGCAGGCAGGTGCTCAGGCATCTCCAGGAAAGCCGGGCTCCATCCTGCATAATGGTTACTCAGGAATACAACCACCATAATGCCAAATGTCCCTCTCCTTCCTTCTTCTTCCCCCAGCTTATATATACTCAGCATGACATCATATGGCCTGAAATACCCCTTTGGCTAGTTCAGGTCAGCTGTCCTGGCTGTGCCCCCTCCCAATTTCTAGTGCCTCTCCAGTCCTCTTGCTGGCAGGGACTGAGAAACTGAAAAGTCCTTGACTTAGTATGAACATCACCCAGCAACAACCAAAACCATCAGTGTGCTGTCAACATTGTTCTCACACCAAATCCAAAACACAGCACCAGCTACTGAGAAGAAAATTAACTCTATCCCAGCTGAAACCACGACATAAGTATATATATGTAAAAAATATTTATCACAAAAAAATGTTATGCTATATTTGGAAATACTATTTTGTTTCTAGGAGATTTAGTCATGCCCAGGTGATGAATTTTTCTTCAGCAATCCCAATACTTTGCAGTTTTTGAAGAGGGCTAGCAATGAAACACTATATTCCACCTATGAAGAGGGATAAATAGAGAACTTGTAAGGCTTAAATTTGTAGCATACCTTTGAGATTTAAAAGAGATACTCATATGAGTAAATCACAAGTTTTTACTTTAATAGACATATGGGAGATGTTATTTATTCCATATGAACAATTCCATGTATTTCCCATAATGCAACAGAAACCTACTGGTCTAAAATGCATTTCTAAGATTATTACAAGAGATGAAAATTTCATAGTATAGACTCATCATCATGGAAATTCTATGTGCATTTCAAATGTTTTAAGAATTATTTTGAATAGTAACATAATTTGTCCTTTGGTTGAATGGAATTCCTTCCTATTTTTATTACATATGAGTAACAAAGGAAATCAAATGCCACAATGAAGGAATTAATCTGGTATTTAGAAAATAAATAATGATAAATAAAGAAGGACCTATAAAGACTTGAAATTGATATATTTTATCATTTTAAACTGCATAAGAGATATTTATTCTATATAGAATTTGATTGACATACACAGGAATTTAAATTCTTTACTCCAGCCATAAAAGCATTAACATTTTTAGTAATGCAGTATAATTTACCTGTAAGGAAAAAGATCATTTAGATTATAATCTTTTAAATAAAGTGTATTCCCCTGTCCATTTCACCTTCTTAATTTAGGCAAAATTTAATAAAAATCAGACTCCTCACAGAATAAACCAGAGCCTGAAATTATCTAGTCCACAGAAGTCTTATTGGTTTTCAAAGCTGAAATTTCTTCATAGCCTAAGATCCCCTTTGTTCTAAATCTTTTCGGCTTTTTGACTACTCCCAAGACTAGCTTGGGAAATGAACTGCAGTTTCTGGATTGCAAAATAAACCTTTGAGACTACTCATAAATGGATACCTGAAGCAGGAAAGGACAGATCTACTGGCAATTGGCCTAGAAGACATTTGAAAAGGCTTGAAGTCACTATACAGTGACATATGAAAAAGACCTAGCCAAAGGTGACCTAAATTAATGACAGATACAGAGGTAAAAGGTTCATTGCCTCAAAGGCTTGCTCTTAAATGACTCATGGAAGATAATTACCTTGAAAACAAACAAACAAACATGATTAAAGGGAAAAAAAAAAAACCAGCAACAACAAACCACTTTTGACATTGTTGATTAAAATTAAAGCAATTGAACACAAGATAACAGGAGTATGGGCTGTTTAAGTTTTTTACTTAAGGGAATATTTCTCATCTACTCTCCACACACAGATTCTGATCCATGTATTGGAAGACAGCAATTTTGTTCTACTAATTCTGTTTCCCTCAGTATATCTTCATCTTTGAGGACCTTATATAATCTACAAACAAAACGATGGATTTTGTGAAAATTATTTCAGAAAGACAATTTTTAGCATTAGTGATCCAGAAAACTAGTCTCCATTATTGATTAGATTATTAATTTATTATTCCAACCTGAGAAAGTTACTTAGCAATTTAGATTCTATAACTTAATAGTTTTAGATAGATAGATGAAACACTAACTGGAGTCTAACATGCTCTTGTCACCGCAGTATGGATATCCTTAATGTCTTATGGAGGAATCTTAGGTGGGCTCTTCCCAAGCAGAAAATCCTTGTCCTTCCATATAGCCTTTAATCAATGACTCCATAGAAAAGTTTCACAGGGGATTGCCTGTGAACCATTATGTGACGATGCTGGAGAATTATAACTTTATTTTGTGTATATTTTGTAGTGTATATCTATAAAAAGATTTATGTAGAGATATATATATATGTGCTGTATCTAAAGTGGGGGTCTGTTCAATCCCAAAAGTAGACATACTTAAAGTAAAATAAAATTAATACTTGTTTGGATTGAATTTAGTCATAAGCACAATAAAATAAAATAATTAATAAGAATATGTAAGCATTCTGTAACATTGTAATGCCAACAATAGCCTGTTGTAATACAGCTCTTTTATACTAACAAAAGCCAAATTTAAAGGGGCAAACAAAGACTGTGGTATAGTTGCCCAAACAGGGTGCAGGATGTAGAGCAGGCAGTAAAGTTGTCTGTTACAACCAAAATAATCCTGAAGAGCAGGCAAAATGGATGTCAGCTAGAACCAGAAAAAACCTACAGAATAAGTGAAACAAGGGTCAGGACTTATCCTGACCCAAGAATTAAGATGTAAAAAGCAGGTGAGATCGGTCTTTTTTCTTTTTGGGAGCATGCAAAAGGTTCTAAACCATCAATGATCATAGACCATCTTTCCTGATGAGGATGAAAGAAGACAGACCACTAGGGTTCCTGCTTCCTTCCTCAAATATCTCTTGTGAAAGACTACCTTGACCTCATAGACTAAAAACCATGCAGGACTGTAGCCAGCAGTGCTATCTGTATGGCACCAGCTCTGTGGAACTAACTTACAGCTAGTTCAGGACATAAGTGTTAAGCACTGATCATTTTATATGTGTGCAGATAATGACTGAACATGATGAAGAACTAAGCACTTGGCAATGTGTATTGTTAATGAATATCAAATCCATCCAAGATGTTCTGAAGTTTGAAACTGGTCTGGTCTATCAGTCTTTCAAACACGCTCCCATCACAGAAATCTCTATACATCTACAAATATTTCATTGCAGTGGTATATATGTATTTATTCAACAAATGGATGCAAAGAACAGCTTGGCTTGTCGAGTCCACTGTCAGGGTGCAGTGAGGACAGCACTGCCCCGTCAAATGGGTAGCCACAGGCTATCAGCCATGGCCTGTCCCACTTCATCTGCTATAAACCACAAGCTGCCATTTTTGCTAAGATCATTTAATGAAAAATAGACAGTAATATGATAGAGGAAATGACACTGGGAAAAAAAAGATATGTGACAGGAAGCCAGAGAGTGGGGACAAGGACATATTCAATGTTTAAGGCCCCTTTTGTGTCAGGGAATGCATATGATTTGAGTCCAGATCATGTCAGATATGAACTGTGCTACAAAGGGATGGAAAAAATAAGTGAAATGGTCACTCCTGTGACGTGGGGAAAAGACATTTTTTCATTACTTCCAACCTAGCAGGAGGCTTATTCAGTCTGTATAAACACTTGAACACGATCTGGTGTTTCAAAGCTCTTCACTTGTACTAGGATGCTTGATTTTGAGAACAGGAATTCAGAATGTATTCAACTTCTTGATTTTTTTTTGCTTAAGGGTTTCAGAAATCAGTAAAAGTTACTATGGTGACTGATGGTATGTGGGAATGAACAACTAGTCTTTATAAGCTTAGAGTAACCCATATGTAGACATGACCATGGATATTAGCATATGTTTAAAGAAAATAGACTTTTTGTTAAAGCACTGGAATTATTCCTGTACTTTATTAAATGTTTGGAGAATTCTCATTAAATTCTCAATTTCTAAGATCTCTCATTTATGAATTTGTGATTCTTCTGCAAATATTAAGATTTTGTTTATAAGGCAATGGTATGCTTAATCAAAATAAAATCAATATGACTTTTTCAAAAACCATGCTCTGCAAAAGGTTTTAATAAGATCTGTATTTAAAAGATGTGTATCTTAAGAGATTTTTTGCCTTGATCAAAAACAACAATTTAAACCAATCCCCTCTACCTATACAGAGCTAAAGCTACAAAATGTCCTAGGTTACTAATGTAAGTCAGATAAACAAAGTCCACAATTCTAAATTAATGTATCCCTCAAACTATGTTAAAAACCCATGATTATGACTCAGATGATTTTGAAAGGCAGAGTAGTTGGCTTTGAGTGGGGTTTTTTGTGATTCATGACTCAGCATTCCCCAAACATCACACAAGTGCTCAATGAAAGTGTTTTTTGTAATTTTTGAGTGTTACTGCTAACACTATTGGTTTAATTGAGAAAAAAATAAAAGCTTTTCAAGGTCCTTGCTTAGGGGCTGCCTTTCCAAGAGAAAGCTTACTGAATCCTACCAACAGTTAGTGAATGTAGCATTTTATTGTAGCCCTTAACAAATCTACAGTTCTCAACAAATTCTCTCAAAGATTTTTCATCAGCTGTTTTTTGTACCTCACATATATGTCATTAAAAAGTAAACAAAAGTATTGTAAAAGTATGAATTACACTACTACATATTTTAGAAACGAAAAAAATCATTTAAACTCAGAAATTCTAGATGAGTATGATTCAGTCTTCCATTTTAACTGCGTGTATATATATATATACACACACACATATCAATGATTATATGATTCCCTAGAACCTACTATGTTTTACATTCCAAAACCCCAATGATATGCAGTAAAAAAATAATCAAGGTTCAAGATGAAATTCTTGGAAGTTAGAACACACTAGAATTAAGTTTGGTTATTTTATCCTGTTACTCCTACTTGTCTACACCTTGTAGTTTTTAACTGTGTAAGTACATGCTACTTCCCAAGGCTTCCTATCTCATCGAATGCCTGGAATAAATTATTCTCATTTCTTTTTCTCTCCATATCTTTTCTCCTTTTCATCCTTACTAACATCCTAGGATTAACTTTCTGCATACTACCTCAATTATGAGCTGAATGCCAAATTATTAATTTCCTCATAGGTCTTTTGATATTTTCATAATAGTAACTCAGTTCCTTACACATTGTAATAATTTATTTTCTTAGCACTTCCACACAGCTGATGCATATTCTTCTTCATGATTCACATGTGGAGAATGGCAGTCTTCCAGATTAAAGGTAAGTTTAGGATTGTGTCAAACAATGTGGCATTTTGATAAACCAAGAAAATTATTTTTGCAGTGTTTTCCTTCTTATATCACTAAATATGGACAAAGCATTAAACTCATTTGCAGTGATGTGTATTTATTATTTTGAAAATACGAGTCTCAAGCTATTTCTAAGCTTGGGAATGTCTCTATACTTCTGAAGAAGGCAGGGAGTTCTGGTTTCATGTTGACTCTGTACAAGTCACACTCCTTCCTCCCTGGCTTCCCTTCGATGACCAGGTTTCTGTGGAAAAGTGAACAGGAAAGATGCTATGGATTCTCTGGCCAGCTAAAGGACCAGAATCTGAGGGAATACTGCAGTTATGATCCACAGCAGCAGATAATTGTCTCAGGCAGAGACAGGACTTGCATGAATGCAGTGACAGCTGCAGAGATGATTTTCCTTCTATGATCTGTGTCTGAAGTGTAACTCTCTTTGGCACACCTCTTTTAGGAACAATTGTTAGTATCAGCAGCCTGATGTAACGAACCACTAGGATCCCTCTTTCTCTCATGTGCTTTTTCCTCTTACGATTGATAATTTTTGTTTTCTTGTATTAAAGACTGAGAATTCTAAGCTCCATTTCAGCACTTTTCCTAGTCACTCAATCATACCTCAGTCATCTCTAAAAATGGCACTTTGCATGTTTTGCCTACTGTCACACAGATAGCAAAGGTATTTCCCCAGGATGGCAATCAGCTCCTTAAACCACAGCTGCATTTGAGAAGCTTGTGCTATTTGTTACTGAGATCAATTGTCAAAGTCTTTAACTAATCACAGTTGCTCAGGATTTCATCACAACTTTGTATCTATGAATTTCTAAATAACACAAAGGCATTTCTTAAACAATTCTTCACCCAGTCAGTCTGTCCTGTGTACTGAATGTGGACGAGTTTTGCTTGCAAAAAGGTGGGTGGGTATGTTTTAACTACGATAACATGAAACCTATGAGGAAAGCTGTTGGCAAATTCCTGGTTTGACTTTCAGTAAAATAAAGATTTCCTAGATCTTTTCTCAGATTTCATTCAAGGATTTCAGTTGAAAACTTCCAAGAAACTAATATAGGGCAGACAATTGGCAGAGATAATTTAAACTCCACAGTTACCAGTAACTGAAAATGGGAAAAATGGAACCCTCTGACCAGAAGGCTGGGGGAAACAGTAAGTATTACTCATTGTGGTATGCTCAACAATTTTCCAAGTATGACATTTATGGGGGAAAACTGATTTATTTCTTTTCTTGAATTGTTTTCTTTCCTCTTAGGAAATAGTTAAATAGGATACATTTAAGGTCTTTTCTTCATATGGGTCAATATTTTTAATTTATATTTATTATTTTAGCTCAATTTTCCAGTTTACTTGCACTTCACAGATCATTACATGATAAAAACCACATATGAAGAATACAGGCCCAATGGAGTTTCGTATACTGAGATGTAGACTGATAAAGAAAAGACCAAACAATCTGGAAATTAATCTCTGTGTTATAGATAGCTTTCTGGAAAAGTTATTCTGTATGTTCTGAATTGAAATACCTTCCCATGTTTCAATCACAACTAAAAATTAAATCGAAGTGAACACTCACTTTAAAAAATTCTAGTGTATGGGAGCTGTTTGACAGATTATTTAAATTTACATCTTTAGGAAGAATAAAAAAATTGGATTTTTACCTGAAAAGTCATTATTTGACAAAGACTCGTGTCGTCTGATATTTACTGCAGAATATTTGAAATGGGTATTTTTATTTAATTTTTTTTTTTTTTTTTGGAAACTAGTCTTGGAGCTAATGCTTACTCCTTGAAATTCTTTTAGGAAAAATAAAACAAGGCAAGAAAGATCTTTATTTTCATGTAACATACAAAGCTATGCCTGCCCTTGCTGATAGACTTATGTCTAAAAGTAGTGTTTCATCAGCTGGAGGGCTTTCCACTTTATTGCATAGTCATATAGAATGCAAAAACCCACTTGCCTAAAGGCAATGAAGAACTGGAGACCAGTAGGTACAGTGAAGGTAACACTAGTTGTGTGATCTGGGCATTCTGCAGTGACACCAGTCAGGACTCAAATTTGAAAATGCTCAGAAAAAGAATAGGTAAATTTTATAATTTGGTTCACTAGCAGAAGACAAAGATTTAACTTCTACAGCAAAGTGCAATTCATTTTTTGCAGAGAAAACTCACAGCAGTTAACCCAGAGTGCTTACAGATAGCTCCATGTATTACGTAAACAGAGCAATGAACTATAGGAAATGTTTCTAATCCCATTTTGGGTAACACCTTGACTTTTTGTAGACCAAACTCAACAAATAACAATTTCTTTTTTAAAACTAATTATTATTTGACACAAAGGTAGTCACTTCCTTGCAAAAGCAGACTTACATGCAAAGATGCATACTAATATGGAGCATGTTTAAAGTCTAAATCCAAATGCCCGGGTACATGTACAAGTGCATTCTTCATTTGAGGAAATTGCATCCAAAATGATTGCAGCTTTCCAGGCAGATTACAGCAGTGTCACTAGAGCAGCTACAGCCTAATTAAGGTTAAGAAAGGGTGAACAGCAGCAACAGAGCAAAACCTTTGAAGGTCAGAGATATATTTTAAAGGGGACTATAAGGCTGGGGAAAAAAAAAAAAAAAAAACAAACCAAAGACAGGAAAGGCAAATTCGGCATGGTTCTAAGTGCAGGCTGAATATGCTAGGACAAGGGTTTGAAATATAGCTGTCACATGAGCTGTCTCATTCATTATACAGCTTGCAAATTCTGCCATAGACTAACCATGACTCCTACAAGGCCAATCTTCTTAGCAATACTGCTTCCGTAGCAGACCCATTTGTTTTTGTGGACTGCAGTATGGAACTTAGGAAACATAAATTCTGTGCTCATGTCCCTCTCACAGGCAGTAAACTTGCAGTATACTGCAACAGCATAGCAACCATCTTACTATGTCCTGTAGTTTACTCCTCTGGAGAGATGGGATGTGGGCAAGTTAATGCATTGTGTTTGTGGCAAAAGCAGAAGGCATTTTTGTTTGTCTTAATGACGAGATGGTAAAAGCGCAGGTGAGTTGTTCAAAGATGTATGGTTAATGTAATTTATCAGATGGGATTGCGGTTTCTCTTCACTCTATCACAGCTCTGAGACCAGAACTTGAGCCTGTGAACTGCTGAAGACCTTTAAACTCTGTTTTAGTAAGCGGGACCTGAGACTGCACAAGCTTGACCATTAATAAGCTATATTTATTAATGGCAAAACTGAACAAATGCACAAAAGTAATTTGTGCATGCATTAGTTTATATTCATACATATATCAGCAGAATAATTTTATTTTATCTTCTATTTCCTGTGTGCACAACAGTAGTCCAAATATTTCTATGCTTGGTAAAACCTGAAAATTCTTCAGTACAAACATTTTGTTAAGCTAACCTCACATTTTAAAATCATTCAGAATAAACCACCACCATTATCTAGCCAACCTTGAATCTGTGATATTTCAGTTGCTCAAAGGAATGTCAAGATCAGTAACAGTATGAAGGCAGCAACTGTTCTGACAGCTGAAGCATGAACTGAATGTGTCTAGCAAAATTAGCCTAATACGGTCAAATTGCTTTTGCTTTCTTAACTGTATATGGGCAACAGCAAGACATTATGCGTATGGCTTTCATATAATTTACAAAACACACTGGAATTATGTAAAAATTGCTATGGCCTTTAAAAAACAATAGGAAAAAATACCTCTCAAATTAGAGCTTTTTTTGTTTAAAAGTCTTCACTGAAAGCCTTCACAGTTTCCATTTTACCTCCCACCAATAGCAACTAAAGTTCTGCGTTAAATTTTATTCCTCGGTGATGTACAGAAAAAAAAGTCTTATTATGCTTTGTTTCTGCTTATTGCACTATGGTAGTTTCAAGTATTAGCTTTGCTAGAAACCCCTCCGGTTGTTAAGGAAATGAGTCATTTCTCTTTATTTAGCAAGTAGCATGGCATGGATCCACCTTGAATACAAATGGAAAAAGTAAATAAGCAAAACATTCAGAAACTTGAACTAAATTGTTTCAGCTAGATTCACACTCTTTCAAAAAAAAATGTGGAACTTTAGAATGGGTTTACCTTGAATATATATGTTGTTTCACTGTCTTTGAGACTTGTTTTACACAACAGGATTCTTTCAGCAGTTTCCTATGTTTTTTTCTGCTCTTTTTTTGATGCTATTTTTGCTGAGGAAAGAGATCTACACGGATAACTTTCAAAATAAGAGAAGAGGGAAAGAACAATAACTTGACAACACAGCTAAATTCAGAAATTTCCAATGAGGCATAGTTGCATTAGGAAATATAAACCTCTCCTCTTGCATCATCTCAGCTTCAACAAAACTTCTCAACATCCATGGCAGTATTTTCAGTTACATTTGCTGAATCTCCAAGTTGATTATTCACAGAAGCGACATTTAAATGTCATCTAGTCCAAACCCCCTGCAATAAGCAGGGACATCTTCAACTAGATCAGGCTGCTCAGAGCCCTGTCCAGCCTGGCCCTGAATGTTTCCAGGGATGGGGCACCCACCATCCATCTGGGCAACGTGTTCCACTGTTTCACCATCCTCACTGTAAAACATTTCTTCCTTATATGTAGTCTGAATCTACCCTCTTTTAGTTTAAAATCACTACTCCTTGTCCTATTGCAACAGGCCCTGCCAAAAAGTCTGTCCCCATCTTTCTTACAAGCCCTTTTAACTATTGAAAAGCAACAATAAGGTCTCCCTGGAGCCTTCTCTTTCTTCTCCAGGCTGAACAACCCAAACTCTCTCAGCCTGTCCTCATAGGAGAGGTGCTCCAGCCCTCTGATCATTTTTGTGGCCCTCCTCTGGACCTGCTCCAACAGGTCCACATCCTTCTTGTATTGAGGACACCAGAGCTGGACACAATACTCCAGGAGTAGAGGGGCAAAATCACCTCCTTTGACCTGGTGGCCATGCTTATTTTGATGCAGCCCAGGATATGATTGGCTTTCTGGACTGCAAGCACATATTGCTAGGTGATGTCCAGCTTTTCATCCAGCAGTACCCCAAGACCTTCTCCATCGGGCTGCTCTCAAATCCATTCATCCCCCAGCCTGTATTGATACCAGGGGTTGCCCTGAGCCACGTACAGGACCTTGCACTTGGCCTTGTTCAGTGTCATGAGGTTCACATAGGCCCACTTCTCAAGCTTGCCCAGGTCCCTCTGAATGGCATCCCATCCCTCAAGCACGTCAACTGCACCACTCAGCTTCCTGTCATCTACAAATTTGCTGAAGGTGCACTTGATTGCACTGTCAATGTCATCAATGAAGATCTTAAACAGTACTGGTACCAATATGCACCCCTGAGGGACACCACTCATCACTGACCTCCATCCAGACATTGAGCCATTGACCACTACTCCCTGGATGCAACTCTTATCGGCTGAACAGTCCGACCATCAAATCCGTATCTCTCCCATGTAAAGACAAGGATGTTGTGGGGGACCGTGTCAAAGGCCTTACAGAAGTCCAGCTAGGTGACATCCATAGCTGTTCTGTCACCCACTTATGTAGTCATTCCATCACAGAAGGACACTAGGTTGGTCAGGCAGGACTTGCTCTTGGTGAAACCAGTAGTAAATATATTTCTTTTCAGTCAGTACAAAGAGAGGCATATACTGAATGTTTTAACCCAGAAAATCAATTTTACATGTCATATGCCCTGCAAATCAGCAACCTGGATCTTTTTGGTTCTATTTTGACTAAGCTGTTGCCAAAGATGAAGTAAAGGGGAAAACACCTAAAATCAAGTGCCACTGTACAAGACCTGTGAACTGCTCCTGTCTTTCAAAAGCTTCATGCAAAGGCTTATATTAAATCATCTAGAAGTTGACTGACCTTGATTCTGGAGAGCTAAGTAATCTTGCAGGTGATCATTTGGAGCTACCTGGGTATTCCCCATTGACAAATGACATTGAAATTACAATTTAGCATTTAATTAGCCAAGACAGAGATGGTTATAGCGTAGCTATATTCATTCTAGATCTACTGGATTCTGGTAGATTTTATAAGTAACTGTCGTTATGTCCTGAGAAGCTGAGTAAATACTCGGCCAGTTAGGTTTTATTAATATCCATGATACCAGAATTACAGTGTTACCAACATATGAGCTGACTCATTTAGTGCCAGTTCATCTATTTACACTGTATTCACTGTGGCATAGACTCACTCAGGAACAAACACCACAGACTCTGTCTACGTGACACTGCTACTACTCTGTCTATAGTAACCCTTGTCTCCAAATATACTTTCTGCTCATGATGTTCAACCAGAAGTTAAAGTCTTTGTCTTCTTGCAAACATTAGCTTATGTGAACTAAGCAATGAGAAATGATTATGGATTGAAATCAATCATGACAGGGCTGAAAGTTCAGCAATTTTTTTTCTTTGTATTTCTATTTGAGCACTATCTTCATCTTTATTGCATATCAGGAGCACAGCAGATGCATTCTACTTTTTCCAGATTCAATTACATTTCACACAGACCAAGAGGTAACTAATTTTCCTTCTATCAGAGTGAAGAAGAGTATGGACTGGAGTAATCCCATGACACAACTGTTGACATTCTAACCTTTCTTTTACAGTTTGCAAGGCAGTTAATATTCTTTTTAGCTACTTCAGATAAAAAGCATCTTGTGTTTGAGAGCCATGATAGCAGAGAAATGTGTTTCTTCAGAAGCATACTGTTTCAGAAAGAAAACTTAGATGGGAAAAATTTAGTCATGAATGTCACACAGAGAAAACAAAGCTGCAGTGGGAATGCCTACAGGCTGTAGGCTCAACAACCTTTGAATAGAAAACTGTCACCCTTTCCTTCAATTTCAAATGCTTATTATTCCGAAATTATTCTTTTCCATAGCAGAATAACATAATGAAGGTTGCTGTTGATGTAGACGGCCCTCTAATTGATAATGTCATGTAAGCTGTGCTTATTAGACATCAAAAACTGGCAGTAGCTAATGCAAATGTTAGATGTGCATTACTGTAAACTACAAAGATGATATGAAAATTGTCAGATCAGTTGTTAGAATATGCATTTTTGGAGATTTGCTGAATTAGAAGTACTTTAGTATATAGCTGGCCCTCTGCTACTCTTGAATAAAGGGCATGTCATTCTTACGTGTTTTAATTTATACTGTCTCTGGAGTTTTCTTTCACTAAGATGATGAAAAGTGGTTCAAGAAGGGAAGGAGGTTGCCACTCCTGAAAGAACAAATTCCCCTCACTCCAACAAATTTAGGTCTGTTTGTATAAAGAAGGCTTATACCTTGCCTTTCTACCTAGAATCTTTTCTCCCGCTGCCTTGTCTGCTACAGTGGTAATTTGCCAGGAGTACACCTACTGATGGGAGTAAAAGATGTGTATAAAAGAACATAAAATCAATATTGAGGAAGCTAACATAGTCCTTCTAAATCCGTATAGTTTTGTAAATATCCTGAGAAAGCAGGCCACGTTCTTTACTAAGTCTTTCCTTCTTGCCCACAGAAAGCAAGAATCTTGCCCATGTAAAGCACATATATGTGGCTGAGGAACAAATATTTATGACAGCTGAGATACACCTTTATATTACATCCCTCCTGGGTACCTATGGAATGAAAATAAAGTTTGTGTCTTCTCCTATACACTTTATCAAGACAAAAAAATATCACATACTGGACAGAACTCATTGTTCTCTAGGATTTATTTTGTAATTTCATATATGGGAATAGAGGTCAAGGTGGCAAAATGTAACTGCAGAAAGTACTGAAAACAGTAGAAACACAACCAAAGATCATGTTGTCTTTACTTGTCTACATATTAATTCCATAAGTGATGCTAAAAATTAGGAAGTTGAAGGTTGTGTGTGCAGGGAAAGTTTTGCGATCTTTAACAGTAACGCATTGCTCATGTTTTCCATGACTTACTCTTTCACTGACATATTATTTTAGTTATCACCTAGTGAAAGGCAATACCACAGTCTGTGGGAGAGATCAGAACGTGTAAAAGCCTTTGTTGAGGCAGCTCTGTTTATATGCTTCACATAAAGCTTAGCAGTTTTAGACATGGTAACAATATGCCTCATTTTACATAATTTTCTTGCCTCGTTAAATTTGCATTTTTATCTCCAGATAAAGATGATTATAGCATCAGTAGCATCAGTATCTCCCACAAGTCACAATACTTATATGGGTTAGGTGCCATTTAAAGGTTAAGAAGACCTTCATCATCTTTCCCTCCCTTATTCCTTTCCTTTCTTCTAACTGACACAAATAATAGCTTCTGAAAGGAGAGGGAAAATAGGTTGACAATAACCTCCCAGGCAGGAATTCTAATGAGATTCAAACTTGTCCGTCTCATCTTCATTTCCTTTCCTGGCAGGTCTGATTGCTTATATGTTTGATATCTTTCATGAAATGTTTCTTCAGAAATTATTTTTAAAGGGCATGACACACGCAAAAGAGAAGAGGGAAACCTTGATTTAAAAAACCACAGTTGTATTGCATTTGGGTTTTATACATTTCAAGACTGATCTCTTTGTGTGAAAATCCTGCATAAGTTTTTGCATTTCTGTGTTGTTTCAAGGCTACTAGCTTTTAATTCAGAAAACACAACTGGTTTTTCTCAGTTGTGAATAATTTAATTCTTTTCTTACTACTCAATTTCCAGTTATACCTTTGTTACTCATCAAGTACACTATATCACCTTGCAGAGATATTTTTTCTTCTCTGGTTTCATTGGGTGGAGTATATAATATTCCATTGCCTATTCATACTGCATAGTGGGAACTTTTGACAGCCAACTTTACATTTGTAATCAAAAAAGGATTCTGTTCAAGATTCTTAGCTCTTGTAGCTGAAGAATCTGAAGTAAATGATACTAAGAAAAAGTACTTATCTTTCTAAAGCAGTTGTTAATTTCTTGTTGTCACTTTTTCTAGTGAAGGTGTTTTCACAAGTCAGTTTAAGTGGTAGTTTTCACATGCTTGCTGGTTCTGACCAGCATAGACTAGTATGCCTCAACCAAAAGTAAGGCAGATGATAAGACAGGTGCTCTTTAAAATAAAGTGACTATTAAATAAACCAAAATATGCACTCATATTTTTGTTTTTCTGCTATTATTCTGTGCTCGTGCTCCACACCGCAACAGGAGACACGTTGCCATAGCACAACATGTTCTCACAGCAATCAGACTGGTGACAAGCCTGTTCTGAAGTCCTGCAAATTTCATACAAAAATTGTGGTCTCTCACTGGCAATGGCAATAGTGTACTTGCTGGTCAGTGGGGCCACAACAGGAGGGGCTACCCTCGCTGCTCTGCGTGGACTCTGTTAGTACTTGTTTCTTTCTGTACAGTGGAGAAACACAGAGTATGTTCTGTATTTCTCCTGCACATCAAAACATTTCTTATTATCTCCTTGCCATTGGCCTTCCACTGAACAGGTTTTGATTAAAATTGCCATCAAAGTGTTTAAGGAACCATATACAATTCATATACTTTTTGCTGATTTTCCTCAGCATAGCTGAACATTTTGCTGGCAATGCACTCAAAGTAATTCTTTTGTCATATTTTTCATCTGAAAAACAATAGGAATTGTATCATATAACTTCAGTGATTAGACGATGATCTAGGATACATAATATCCAATAACTTTGTACTGAATGAATCTGAAGGGTATCAGTAATTAGACCTTGTACCTCCCTTCTCAGGTTGTTTAATAATCTTAAGGGTCAAAATGAATTTTTTTCTGAAAGGAGAATTGCTTCCTCCAGGTGTCAGGAAACACATATGACAATATGACCTACCTTGCATTCCTCATATTTTTGTACAATAGCACATGTCCAGTCAATATCAAGCAAGCAATGAATGCCCCAGGGCTCTCAAAACAAAATCTACAATTGCTATAGGGCTAATCTACAATTGCTATAGGGCTAGCCTGTTTACAAGACTTCTTAAAAAATGATAAGCATGAAGTAGGAAGGAAGTCCTTTTCCTAAATATTTGCAGACTTTTCTAAAGCTCAGTCATTTCCTTCCAGACCACCAAAAAAAAAAAAAAAAAAGGAAGATTTCATTAAATATGGATGTCTCAGTTCAGGAAGGAAGGATTTGAGACGCTGACTATTCTAATAAGGCAATGTGCCTCGTGGGAAAAGCTGGACCAAGCTGAGTGAGTGGAGTGAATTTCTCCAGGAAAACAAATGACAGAAGTAGCATTCCTACTCATTAAAAATTTTTCCTGTATCTTTAGTAGCAAGTGATTTTGTACCTGTACTCAAAGTTCAAGTGGTGATTCTAATTTTTATATTAGGACTTTTTTCAGCCTAAAGAATCTCAAAATGTTTTTGACTTAAAAGCAAAGCCTTGAAGTCTTACTAAATATAAGGTATTAGTTATATGTGAATAACTGGAAATTACTAGGGTTGGGTCACACATGTGATTTATTCACACCACAGGTCCAGGTAACACAGCCACTTGACATGAGATTGGAATGCTCCCTTAGCAGCTGGAGAAAAAAAAGAAATAGTTTTGTCTCTATTTACATACCCTCTCTCCTCTCTTCCTCCTGCCTCTTCCCTATGGCTACCATGTAGTGTGGCTCTGGAGCCGGTGAGGCATTCATGAAGATTTGCTACTCAGTCACTCAAAAGTGGCATTAGGGAGATTAACTTGCTTGGCTAAGCAAGGCTTGGTTGAGTAAATATTGGCTTTGTGTATAAATGTATGAAGACCCCTTAAAACGAGTTGATTTTAGTATACATGATAAGATACAAGATATAGAATTTTGGTCAATTAAATTGAACTGTGCTTTTGTTATATAGAAGATATTTCTGTCTCATGGAGTTGAGCACATTTGAATTGAGTTCATAGTTCTGGAGCGTGACACATGTATCATACAGTGTCTAGCCCAAGGACAGTGGGACACCCTTATGATACAGGATTACTTGAGTGTCCTGAAACAGAACTCTGTGTGATAGGGCCAGACGCCTGGGTTAGAGTCTGTGACAAGAGCAGGTCTCTGATGTGGGGTGCTGTGGGTGAGAAGTCCCCATCCCCTTCAGTCGCTCCTGGGAGTGATTAAAGTCCTCATAGCCCCACACTATGAATTCATGCCATGAACGGTTTCTCACATAGCCCAAATGCTTTTGGAGAAAGTACAGTTTCTAGTACTGTGTTATGAAAAACTGTGTTTGGAGTAGTGGCCAAACACAAGGAACGGGATTGTGCACTCTAATATGGGAAGCTTGTGTCAGAGTTCAGAGGTTACACAACATATGGGACAAATCTCAGGCAAACAGCTTCTGAATAGGTCTGAGACTTCTTTTCAGAATGGGGACAGAAGTTCACAAATGCAACAAAAAATACTATACTGCTCACACTGCTGTTCTCATGTTCAAAAAGACTAAATATATCCTGTGAAAAGCTCAGATCCCAGATGTATGGCTTTTGACATCATAAAACTTAACATAAACTCTTAGCTTTGATTTTTAAGGGATGGCAGAAGGACAGCATGCTGATGATGAAATATACGTGACAGTGACTGCAATGGGAAAATGAAATGTTACACATTTAATATGCGGTAAGATATTATATTGTATCTGTCTTGTTATTGCTGAAAACTTTTTCTTCAGTTTCTAATTTCACTGTCCATGTGTGACAAACCGACCTGTGAAGAACAGCTGTGACTGCAAATTGATCATATGAGCTTTTGATGACCAGAAGTGTGTTATTGATTCTCTTTCTGATTTATACTTTTTCCTGTCCTCAAGTCTGGCTGTGTGAGTCACCTCAAGGGCAGCAGCAGTAGTAGCATTATAAGACTTTTGGTTTCAGGGTGGTTTTTTTTATCCAAGTCTTTTCTGAACAACCATCAATACTGATGCATCAGCTTTTAGGGTTAATTTCCTCATGTAGTTCACAAGTGTTTTTGCCACAAGCAGGCTGATTGTAGAAGCCTTGGATAGGCATCCTGGAGCCTTTTAAATACAGGCCTAATCCAGCACAAAAATGACATTACAAGGCCTTGGTGAAAGTTTTGGTCTTGAGGAGGTGTCTTCTCTCTCACTTTAGTTATAGCTCTCAGGAAGGTCGGAAAAGAAGGTATGTTGGAAGCTAGTTTGGAATGGGGCAGATCTGAAGAAAGGTGGGAGCAGTCCCTCCCTCCTCCAAGGTGGGAAGCACAGGTGTCTTGTTTCCAGTTTTGTAGCCACCTTCGTAATATGCTCAGAGGTATAACTTAAAATGTTAGTTATTATTTTCTTCTTAGTGGAATTATTTCTTGATTTATCAGATGTATTTATATGATCTATAATGTGTCATTGGGACACTGCTCACTAAACAAAATACAGAGTAGGTTGTTTTTTTTTTTGAGAAACCATCATGTTCTTTTCCCTTTCCTTTCCTCCTTATTTTAGTATATTTGTATGTATGTATTGTATTTTTAGTTGCATGTGCTTCTCCCAGCTATATAATTTTGCATCTTGCCATTTCTCTTCCGAGAGTTTTTCTTCTCCTATTTATCCTTTAATACAAAAACTGTCAGCAAACATCCCTTGCTCTTTTGCCCACAAAAAGAAAATGAAGCTGAGTTGGTCAAAGGAAGAAGCAATCTTGTTGTAGCCCAAGAAAATAAGCGCTGAATGTGTGATCATACCATTTACTTGTAACTACAAAAAAACCACAGAGAAAACCCACACCAACTGCTCTTTCCGGTCCCGTTTTCCTGAGTCACATGAGGGCACTGTTTCCTAAACTCTAACCTGTCTTCTGCTCACCAGCACGAAGCCAGGACTGGCATTAATCTAGCATCAGACTAAAACCCAAAAGGCGGGTGGTACGTGCAAGCAGCTCACTGCAGAGAATCCCGGTTCTAATAAGAAGAAAGGCTTCAAGCCAGTAGACTAACCTGGCATAAATTCACAACTTAGGATACAATATATTTCTTTGAACAAGAATCAGCATCTTCAGCTATCTGTTAATAATAAGCTATCTTGGAGAAAAATCAGTCCAGTATTACTTATTACAGCTGAAAAAGTAATAGATTTATAGTACAATAAAGCTAGCAATAGATTTTTCCTGTGCTGGGCAGTTCTTTTTGCTCCAGTATAGCTAAAGGCTAAAGTAATATTTGTCTATAGATGATGTGAATTTTTTCCCAGCAAATTGTGGAACATTGTATGTGACATGTTCCTAGATTTTTTCACCATGCAAAACCACAGACTTAAGGCTATTTATGACACCTGAGCTAGAAAAGTCAGATAAGTGTTCAATTTCTAAGAATCTGGAAAAGCTGCAAAATGTATCCAAGTGCTTCTACCCCTGCAACTCGCAGCCATCATTCTCTACTTCTTTCCAACATCCAGCTGGGAATTAAGAAGATAATTCCTCTAAGCAAGCAAGCAAAACTTCTTGGCTAACCTCTGAATTTGTTATAAACTGTTTGGTATCTTTTGTTCTCCTAGACTACGAGGGAGACATTCTTTTCTATTCTGAACTACAGTCATTGTACCAGCCTTATGAGTGTTCTCCTTCTGCATACAGACTGCCTCTGCAAAGCAGTGTACTTTTGGACTGGGCAAGACAACTCCCAGGGAGAAAGGAAAAGTCCACATTCATAAGGCAAGAAATCTCCTTCTAAGGATGTCAAGCCTAAGAAACATCTGTATTTCCATACATGCCAGTAATTCAATATTTAATTTTATCCAGATAGAAACATGGATGATTGACTAAAGCTGTCCACACATGGCTTTACATATGTTCAGTTTCAAAGCATTGAGTTAAAATGGTAACTCCTGTAACTCCTGTACATATTATTCATATGCTTCCATACTGCTCATAGGTTGTGGTTTAACCCCGGCCAGCAACTAAGCCTCACGCAGCTGCTTGCTCGGTCCCCCCAGAGTGGGATGGGGGAGAGGATCAGAAAAGTAAAATGGAGAAAACTCATGGGTTGAGATACAGACAGTATAATAAGAAAAGCAAAAAACAAAAGCCACACACACAAGCAAAACAAAACAAGGGATTCATTCACCACTTTCCATGAGCAGGCAGGTGCTCAGGCATCTCCAGGAAAGCCGGGCTCCATCCTGCATAATGGTTACTCAGGAATACAACCACCATAATGCCAAATGTCCCTCTCCTTCCTTCTTCTTCCCCCAGCTTATATATACTCAGCATGACATCATATGGCCTGAAATACCCCTTTGGCTAGTTCAGATCAGCTGTCCTGGCTGTGCCCCCTCCCAATTTCTAGTGCCTCTCCAGTCCTCTCGCTGGCAGGGCCTGAGAAACTGAAAAGTCGTTGACTTAGTATGAACATCATCCAGCAACAACCAAAACCATCAGTGTGCTGTCAGCATTGTTCTCACACCAAATCCAAAACATGGCACTGCACCAGCTACTGAGAAGAAAATTAACTCTATCCCAGCTGAAACGAGGACATCCTATCACAGGGATAATTTTAATATATAGTTTACTAATCCATCATATGTAATGATTTTTTTTCTTTTTCTTTGAAAAAAATCCCCATTTTAAGATGCCAAGGCTGCCAAACTATTGCAAACGATGCAGTTAGAAGATTGCCTTTCATGTACTTCAGTATTTCTCATTTCCTGGTTTCATACCTATGTTTGAGAAGAGAATGATCTAGATTAGCTTTGCTTCTGCCTAGTTTAACATTTGGGGCTGTAAATTCATTAATGTCAAAGATGTATTAAATCAAGAGAAGCAGCTCTGAGAGCTCAAAATAGAAAGCTGACATAACTTTGATTTCAAGGTATTTCAGAGAGTTGCGCTCTTGATCCATAGAGCCCTTTGGGCCATTTTTTAGTACTGGATACTACACAACTTAAGAAAATTTTTAACGTGATTAAATGCATTGGTCCATTTTAACTATTCTTGTATTACTAACTTTAAAAATACATCTAGAAAGGTAACCATATTGCCAAGCACTTGGTATGCCTATAGACTGTATCTTAAAGAGTACAGAAGCACAATCCTGTCTGGTGGAAGAGAATCAGGTCAGCAAATACTTATACAGACTGGACATACGTAGGTCCATGGGGCCTGATGGGATGCACCCACTTCTACTCAACGTTCCTGAGACCACATTTAGAGTACTGCATCCAGTTATGGACTCCCCAGTGTAAGAGAGATACAGACATACTGGAGAGAGTCCAGGAAAGGGCAACAAAGGTAATTAAGGGACTGGACCATCTTTTCTACTAGGAAAGACTGAGAGAACTGGGACTGTTCAGCCTAGAGAAGAGAAGGCTCAGGGAAGATATCAACAGTTGGATCCAAGCCCTTTTCAGTGGTGTCCAGTGACAGGATAAGAGGTAACGGGCACAAACTGAAACACAAGAATTTCTGCCTAAACAAGGAAAAAACATATCTGCTGTGAGGGTGGCCAGTCACTAGAACAAGTTGCCCAGAGAGGCTGTAGCATTTCCATTCCTGGAGATATTCAAAAGCTGTCTGGACATGGTCCTGGGCAACTGGCTTTGGGTGATCTTGTGTGAGCAGGAGAGTTGGACCAGGTGACCTCCAGAGGTCCCTGCCGACCTCAGCCATTCTGTGATTCTGTTGCTACATTTTATAAGTCACATATCTAAAACATAAATATTTCATTTTTTTACATACCATTGTACAACTTTCCCCCTGAGACCAGGGATAATAGAAGACCACAGTTAGTTGTTTACAACTTGAAACAGTAGGCTACTAGTTTCTGCTGATCATCTTTCTTTTCAGTTACAGTGGCTGGTGCCACACAGAATGATTGGCATAGTAGTATCACAATGACTCATAGAAGAAGCACTTCACACTGCTGAATGCTTGTCTTATGCTGTGCTACCTTTTCTCCTGAGTTTACTTATTGGCTATAACATATTTGGGTGCCTTTGAAAGAATAATTTCAAATATCTGTAATTACCTAAACGATATCTCAAAGAAATTAGGGGTTTCTGTAATTTAATCTGATCTGCTATATAAGAGAAAATTCAGACTTTCACAGAAAAAAACCCTATTTAATCCCACATGCTATGTTTAAATTAGCATTTTTCGTTCTTATTGCAAAGAATTTGAATTTTAAAACTGTTTCACTTCTTTCATAGTTTGTTTTAAAAAGTTATATACTCTACAAGATTAAATGAGAAAAGGGTTTATTGGATTCACTGGTTCAGAAATCCTTTTCATCCTGTGACTATGGTCCAAGGCTATGTCCTGCTCCATAGTTACTCTATTGTGATCACTAGTGGCACAGAAATACTGAATCTAGTTTTTAATTAGTTCAGATAACTTCAATGTTTAATGAATGGGATTAAGCTTCCTTAACTCAACAATCTGAAAATTAAAATTTGGTCTAAGGTTAGGCATCCTCAACAGCGAAGAGAGATATTTTCAGGAGACAAGTCATGCTACATGATACAAACTTATGAATATGTATCACTCATCCCTTCCTCTGATGACAGAAGGAATCTAGGAGTCCAGTTTCCTCTCTGTGCCTAACTTTCAAAGAGCTTATAAGCAGAAATTAATTCCATGCCAAAATTCATTGCACTATATCTGAACTAATCAGGTAAAGAATTGAATCAGTAAGTTGCCATCTCATGAGCTGAGTTAATTCCTGGAATACAGAATAAAAGAAACCCCATCCTAGAACAGCAAAAAATCAGTAAGAGCTAATTATCAGGTCAGTGATTTATTAGTCATTTTGTGCAATGTGTGCCAGGCTCTCTGGTTAACACAGCTACAGGCTGTAAAAACAAGAGGGATCCATCCACTGATCTGAGCTCTAGCAGAAGGACTATTTATTGCATTCAGCATATGTCCCATGGCTGCTCTACTTCCCTTTTCTGCAGTACTTTTTTTTTTTTTTCCATCACTTCTGTTATTGTCCAGTTTATCTGACAGAATCGGACAGTCTATGTTGAAGTTTTCAACCCAGTATTTTGCGAGTGATTTACACGAGTCTTCTTTGGCAAGAGTACACAATAAAACCTTTCTTGTCATTAGTTAGTTGCTTTTGGTTTGTTTGGGGTTTTTTTTGTTTGTTTGTTTTTTTGTAAAAACATAAAAAATCAGCACTCCATATACATTTGTGGGGAGCTGTATATTGCTGTGGGAAGGGGTGCCTTACTAGACGAAAAGATGCTCTGTGTGGCTCAACAATTTCCAGCAAAAACCTAAGCACTTACTGGCACACACTCAAGTACAAAGCTTTTCAAATATATAGGTGATTAGTATGAATGGTTTCACAAGTATGTGCTGTCCTCCAAGGCAAGGTGACTCCCTTGTATTAATAGTCTTTTACCTACAGAAAGGTGAGGCACCTCTTCAGAGCTGCATTCTTATTAGGCTACTTGTTTGTAGAAGCTCAGTATGTCTTGACCTAGGCTATACTTGTTTTTTTCAGTGCATAACATACTCAGTTGTCACAAGGCTCACCAAAGAGAAGCAACCACACAGATAGATCAATTTTACACTGAGAACAGAAATATCTTAAATGCATATTTTTTTTATAGATAATTTACATTGCTTTCTGATATGTGAAGATATAACTTGCCAAGTCTGCGCTGTTGTGTCCAGATAGCTAACTGAATGTTGAATGAGTTTTTAATGTATACGAGGATGAGGGAAGGGAGAGAGGGATGGAAACAATGAGAAAGAAAGAAAAAAAAAAAAAGAAAAAATGACAAGTAAAGAAAAGGGAAGGAGAGGTGACAGGACTGTAGGGACAGATAGAGAGCTAAAATGATGAGGACCTAATCAATACCAGAACACCCCTGCCTAAAGCATTATCCATGGAAATGTCAAGACTTCAGCATGGACTTTATACTGGCCTTAAATCAATAAATGCTGATCATACAGCGATAAAAGAAGGACTGAACAGTATGTGAGAGACATACTCATGGTGGTTGAGAGCAGAATGCCCTTCAGCCACATTGCCTTTCAGTAGTCCTGTGGTGAACTAAGAATACAGTGCTAAGTGCCAAGATTGAGACCAAAGGTTCTGAAATTACAATGAAATGGTAAAAAATGGATGTGCTGTGTGCTACTGGCAGACATGACCAATGGCTTATGGCATTGTGCCCTCCTGAAGGCCAGAGGTAGGTCTGGGATATCCCAAATGCCACAACATACCTGTGTTTTGGCAACTGAACAGAGTGCTTAATGCCACTGTTAAGCAACAAGGACATAGAAAATTATTAATAGCTATAAAGATTAAAATGATGCTACAGTTTGTTTCTTTGAATTTCAGCACCCCAGGAGCTAAGTATTAATTTTCATTCTGTGTAACAATAAATCTCAGTTTAGCACCTTTTTTGCAGTGCTCCGATGAAACTGTCCTCCAGCTGGTCTGTCACATAATACTACACCCCAGATTTTGAACAGTAAACTATGCTGACTTTTGCATTTCCTTTTCATCAGTCTACTGGGAATTGGACACAACATACCCCCAGCTGATGCCTCTTTACAGTTTGCATTTTTCTTCAAGTACAGAGCAAAATTTTTGAACTCAAGACAATGGGTATTACTGGAAAAACAACAGAGTTGCCTTTTGCCAAACAAAACCAGTTTGTTTTCCTTTTTTATAATCTATAACCTAAAGGGAATGAGGTGAGCATCTCTGAAAAAATAATGACAATATTGAACAAAAGCTGAAGACTACTTATGCAGCTCAAATGTCTTAAAAAGGTAAAAAGAAATGACCAGGAAATTATAAATCATTTAGTGTGACCTCAAAGCTGAATATCTAATGGGGCATTTAATTTAGGACTCAAAGAAGTAAGTCTGATTTGCACTAGTCATTAGAGTTCCCTGGGAAGTTGATCTCCTTAAACTCAGTGATGTTTTTAGAAACTAGCTGAAAGTGATGCTAGTTATGATTAAAGGCCCGGGGATTTCTTCAAAGCCCTTGACATGCATTTTGATTAGAAGGCTTCCATAGGTGGAATTCACAAGCTGACTGAACTAGAAACAGGCTCATTGACAAATTTAGAGATGTGAGCTATATGAGTTAATAAAGTTATTCAAGTAGGATCTTTTAGAGACCAATTCTCTATTTGGTCATACGTAGTTTCTTAGTCATCTCTTGGGATGGTGATATCAAATACTTCTGGAGAAGTCTGCAAATGGAATACAGACTAGGAATTATGGTATATAATAGCTATATTACAGGGTCATGGAGGGATGTGAATTGCTTAGTTAAATCATCACCAATGTGTTGCCCAGAGACAAGGAAGCAAAGAGTGCAGATTAGAGCAACTGAAATTCAAGAACCACTTCTAAGAGGGAGACAGAGGACTATAATGTAAGTGCAGATAATTGTCCAAGGATAAGTTTTCAGCACAGTTTTGTGGTCAAAAAGCTACTATATTCATAGAAAGAAGACTATCACAGAGCTGATGGAAATTGAGGATTGCATCTCCACATTACAATGAGGAACCGACTGCTAAGTTATGTCTCTTTCTGGGATCCATACTTGGAGAAGAGTGTTGAAAAGATAAAGACATGCAAATTAATGTGCCAAAAATTATGTGTAGACTATAAGCAAGCCTTTAAGAGCTCATCTGATCAAGGAGTTGTCTGAAACATTTCTGAATCCATATGGAAACCTGCCTATGCACAGAAAAAAAAAAATCAGATGGTGGAATACTTTTCAATTTTGCTAGTCAAAGCGTAATAGGATTTAACAGTTGGACATTGAAGTTAGACAAATTCAACCTTGAAATTAGAAGCAATTTCCTGCTGTAAGGACAAGTAAAGAGTTTCTAGAGAAAATGGTAGGCTAACCATCCCTTAGCGTATTTTGGGTAAGACCACTTTTTCCTTCCTAAATATTATAGCTTAATATAATTTCTGGGAGAAATTCCAGGCCCATAACAGAATTACTCTTTTCAAGTATAAAGTTGTGAATTTAGGAATTCATTTCCTTCTTTGCTGAACATTAAGAAAAGAACATTGCCCCAGGGCATCAGCTACTCACCTGTGGCATATGAAGGCACAGACCCCAAGTGAGATCCCATAAGTACTGGTTATATACAATTGCTTACCCACTCAAGTTCTGCCCTGGAACATGCCTACATGCAGCAAACCACCTTTGCAGCCCGTTCATAGTCCACCAAGCTGTTTACTCCCTTCATACTGATCTGAGAAGGTCTCTTCTTCCCAGGTCAGGATTTAAGCTGTGGGAGGCTTTGGGCACACCCCTCATTGCAGACAGGTGTGCAGAGAATTAATTTGCAGGTGAGCTCAGAGAGCCTGATTTAGTGCTAGTTGCTTCCTCACTACATTTGAAGGCATAATCACTCTGCAGCCTGGCACCCAGACAATGAAATGAACAAAGCCTTTTCTCTTATCTCCATATCCAGAGCTCGGGAGCAAGCAGGAAAAGCCTGCACAGATTTCAGAAAGAGCCCTTACACTCAGCCACAGGGGTTAGGAAGAACAGTATTCCTAGAGGCACAATTGCTCAGATGTTTTTGATTGCAGCTGTGCTTTCCTTCTTTCCCTGAAACATCACTCAGTAGAGCAGTAATGACAAGACATAAGAGTAGGAAGATTTTTTTTTCCCAAAAAATTCAGAGGGTAAAGGGGAAGGGGAGGACAAGGAAGAGGGAGAAAAGTTGACTTTCTCTGAAACTTGGATGGGACCTTGAAAGTTTCATCCACTTAGGTCATATTTGTGCTTATGACAGCCGGTCAGTTCCCTGCTGTTGTGGAGGCCTCCAAGCATCATCAGTATTTTGATCTTTGCTCTTCCCTCTCTATAGAACAGTTCAGTGTTGTGCTGTAACTAGAGACTGCATATTTAACAAAGACGTATCTAGAAGACCTATCTGGATGTATATGGCTGCATTACACCAGAGGCCTGAATGGATAATCTAATGAGCCTTTTAGTATTAATTAATTTGTTTGTTTGTTTTCCCCTCATAATTTGTCAGTCTACTAGTCCACCAAGACTATAGTCATGGCAATCACCCTATCTGTGCTACCCCTTGAACCTAATGATTCCTCAGTGGTTTATAGTTTATATTGGCTTTACTGGCACAATTTTGCATTAGCACTGAAGCTGTGTCAAAGGTGGCCCTTGTGTCCTTTTTAAAGAAATTGAGTCACTGCTTTGTGTAAGAGTCTGGGCATTGTGTTGATGAAGTTCATTTATCACGGAAGGCCCAAGAACTCAGAACAAAGCATGAAAAGCAGATCTCTTTATAGAAATAAGCTGGTAGCAAAAAAGCCAGAGGAAACTGGGGGAAAAAAGAATCTTTCTATGTTTCTTTCAAAAGCTTAAATGTAAACACAGTAGTGGAAGAATATGAAAAAAAAGAGGCTCTGAGGAATGTTTGTCCTTAAAGAGGTAGAAAGGGAAGGACAATTACAGTTTACCTATATTTAGTCCTACACAATCTGCATAGATTTTCAGTCACTATGTCCTATCTTAATTCTATGGCAGATAACATCAAAGATGCCTAAATGACCATAAAGAAACCAAGTGTCACACATTGTCTGTGATTTCCACTTTGATCATCCTGCTCCTCAAGGCCCTTATCAAAAGTAAAAGCTTTTCATTTTACAACCTCACAGTCATTCCAGTTCACTGGAATGACTTCTGACAACAGTGTTCCATTTTTTGCTTTAAAAATGTGAATCTTCAGCAGAAACCAGCTTTTTCACTTTTATGCTAGAGAAACGTTCATTATGATTGGACTATAACTTAAAATTAGTTCAAACATAGTGAATAGAGGAATGAAAAAGAAAGAATTAAAATATAGTGAACAGACTTCAGGGAAGCTGTGGAAAATATAGTAAAGGCATTTGCAGGAATTGTTGGCTGTAAATAAATCTTACAAGTATAAAAATAGACCAGTGGAGTACAAATTACATTAGGAATACCTCATCATTTTTGACTGCACATGAAGGACATCGGTAGCAGTCAAAAACTATGTCAGAGGCTATCAAACCATTCAGATCACTGCAAAGAAATTATGAAGAGAAGGTAAGCTGTGAGTGTACTTATATATATATAAAAACAAAGAAAAAGGAATCTCCTAGATAGGGAGTTTCATTTTCTGCCTATTCAGCCCTTTGTTTTCCTTTGTAGTATTTGATTTAATTGTCTCAAAAACAGCCAGTGCAGTCCCTCAGAGCAGCTTCTTAGCGCTGTTTCAAGGTCTTTTCCACCTTTGAGACATGGCTGAAGGGAGCTAGCTGACCATCAAAATGGAAAAACAGACCTCTGTATGGAACAGGAACTAATTGTTGAATAAACATAATGGACTGAAACCGATAGGGTGTACCAGTAAAGAGATAATTTCAGTAAATTGTTTCACAAGTGATGGACAGCATGTACCAAAGCATACACCTGAACTACTGTATTGAACAATACCTCCAGGAATAAGTTGAGGGTACATGAATGAAAAAAAGATAAACAGCCACTTAAGAGATTTTTCAGGATCAATATATCAAGATGAGTAGGCTTGCAAAACCTAATTAAAGCAGGAGAAGTAGGATGTTAATTCCTTCCTGCCTGTCTGCATGCCTTCCTTCCTTTCTTTTAGGTTAACGATTGGACTTAATGATCTTAAAGGTCTTTTCCAACCTAAATGATTCTATGATTCCTCCCTGCCTTCCCACTTCTTTTTTTCCATGTCTAATGCTGTTAGTGAAAGTCCTGGGGAAAAAAATAAGGTGATTATTAGGTAATTTGGATTCGTTTTTCAAAGCATCCTCACCTTCTCCTTTCTGTCATTCTCACTCATTTGCCTTTTGTGCAAAATTTAAATGGAAAGCTCCTTTAACATAAGAACCAGATATCCCTGGTGTTCATGTGTGACTTCGCTAACTCTTCAGCCATTTCTCATTCATCTTGCAATTGCTGTTATAACAAAATTAGGGTTTAATATAAGACTTTGAAGAATGGCATGTACAAATAAAATGCAAAACTCTAGGATTCCTAAGACTAATAACTCAGATGCTCATTCTAATTTAGTAGAAAAACCATTTACTACTAGAATTAAAGAAATGTGGTATGAAGATGCTGTTATGCTAAGGTTTGTTCTATTCACTCATATGCAATCAAAACTTGCCATCAGTGGATGACAAAAGATTTTCTATCCTTAGAAACATCCAAATGTTATCAATCCAGAAGAGTCAAAGGCTTCCTATATTTTAGTTCACCACTTTTAAAAAGTATTTGATTGCTAAAGGTTATATTTCTAAGATATTTTTATTTCTTTTAAATGCTTGTTTCCTGAAATGCTGAGCACTTACAAAAGCCATTGAAAGCAGAAACAATCCATCTGTCATGTGACTGGATCATCCTGAGCATCTTAAGACAGTAGACTAAAATGGTGGGTACAATGATAGATAAATTTGATAGCAAAACTCCTTTGACTACAGTGAAATGAATTGCCTTACCAAGAATGTTTATTTCAAACTATGTCATACACAGTGTCTTTTTTTCACTTAAGTTAGTTTACATATGTCCAGGCCCAAATGGACAGTGATGTCCATGTGATGGTTAAAAAGGTAAGATCTTGCAGAGATTCACTGGCTTTAAGCTTTTGCACACTGATCTGGCCTTATGTTGATACTGAACACTCATTATTAATTACAGCTCTGAGAATTTTTCTAAGGATTTTTTTTTTCCAAGGAAAATGACAGTTTTAAGAATATTTTATCTCTTCTGGAGACTATTAATTGACAATGAACTCATACATGCTCCATATACTTATCCTTTTCTTCTCCAAATAAAAACCCAAATAAGGCTATCTAAATAAAACATAAATATTTATAACTGTTTTAACTAACTGCCAAACAATAAATTCTGCTCTGCTCTTCAGGCGCAGTAAAAATTGCAACATGATACAGTTCAGCAGCCACTAATACTCATGTTTTTAAAATTAAAAGATGTTATGTAAAATGGACCCTACTATCACAACAAGTGAAACAGCATTGTTTTAAACTGAAAGAATTGCTATCACCTTTGTTTTGCCACTTCTTTTAGAAAATCGAAATTTTGGCATTATTTTTTCAATACTGGGGGAAGAAGTGAGAATGCATTTCAGAATGTTAAATGCAAAGTTTTCCGCATCTGTCATTGCTTTACTTCAGCATTATCTGGAGCACGTGTTGTGTAGCTGATCTGAAAGAGTCTGTGACTGCATTTTATTCCAAGACTGAAAGACTTTGTTAGATTATTTGCATTCTTCCAAATTATTTTTTCTTGAACGCACCTAGAATTTTTCAGTTGTCTTCTACTTCCAGCCATCAAAGACAAAGCAAGCAATTATCATCTGATTCTATTTCACCAAGTCATGCTAAAAGAGCTCTCAAGCATTTTACTCAGTTTCCTCTAGTACTAGTCTTCACACTAGTAAAAACTGTATGTAGAGTGTTGAGAGTTTAACACAGAGCAACAAACAGTTGGGTTAACAGGGCCTGGCGGAAGCTGGGTGACATCTTTCCAACTTTAGCCAGGAAGCAACAGGGAGGAAGCAGACTTTGATTATAGAAACAAGCAGTGCAAGCATACCCCAAGACCCTGAGATAAACCAGCTGCTGGATTCTGTCTAGAAGGGCTCCTATATCAAAATCGTCCCAGAAAAAAAAAAAAAAGATGGACTTCATTGTCAGCCAACACTTGGGTAGCCCTTAACATTGCTCTGGGAAGCGGGTGCTGAGCATTCAGTTCCAGCGCAAGTATAACCCACAACTCTTTGCTCAGATGAATCTGATAATGCACAGGAAGAAGCATAAAATCAGAGCACACTGAGTTGAGAAACAATAATCTCACGTCTCATGCAAGATCTCATTAAGAATTTGAATTTGTATTGTAAGAAACAGTCACAACTTTTGAAAGTAGAGAGTGTATGCTTGTTTGACAAAGCACAGAAAAAGTGATTTTCCTAGGCCTAGTAAAGTTTAGAGACAGTGTGAATTCTTCAGAAAACATAAAGTTTATTTCTAGTCATGTGAAAATTATACCTTTTAAAAATACAGAATTTCATCCAATTGAATTCAGGTCAATCTTACCATAAAGTTTATCACTGAAAAATGTGATATCACATCTCATATAGTTAGGATGCTGCTCAGTATATGGGGGAGTTTGCAGATACATACACTATGAGTGTGCTCTGTGAGTGTGAGATATCTGAGCACCTTGAACTGGAATACCTACCACCTTTCTTTTTGTATGCAGCCCATCATGACACCGTGCAAATTACATGCATGCCGAAAGAGGTAACGAAACACTTATTTAAGTAATTCAGTCTCTAGTGAACTCAGTAGGGAGTCTCCATTCTGTGAATTCATTCCTTTTTAAGATTTTTAACTTGAAAATTTATACTTTGTCCAATTAATATCTAATGTAAATGCATAACATAAATGTGTAATCACTCCTGGAAACAGAGCCCTCAGCCCAAGTGGCCCTATAAAAACAAACACAGAAAGCCCAAACAAAACATAACAACCTTTCCTCCGTCAATACCTATGACACTTGGATAAAAAAGTCCTAGTGGCAATTTTTTCGGTTAAAAGTAGTTATTTAACATTATAAAAATTACTTCAGACCTGGGGCATTTTAAAATACTTAAAATTTGACTGGAGTAAGTCAACTATTAGATTTGATTTAGTGAACTGCTGTTCGTAAAGAGCCCTGTCTGTCATTCTAACACTTCCAATGCTGCTAATACTTGACCTGTAAATACATATAGGCAGCTACCAGGCACACAAGTTAAGTGCTTAAGAATATGAAGCAGAGGTCACTCATGGGTCAGTGATTCTAACCTCTTGAAATTACAGGAAAATATAATCCTCTTGTAAATGCTCAAGCTGTGTCTTCCATAATCCTGGTAAACAAGATTTTTGCCATTACCAGAAAAAGATGCCAAGCTTTGCACTGACCTGGCAGTGCAGAGACTCAGTGCTTGTCTTGACTCACCTTGACCTGAGCTGGTTTTATCTTGATTTAACAGTTGTGCAGGGATCAGTTTTACCTTGAGTGCTGGGAACTGTCTGGGTGGTAAAGCTGCAGGGAACCATGGTGCCACAAACAACAGTCCCTTGGGGTACTAGGGTTAGGGGAGGTTAGAGCAACTTTCAAGGAAGCAGACTGTGTTAAGAAAATACAAAAAAATAAACACAGGTAGAACAAGGACTGAGAAGGAAAAAAACCCCAAGATGAACATCATGCTTCTCCTGCTGAAAGTCTTGGAATGCCAACAACAAATCATAACTTTTCCTTACTCTTCTGAGAAAGACTGAAATTTTTCATCTTAGGACCCAAAGGAATATCAAGAGGGTGAGCACAATAACAGAGAAGAGGGAACGATACTAGGAAGGTTATTGCATGTAGCAATTTTAACTGTAACATTAATGAGCCTTTTCTGTATTAATCAGATAATTTGGACTATTAATCCATTAAAACATTCTCTGAACTAAGAGTAAATTCTTATCTTATATGATGTGATCATCTTTGGCCATAAGATTATTTTAACTGTAACTCTTGGAAGCCTTCTCCTTCTCTGTATTTGGGAAGTTGTTCTGCAGCTTTCTTACTCTTATGATTAAAGAGGTTTCAAAGTATCATTATTGTGAGTTTATTTCCAGTTATCCTGGTGCCAGCATTGCTCTATGGCTTCATAACTGTTTTATCCCATGTTTAATTTATGTTTGCTGTCTTAAATTGTCCTTCCTTCAAACATATTCTGAAGTTTGCAGGATCCCAGCTGTGTGATACAAATCCATATAAGGTCTGGTAAAAAGGAAAAAGTGAGAAGATTCAACAATGCATATTGTCCCATGCAGAGCCTTCCTCAAATGGATTTTTTAGTGTTTTTTTTTCAAAGAAATTCAGTACTAGGATAAATTTAGGCTTAACAGCACCTGCTGGTGGATACAAAGCTTGAACAGAAATTTCAGGCCAAAGACGAATTATTACTCTGCTCCTTCACATATTATGTAATACCAATTTTAAGTAATCAAGAGTTTCTTGATCATCGTCAGAGATATGTCAAATGTGTGCCCTATGTGATGGTGCAACTAAGATAAACACCGCTGCTCCAGCAAAGCCTTGGAATTGAAAAAAGTGACCTAAAAACCTCCACAGAAATTTAGGAAATTAATCCATGTATGCTGTGCTAATGATACATTATAAAAGTTACAACAGAGAAAAGTTAAAGGTGAAATGTAGGAAATGCAGGAAAATAGCAAAATACTACATTTGGGAGTAAAGTTAGTTTTCGTAATAAAGGAATCTCACTATCTGCACCCTGTTGGGGATAAAAAAAATCATCTACATGCAAAAACTATTTAAATCCTATCAAAACCAGAATTGGTAGCACAGAAATCTAGGAAGAAGAACAGACTGAAAATTGCAATGTTTAGAAGATTTCATCACTTTATTAACTTCACAGCTACTCCATGCAGAGTAAAAGTTAATATAAACAGCATCTGTTTAAAATACCATAAAGAGAAGTCTCAAAATACCATCAGACATCTGGGCTCCTTTTGTAAAACCAGAAAATTCTTAATTTTATGGTCATTACATTGAAAAAGGCAGTGTTGAGACAATGTGACCGGGGCATTGTAAGGCAGAGAGGTCAATAACAGCCATACCAAGGCTTCCCCCCTATACTCAGCACTGGTGAGGCCGCCCCTGGAATCCTGTGTTCAGGTTTGGGCCCCTCACTGGGAGAAAGACACTGAGGGGCTGGAGCGTGTCCAGAGACGGGCAGCGGGGCTGGGGAAGGGGCTGGGGCACAGGTGTTGTGAGGGGCGGCTGAGGGAGCCGGGGTGTTCAGCCTGGAGACAAGGAGGCTCAGGGGGGGCTTATCGCTCTCTGCCACTGCCTGACAGGAGGCTGTAGGCGGGTGGGGGTCGGTCTGTTCTCCCAGATAACAAGTGGCAAGACAAGAGAAAGTCACCTCAAGCTACACCAGAGAAAGTTTAGGTTGATTAGGAAAAATGTCTTCACTGAAAGGGTGGTCAAGCATTGGGACAGGCTGCCCAGGGAGGTGGTGGAATCACCATCCCTGGAAGTATTTAAAAAAACTGTAGATGCGGTGCTTAGGGACATGGTTTACTGGTGGACTTGGCACTGCTGGGTTAACGGTTGGACTTGATGGTCTCAAAGGCCTTTTCCAACCTAAACAATTTCATGATGATTCTATGATTCACTTCAACTTCACTGACTTTCAGTGGTTCTTTTTTCACAGTGAGGCTGAAAGGATGGGAGAAGCAATTTGGTGTAGAGAAGGCATTTAGATTGTTACTTTTTCAATCATCAGCATTTGCCCATTTGAATACAAGATTCTTCTATTCCATCTATCATCTTTTTTGGCATTTCCATAACGCTTGTGCAAGTTGGCCGAAGTGGCTTTGGTTACCTTGGTAGACTGGGATAAATAGGTGCGTGCTGTGTGTATGTTCAGATGCTATTCTGCCAGTATAAAAACATGCTTCTGTGGGACAATATGTATCCTGCATAATCAAGTATTACTAGTCCTCACTGATTAGAACAGAGCAGGAGGGCACACATCAGTATGCATAACATTCACTCTTAGAAAACAGGAATAATTTGCTAAGTCAGGCAGAGCAACTTGATAGAGTCTAACCTTATCTATGAGATTAGGTATTCTGAGAGGTAACTACAGCAACAAAAACATGAGATATGACCTGCCAACACTTTTTCCACTTTATGTATGTATTATCAATAGTCTCAACACTTCTCTGCTCGTTGTTTGTCTCCTGCTTCTCAAGTTTTTCACTGTGACATTTTCTGTGAAAATATCCAATAATGGAATCTTAGTCCCACAGAAAGTAAGATTGGGTAAAATAATTTCTCTTTATGAATACTTTCATCATGTCAATCTGGAATTCTGGATTTGATCCACCAGTTCCCACACCTCTAACAGCCTGTCAGTCTAAAATTCCCTGAAAATTACAACAAAATAAAGTGATAAAATATAGACTAATGACTACAGTTTGCAGAAGGTGATCAAGATAAAACAAAATACAATCATGTTACATCAATGGGCCAAAGCATTATTGTGCAGTTATATAAGAAAAAGTATCAAAACTCTTCTTAATAGATCATCTCTGAAAGACTTCTGATTCACCAATATATATTGCATAAAAAATCCCCAAGGTTTTTACACAACGCAGCATAACAAGAAAAAACATTGGTTTTGAATAAAGAAAGGATTAAGAACTAGCAGCATGTTGATGACTTACAGCTATAGAATAATTTTTGGGGAAAAAAACAAGAAGAATGCAAGTATTGCCTGAGTCTAAAAAGCTGCTAGGAAGAAAAAAAAGCAGCTCAGAATTATTAGAAGTGCAAAGACAGTAATAATGGTATGTCTACCTGTCACATGGTAACACCCCAGGCATCTGAAAGGACAGAACTATGTCCAGCCATTTGCACTGCAGTATCACAGAACAGAGTGCTACTTTACCCACAGGATTAATTTTTGTAGGAAGGTGTTACTCTCTTTTTGATTAGCTCAAGTAGCTCCACGTAGCACTGTAACATGCAGCGTAGGCACAGAAGCAGAGTCTCTGATTTGAAACTGATAACTATGCTGCAATTTCCCACTGTAGCTTAATGTTCTTTTGGAAAATCCTGCTTACTATTTGTGGCCTTTCTGACCACACACACGGATGCTAGTATGATGTCTGTCATGTTTAGTGGATTGAGCCAGATACTTTGCTGCCCTATCCTGAAACATTGATTCATCAAAATTAACAATGTTTATAGATGTGTGCCCACTTGCTCATTGTTTGTGAAAAGAAAAAATCTTTCTTTAAGTCAAAACTAATTTTGCATAGAAATAATTTAAAATCTAAGTCGAAACAGGATCAAAAATTAACAGGCAGATCAAAAAAGGAATAAAAGTAGCAAAATAAAACTATGCTTATGAAGACAAGCTTAAATGTGAAATAAAAATAGTTCTGAAAAAAGGAACTGAAGGGCTTGACTGAGTATAAATTTCATCTTGAAAAAACTGATAGTGCTCTTAAGTTATGAAGTCAAAACATCGAATAAATAAGCTGCAAGAGAATTACTAATAGCATGAATTGCACTTAGCAATAGCTTAAAAATAAAATTCAGTAATCCCAATTCAAGCAAAAAAGAAACTCTTGTTTTCAGAAAAAATAATGTTTTAAGTCAACCTAGTTCTCTAAACAGCAGTTTTTACTATGTTTTATCATGACTGCCTTAAAAATTCTGGAGGTCCTATACATCATTTAAAAGCACATTTATGTTCTGTTCATATGCAGAGTGCTCTATATCCCATGCATAGTAAGAGATGTGGGTTCAAGCTTATGAAATCGCTATGCAAATAAGGCACAAATCCTGTAAAGTAACTTTACATCCCACCCAGTCTACCATTAAATTCAATCTGGCAGTTTGAGTCATCAAACAGGTAAGGTCTAAGATACAATGCTGGAAATAATAAACACTAGTGCTCAACTGCTTATCAGCCTAGAAATGTTAGAGCAAGTGCATTGTCTATAACCACCTGAAACATTTCAATTACCTCTCCCACATTTTATGTTGCAGCTTGAAAAGGCTTACAAATTGTACATTGAGTAAAAAGCCAAAGGTTTCTAAAAATCAAATTAACAGTATTACTCTGTAGGAGATATCAATCCATAAAAGAATTTGAATAGAAGTAGAATAATGACTTTAACAGAAAGCAAATACAGGTTTCATGGGATTAAGAATTCTGAGGAGAATAAACAGTTCAAATTTTAATAGAGTTTACTGAAAAATAATGGCTGGCTGCCACTGTAGTAAGAATTTAAATTCTTCAAACATTTAAAATTATTTTTGTGACATTCTGGTTCATTTCCATACATAGCCAGGAGACATCCTTTCTCTACAACCCACCTCCAGTGGCATAGTGCCACTCTCATAATGCTGTTGCACCAGGTATCTCTGTTCATTCAATTGTTGCTCATGTGCAGCATGATAAGCTCTCTAAAACCAGGAGAATTTGCAATTTATCTTGTATGTATGGTGGCTAAATCCATATGTAGTGTAATTTTTATGTTTAAAAGGCTTTTTATGACAGTCATCTGAAAAAGACCCGATCAATTCACTCTGGTCAGTGCAGGAAATCCAACATTTAATACAAAAGGCATTATACACTGGAAAGTTACTCTCTACATAACACTACTTCTCAGGCTAATCAGTAGTTTCTCTTATTCTCCTTTGTCAGGCAAAAAAAGTTTAGGTTGGAAGTTTTGGGAAATGTACCCATGATTTTCGTTTTCCTTAAACTCTTGGCTTGCAGTAGTTGCAGCTTATTTTACTGTCATTGTGCTTTGTGTTTCAGTTTAGCAAATGTTTAGTTTTCAAAACCTTTTGTGAAAGAGTATGAATGTGGTTAATTCAGTCGTAATTTGCCTTTGCCAAATAACAGCATGACACTTTATAAATGTATGATTGCACATCCTTTTTTCATTGACCTTCCAGTGCATTTAGTGTGATGATACCTATTCGTATACAAGTAGTACACTATACATCAGTAACAACTCCATGTGACTCATCACCTGAAAGCACACCATTTCACAAAAAAACTCAGTGGCAACTACACTATTTGGAAGGTGAAAGGCAGAATTTATGAGCAGAGATCTCATTAAGTGCCCTAAACACTGAGTATAGCTAAAAAGGCTGCAAGCTGTACCACCTTCCCTACCAGGCATCTTTACCCACCTGGAAAACTGGAAACTACCTTTTCCTCTTATATACAGAGTTATCCAAGGACTATATGTTGCTTTTGTCTGCATGCCTATAGGGATGCCTGTAGCACTGGGCCTTAAGATTCCAGGAGAAGTAAAGAACACAGATATTTTCTGTACAGGTACAAACCTCTGCTCCACAGAGACCTTTTATATGTTTAGACACAGAAAGCAGAAAATGAAAAGACACAAATAAGGAGCAGTACAATACACAAAATCAAAATAGATTATAATATTATATTCAGTGGATGCCCCTGTAGGGCGCTATTGTGTTCCAGACTGTATAAACTCACACAAAGACACATTCCTTTCAGATCCTCAGCCTTTCAGTGAATGCACAGCCATCATGGAAAGCCTCTATAGATCCACTCTACTATTAATTGCTTAAAAGCGAATCTTCCTTCCCCTTTCATGCATTTGCCCATTACCAGGCCAAGCATTTAAAAGATATGGAGGGACGAACACCCTAGAATTAAATACAGGGTATGTTAAAAGTTCTTAACTTTTAAGTTAAGAAAAGCGGTCTTGGAAGAAATTACTTTGCATTTAAAGATGCCATCTTCACATTTTAAAATAAGTTCAGGATGGCTGTTTTCTGTTATATTGGTGTTCTGAATGTATGCTAAAAATCTAAGTTTCCAAGGTTTTCTTTGTGAAGGTAGGTAGAGTAAACCTATTGCTCTACTCAGGTTTTATTGCTCCCTGCCTTCTGTTTTAATTGTACAGTTATTGGATGGGAGGAAAGGATTTTGTAGAAGAAAGCTTTTCTTCTTTTTGTTTCTTCCCATCTTCACATGAAAGTGACATGCAAACTGTATTTTTAGAGAGGAGCTTAAAAAAAAACTGGAAGAAAGCCAGTAACCATCCTATGTGTTTGGAAAAGCTGAGTGTTACCTTAGAGAACAGATAAGTTCATTAAACACATGGGAAGAAGGGGAAGAACAAGATAACCAAGAAGTGAACACATTTAGCATAACAAGCAGTGGTTACACCAGAAGAATGTCAATTAGTGAGGCCTTTCTAAGTGTTTTGTAGTAGACATAACTTTTAGTAAGGCACTTAAAGAAGGGGAATGCACTATTATTATGGATTGCCACACAAAAATGACGGTATTGGGTAAAGAACAAAGATGTGTGCACCAAAATTGAAACAGTAGGACATAAAGACTGGCTGGCATCATCAGTACCATGATGATAAGGGGGTGGCTTTATGGCTTCTTAGAGCTAATAGTTTAGAAAATAAAATTATGCTGTATTTCAATCACACAGTCTTAAAAAAAAATGACAGTAAGTTAATTTTTGCTAGCAGCTTTTTTTTTTTAATTAGCCTGTACTATAGCATTTTTAGGTATGACTATACTAAACATAAACGTACACATAGAACTAAAAAAATCAAAATTAATCTCCTCTTCCATCATGTCAGTCTCCTCCTATGTTATTTCATGTTATTCCTTCCATAAATATACAAAACACCATTTTAAAAGAAGTCAGGTAATTTGGGCCCTTCTAGTATTGGAAAACTTTTCAGAACTTCATTGCCCTACTGCATAGGAATCATTCTCCACATTTACACATATATTCAGTCCTATTTCTTCTTGCATTAATATTCTACAGTAACTTAGATAACTCTTGTCCTTTCGTGGTATTGTTAGAGACCAGAGTCATAATCCCACATTGCCTTAATTTTGCTTAACCAAAATAACAGATTCTAGATGCTTCTACCTATCCTTATGAGTAACCCTTCTCTACAGCTATGTCTACCTGGAGTCACCTTTCTCTGGGCAAGGTGCCGAACTCCTGACACTGCAGGAATCAAAACTGTCTCAATGGTGCCTGGTAATAATGGCAATACTATTTATTTCCATTGGATTCCAACCAAGCATTTCTCTGCAGTTCATTTAGCCCCTCTGACACTATAGCCTGCTGTAGAGATGACCTTCCAATTTATGTTTATAACTTACTTGGGGCTCTTTGGTTTCCTAATTTTTAAGATGGTTGAGGTAACTGATAGCCACAGCTGCTCCTTCACATTCCTTATCTATTCCTATAAGTATTCCTATTTCATCTGCTTCTAAATATATTTTCTTTCTGTGGCATGTAGGTTTAAAGGATATGATTTAGTGAATGGTGACATTCAACTCTTTCACATATAAAGAAGATATTTAAAGTATTTTACAGGCTACACATCTATACCAGCCACTTCTTGACACATCTGCCCTCAAGCAATGGCCCAACCTGGTGAATATGTCCTGTCATCCTAACAGATGGCCATTGGTCTAGACAGCTAAGGGACATTAATTCACATTCGAATGATGTGAATTCATTCATCCGGGTGTCAAGTGCATGATACACAGACAAAAAATTCAAAACAGTTGTCTGTCTTGAGGCTTTGCATCTTTAGTTAAGGAACTGAGAACTTTTAATGTGTTTGTATCACTAGCAAAGCCTTCATGTATATGTGTCTGTTGATCTAGTCTTCTAGATGTGCTTGTAAGCTGAAATATATGATGAAATGTAGATTAATTCATGCTTATTCTTTAACATCAGAGGACATTAATTACATCTTTTGGAATTCATTTGTTTGTGCCTGCAGTTAAATTGACAAAACAGAGGATAATATGCAATGATTCTGTTGAACCCAGTCCAACACCAAACACATAAGTGGTTGCATAGATTTATGATTTCCTGGTGCACCAAGTCTGTTTATGCTCTGCACTGACTGAGGCAGAAAAATGAATGGGATTTGCAACCTCAATTTCATACTACCAGTCTTCAATGATGATTATGGCGTTGCATTCAAGAACATCTGCTCTATGTGCTATACAACCTGCATGAGGTGAAAAATAGCATAGCATTTTCCCTATTTAAGGGTTTGTTGTAATATATCTCTTAAGAAAGACTGAATTTTCTTTTTGTAAGAAGTAAAAGTGTATGACTGCATACCTGTTTACCCCGCTGAAAGGAAACCCACTGCTTTTAGAATGTTGAGAGATGCCAGAAGGACCCCTGTGTCATCCCTTCTGACAGCCTACACAACACAGGAGTGAAGTGTTATGTCAGTATGTCTACATCAATGCAAATAACTGTATTTGAAAAGCATAGAACCTTACAGAAAGTTATACAAACGTCTGGCTTTCCTCCTTTCTGCATAAAAAGATCAGCAATGTCTGTGGTACCATAAAAGGAGTCAAAAAACACAGTGCAATTTCCACTAAAACTCTGAGTATAATCTCAACAGGCAAAATGCAAGTTTACCAGAAAACTGCATTTTGTGAGAGATGGACACTGAAATGTTCCAATACTAAAATGAATTATTTAAGTACATTTAACCCTCAAAAAGTTTCACAACAAAATAGTATTGTAAATAATTTTCATAATAGAATAACTGAACTAAAAGTTATTAAAAAATTAAAGACCTAAAGCTGAACCAAAAGATTTTGTATGGTTTAACCTCAAATTATTTGTTCATTTTTTCCAAAACAATTATATTTTTCAGTTTGATTCAGAATATTTTGTTTCTGGTTTTCCAGTTCAATTATAGAACCAGAAAGTCTCTTTTTAAATATCACAGTATACTATATTGCTAAATTATGACTTTTTTGAAAAGTCTAGTACATTTAGCCAATGTTTCTGGAAACTAATGATTGTATTTAAGTGCAGAATGCTGTTTTCTTAAACATGAAAAAGACTACATAAGCTGAAACTGGAATATGAAAATGACTTGTCAGCCCAAAGGTTGTCTATGTTTTCCAATTATACTTGTTCTCTGATGAAAATATTGTCTCTATTTACAACCCTTGTTTTGCACTATTATTGATTATTTGAAAACTTTAAAAATATTTTGGTGCCTTATTAGCACACTGTGTTAAAAGAAATGGTGTGGAAATTAACTTGTCTAGCACTCCCTTTACAGTTAAAAACACTAACAAACCAGAATTCTTCATTTGAGAATGCTTAACAGTGGACTACTGAAATCTCTGAACAGGTTTTTTGTATGTTTGGGTTTTGTTTGGTGTGCCAACCACATAGTCTAAGTAATACGTGTGTAATTAGCTACAACTCAAAAAGACTAATCACATTTAATAACAAAAAAAAGTGCATGTGGTTTTGTCTCCACTGATTACAGAATGTTTCCCCTGAAAAAAATGTATTGACCAGGACAGAGTATAAATAAACAAAAAACATTTTTATGTCAGTATAAGCAAACCAAAATAAATATTACATGATATTTAGAATAGCTAGTGACAGAAACACGATGGCTCTTGGTTTGTGGTTTAATTTTGGTTTCTTTTTGTTGTTTGCATTATGTTAGATATTAACTGAATCTTAAGTCTTCTGTAAGCATATCCATCATTTCACTTAATAAAAAAATTACGTTGGTTCCTGTTTTACATCAGGACATTGACTGATGAGATTTCTGGCAATTCATATTGAATAACATTTATCATTCAAATAATGTATTCAATATTCTGTTTTTTCTAAAAAGGACCTAGTGAAGCAGACTCCCAGCCCATACAGATTCTCATTAGACATTTTGGTTTGCCAACAGACTCTACAAACTGTACTAAAAGACTGCAGACAGGATCTTAATTAAATGTAAAATTCACACTGATAGACAGTTATTCAGATGTTTTATCTGCAGTAAACTTAGAAGTCACTTAGACATTGTCATAAATTTTCAGACCTTGTACATATGCATGGGAAACCTATTCCCAACAACAAAGTATCAATGAAAGGATTGCATTACTGTATAATGTTACTAGTACCAGCAAACAATACAGTCAGAGGAAATAAATGCTGATGGTAATGAGTTTACATAGTTGTGGTGGGCATGTATTTCAGACTCCTCTCTCAGTTGCCACCTGTTTTTTATTACTGCTAGTCTGATTTGCAGCCACTGTTGTTATAAATCATATCCAGGAGTGACAAGAAGATAAAATAGTTTCTGATATTTCATAAAAACATATGTTAGGAAAACACTTAAATCTTGTCTATACAACTTATACAGCTCTTGCTTCTTTCTTTTTTTTTTTTGGGGGGGGGGGGGGGTGGTGCGGGGGTGGGCATTTTTAACCTATATACAGCATCTCCAACAGATGTTTTGGCACTAAAAAGATTTGAATCAATCCATATAGGACAGAGCCACTTTTCTTTTAATGCAAAGAGCCTTTTCTGAATGATGGATTTGTGGAAGTTTTGACTGAAGTGTGGAACACTGTATTACAGATATAAACTCTCTGACACAAGGCTTGCTTACTCTCCTTACTAAAATTAAGACTCCTTGTCCACACTCCCTATTCCAGAGCCCAGGAATCAGCAGCCGAAGAAAGAGTCAGGTTTTAGCAGGTTGTTGGTTGTTTGGGGTTTTTTTAGGAAAGGAATATTTATAAAAGAAAACCAGAAAACCCACAAATAAACCATCAAGCAGTGCACCCTTGTAAAAACTGCAGAATATTTATTACAGGCAGATTCAAAATACCTCAAAGCAGGGCACTGAGGCATTGGACTTTCTGTCAATGGGTGTTGATGTCTTATAAAAACAATAGCTAGAAAGCTTTGAGGAAGGCCATACCAGGAAGCATGGAGATTTGGGATTTACATCACAGGAAGATCGTTAACTATTTGAATCTCTTACACTTTGCCTGAATATGCAGCTCCAGAATGAGCTGAGGTCTCAGTAGCATAAGAAAATTCTTCTGCCTGGGAGGTTAGGGGTTGGATCAAATCTCTTTTGTGACAGAAAGAAGAGAAAGACACACAAGTAGTCTATCTTCTATGTACACTTTTCAGACAGAGCACTGAAACCTAACAAAAAAATGTCAAGCAATTTCATTTAACAAATGGTCTATTTATGACCTTACATCTACAGCTCTGAGTTTTAAAAATATTGCTAAGTTATCTTTCTCGAAAAATGATGACTACTATGATCATTTCACTGAAAAACAAAGACAATCTGAGGTATGGCCATCTGAATAGATATGTGCACTGAGATAGTTTTAGAAATTTCTTAATCCTCTTGAATGTAATACATAATAATTCAGAAAACTATTAGCATGCATTACTACATTATAAGTTCTCGGGGCTCCCTGAGAGTGTACCTGGATTTTGATCAATAACAACACAAGGATATTTTTTATTTTTTTTTACTTTGTCCAAGATGTAAAATAAATATTGTCACAACATTTTTGTGACATACAAAAAAAACAAAGCGGGGAAAAAATCCCTTTCTGTTACACTGCATACACTTCTTCTGTTTCAGTGAAAGACTAAGTTTGCAGATAGTACACTGCTGATCTCTCTCTCAGATTTCTTTATTGTGTGTTTATCTTCAGTCATAATTATCTCAGCTGTGACACAGAATATAATTTGGATCAAATTGGGCTATGACTATTTTCAACTGCGAAAATGTCAGTTACAGCTTTTAACAATGTCATACTAGCTGAAGACCACATCTCCTCACACAATATAGTGTTTCCAGCCATCCCTAACTTGTGGCTGCTGGTCATATCTACTGATGACAGGGACTTGCAAGACGTTACTGTCAGCAAAGTTCTGATGACAGTTCTCAGATCAAATATCCCCTTTCAGAAAGAGAGCAAAGAGGCAAATTATAAGAATTTAGAAGTAAATTTAAGAGGAAGGAATGGATATTTTGGTGTGGGTGTGTTCTCGTTTTGGTGATTGCACGTCTTTCCTGGCCTTGATGGAGAAATAATCTGCCAATGGATCAAAAAAAAAATGGAATTCTACTATATGATATAATTAGGATTGATTTAATGTTTGAAGATCTAGGCAAGGTCTCAAAAGATGAGAATTAATTTCATGATTGTTTCACAGATGCAGCTCTACTTTCCATTGTTAAACAGAGTAACACTTCCTACTTCTCTGGGATAAAGATACTGGTGTTTTTCAGCATATATACTGTCACCTTCTGAGCATCACAGCATTTCTAAACTTCACTGGTCTTTGTTTTGAGATTTGTACTTCAGTGAATCTTAGCTAGTGTCGTATGTTTCAGTATTCTTTCCTGCCACTAACATTTGGCTTCGTGTTTCACTGAACTGTTCCGTATATGCCAAACTGTTTTTGTGTTAGTTCAAATAATAACAGCCTAGTGAAAAATAAAGGTCTATTTGTTACATCCAACTGTAGGCCATTTAGGCCAGAAAGCCAAGTTTCTAAAATATTTATAATGTGACAAGTTCATTGTGACCTAGATAGAAGCACAGACTACAGAGGAGTATGGGCTTTACTATCGGTCAAGTCAAGGATAAACTAAAAATGAACTTCAGAGTGCATGTACAGTGTAGGGACTTGACTTTAGACAGTCTTTTTAAGAAAAGAATCAAGGAATTAAAGCTTTAAAGCTAAGTTTAGGATGAGAGTTTTTATTCATCCTAAAATTTGAAAAACCTTAGACCTTTATGTAATTAATTTTGTAAAACAGTAGAAAAATCTGCTTTTTCATATTTCTTCGTGTTAATAATTCATCACATCTGTAGAATTTTTTCTGTGCTATAAATTCTGGCTGTAGAGGTAGGCTAATTAGTGTGGGGAAAAAAAGAGGCAGGATAGAATTTCACATCCAAACACCACACGTTAATAATAAGTACCCCACCATAACCAAAAGTGACAGAAGAGTTAGAAGATTGAAGAGTCAGAAAGCTCAAGAGCAGAATATCTGGACAAAAATTGTAACATCTGAGAACTCTGTGCAACAATTTCCTGTTCTTAAATTCAAACTGATATTTAGGTTTAAATTAAATTTAAAATAATTTTGAAAGCCTTTTATAGAAAGGGTTGTGCAAGTACTGATTATTGTGATTTTTACCATCCATTAGACTTCTCATTGTTCATAGTTATTTCAGAATTCATGCTGAGAACTCTGAAAGGTGGACAGTTTAGCATTTTCAAGCCTTTTCTGCAGTAGGCCTTCAAAGAGAATTAAGTGCATTGCAAGCATTTTCACTGTAAACTAAACAAGCTCTACAATTCTAAAAGCACATTATATATATATTTATGTATACACAGATACATATATGTGTGTGTATATTTAAAAATTAACTAACTCCTTTGAAACTGCCTGAATTGTGTATAGCCACTGACCAATTGTTAGGTGTATGATTTCACAGGACACTAAGGACAGTGAGGTTCAAACACCCCTTAGATCTTCAATCCAAGTGTTAGAAGTCCTGTTTGTTAGTAGTCTATCGCAGTACTCAGGAATCTTTGACCAATTACTAGATCATGGTTTACTTCTATGGGTGAATTGTTCTCATTTGCAAGCTAGGTTTATTGTTGGGTAAAGAAAAGTAATTCCTTACTTATTACTAAAGTCAGTCCTGGACATTGAGTCTTTTAGTAATTAAAATGTATTTCTTCACTTCAGGTTTTGTATGAGAAATAGCTGTCCGTATAGCTGCTGCTTGTTAGCTTCTTTGTCCTAACACCTTCAAGTCAATTTTCTACAAAATAAAAGCTACAGTTACATTTGTATGGCGATGCTTAGAAGGTACATGACTTTGCAACCTCCCCTCTGATCTCCCTCTTGAAGTCTTTCACTGCTGTCACTTTTAACTCCTTTATTACCTTCAGAGCTTATTGCTCCATGATATCTATGCAATACCAAAGAATTAAAGAATACAGGAAAGTGCTCCTGATCTGGGAGTTCACAGCTGGAAGAGTGAGCCACATTATCACAGGTTTAACTATTCAGACAGTGTACTTCAAGGACAGAGAGGAAAGAGTATATGGGAAGACACAGTGACATCAGACTTCTTTTGCCCACCCAGAGGTAGGCATACCTAAGTATCAGTAGGCAAAATATCTTTCTTCTGGCTACTGTCAAATTGGCCAGTGACAGCTGCATCTGCATTATACACTTCTTGTGCTTCCCCATAAGACTGTAAATCACAATACAAGTAAAGGTAAAGTACATTCCGTCCCTCTACAAATTAAATGCAAAAAGAAAAAAATAGATAGTTCCTTCATACCCATAGGGGAGGCTTTCAAAACTCTGAAGACTCCAACAATAATTCATTGAGAGTCCTATGGGTCATTTATTGCTATGTTAGAAATGTTGCTTGACAGAGAGAATCAACTTCTCTTAAAACTGTTGCTGTTCTTGAAATCTGCTAAGCTGATCCTTAGGAGATCTGATTATTTCTCAATGTACTTGTTGATCTTGGGCTATGGAATCTGGCTGCTACTGTTCTCCTATCTATTTTTAAACATCTTCCAATCTCTTCTCTCTGGAGTGTTGCTACCTCATTCCTAATAATCAAAAGAGCAAAGAAGTTGGCTTCGTTTTGAAATCAGAAATGGAACAACTAACAAAACCATGGGTGCCTACGCACTAGAAAAACAATTCAAAAGAGAGGGAGCGTTTGTGAATAAGGAGTAGATGGTGCTTGGTTCACTGAGCTTGACCACGAGGCACGTGAGTAGGCACACATTTGCCTAATAGAGTGGGGTGAAAGCATATTAAGTTGGTAAGTGGAAGGGGAAATTAATATCTAGAACGGACATTCACTAAGATCCTGTACTGTTGAAACCCCCACCTCTTTGTGAAAATCTTACCAAACACAATTTGAATAATCCATTGATCCACAAACTTCATGAATAATGACCTCCCCCAACCCAAACACACACTCACAAAAATTGTGTGGCATTTTCATCAGTAAGAGGGGGCATACTAGAGACATAGCCAATGCTATAGCTATAATAAACCGTAAAATATTGAGATGGCTGGTAGAAGTACAAATTGCAATATTAGAATACTATCTGAACAGCAGGGTACGAAAGCATAACAATCTGTGTCTGTGTGAGGGGGTAAGTCTTTAGGAAGTAGATTTCCTACCAAAGAAGTGGGAGCAACTTAAAGTGTTTGCAGGGCTGTGAGTCTTTCATCAGTCATTTTAGAGAGAAAACAAAATGAACCAGGACTCTGAAAAGGCAGTTTCTCCATATTTCCTACATCCATGAGGAAGGGAAGAGATTGAGCAGGGATTTGTTAGGGGATTATAATAAACTATTCACAAAGGAAGCTGATACAAGATATGTATGTATATATACACGTGTATGTATGTTGGCATTTGTTTTGTCCAACTTCATATTGTTCTGTGGCTGTCTAAAGAGAAATATGCCTAATTCTGAAGCACTTCCAGAGTGCTTTCCAAATCAAATACTTATCTATTTAATTCAACCATGTATTCTCAAAGAGATGAATTGTAAAGATCCAAGAAGAGTATGTCTAAGCTTATAGGAAATTCTACATTGACTTGTGAAAGAATATCAGAAAGACAGCCCTCAAAAATGTGCTGAAGGAAGAAATAAAAAGCAGCACTTAAATGGAGTCATAGAGGAAAGATTAAACTGTAAAGTCTGCTTTGGCGGGGACAAAACTGGTCTTCCAGAAAAACAATTTAGTCATTGAAGCAGGTAGTTTTAAGGTTGATCAAACTATTTGCTGAATAAATCTAATGAAAAGAAAGGAAAACATTCAGAAAAATAACATAAAAATATACTATTGCTGACAGTTTCAAAAGAGAGTGTCTTAGGTTTTTATTTGAACCACAATCCACGTGACTTTTGGTGGCACGCAAACATAGCAGCAAACATAGAACATTCAGTTGATACCTGCCTTCTAGATCTGCAATGGAAAGGAAGACAGATTTATCCTAACTTAAGTAAACCTTATTTTGAATGTTCAGTAATAGTAGTAAAAATTTGCGTAATCAGAAGCAGCCTGTTCTGTTGTGTAAGATTATGTTTTCATCTGTCTGTTTCTCAGAAGGATCAGAGCTTAGACTATCCTAAACAATTGTTTGTACCTTTAAGGTTCTTGTGGATTTTGAAGTTAGAGTCACTGTACTAACCAAAAAGCAGGGATATAACTGATAATTCAAGTATGCAAACACATTTACAAAGTGTTAATATACTGCACAACAGCTATTTCACAATCATCACTGATTGACTAGAAAATTAGATAGTATTTTCAACGTGCATTACATAGTTAATTATATTGCATTATAAACTGCAATATTTCAAAGATAATATGAAAGAAAAAAGGATGCTGTCACAAAATAAGAAGTTTTGGGGTAAGAAAATATAAAGACAATCTTACAATTTATTTTAAAGGTAGAGGCATTTATTCTGTTATTGTTCTTTATTAAAATGACTTTATTCTACTACAAGTGATTGATGGAAACACAATTTTTGTGTCCCATAGATGATGATGAAGTAGCACAGTAGTTTCTCAATGGATCATTTTTATAAAGACATATGTCAATTGGTCTATAGGGTGAATGCTAGTGAAATGCAAGTGTTTGAAAGACTGACCGTGGAAGCTGACTGTTTTATTTCTCCAAGGTACACATCATATTTTCTTGTGATTGACATTCATGCCATTACTTCTTTTATCAGCCCTCAAACAACTGGAAGAGACTATGTAATAGTTTCTCATGCACTTCTGTGAAAATACAACAGGGTTGACACCAACTTTTATCAGAATTACATTACCTCAGAGTTTTAAGTTAACAGTGCTAATTTTGCAGTGGAGGGATGAGGACCACTCATATAATTTGTTCTTCTAGCTTTTATGAAAAAGTAATAAAAACATCTGGGATAGGCCCCATATCAATTATTGTCTTGCTGGTGAAGATGCTGCTACTCTTTGCTACATTCAGCATGTATAGGATATTGAGTCACCACAACTGCATCAGCCCTAAGGTGAGCACTTGTTAACCCTGAATGAGAAGATGAATCAATTACTTCTGTTTCAGTGTTCTCAGGGAACACAGTGAAAATTGTGACTAAAAAACCCATCTGAAATACATATTTCATTTCTGTTGCCAAACCTACATAGGTTTAACGAGCTTCTCAATTGCAAGGGTTAAGAGCTTTGGATATTTACAGCAATAGCAAACTGTATTATATCAGATTTATTGTATTATGATATAATTTGAAATAATGTAATGAAAATGAGTAAATTTGGTAGGTCTCTTCTGTTAAGTCAATAGTTACTAAAATACGGAGATTAATGTTTGACACACTAGTAAGTATAGATTGCTATTTTGTCATGTCCAAGACAAACAAGGCTGAACACAAGTACTCTTTTGGAACTTTGCACCTAGAACCATTCCTGGTAAGACAACTAATTTTAGTCATTTTCTGTACATGAAAAATGTGCTAATTAAAATGTGAGCTACCCCTCTTGGTTGTGCTCTATCAAAGGCAGTACTAGGTACTGCAGGATAGATACGGACAACACCTTTGTAATTCAATATGCCTTTAAATTCCTATTGACTGGCTTTGTTGCTCTCAATCTTTTTTGTCAACCAGCAAGTAATTGTACAAATACAGATTTCACTCTTAGTTACACTGGCTAAATTTGTGTTTGTTCCAAAGTGGGCTTACACTTTCTTTTGTCATTTCATATTAATAATAAATTCCTTTGTATATTCCCCACCCTGTTTAAGTATTTTCTATGTGTGTTTTTCTATTTACACATAGAAAATTATCTGATCAGCTGTTAAATGCATGATGGAATTTCCTAACATCTATTTTTCACTTTGCAACAATTGGATAATCAATAGTACTTGTGAACCAACTTTAGTCAGTATAGATGATAATAGAATATTTTCATTTGCAAAATATTTTCAGGTTGTATTAATATTGACAAGTAGTATTTTGGGCTGAAATTTAGGGAACAGGTTTCTAGAAGAAACAAGAAAGCTTCTTCAAAAATAAACCTAGAAAAAGATTCTGCAAGTAGTGAAGGGCAAAAATGCAGCCCTTATCTTATTTTTCTTTGATATATCTCAGTATTCTTGTGACCTAAAATAGCTTTGATCTTCAAACAAAAGATGTTGCACAGGTCTTTTCTTGCTGACTGTTCTACAGAAGGTATTCTCAGGGGGGAAACATTTGCAATTCTAAAACTATCAAACAACTGACTTGTTCTTCAGTGAAACCAATAGCATAAATATAAAGAAAGAACACAGATGAATACACCGTACTTGCTACATACTGCTTATAACATTTCACAGCAATAGTATTGTATGACAGTAACTCCACCAGAGTGTGAAATAGATGTACAGTAGGTAGATAGCCCAGACCTCCAGTGGAGCTTCGTGGGTAATTTATATAAGGGCTAAACTGGTTGATGTAGTTTAGGAAAGTGAGTGTCATGCATTCATAGACAATAATCACACCTGACAAAAATTTCTTTTGGCTTTTTAGTACACAGAGGTTTAGAATATTTGAGTTCGTAAATCATGTTCTATAATTTTTTGGTATAATAGATTGCAACAGCTGCTTTTGCAAGAAAAACTAATAGCTAGGGTAAGAGAGAACTTTCAATGCATGGAATTTTGATGGGGAAGGGAATTTATTTGTGGCATACTGGTGAGTAACCCTAAAACCACTTCAGACAAGTCTGCTAATGTATCCCAGCTAAAACAGTTATCACATTTTCTAGACAAAATGAAGAAGCAAATTAGCTGATCAATCTTATTCTTGCATATTTGTTAATGCAGTTATTTAGGGAGTTCTACCACAATGTTTTGGGGAAAAAAAGGAAGAAATGTTATGAAGGCATTTTTTAGTCCTGTTCATATGCATGATTTCCCTTTGAATTTCAATTACCACCTTTATGGATACTTTTCTTTTGTATGGGAATGTTCATTACCCAAACTTTTTTTTCATTTTTTGCCATATTCTGTCAGTATAATACTGAGAGCAATTCAACATATATACAAAGCTTTTCTGATTCATTTTTTCCTGAGTCCCTCCCACATCAACACTTCAATCCTGATTCTAATGTGGAGGGGAAAGGTTCACAGTAGGAACTACAGTTCATTATTGTACTGTTTAAGAAATTATAAGATTCTTAAAGCACTATGCTAAAACAGAATTACCTTTCTATCATTAGAGATTGTGTGTCTCCCGTCTGGCCTCTTAACTTACTGTAAATCTGTCCTATTGATATAATTCAGAGCAGACCAACTGTCAGTAATGGAGCTACAGTGGTATATGCCACCTGACAACATTTGTTACCTCCAAAACTATCTTTCTATTGCTATTGTCATGCAAAATCTATTATACCATTAGGAAGCATGTCTGCATACTATATAAATTCATGCTGAGTTTAAGCAAATATTTCTGGGGTTGTGTTGCCTCTTGCTTCGCAGGGAAATAGTTGTCTTGAATGTCTAGCCAATTACCCTTAATATTTGAGAAATAAATCAAGCACTAAAATTGCTATTAAAATGTGTGGTTTGTTTAAAAATTATCATATTTGGTTTCATGTTTAGTTTCAGTCAATCGAAGCCTGTCTGACTGCAAGAAGAACAGTCCAGCCTTTTCACCCCTATCTCGATATTCTTGTCACCTGTTTGTCTTGGCATGTGTGCTCCTGTGGTTGTACTGTCAGCTGCAGGAGAAACAGATCCACTGAAAAACTAGCTGTAAAACAAAATTATTTTCAGACAGGTATGGTTGTAATCCTAATGTCTAAACTGCCACAAAGTGCTAGCAAAAAAACCCATCAAGAACCTTTGATGAGGGTGGTGAAAAGTGAGAAACTGTCTTTTTGGCAATAGCTTGAAATAGAATTGGCTTCTCTGATTATGAGGTCATTCTTGGGTTTCTCCCCCCAAGGGCTATCTTGATAGGTAAACTTAGTGGAGGCAAAGGTACAGCACAGCCAGAGCATGTAGGCATAAATTAATAAATAAATACAATTTCCAATGAAGACTATATATCAGGCCCTGAATTTTGTAAAGCACTTGCATATGTGTTTAACTCCACCAATACTCTTTAGCACCCACAGGTGGTTCATATTTGGTATTTATTTGCATCTTCTTTAAAAGAGTAGGAATTAAACATGTCCTTATGGAGGTTTTCAGAACTGAGACACCTTACTGAACAATGGTTAAATGGCCTTTTGTGTGTACTATTGCCCTTGTTTGTACTAGGATTGCTTTTAGAATAGCAAATTGTGATTGTCCCCTGTAGAAAACCCCTGAAAACTTTTGGCATAATATCAATCCTTCAGCTGAGTTTAAACTCTTCTGCTTCACTCTGTTTCCCAAACCACTCCAAAAAATCTTTATCAGGAGTTAAAAATTTGGTTCCACTAAGGAATTTTGTGGCTAATTTCAGTAGAATGAAGATGCATTTTTTTTTACTATCTACAAGACATTATTTTGAGAACTAATGTTTCAGCTTCGAGTAATTTATATTAATGTAAAAAAAATATTTTTGTCTAGGCAATAGGGCCTGGAGACATTCTATCTGTTTATGCACTTTCAATACACACTATCACCTTTACTGGCTTCATCAGGTCCTTCTGGAGAACGGAGAAGCAGAGGAAAGCTGATCAAAAGTAATCAAGAATGAGCAGAAACAGAAAAAGGATGGCTTCAGAAGTAGAGTATAGGAGTATGAGTGTGAACATACATATACAATCACCATCTATATTGTAGTCTGGACTCTGCAGAAGGCAGATTTGTCCCCAGAGGGAAAGCCTATTAATATGAAGCTACAGACTGGGGGAAAACAGAAATCATAATTTGTGGTAAGTGTCTGTTAAAGTTTCCTCCTATGCTTTTCCTTGCATTTCTGTTAGTTTTGCAATTTCCTTGTGTAGTACCTAATATTATGTCCCCATCTATCAGTCAGCTGTCACTTATGAAAATGTTGCCTTGAGTCAAATCCTGCAATTCTCTTTAGACAATACTACCCAAAAAACTAAAGGGAAGAGTTTTGGTAGAGGAGCTAGTAAAAGACTTGGCCTTTGGTTTATGATCTTTAACCTCGTTTGGTTTTTTTTAGGCTTGACATCAGCCTAATTTTTATCACTACTTGCGATTAACACTATTTGGTTGAAATCAGGTTGTACTTACAATTCAAAAGCATCAAATCCTTACTAGTACAGTCCTGTTCTTAATTAAAATTCTTGCAAAAGACTGACTGTAGCATAACTTCCATTTTGATATGTCTGCTTTTATTTCCTTCTTTCTTTGAAGAGTTTAAATTCTGTTTTTCTTCTTCATTAATAAAAGACAACACTCCCTTAATCTGCTGTAGGCAAACTGAAATATATGAAACAGTAATGACTAACCTAAGATTGAAAGTCTAATAGGATGTCTTCAGGTAAGTCTGAAGTATGCCTCAAGTAAAGCAAGAATGTGAATGTAGTAATTAGCACACTTCAATGGGGACTTGATTTCCTTTAAAGCTTCTCTTGTTTAATTTTTATTCACCACTGAAGCAGGTTTGATTATTTTTTACCTTTTTTACACAGTTTACAGCTGCTGCTCTAACAATTACACAAAGCAACTGCTTTCTTTGCTGGTCAGGGACTTGAAAAGTGGTAGGAAAAATGGGTATCCAGCATCCTGTCACTTGGTTTTATTGACAAAAACCTGTTGCTGTAGGTCAGTCTGACTATGCAACTGTAACATGCTATCATGCAGAAGATTCAGATTAGGATCTTAATCTTCAACTAGCAGCGACAGAAAAAAAGACAGAAAAAAAGTAGCAAATGCAGGGAGGGAGCATCTGATGTCCAGTGATATTTCAAACCAAATGAAAAATCCACTAGATCACTAATCTGGGATTGACTGTTAAGTTATGGAGTAAAAGATATAGACAGAGAAATTCAAAGGATTATAAAAAAATTGAGAACTATTTTCTCTTCCTTCACTTCAGACTAAGAAGAACGAACAACATACTGGGCAACAGATTCCTGACATACTTTTGGAACAGACACAACACCGTGCCATTGCTTATACTGCATTTAGAAAGGCTGTCCACATGAATTTGCCATAAAAAGATTTAATTAGTGTTTCCCAATACTATTTTTAAGGCAACTTTCAGTCTTAACAGAAAGTAGAAGTAGATTACAGAAAAGCAGATATAAAAGTATTTCATGTCAGAGCAGATATTTACACACCAGTTGGTGCTGAGAAAAGGCATATGGGATCAGTAAAGCTATACCCCTAAAATGTAAATCTATTCTGATTGCTAGTCTGAGACGCAGCTTTCTGTTATGCTCTAAGAACTGCAATAAATGCAGATTGAAGTAGTCATTACTAAAAGAATGCTTTTGTTCTCTGAGCAAAGTACCAGTCTCCCACCAATGCTTTATTGTAAATACTAAAGAAGCTTTCCACCTAAACTTACTTTCAAGAAGAAGTGCACGCTACTCATTTAAAGTGTTGGTTGCTATAAAAACTTTATGTTTGGAACTTTGAATCTTTCTATTTTTTTTTCCTGCAATTATTCTAATATTCAGTTGGAAGTCTCACAGCTACACAGCTTCTCAAGGAAGTCTCAAGGACTTCCCTAGGAACACAGGAAGAGGTAGCAGCTGTCCTTTACACAAGTCAGGTACTGCACCCACTTCCCATCCTGTGAGACTATTCTAGTTCCTAAACTGAATCATATTATTGGGGTGGCTTCATATAACAAGACTGCAGAATACATAAACAGAGCATGGAATAGGATGCACCATACATAAATACATGAACACACTTGCAGACATTATGAAGTAGCTTTGAAGTAGTCAAAGGCCATAGTACTATGCAGACACTGAGATCATCTGATTTTTCCACTGTGGGGGTGGGTATGCAGGAAAGAGGATTAACTAGGGGAAGGGGGAAAAGTAAGGAAAGTTGAATTCCCCTTAGAACTTTTCAGAAGTCTGCAGTTGAAGTTACCTCTCCTAGAAGCAGAAAGAGGAAAACAGATGTTATTTATGTGTTCTTATTTTATGTAGAGCAGACTTTCTAAAGGTACACATGTCCAATGACACAAAGCAACTTTTAGCGCAATATAATATTCTCACTCAAGTAGCCTAGAACTTCAAAGCCATTTGTTGCAGCACAAGCAAGCTATCAGGCTGCAACAAGGCCTTACCATCAGATTCTACTGATGTTACTGATGAAACATGCTGTTTCTCCTTCCTCCAGAGACCAGGCCACACTGCTCCTGCTCCTCCTTCCAACCCCCTCTCCCACACTCCTCAGGGCTATTTAACTGCTTAGCTGAATGAGCTACAGCTGCACATCATCCAGGTCCATCAACCCACTGCCTTGAGGCAAGGCCACAGCTGCATGCTATCAGTGCTAACCAACCCACTGCCTCCATTCCTCTACAGCCTTTATAAAAGGCTAAGTTTTGAGTGTACACAGTTGGTCCAGTTAACTGAGATCAAAGGTCAGAAGATAACATAACCTCTGATAACTGTCACAACAATATACTCAGACATATTTATGATCATTTGGGGGTTTGCTTGAATATCCAGCCCTGCAGAAATGCACCCTGAGAAGCCAGTCATGGAGTCCCTAGCTCAACAAATGTCTAAAGCACCTCCTTTAGCTGAATTGAGTACTAGTTACTATTCTGAGGAAATGACAGACCACAAACAGAGAAACTCAGTTATGATTGATATCACAGAACAGCCCAGGTTCGAAGGGACCTCAAAGACCATCTGGTCAAGTCTTTCATGGAAAAGGGAGCTTAGATGAGATTATTTAGCACCCTGTCTAGTCGTACTTGAAAACTCCCAGTGATGGGGACTCCACCACTTCCCTGGGGAGGATGTTCCAGTGTTCCAAAGGTTGCTCCCAATGCAACTTGTACCTCTTGTCCCTTGTCCTCTCCATGTGGGTCCTTGTGAAAAGAGCCTCTGTCCTCTTTGCAATCACCCTTTAACTACTGCAAAACTGTGACGAGATCCCCCTGAGCCTTTTCTTCTCCAAAGTGAAAAGACCTAATTCCTTCAGTCTTTCCTCACAGTGCAGGTTCTCCAGACCTTCATTCATTGTGGTCCTTCTTCGGACCCTCTGATGTCTGATATTGAAAGTAGGTCTTTGTTTTGACAACTCGTTAAATGAAAGGAGTATGACAAGAAGGCAAATGGAAGCTTATTCATGACTCTCTCAAAATGTTCTTTATCCCTCTGAGATTCATTTTCATATATGTCCTCGTTTCAGCTAGGATAGAGTTAGTTTTCTTCTTAGCAGCTGGTACTGTGCTGTGTTTTGGCTCTGATGTGACAACAATGTTGATAGCACACTGATGTTTTCAGTTGTTGCTGGGTAATGATTATACAAAGTCAAGGACTTTTCAGTTTCTTGGGCCCTGCCAGTGAGAAGGCTGGAGGGGAATGGGAAATTCGGAAGGGGCACAGCCAGGACCTCCGACCCAAACTAGCCAAAGGGGTATTTCATACCGTATGACGTCATGCTGAGTATATAAACTGGGGAGGAAGAAGGAAGGGGGGGGGGGACATCTGGAATTAATGGCATTTGTCTTCCTGAGTAACTGTTAAGTGGGATGGAGCCCTGCTGTCCTGGAGATGATTGAACACCTGCCTGCCCATGGGAAGTGGTGAATGAATTCCTTGTTTTGCTTTGCTTGCATGCACAACTTTTGCTTTCCCTGTTAAATTGTTCTTATCTCAACCCTTGAGTTTTACATTCCTTTCCGATTCTCCTCCCCATCCCTCTGGGTGAGGGGGAGTGAGCGAGTGGCTGCACGGGGCTTGGTTGCCGGCCAGGATTAAACTGTGACAATTCACAATAGGATCAAGATTATCTCACAGACTTTGGCTTTTAACTTTGACATCCAAATTCAAAGTTTCCAATCTGTTACAAGTCAATGCAGGTCTAGTTGGAGACTTGTCTTTATAGACACTACAAAGCTTTTAGTCAACCAAGAAGGTCTTTTTGCTATTGAAGCTGTGCAGTAGATGCACTATCTACATAAGAAGGGGCTAGCAGTATCAGAAGAATGGTACAACACATGGGCTGCCAAAAGAAAGGAGGGGAGGGAAATTTACTAAGTACATTATACCTAGTATAAGACCTTATGATGGGAATGAAATCTGAACATCCTGATCAGGATATATGTGGAATCTAATATACAATTACTTTGAATACTGTAGAGAAAAGAGTCTGAAACCATGTAAATTTTGTCTTGTGCTAGGGAATATGATGCTATGTCATGACGGTAACAGGAGTTAATGCCTCATCAAAGGGAGCTTGTTATAGCTCTGCAGGCTACAAATCGAATGAGATTGTCACTGAGCTTGAGCTCATTCTTTATGCGGCCAAATTATCACTTGTGTTTCCAGACTGCAGCTACTCTGGTACTGACATATCCAGGGTTACAACTCTAACACACATTATCAGCAGACAATGACTACAGCTACAGCAAATAGTCAATAGACGATTTAAAAAAAAAAAAAAAAAAAGGAAAAAAAAAAAAAAAAACAAACAAAACACACACAAAAAACCCCCTACTTTTCTCAGAGAAGAAGCCTAGTTTTGGAAAATATCTCCCTTCAGGAAAAAATGTAAAAGATCTAACTCAATACTTCTCATCTATTTTCTTTTTTCAAAACATTAATTGTAGTAAGACCCATACAAATCAAAAGGTTCAAATTGTAAAAATTGTTTCGAATTTGTTGAAGGATATTTTTTGACACTTTTAACTGGAGGAATATTAGCTATTGAATATTTTGAGACTTTGACTTTTCATCCCATTTCAGAATAATGTTCATCTAAATCTCAATATTTTTTCCAATGGGGAAAATTATTTGTGTTCTGTTTAAATATGAGTAAGAATATTAAAGTTGACAGATTTTCTAAACAAGTTCATAGATTCATAGAATCATAGAATGATTTGGGTTGGAAGGGATGCTAAAGATCATCTAGTTCCAACGCCCCTGCCACAGGCATGGATGCCTTCCACTAGACCAGGTTGCTTAAAGCCCCATCCAGCCTGGCCTTGAACAAGGATGGGGCATCCACAGTTTCCTTGGGCAACCTGTTCCAGTGCCTCGCCACCCTCACAGTAAAGAATTTCTTCCTAATATCTAACCTAAATCTGCCCTTTTTTAGTTTAAAGCCATTACCCCTTGCCCTATTGCTACATGCCCTTGTAAAAAGTCCCTCTCCAGCTTTCTTGTAGGCCCCCTTTATGTACTGGAAGGCTGCTATAAAGTCTCCCTGGAGCCTGCTCTTCTCCAGGCTGAACAACCCCAACTCAGCCTGCCTTCACAGGAGAGGTGCTCCAGCCCTCTGGTCATCTTCATGGCCCTGCTCTGGACTCGTTCCCACAGGTTTGTGGCATTCCTATACTGAAGACTTCAGAGCTGAATGCAGTACTCCAGGTGGAGTCTTATGAGAGCAGAGTAGAGAGGGAGAAGCACCTCTTTAGACCTGCTGGCCATGCTTCTTTTGATGCAGTTCAGGATACCGTTGGCTTTCTGGACTGCAAGTGCACACTGCTAGGTCATGTTGAGCTTTTTGTCCACCAACACCCTCAGATTCTTCTCCTTGGGGCTGCTCTCAATCCATTCTCCACCCAGCCTGTACTTGTGCTTGGGAATGCCCTGAACCATGTTCAGGACCTTGCACTTGGCCTTTTTGAACTTCATGACATTCACACATGTCCACCTCTCAAGCCTACAAAGGTCCCTCTGGACAGCACCCCTTCCCTCCAGCATGATACCCACACCACTCACCTTGGTGTCAGCAACAAATTTGCTGAAGGTGCACTCAATCCCACTGTCCATGTCACCAACAAAGATGTTGAACAGCACCAGTCCCAGTACGAACCCCTGAGGAACACCACTTGTCACCCATCTCCACTTGGACATTGAACCATTGAACACAACTCCAAATGTAACCATCCAGCCAATTCCTGATCCAATGAGTTATCCACCCATCAAATCCATGTCTCTCAAGTTTAGATGCAAGGATGTTGTGTGGGACAGTGTCAAAAGCTTTGCACAAGTCCAGGTAGATAACATCAGTCACTCTTTCCTTTGCTGTAACCCCATCATAGACATTCAATGCTGTAACCCCATCATAGAAGGCTGCCAAATTTGACAGGCACAATTTGCCCTTAGTGAAGCTATGTTGGCTGTCACCAATCACTTCCTTATTTTCCATGTGCTTTAACATAGTTTCCAGAAGGATCTGCTCCATGATCTCCATGAGCACAGAAGTGAGACTGACTGACCTATAGTTTTCTGGGTCTTCCTCATTTCCCTTTTTAAAAATGGGGTTACATTTCCTGTTTTCCAGTCTGTGGGAACTTCACTGGACTGCCACAACTTCGCAAATATGATGGATAGTAGCTTAGACACTTCATCTGCCGCTTCCCTCACGACCCATGGATGCATCTCATCAGGCTCCAAGGACTTGTGCACCTTCAGGTTTCTTAGATAGTCTCCTACAGTGGGTGCTCCTTCATTCTCCCAGTCCCTGCCTTTGCCTCCTACAACTTGGGTGATGTGGCTGGAGCACTTGCTGGTGAAGACAGAGGTGAAAAAGTCATTGAGTACCTCAGCCTTCTCCATGTCCTGGGTAACCAGGTCTTCTGTTTCCTTCTGTAGAAGGTCCACATTTTCCCTAGTCTTCCTTCTATCACTGACATACCTATAGAAGCTTTTCTTGCTGCCCTTGGTGTCCCTGGACAGATTTAATTCTGTCAGGACTTTAGCTTTCCTAACCCAATCCCTGTCTGCTTGGACAGTCTCTCTGTATTCTCCCCAGGTAACCTGTCCTTGCTTCCACTCCCTGTAGGCTTCCTTTTTGCGTTTTGTGTTTATTTTGCCCAGGAGCTCCTTGTTCATCCATGCAGGCCTCCTGGCATTTTTGCCTAACTTTTCCTTTTTTGGGATGCATCGCTGCTGAACTTGGAGGACATGATCCTTGAATATTAACCAGCTTTCTTGGACACCTCTCCCCTCCATGTCCTCTACCAAGCAGATCCCTCAAGAGGCCAAAGTCAGCTCTCCTAAAGTCCAGGGTAGTGATCTTGCTGTACGCCCTCCTCACTGTCCTAAGAACCCTGAACTCCACCACTTCATGGCCACTGCAGCCAAGGCTGCCCTTGAGCTTCACATTCCCCACCAGCCCTCCTTGTTGGTGAGAACAAGGTCCAGCATGGCACCTCTCCTCATTGGCTCCGCTATCACTTGGAGAAGGAAGTATCACCAATGCATTCCAATAACCTCCAGGATTGCCTGTGCCCTGTTGTGTTGTCCCTCCAACAGATATTGGGGTGGTTGAAGTGCCCCATGAGGACCAGGGCTTGTGAACATGAGGCAGCTCCTGTCTGCCTATAGAGGGCTTCATCTGCTCAGTTGTCTTGGTCAGTGGCTTGTAGCAGGCCCCCACTATAATGCCACCTGTCCCTGTCCCTGCCCTGCCTTCAATCCTGACACATAAGCTCTCAGTGGGGTCCTCATCCATGCCCAGGTGGAGCTCCATGCACTCCAGCTGGTTGTTGACACAGCAGGAGACATTTCCTCCTGTCTTCCCCTGCCTGTCTTTCTTAAAGAGCCTGTATCCTTCTGCTCCAACCCTCCAGTCATGAGTCATCCCAACATGTCTCCATGATGCCAGTAAGATCATAGCCCTTCAATAGTACAACCACTGAAATTGGTCATTAGTGAATTAGGCTCACTGAGACTGATTCCATCATTAGCAAGTAAAGAATTATGTTGTTTCTATCCTGAAACAGTTACAGAGCAGAACAAGGTTATGAAATTTTGTATGGAAACCTATCCAAGTTTAATAGGAAAATAATAACATCGGTGTGCTGATACTTACATTATTAATGAGCTTCCCATAACACTTTCAGTGATCAAAGTTATAAACTCTTTACAATGCCAAGAAAAGGGATGAAAACAGTCCAATAACAATGTTTGCAATCATCTTGATTAGCCAAACCCAGAAAAGCTTCTGAGAAACTTTAAGAGGGGGGCCTGGAGGCAGGTGAATAGGGATGAAATCAGAATGTGTTGATAAACACATACTGAAATGTGAATAAATGGATTCATTCTTTCACTTACAGGGTCATAAAATGTTGGTGTTACATCGGTAAAGGGGATGGGTATCACTGCAGGCAGCTCAGTGAATACTAGAGCTCAGTGAGCAGTTTCAGTCAAATAAATATTCCAGTTGCATGAATGCATGATACAGAATGTTATTATGCCTTTGGAATACTGAGGAATGATGGGGGTCTGCTCTCCCGCCTCCCTCAAAGGAGAATTTGGCTTTGGATTAGGGATTCAGAGAGTGCTAGTGAGAAAGAGCAAAGGCACAGAGAAATCTCCCCTGAAGAGAGACTGAAACTACCGAGTTTGGTCACCTCAAAGAAGAGATAAATGAAAGGGTATGTGCTGGAAGTAGTTAACATTTCACACACATTCTCTAGCAAGAAATGTAAGATGACAAAATCAACCACCAGAAGGCTGGAAAATGCCAAAACTAATAATACTTTAATGGATGTGCCCCCAAAGAGAGAGAAATAGTACTAAAAAAATAGTTTGCACTAAGTTGCTTTCTAGAGATAAAAGATTTCATATTTAAAAATAGGGTGGTTTTTTTTCAGGTTGATTTCTGTGATTTAGAGTCTTCTTTATTATACTTACTTTAGGAGATCTCTTTCTAATGATGTTTGTTTTTACATTTAATACACAGACTTATTTATGTTGCATAAGTAATGAATGAAATATAACCTGTCACACAAATGTACATCTCAAGCTTCATGTTCATTCAGGATACTAGCAGATGGGAATATTTCAAATCAGATGTAACACTAGAAAATATTGTAAATGGAAATACTCATTCTCAAAATGACAACCAATAAAACGGTTTTCTTAGACTCTTTCTTAATCACTTGAATTTCTTTTCTCTTCTGCTTGCAAATCAACAATTTTAATGATTAAAAAAATTTGCTGTAATCCTTCAAAATTTTAAATATATTTTAGTAGGTTTTGTTATATAAATATAGGAAGGAGATCTACAGCATACACTTTTTTTATTAAAGGAACCATCTCTGAATCATACAAATAGTTTACCAGTATGTGAATGAGGAAAAGTAATTCAGCTCTAATTTCTAACTAACACTAGTAAGAGTTGCAAATGTTAAGGTAGGTTTGCAGCTTCTATCATATGGTCAGTTTTGAGCTGCCAATGACCATTCCTTACTTCAAAACTTTCAAATTTAAAAAAATGTAATTCCCATTAGCTGGTGCCAGCTTAATATTTTTGAAAAATATTCTATGATGTAATGCTTAGAAGTTTCTGAGTGTTAGGCTAAAGTAAAAACATCTAGAGCAAATTGTCTCAAAAAATAAACACAACCAAGACAATGGAGATAAGTGGTAAATGAGGCTAAAGATGAAATTAATTTGCTAGAGAAAGATCATGCCATACTAACCTTAAAGGTTTCTTTGATAATTTTTCTTGGGATTTGTCCCAGATTGTTGTGACCAAAGTACAAGGGAGCGAATAAAATGCATGTCATTTTAGGAGACATTTCCTATGCAGAGTAGGAGCAAAACATCAGAGAGAAAACTCACTGTTGGTGAGGGCAAGAGTAATAAAAAGGAGTAAAATGTAATTATGTAAAGCATACAATATCACGTTATCATTCTAAAATGACAATTATTATTTAGAAATGAGATGACAGGAGTGACATTTCAGCTTGTAATTCCTAGAATGGCATTTCTATTTCAGATCATTTGATGACCTGAAAGGCAGATTTTAGTGGGTTTATTTTTAATTCTTAAGGTATCTGAATTTCCCTCTTTTGCTTTGTTATATATGAATCCAACATCTTCAGGCAAATTATCCATGAAGCACTTCTTGGAGTCATGCAAATCATTGCAGACAGATTTGAATTAAACTCTGTTAAGCAAGTTTAGAAACAGTGGTGGTGGTGGTGGAGGGGAGAGTGGTGACAAAACCTAAAACTTTACTGGCAGCTGTAGGAATATTGGTTGAATGTGTAAGACACACAAACCAAGAATCTCTGTTAGGTCAAATATCTGATACACAAGCAAGTTTTGGAAAAGCTGACGTGGTTGCATCTGACTGACTGAAATGGCTTTAGTAGATGTGCTACCAAAGCATAGGATATTCAGTGTGTTTCACCTTTATAATTATAGATGGGTAAGTCACTGATGCAATTAAACTAGTTTTTCTAACATAACTTGTTTGTGATCTCAATAGCTGAATTGTTCTCTATTAAAAGTTTCATTTGAAGGCTTTTCTATTATATCTAATTAAACCGTAAAGCTGCAAATGATAAAAAAGTATCACTATCATGCACACAATTTCTCTTGCATATGCAACTTGTGTGAACCATTAGGACTAAATCAATTTTTTTGTTAAATATGTAGCATCTTTTAGAAACAGTAAGATCTTTTAAAATATTAGTAAGATTTTTTAAGTCTTTACTTTGAAAATGTACAGAAGTTGCATACAAAGAGAGAACTAATGGCTTTTTAAAAATCTATTTATGCCAAAGCCTACTAATATGGTCACTATGTGATTATGAAAATCCTAAATTTAAACATATCTCACATCCTACCACTATGGTAGATGCAATTTGGTTCTAAGTAAGACCAATAAATTATATTCAGTTTTACAAATAGTTGATAAAATTATTACTTGCTGAAATAAATGGTGTGGTGAAGGTCTTTTTATCACAACTCCTCATTTGTTTTTAACAGCAGTACTAGAAAGGGGGATCATCTTTACAATCTTGCAGAATGCTGACCTTTTCAAACCTTCCAGCTTCTTACTGCATTAGTATATGAAGTATGTTTTCCTTTCAGTTCTGTGATTCCCATCCCCACAATATCTCAATTGTACGCTTATGGGTAGATTAGATAATTTCTTGCTTTTATTTCTCCATGCTGACCCTGTTTGCTGATTGTACTCTGAATACACAATGATGGTTGTGTCAAGCTGTAATTCATATTTTCTGCTGTTGCATCTGACAACTTATTAAGGACTGAGTTTAAATTAATTCTATTTCCAGGTGCAGTCTGCAGTTAGAACAAAGCCTGAAAGGGAAATGCAAGGTGGAATTTTCTCCTATACGGTCATCTTTTTTGACATAAAGTTACCAACAATCAAATGAGATTTCTGCCTCTAATTCCATAGACCTTTTGAACAGACAAAATCTATATGTTTTAATTTAGAAGCTACTTACTCAAAAGATTTTCATGGCAGCTGAACACTCAGTACTGCCTTGTTTCATCTGAGTATTAGAGCTAAGAAATTAAAACCTCATTCCTATTTGGCCTGAATTTTTCCTACCTCTTGATGTAAAAGCATATGGACTCCTAAAAGAAGTCATTCCAACTGCAACAATTTAATACCATAATTAAGAATAGGCAGATAAGGATTTACTTCTTGCCCTAATCAAAGATGGTCTTAATTTCCTTCAGTTGATAAGCATAACTCCAGAAAGTCACGATTTCTTTTTCATGTACTGTAAAACTAGCAAAGTGATAGTAGATAGGACACAAACTCTGAGACTGCACATACTAAAATAAAAAAGTGGAACAGAACAACTTGATTTCTGCTATTGAATCTTAGAGTTCTCAAAATATAGCCTTTTCTGTTTTAAATACATGCCACTGTCTACATTACAGAGGAATACTTAATAAAAATATGAACTGTTTGCTTTTTATCCACAAATAAATCAGAACATCAGTGCAGTTGTTTGGTCACAACCTTCATTTGAAAAACCCTGGGAAAAGACTATAGACTAGTGTGTGTTTCCAATTTCAACCTAGATTTCTAAATGTAAAAAGCAGTATCACAAGAACCCTTCTTTACTCAATGAAGGAGTTTCAGAGCTTTAGCTCATCTAAATAAGTAATTGAGCTGAGATCAGTGAGGTATGTCCCCACAGTCTACGTTATAGGTAACAAAAAGTGGTAAGGGAAAAGGATAGACATTGTCACCTTGACTATATGACAAATAGATCATACTCCCAGAGACATAACAGGATCAGTTGTGATAGCTGCAGGTTCAAATACCACAACTATTAGTAACTACCACTTCTGAGTCCATTTGTGGATACCAATCTGCTTCTTTTTGAGACTAAGAGTTCTCTCTCTCCTGTATTTCTTTGTCTTAGGTTCGTTTCACTGAATGACACAATGCTTCCCAGAGCTGTCTCATCCTGTCATGTTTTGCTGGGAATCTATTATGACACTATTCTTTCATTTTTTACCTTTTTACCACTATTATTTCTTCATTCTTTGCTGTAGTAATAAATTCCCCGTTTCCATTTCCAAGTAAACTCAGGCCTTTTCCATGCTCCTCCTTTGCTCTTACTGAGACATCTCTCCTTCTTCCACAAAATGCCCTTACCATTTCTGGCACTTTGCATGTCAGTGTTTAATCCTTTCTCTTCCACTCAATCTAGGTCTTCTCCAAATTAAAGCAAAGTAAAATCTTTCATTGCAGTAAATCTTCTCAAAAAAATAAAGTTACAAATGTAAGGAATTATAGTTGATAATCTTCTGTAGGTCCCCCAAAATCTGTTACTAACATATCCACCTAAGAATATTCAGGTATCTAAGTTTCATGTCAATGAAACCTATATATTACAGAAAGTAGGACTCCCATGATCTGTGAAAAGGCACACAGTCCTGGTTTTGCTGGGATAGAGTTAATTTTCTTCTTAGTAGCTGGTGCAGTGCCGTGTCTTGGATTTGGTGTGAGAACAATGCTGACAGCACACTGATGGTTTTGGTTGTTGCTGGGTGATGTTCATACTAAGTCAACGACTTTTCAGTTTCTCAGGCCCTGCCAGCGAGAGGGCTGGAAGGGCACAAGAAATTGGGAGGGGACACAGCCAGGACAGCTGATCTGAACTAGCCAAAGGGATATTCCATACCATAGACCATCATGCTCTGTATATAAACTGGGGGGAGCTGGCCAGGACCTTGGGATTGCTGCTCAGGGACTGTCTGGGCATGGGTCAGCAGGTGGTGAGCAATTGTATTGCAAATCACTTGGGTTTTTTTTTCCTTTTGGACTTTATTCCTCTCTCCCTTTCTCTCCTTTTCATTACAGTTGTTTGTGGTGGTGTTGTTGTTATTATAATATTTCATTTTATTTCAATTATTAAAGTGTTCTTATCTCAACCCACAAGTTTTACCTTTTTCCCAGTTCTCCTCATCCTATCAGGGGAAGTGGGGGCAGTGAGTGAGCAGCTGCTTGGGTGCTTAGTTGCCAGCTGGGGTTAAACCATAATGCACACATAAATAAAAATAGCAGATGAAGGAATAACTCATCTTTGTGGTTCAGCAACACAGAGTGGAACTCTGCGGTGCTGGGTTAAAAAGCATGTCCTTTGAATACGTTGTGTCTGTACCACAGTCTAGATCTTCTATGAAAAAAACACATAGTTCACCCGCAAACCATCATGAAGATGATGTTTTGAAACAAGTCTAGAAAATTGGAATAGTGGCATGGATTTCAGGAGTGTAAGTAAATTAAAATAGCTCCATTATTAATTGCAAAAAGTACAACACCAAGAACCTGCACCAAACTCAGCAGTATTTTTGTGACTTTCTGAAAAACTTTAAATACATATTCTGCCTTGCAGAATAGGGGGAAAAGGAGATTGAATACAGCAGAAGCTTTTCTAATACTTTCTGTTGCTAGACACAAACACCAGCGAAGTAGTACTTTCATCATCAATGCATGCAACTGCCTAGGGAATGAAGAACTGAACAAACTACTTCATTCATTTTTTGCAAAGATATATATAATGTTAAGCACAAATGTGATCCAGAAAATATTCTCCTATTAAAAAATCAGCAGTATGCCAGTTTCTATTATCTCTGTTATTGTCCTGTCCAAAAGCTTTAATCAAAGATAAATATCTCATTCCCTGAAGCACTATAAACCCATTCACAGTAAAAAGTCAGTTATTTAACAAAGTATCTGTAGGCATAATTACTGGTAAAGTTAAAGCAAATTAACACGTGATGTTTAAATCACAAATTTAGCTGTGTTCAATGCTGCGCAAACACACACAAATCATGGTTATTTTTACATAAAGATTGCAGTCATTACTTGATGCAAGTTACCCAAGTTGGTGAATCAGTACTGCTGTATCTAATACCTTTAAACTGATCTATATGTCTGTCTGCATATGTCTATGAAAAATAGTAATATCATTGAAGAGACATGGATAATCCCCTATCAAACAGGCAAATCTACAAAGATGCTACAGACAGAGCTATGAATGAGTGCTTGCATAACAAAGAAACAGTAGGCAGTGGCAATTATTAGGCCAGATTCAGAAAATATACATCAGACAGATTACATTTAGCCTGGAGGGCCAAAGTACAGGGGGGAACAAAACTGGAAAACATGTCTGCTAAAGAAAAACTACTGAGTATATAGATAGATAGGGTAGACAAAGTAAAACAGCTTCTAGAGAAATGACCACGGTTGGATGAAAAGTCTAAAAAGATTATGACACCTGGTAACATCTTAGAAAGCCATTGCAAGGTATTAAAATAGATATTAGAGAGCCAATTGGAAGATACTGGAAGCCCCATGCCTTCAGTAGGCTTTCTGTCTGCCAGACTGATTAGCAACGTTCAGCTCATAGAGAGATTGTGTATGTGCGTGTGTTTTAGAAAGAGATATCACCTCCGGCTGTCAGAAACACATGAATCTAAAAATACATATCATATATGATTTCTTTTTTTCTATATATATTGACCAGAATATGAACAAAATACCATGAATTCATATGTGGTACATAAAAGGGTGATGGAAAATCTGCTGCAGGGTATTGTCATACTTCTAGACCAAGATCTAGAAGATCTAGATCAACAAGCATAGAATTCTATGAATTTTATGAAAGCAAATGAATCCTTCTGCATTTTGAATCATGACATGTTGAGTATTCTCATTCTATTATTGTATTTTAAAGTGTGAGGAATTAAGTGTAATCGCTACCTTGACTAAATTTAAGCATATATTTATTTAAAAAGCCGTGAGACATACCCCTAACAAAAATCTTTTTATTATTTTGTTATGTTAATTTTATATTGTTATGCCTTAACAAAAAAGGCATAAGAAAATCAAAATGGACAAAATAGAAAAAATTGGTCTCACTTACAAAGGAATGCATTTGTTGTATTGACTTGTTGATAGAGATAACCTGACTGATGTGTAAAAGATATTCTAGACGGTAACAGCATACTTAGACTGACTTCTATTCTAAGGAAACAGAGAGTCATTATTAGTCCTTTTCTGCAATTTAGAATAAAAACTGAAGAATGTTCGTTACACAGGCTGACCACCCTGATTTTTCTTATGACTTGTAAACACTGAAGAGGTGGATGCTCATATGTTCTGAAATGCACGAGCTCTATATACCTGCCATTTGAATATTTGGGGTTACACAATTAAAATGTGAAAGGGAATGGTGGAGAGGAGCACCTGAAAGGCTCTGCAAACATCAGCTTTGTACCTTAGTTTTTTACTTAGGGTGTAAATGATTTGGTGAAGAACAGAGTTCAGAGACAGTAAAATTTACCAATGACAGAAACTAGGAAAAGGAAGAAGCCTCTGCAAATGCACAGAAACAAAGTAGACAAGCTAATTTGCATGTATTACTCTCAAGTGGCTCATCCATCACAGCAGAGAGATTTGCAAAGTAATTAAACTAGGGAATCAAATGATTGGACACCACCAGGCAGGAGTCACAGTACTGAGTAGCTGTGCAGTTGGAACACCTGCAATAATAGGTTTGAGCAAATTAACATACGAAGCTCCAGAGTGCTTTTCATCACTAGACAATGGGAACTATATGCTTTGCAGCTTTGCACAACTGCCAACTTATTTGATTTTATTATTACAGCTTTTAATCTTTATTTTTACAGCTTCATAAATCCTTGTGACTTTTGTTTGTGACTATAGTTTGTGACTATAAAAGCCCTTATCCACTATGTATTGAAAATATTCCGTGAATCAGTATAAGCAACCTGACAATCCTGACAAGGAGAAAAAAATCAGCAGATTAGATGCTGAAATCTTCTTAATATTGACATCTCTGAGGACAGCATGACCAGAATTTTGATATTGCACTTGGTTTATCAGCATGACCAGGAAAGAAATTGGCACTGAATACTTCCATGCAACAGATATGGCCACAGTGGAAGTACACCAGGACAAACTGCATAATGGTGGCTGATTTGGTTAAAAAAAAAGGACTTATATGTAATTTGTAGTTTTATTTCTTGTAATGGGAAAATTATACTGGTAGGATCCTGATTGGCATTTGATCTGCACTATTCCAGTTCTGTGGGCTTTATGATTACAGGCATACAAACTTTCCCGTAGTTCTGGGTGTTCTGGCTATTTAAAGTGTGGGATATTATTATAAACTGAATAATTTTATAAATTAATGCTAGTTATAAAGTTCTGAAGGAACCAGGATTTTAAAGCAAGCATTTATAAAATAAATATCATAGGTTTCACAGGAAATAACTAAGTTCAGAGATTATTGTGGATATGTGGAATAGCTATGCATGTATGTGAATTTATAGCTCATGAAATTCTTTCATCTATCCAATAAATAAAAGTGAGTAAACAGCTACTATAACAATGGTGCCTGATGGACAGAGGCAGCTCACACTGTTGTAAATGTAATTAAACACACAACAAAGCCACTGTACATCTGTGACATGAACAGCATAATACTGGAACTGTTACACACAACAGATTGGTCTGACTAGTACAAAAAGTGATTTGCAGAGATTTTTCTGTTTCTCAGAGAGCCATGCTATCGATTATTATTTATTAATATTCACATGGTCATTGAAAAGGTTGCATATTGCCAAGATGTAATTAATTGGCATCAGTCTAGCACAAATGAGACCTTGTCAGAACACTCTTCATTAAGTGCATCATTTTCGAAATTATTTGTCTTCTGTTCATTTAATTAGGGAGCAGAAACAATACAATGTTAGATGATAAATCTGAGCCAATAAATAGAAAACTGAGAATTAGGAAAGTCTGCAAGAGAAACAAGTATATTACGATCAATTCATTATCTTACATTTACACATATTGTACATTTAATATCAATTTGTAGACAATGTTTGAAAAAAGCAGGATGTGTTCATGAACAGAAAGTAAAATATGAAATATCAGACCCTGTGCATCTTTAGTTTCATTGACCTGTTTGATGACTGAAAAACCAAACAAGTAAATTAAGTGATGAAATACATCAGTACAACCAAATGTGTCCCTAATCTTGTAGGCACAGCACCTATGTCAGTATGACCCTACTATAGCATTAACTTTACCTAATTGATCTGAAAGTAGGAGGTAAAAATGAAATTTGGCATGTTGCTCAAATTGTGAAGTGTATATAGCATCTGGGTAGGTCTGGGAAATCTAAGGAAAGACAGAAAAGCTGCATCATCAGTTCAAAAGTGTTTTTAAAGCCTCTGGTAGTAGAAGGAGAGCCAAGCCAAAGCTGTAATAAATTTTGACTTTGTGCCATATTAATTTCCTTTATGACAAATACTTAAACTCCTATGTGAGCAGTGTGATATTGTAGAAGGGTAAGGCAATGTCACAAGTCATGTTGAAAAATATGAACTATATTTTTTAGGAGACTTGTATATGCAAAGAAAAGGATCTCTAGTAAATATATGCAAAAAATATTATGGTTTTCTCACTTTAAAGGTTCAAGGGAGAAATTCAGAAGGGTTACCTTACAATTATGTCACAAAATACAATATATCTCTTTATCGGATTTCTCTTTCATTTTTTTACCTGAACCACTATTGCAAAATTCCTGATGTTCATAATTTACAATGAAATTACCTTTTTTAAATTTTCTAAAAAAGCTGAAATATGGAAGGTACAATTTTTACTGTTATGTAGATAACGGTACATATTCTACATTAAAACTAAACTTTTAAATTGCTAATATATTTCCTAGTCTTTGCAAAACTTAAATAAAAACCCTCCAAAAGCTAATAAAACCATTATGATGTTTTTAATTTTAAAAAGAAAAATAAATGTTCAACATTTCCAAGTAAAAAATATAAACATATTTTGATTCAGAGGTCTTGAAATATTTCATTCTTCATAATTTCATTTATGTTATTTTCAAATCATTAGGATATACCATATCATATATATCTTGCTATTAACTTGTCAAAATGCTAGTTGAAAGAAATTGAAGATAAATATAACTAATCAAAAGACCAATTATTAATATTAGTTTAATCGAAATTATATATTTCAACTGTATTTATAATACTTAATTTTAAATATGCTAGGTTACATGATTAAAAGCTAATCACAGGGAACACAGCTGCCCAGCAAGGATCACGGGAACAACAGAGGCAGAAGAGCCCTAGAGACCCGATAAGTGAAATGATGTCAAAGAACCAGCTTCTCCAAAGACCATCAGAGGAGACTAATTAGACCATTGATGCCAGTGAGAAACCCACCAGGATGAGTCAGCCAGAACTCCTCTCTCCATAGGGCCATGCAGGCTATCGGGGTGGTTGCCTGAGGGGGTATAGGACTTACCATGGATGCAGGAGGAAGAACATTTTGGGACTGTGTAAAGCTTCTGATATGGCTTAATAAAGGGATTGTGGAAATAAGCAAGACTCATTATGGGATGCTGTACTGGGGCTTGCTGGACAGGAGATAACTTCCTTCGTAGTAGCCCGCATGGTGTTGTGCTTTGGATTTGTGATTAAAAAAGCATTGGTAACACACTGGTGTTTTGGCTACTGCTGAACAGCGCTTGCACAGCATTAAAGTTTTCTCTTTTTCTCGCCAGCAGCCTTCAGTCCCGAGCAGCCAGAGAAGCTGGAAGAAACTGTCTCTGCTGCTTATGTTGGTGTGAGTGTGGTGACTGGTGGTGTGGGTTCCCTCAAAGGCAGTTTTCTCTCTTCATCGGTCTATGCGGACAGCCATGTTACAGCATGTGTGCGCTGTTTGAATGCTGCTCAGCCTTGCCACTGGCTGCACCTGGGGACATTCACAGCAGCCTCACATGGGAGCCACCTGCGTCCCGAAGCCCACCAGATCTGGCATTCTCTGACATCAGGTCACTGCTATTAATTGACACGCTCATATCGGGGACGCTACTGAATTTCTGAAAACCTAGCTTGCCTTGGTGTCCTCAGTGCTCTTGTGTATTTTAGAAACGGAGCACCGTTCTTTTACAGTCTTCTGTCCTGAACCTTATTTTATTTCTTTATTTAGGTAACTCTTGCAGATAAAAGTCTCCTCTCTGACCTGTACAGCAAGTTCCTCTCAGCTTCAGCTGATGTGGCAACTAAAGATTTCTTCTTAGTTAGGAAAAAAAATCGTTTGTTCCTTCCTTGAATTAACCTCTGTTTTTAGAGGTCTTCACTAGCTCTTCGTCTGTTTCTTCTATATCCTTCTATTATCCTCAGCCTCTGAAGAGAAATACTTTATTTCAGGTTGGAAGTGCAAGGTTTACTCCTATGTTCATGGGCGTTCATCATCCTACCTGACAACTACTAGAGATAGCAGTCACACCACTGCTAAAAGACCAGTGCAGGAACCAAAGACATAACCATGACAGAAATTTGAATAGAACTTTTAATTTCAATATTGAAAATAAATGGGGAATTTGCCAACCTATAGAATAGGATCTTCATTTTTATCCTAACCTGGACTTATATTAATGACTGGAAAGATTTGCAAGCAGAAAATACATTCCAAGAAATACATGTATAGTAAGAGAAATAGGAGATTTAGGAATTTAGGAAGATGAATGAAACCTTATGCCAGGAATTAAGATGTTAAGTATTTAAGCAAGATTTTAAATTCACTCTAAAAGTTTGTATATGCTCAGTTAAGTTAATGATTCGCTATCCTCCACCCCCTCCCTCCCCCCCCCCCCCCCCCCCCCCCCCAGTTTTTGTTTTTATTTCCTTTAAGAAAGGAAAACAGAAAGGAGTATATTTAGGGGGCAGTAATAAACACCAGCAGAAGCTGAAATTGTAATTTATAGTAAATAATGGGAAAAGTTTCCCTTTTAAAAAGAAAACTACTGAAAACTATTTAAACTTTTTTCATTTCTCTGAATCTGTCTAGATTTTACATCAAATATTCTGTGTATAGGTTTGCTTTTTGTCCTTGAAGATGCTATAAAAATATATTTTTCTGAACACTCAATTACAATTAAAAAAATTACTTTTTCTTCATTTTGTTCCAGTGTATTCTATTTTATTTTAAGCCCAGAAGTTCAGTAAGTGCTTTTAGGCAAAGTGTAGCAGTTAGCTTCAAGCAAAATAAATTTAGAACAATGATACAAGACATTATTAAATAGTAACTGACCCCTCTTGAATTCTTTTTGAAAGAGCTATGGCAGTCTCTGCGCGCATTACTTTTCTAAGGGTGAGAACTGACTATGCTGTACAGTAAGTGAACTTCATGAGATCATTTTATTCCTGTGCTGAGTCTGATTTTTTGTGGATTTTTTTATGTCAGGAACAAACAAAGCCAGTTTGTTGTACAACAGTGGAGCTCGAAGATACACATATTTCTATTCATACTTTGTGAAGGCTGATTGGCAAGTGTTGTTTTTCTACACTGCACAAAAGTCCTATTGAAAAAGTGTCAGGAAGGTTATATGCCCTGTTCAAAAGGATTATTCGACTACTTTTGCCATATCTTTTATTCCACATATCAAGGAAAAAATTTGAGCTATTTATAAAAGACACTGTTTGGCCTATTTATAAAGGACACCAAGTGAAATTTAGTCTGCGTGATCATAAGCCATGCCCTTTTACAGTTTTTTGTCTTTTTCTCCTGTTCAGAAAATTTACAAAACAACAGACTCCTAAAGAAAACCAACTCAAACTGTCTATTGGCTTCAACAGGTTGAGTCAGAATGAATATAGAGAAGAAAAAAGGAAAAAAGAGGGAAACATTCACATAAGTATTAAAAAATGTTTCAGACAACAGAAAAGACATTATATTAGAAATTATTAAATAGAAAAAAACAGATAGTACAAAATGTTTTAAAAGAGAAACCGATATGACCTTTCATGTCTTTGCTCCTCTACTACCAAACATGTTTGAAGTCATTCAAGTACCTACCAGCAGGCACCTCCCTTTGCTGCTCCAGAGCACCACTGCAGATACAGTGCAGCAACAAAACTCCCCACTAGATGGCAGTGGCACCACTAATTGATGATCCTTCACCTTACACTTTTTTTTTAATTACGTTGATACTTGCACCTTCAAGATTGTGATTAAAACACGTTATTTTTAAACCAATTATAAGCCTACAAAAGTTAGTAATAAATTTAATAAATACTGAAGTTTCCATTCTGTGGGAAAGCATTTTACTAGTACTCCTCGTGGGACTAAATGGAACCTAAAATAAAATATGGAAACATTTGCATGATTGAAAAGTACTGAGAAGTTCAGAAATCATACTATATGCAAAAAAAAATCTTTCACTTTGGGACAATTAATGATGAAACTACATTACTAATGTCCTGAGAATCATCATTTAAGGAACCGGTATTCTATTGTCCTCTGATGTTTTCAGTCCTTGGCTTTTCAAGATTCACTATGCTGCTTTATCAGAAAAAAATGATACATTATAATTTAGAAGAAAAAGTCGTCCAAAAAGGTCATGAGAAGACAGTTCAAGCTACAACCTTCAAGAGACAATTTGCCTCAAGAGAGTACTGATTATTATTAAATGATTTGAAACCAAAAATTTATAAACAGTTCAATAAATGGAAATATTTCAATTCACATCCAACTGTTTCCAGACATAATGAATTGGTTTAAAGAAAAAGTATCAGCAAATTTTCCTACACAAAATAATATTTTCTATTAGAGAACCATTAAAGGAGACATTTCCAGCCTGCTCTAGTGGGTATCAGTTGTATGTTCTTTGCCGTGTCTTAATTTTTTCTGCCATTACCATTATATCCCTGTGCATGCACTAGCTATCCTGTTCTGCCATGTTTTTAGAAGGGTCCCTGAGACACTGGCCTCTGAGATAGCCTTCACAAAACTTTTTCAAATTGTTTTTTTCTTTCTAAAGGACTCCTATTCACAGCCCATTAAATTTTTACAAAAAATCCATATTAATCTGTAATTTCATGCAGTCGTATTAGCCTGCTTATTTTACAGCAGCTTTCAGTAACTCAAGGTTGCTGTTTCCGGACAGTTTGGTGCATGACAAACTGGAAACAGAGAAGGCCAGAAGTAATAACAAGTTTAGAAGATAATACCAAGGAGGAAACAAAATCAAATTAAATACGTTGCGTCCTTGGGCACAGTCTGAAGATCCTAAGTCAAGTAAAATTCTATTCACAAGTAAATATTGCTTTGATGCATCAACACATTAAAAATGGCTTGTCTCCTCTTCTAGAAATTAAACCATTTCTTCAGGGAGGGAAGTGATGTATATGTGAGCTTTATGTCTGTGGGCAGATGTTTTCTTTCATGGCAGAGTCCTCAAGGAAAGCATTCTGTTTTTCTGGCTGTATTATTGAAGATCACCAAAATGGAGTTACAGTAATCTATCCTCCCTACTACTGTTATAAATAATGCAGGTTTCTGTCTGATTTAAGAGTATTTCCAGGGTACAACACAGGTAGTAAAACTAGGCAATGGATTCTGCACTAAGCATTTAAGACAGCTCCACAGGGCTTTCGCCCTAGGAAAGAATGCAAAGTATGGCCAGTAGAAGATGCACTGTCGAGATCTCAGCTGAAATACCTGCAGTTTGTAATCTATGAAACAATTTAGTTTCCTTGAAACATTGGGAAATGTGACTTCCCTCTAACCAAGCAGTGCACTCTTTTGAGTTTCTTTTTCTGAGAAAATTATACCTAGCATAATAGCTTTTTATTTTTCTGATTCCTTTTGTGTTTCTGTGATTCATGTTGTTAGAAGATGCCACCTGGTGGACCTCAGGACTCAGAGGTCCCCCCCCCCAGTCGCAGCCCCACAGATGTGAGGCTGCTGTGGTTCCGTGTCCCCAGGTGCAGCCAGTGGCAAGGCTGAGCAGCATTCAAACAGCGCACACATGCTGTAACATGGCTGTCCGCATGTCCAGCGTAGAGCGAAAACTGGATGTTTGCTCAACGACCTCTGTTCTGTATGAGTGCCTGGTCCCCTTTCAAATTTTAGGACACGTAGGGAAAACAGAAGGCCTGTTACATCATTAAAGATGGCCTTGGACTTAGGCAGTTGTCTAAACTCTGAACTGTGCTTATTTTCCAACTAATCCTTGAGGTCCATAAACTCAAACAATGCCTCAGTTTCCATTGGCAACTGTAACATTGCATGGGGTTGTCGTGACCCAAGGACCACTTAGGATCTAAAATTTTCCTAAGTTTAAGATTAGATAAAACACTTTTATATAAAGCCTTCTCTTTCCTGAGGATAGGAAAGTGACTCCCACACACCCTTCCCACATACATCTCAATGTTTATACTAATCACTGACATGAGGGTAGGTGCCAATAACAGTTTTCCAGATGGCTGTCATTTTAAGGTACAACAAAAATATAGATCCTAAAAGCTACTAACACCCCCCATGATTATTCTTTTGAAAGTCTTCTGCGAGGACACTGAAATCACTTGAAGTAGAATACCAAAGGGTATTCTGGGTTGCCCTGGGGAATCCTCAATAGACTTCTGAGTTGTGATAGCTTATGCAAATATTTCTTACAATCTTTCTTTTATTGTCATCCAAGAATCTATGCTCTTCTCCTTTCATATCATAGAGGTCTGGAAAATTAACGTGTAATCAAGGTCTCTCACAATACTTTGTGGTTCTGTACTATTTTTCGCTTGCTTTCTGGGATTTTTAAATATGGGAAAATGTTTTCATGTTAAAAAATGTTTCTAGCTTCACGAATGAAAGAAAAAGGAGGAAAATTAACCCATTTTAGGGGAAAAAGCAGGGAATATTATCTGAAGTATTTTAAGTGCTCCAAAATGAAAAAGTGAAAGGAAACAACTCACAATTCGTTATTTCATCAATAATTCATGACATTGCAGTGATTATTTTTTTTTAATTTTGGAAAGTTCTTTCATTATTTCTGAGCACTTTGAGGTGGAAATTCTGAAGAGCTATGAGATACAGTGTATCAACTGTAAAACTTTCAAATAGTGGGTTGTTTTCAAATGAATAATAATAAGTAAGATCCCTGAAAATTGAAAGGGAAGTTTGATTAATTTTTCGTTTCACCTTACACTTATTCAGTTGCAAAGATTTTCCATTAAGACTTCAAACTGTAATCAGAAACAGCCGTGAAAGGAAGATGATGTTACTTGCACGATTGTTACGCTCCATACCAATATCAATCTTTGACAAAAGACCATCATTATCAATTATCATTGAATACCTCAGTACAGAGTCATGTTTGTGGAAAGAGAGTGCCAAGTTCTGTCATTGGTAGTTATGTGGGTATAATGCCAAGAAGACTAGAAAGGAATGTTTTGCAGCTCAGATTTGCAGGGATGGGGATGGGGGTGGGGTGGAATCCTCTCAAGCCCAGGTGTTTGATCTGCTTATTAGCACCCCAGGAAAGCCAAGACCCTTGTGCCTGACCAGTTTGTTAGCATCCTGTTACAAGGACCCTTCAATAAACAGTCCCACTGGATCGGAGGGCAAATGGACTGACTTGTTCAGGGAAACATGCCAACAGCATTAGGGGGACCCCTCAGTGGGTCTTCCCACTTCGTTTAAATGTGTTACCTGCTGCTGGCAACTGCTAGTGCTCACAAAGGACTCACACTAACAGTTTGCAGAATAACCTTCTTTATTCTAAAATCGTGACAAGTTAAGATTCATGATTTTCTATAATTTCCCCCCTCCAAGTGATTTTCCCACAAGGTCCCTCTGGAGAAGGGTAACATAGGAAGAGAAAGATAAAGATAAAATGCTTTGTTTTCTTCTGGTGAAATGCTCATGTATTAACATGAAAATGACCACACAATTACAAAAACAGATCTAAATGAAATGGAACCAAACTCCCTCTTTTTTAAGCAAAAAACAAATACTCAAAAAAAAAAAAGCGCAGGGCAGGCTAGGGATTAGAAAGTTACATACTTTGTATAAACTCATATACTTGTATATGGAGATTTTTTTCCTTGGTTATATATTTTTTTAAAAATCTTTTTTGAAAGCATCCAGTATCACTTTTTAGAAACAGGGTACTGGAGTCAGTATTAACAGATGATGGGGGTGATGACAGGCGCCATCATAATGGACTGGAAATTCAGAATCTGTTTGGGTAATTATTGTGTTGTTCAAAAAAAATATACTTCACACTTCTCTAACATTTCTTTCCTGTTTGGAATCTGAAGTTACTGTATGAAAACATATAAACAAGATTATGCAGATTTTTATAGTCAGAGAAACTGGGGCACTAAGTGTGTAAATGGCTTGCTTAGCCTGTGGCAGAGTGGCGAATTGAACTAGCATTTTCCAACTGCTAGTTTCAGTAGGAAATATAATCTCCTGTATTTGTCACCTTTTTTGGAATTTGTGGTGTTGGGGTTTTTTTTGACTCTTTCAATGTTAATTGAATTTTTGTTATAGTAATTATGCAGCTATGGTAGCCTAGGGTCCAGTTTGCAGCCAGCTGTAAATTACTAGTGCAATGGCCATTTCTCCCCATTTTTTAGATGTAGTTAGCCCATGGCTATCTGCACTACAGAAGAAATAAGCAGACCTAAGAGAAAGTTTCTGATTTGTGGCAACATACCATGTTATTTGAGCGTGCACGCATCCTTGGATATAAGATGCATTTGGAAAAAGCCTTCAAACCTTATCTTTCTTGGCTAAAGGAATTAACTTGTTTTAAATCATGGCATACATAACTAAGACAAATAAAATCACCTAAGTCTGCAACTACTTTGGGAAATCCAGCTCTTAAAAAGCTAATCATAAATTTTAGTGTTTTTCCAGTTTATATTCTTAAAGTCTGCTTGCCAAAGGAAGAGAGTAATACTTATTTCAAATATTTTTAAAACCCTAACCTAAACATAACTGATATTAACAAAAATATTTATGCCCTATAATGACTCCCACTGCTACAAGACTGTAAATCTATTATTTAACCAAGATGTTAGAATATGTACGATCAAAGCAGTTGAAAAATTGTGAAAACTTAGGACAGCAGAACCATGCACCCTAGTGTGGAGTTCAGGAGAAATGCAGAGGGGAAACAGAAAAAGAGGGAACTGGCTTGATATATCAGTTCACCTGGGCAGTTAAGTAGGCAAAGCAAAAAATAGTGATGCACCAGCCATCTCCATGTATAAATGAAGACATGAGCTTATATATATCATTACTGTGAATTACAGTATTTGGGCAGCTTGCTCATTTTCATCCTCAATGTAACAGCCACACATACATCACTATCACTTTGTTGGACCTGGGGGAAGCAACCTTCCACTGAACTGTTTTCCCATTTATTTTCTCTGACACCAACGACTACCTTTTTTCTCATCTGGGATGCTGTGTCATTCCCAGGGGGTCTTCCTTCTTTATCCATGAAGGACAGTGTCTTAGAAGTGAAAAGTAGTAGCAAAAATTTTCTGTGTACAGAAAACCTTTGTGAATAAATTACTTGAACATTGTGACTAGCTGGAGTCAACTTTTGCTTGTTCATGACTATGTAAAGTTCCATTGCTATCAGTTTGAAAGTCCAAGTCATGTTTATCTGCTTTCATTTATCAGAAATATGTTATGCCCCTGTACATCTGGCCAGTTTTATTGGGTTTGATTATTGCAGTTGCAATTTTACTTTAATTGTTAATGCTGTTAGTGACATCAAAATTAGTCTCTCGTGGAATGTAGTTTGGCTGAATTCTTAACTTTTGGATTTCTGAATTCTTTGCGTGGGTCTCCTACTAATAAGGTATGAACATGAAATACATATATCCTGATATGATTACAGTTTCTTACAAAACAGATTTATGACATGATTTCCATAGATCCTATGAAAACTAACTGTAATGGCGATGTGGCTGCAAAAAGCCATGCCTTTGGGCAAGCACCTTTCTACTTGGTCTGCAAATCACAGCTCAGGCTTATGATGTACAAATTACAGTTAATTTTTTATTAATAATGCTTGTTGTTACATGTTTGGATGGCATGTAAAACTTATTAATATTCCTTACAATAATACGTGATGTATAGCAAAACTTACATTGCCTTTTCCAAAATTAATCTAAGATTACTAACAAAAAAATCAATAGTCTTTTTCTTATGCAGTTATAGTGGAAGATTTATATGGAAAAAACAAATCAGCAAAATGGAGAACAGAAGTTTGAGATAATAAAGAGTCCAGAATTATTTAACAACAGAGAGGCAAGGGCTGTGGTCTACATTTTTAGATGAGATCATATTCTTATTTAATCGATGTTGCAGCAGCAACTTGAGTAACATTAAATTGATTTGATTTTCGGAAGTAGATTACTGCATTTTCAAAATCGGACATAAACAAGCATTGTAAAACGTAGAATCACTTTTGTAAATGAAGACTTAAACGTTGACAATTAGAAAAAAGGGGCTAGCAGTCTTCATGGTAAGATCTCTTCAAGAGATTCTCTGGCCATGCAAGAGATGCATAGCACAAGGCAGGGCCTGGTCTTCTAAGATTTGGCTGCAGCATGCTGTGGTTCTCTTAGAGTCCACTTGAGCACTTTCCTTGTCAGGGAAAGCAATTTGTGGGGGCTTTTGTGCATCTGATCTCATTCTGATATCGGATTAAAATATGACTGGATCATTTACATGGGTTTAGAGACTAAGATATGCTCCTGGATGATGTACTCTAAATATAGCTAATATGTCCTAAAAGAAGCCACTTCACCAATCTGCACTTCCCTCTGTTCGGTGGTGCCTCATACCACATCTGAATTCAGAAATTTTCTGGGGACGTCCTCTCCTCCAGCTGAGTCTGACAAAATGTTGGCAGGCATTCCTTTCTTCATCTATGCAAGATGAGTATTTAAGGGTGCAACAGGTTGATAAAAGATCCATGGTGATTGAAAGAAAAGATCTACTGGCCTCTAAAAACACTGTTTCCTTGTCTATACTACTTCTCAGCACTTTATTTTAGAGTAAAGAACATTAAATTTCCTCTGGAATATCACTAGAGTGTCACTTAAACCATCTCAAGTGTCCATAAATGCTAATTTGATGGAGCTGCTTGAAGTTATTTCAGTGGTTTTAATAACAACATGTCTCTTCCAAGCTCATTTCTCTGAGCTTGGGATAAAGTTTTTGTAGCTGATCTGCCCTTTGTTTTGTTTGTAGCTTGTGTGTCTGAAAAATACAATTCTGTACTTATATTCCACATACTCATATATTCATACAGGCTCTTATTTAATAATGTCTCTGACATTAAAGGAGGAAATTACTCTTTTAAAAAAGAGAGGGAACAAGAGAGAGAATGCTCTAAATTAGCAGTATGTGCCTGGGAAAATTACATGGCATTGTAAGTGGAGAGGGATACTCTATTAATTAAAAAATGCTTGGGAATATTCAGCCAATGGAATCCAGTGATCGACTGGATGTTAACTTACTAGATTTAAATAGATGTTGACTCTCTGCAACAGTGGTCATAGCAACAGAACATTCCATTTGGAGGGGAGAGAGGTAGAAGAATACTGCGCTTGAATCACATTCATACATAAATAGACACAGACACACAGAGAGATATAGATATAAATATCTAAAAACATGTTTTCCTAGGGCCATAAAATCTTATTGCAACCTGTTAGGAGCTTTGCCCTTGGCAGTACTTGGACTTTACACAATGAAAGATATAAAAATGAGAATAGAGCCATTCAGTTTTGCTCAGCATCTCATACCCTGACTGTGTTCTGCTCAGCAAACAATCTTTAAATCAATTATAGATTAATCATCAGATAAAGTACAGAAACAAAATTGTATGTAAGTGGGTTAATATTGTTTATATTGATGTTAAATATATGACTTCTTTTAAAGTGAAATCTGAACTTGTAAACAGAAAACTACTTCTGATTTACTTTTACTCTATGTTTTGTTTGATCAGAAGGACTTGGGTTGTAAAAAGTAACATGCCAATATACCACCCACACAGTGATATTTTAAACACTACCACAGCAACACGATACCCTTATCACTGATGAGCTTCTGAGGTAAATTGGTTCTGGAGGTTTCATTTAAGAGCCAAAAAGTATTATTCTAACATTATAGTGACAATGTGGGACTAGTGGTTCCCATTTCAGTAGGTACATCAATAAATGAGAACAATTATAGGTGTGTATACCAATCCTCAAAGGCACAATAGATCAACTAAAAAGCCAAAACACTTGAGAGGATGATACAGTAGTGGAACCACACTCATGTTATCAGAATAATCCTACAGGAAGTTTTTATGCTACACCTAGTTAACATACTTACTTAGTCCCCTTTAGCATCTAAACAGCTTATTGTCTTTATTTTTCTTGTGATAATAATAGTAATTTTTAATAAGAGAATAGAAAAATTGGCTGAAGACAAAGTAAGCATTTTTTTCATTGCAGTTATGCACTCAGAAAGTTTGGACTTTTTTTCATCTGAAAAAGGACTATTTTCCATCTGAACTGCTGCTGGAAAACAGGGAGGGAAAATTATTACAAGAATGTAGGACCTTATCCCACTCACTGAACAAGTTTTGCTTTAGTCTGACTGCTCACAGCAATATTTAGAAGTGCTGCCCAGAATCCTCAGCTCTCTTTATAGAACTGCCTCACCTTATTAAAATTAAGAAAAAACTGTATCAAATACATACTCAGAAAGCGTATCTTTTCAGACAGAAAATGCATAGTGTTTGGCCAAACTCTGATTCTATGACAGCAAATCACTTACTGATTTAAACTGATTTCAAAATAAATGTAGAAGTCCACTGATCTTTAGCAGAGTACAAAAAAGCTGGGTCTAGTTTTATATAAAAAATAAATTCCCTAAAATGGAGCAGTCGTTATAATTTATTAAAAACTCTGCCAACCACCCTTGTGACTTAGAAATTTCTTAGTCTTTGCTGCAGCAATTTGTTAATTTCTTACATACAATGGTTCACAAGCTTAGCAGACCAGAAGACAGAGACACATGTATCGTTTGTTTTCTACCCTTTAAAGTGTATAGGTATGGTGTGAGAACACCACAGGAGGAAAAAAAAAAACACCACAACAAAAACATTAGCTGTGAATAGCCCTATAGAGCTTCCTTAGTAGTTATTGAGTATGGATAAGTACAGCTGACTGCTGGGATCATGGCATTCCATAGCCAGAGAGAGATCTTTCCTCTCAAACCCAGTGAATGTGTCTATCACAGAGTTCACTTACCCAGAGACAGAGGGCAGAAATTCTCCCAGAGGGAGAGTGGCCCCTGAATAAAACTGTGTCATTTGACACAACAGTTGCTCTAATGATTCCAATAAACTTTGAGACTGTGTAGCTTAGTCACATATACTTTAAATATATAATTACAACATAGGGAGCACATATATAATATCCAGAATTAAATATGTATATAATGTATATGTACAATAAAGTTTAAATAAATTTTCTTAATGACTAGTGCTCTTCATCCCTAAAAGGTTAGGTTTTCCTTATATATTTTAGTATACAATTCCATATATTTTTATATCTGAGGTAACCTTATCATAATTTGTAAAATCTTCAGCAATTAATTTTCATTAGTTAAGATTCAAAAGTTTTTGGAAATGTGCTGACAGGTGTGACAACAATTTAAACTCATTGGTTCATAATCCAAAGACATTTGGCAAATTTCTATAATCTCATGCTATGCATAGAAGCAAACTCAACAGGAAGTGATTGCACTTATCTGCTGAGAGCAGCTGTCATGCTGTTGAACTGTGTAAACTTACATGGGAAAAGCTGGCAAACTACAACAGCATTACAGACACCTCTAAAGTCCCCTTGGCATTCAGACCAAGAGCTTCTAGAGTTTTCTCAAAGGGAGCTTGGAAATAGTGCTCATATTCAGGAGTTTAAAGTATCTCTTTCTCTCCCTATATAGATCCTATTCATTTAAAGGCAAATCTCAAACCCAGTCTCCAGGAAGAGATTGCACTTTTAATGCAGTTTAATTTTCTTTCCAACACTGCCAGGCATACTGAGAACAATTTACACAGTGCTACAGATTGTTATCAACCAAACCCACTGCTTATTCCTTCTCTGAATGATTTTTTTAAAATGTATCTTAAATAGTAATTGTTCCATATTTATTAAGAGCTTCATGTTTTCCCACAGAATTTTTCAGTAAAGTTATGTCCTTCATGTAGGATAGCTCTGCCCATTTTCACAGCTTCTAGTCATTGAAAACACTAGGCCATATAAAGAAAACCCTTAAAAATCTAAGACACCTTTCTCCCAAAAATTACAGGGCACAGAAAGTTTACTTCATGATCTTGAAGTAGATGTACTCAGTTGTCACTGGTTTGGCTTCACTGATGACATAATCAGCCATAAAACCAAGGTTTTTTTAAAAGCTTCTCTTATTAATACCTCTTTTAAAGTTAATACTAACAAGGCTGCAGGCTTCTTTTTCTTCTAAGGACCAAATCATTAGTTTCAAAGGGTGGTGGGTTCCTACTCTTATGTTTCTCTGTAATCTATTAATAAACATGCAGAGTTGTAAAATAACAAATCTCCAGCACATCTTTCAGCTCTTATGAAAACGTTTCTGTTACTGACTAATGTTTTGGGTATTGAGATGTAAAAACAGTTACAGAAAAACTTAGTTATGCTTCGGACAGAAAGTCCGATTAATTCCTCAGAATGCTTTAAATGTTAGGATATTGATTAATCAGGAAAAGATCAATCAGGGGATTGATCAGCAGAAAAAAGAGCATTGTAGCAACTTTTTGTCAACCTGCTTTTTTTATTAAGAAAACAGGTTGTGGCATTTTATGCCAGCATGTTGCATGAGTAGATAAAAAACAATTGAAGCAATCAGTTGGAAGTCATAAGGGTATGCCTGAGTTGTTAGTATTTGCTGGGTTAAGGTAACATTCCTGACCAGTAACCTAAGGGACCACATAGATTAGTTTAAGGTTATCCCAGCTACAAGGAAAATCAGTTAAGTCTAAAGAGATTTCAATGCCAAAACCTGAAGTTACAGTACTTATCACATGATTTTCAGTCCTGAAAAAAAGAAAAAAGTAATTTTTAGAAGATCTATCAGTTCTGAAGAGGTCCTTAAATACTGCTTAAACAGAGACAAAGAATAAGTCTTCTTTTAAAAAAATTCTTAAACCAAAGAAACCATGTAACTAGAAAAGTTATAGCAGAATCTTTGTAAATACATACATCTGAAGTAATGGAACACTGGGGAATAAAATGGAATGGGAAAATAAACTCTAGAGTTCTGAGCACAGTGATAGGCATCTTGGTTCCTGGCTGGGGTTAAACCAAGTACTACTCAGCCACTCGCTCACTCCCCCCAACACCCAGAGGGATTGGGAGGAGAATTGGGAAGGAACATAGAACTCAAGGGTTGAGATAAGAACAATATAATAATTGAAATAAAATTACAAACAAATAATAACAGTTACAATGAAAAGAGGGTGAAGGGAAGAGGAACAAAATCCAAAGGGAAAGAAGAAAAGGGAACAAGTGATGCACAATGCAGTTGTTCACTACCCACTGACTGATGCCCAGCCATCCTCAAGCAGCTATCTGCAAGCCCCGGCCAACTCCGCAGTTTACATACCCAGCATGACGTCCCATGGCCTGGAATACCCCTTTGGCTAGTTCAGGTCAGCTGTCCTGGCTGTACCCCCTCCCAGTTTCTTGTGGCCCTCCAGCCCTCTCACTGGCAGGGCCCGAGAAACTGAAAAGTCCTTGACTTCGTATAATCATTACCCAGCAACAACCAAAACCATCAGTGTGCTGTCAACATTGTTCTCACACCAAATCCAAAACACGGCGCTGCACCAGCTACTAATTAACTCTATCCCAGCCAAAACCAGGACAATAAGTAAAAAATACAGTTAGTAGAAGATTAGTTGTATTCTTCCACATGGATAGCAAATAGAAGAAATTGTGATGAAGTAAATGGGGTTATAGTAGGATTTTTTAAAAAGTTTGTAAAGTCAGGATTTGGTCAAATCCATGAAATTAAAATAGAAGAAAAGCGTCAGATTTGTCTTTCAAAGAAGTTACAGCAAAATACAGAACTAAGATAGTGAATGTGTTACATGGGACAGCAGGACCAAAAGCAATGGTGGATTTATAAATATGTCAAAAATTACATAGTACTATAAAAAAGATGCATTTTTTTTCAAGCAAGATATGACATATGAGAAACTGAGGACGACCAACAAAAGCCAGTTGCTTAAATATTCCAAATATTTGATAGTAGCTTTTATTTGTGGATTTCTATCAAAAGATATAAGGAATAAGATGGATCCTGTTGTCTTTCAGGAGAACAGTACCACATAGACTGCTACATGAGAACATTGGTAAAAATTAAAAGACATCTATTGCTGAATAACTGTTCTTCAGTTTTTTCATTAAGGCAAAACAATGGATAGATATCGGTGGCCAGACTGTCTAGCTTGATATTAAATTACAAGGTATAAATCTAATTCAAAAAGGATACTGCATGGTGATAAGGATGTTTATGAATGAGCATCCTACAAAAGTCAACTAGCAGTTACGAAAAAGCGAGAAAAAACTGATGCAGTTATCAGACAGATACCAGGGTAATATTTGATGTATTGTTGGGGAGAAAATAAAGAGAAAATTATGTAATTGCTTAATGTAATTTTCATCTTCATCATGAGGAAAATATAAATATACTTGATTCCAAAAGAAACCAAAGTCTAAAATAAAAACACCTACAGACTTTGAAAGAAGAGTCATCTGTTAATTTGCTGCTTGTGTACCTGAATTTGAAAAAGTTTCTGTATAGATTTTGTTAAACCTTGCGTTTAAGGCATAGCTTGTCTGTTGCAAATCACAGAACACTTAAAGATTTTTTGGATCTATTGATTTTGAAGTTAATTGAACCTGTATTTTGATCTTTTGTAAATTTAGTTTAATTGTGGGTTTTTTTCCTACCTGTACTTACCTCATATTTTAAACCTGCTTAACATCACTGGTCTTTTGCTCTCCACTATTGTGCTTTGCTAATTTCCTGATTTTGTGTCACAGACTTCCCTAGCTTGTCTCTTGTAAATTACACCAAATAACAATCATCAAGGTCATAGACTCCTTTTTTTATTCAATTAAGCACTTCAGACAAAATTACAAAAGGCAACAACATATGATTACCAAACCTAATAGGAAAGTCAGAATACTTATTTTAAAATCTGTTGACATTTTGTGACCTCACTTAGCAAGAATCATACTGAACAAATTGCAATTATTTGAAACGGAAATCAAGCTATGGGTATGCTTATGTTTACTTCATTGGGACAGAGATTACATATGTTTGAACAATGTATACAACAGAGAAGACCAAAGAGCATTGTCATCTCTGTTTCTCAGTCATGAGTGCCTATGGTAGAACTTTGGATTGCTTTTTAGAAGCCTCTTTCTTTTCCACTGATTCTCAGATAAGTTCACATCACTCTTCCCAGACAATTGCTTGAAATAAAAAGACTGAGAGAAAAGGTCTCATTATTCAGTCATTTTATCCAAGTGAGTTTTTGCAAGAGTTCTGATAATGTAAGCAGACTGCATTTCCTAAAAAAGATTGCTTTCTCCTAGTAGATATCTTCCCAAATTTTTAGGGAAGCAATTGGACTGTACAGTCAAAGGACATTATATGATGCAGTACTAGGATATGGTCTCAGTAACAGCCCTTACTCCATTTAGAATTTCTCCGGCATGCCTACACAATCATAACATACTAGTATCAGCAAACATATGCCATAGTTACAAGCAAAGCAAGACATGCACCTACACGGTAATCTAAAACACTGTAATCTATAGAGGTATGATGATTTATATGGTTCGAGAGCAAAGTCACATGAAGCTTGACATAAAAAGGTCTCAATCCAGACTCCATCTAAGCACTTGCTTGTTGTAGATTCAAAAATAATCTAGACACAGTCAATGTACATAATTAAGTTCCTGGTTTGGATGCTACAGAAACTGCAGTACCTTTTCAAATAAGACCAACCACCATTTATTTAAAAACCCTAAATCTCCTCTGTTTTTATCTGTAGATTTGAAATACTATTTTTGCATTTTTAGAACACTTACAACTTACTCAGAATTCAGAAATATTTGATAAAGCATTAGCAAATGTTAAATCAAGATTAGACACACATGAATGTAGATACTAATGCCCTCTTACGCATTACTTCAACAGGCTGGTTTAGAGACAACAGTTAATGTACTTTAAAATAACTAATCAACACCAATTAAAATGTATGGAAATGTTTATGTCAGAAGCTGTCAGAAGGCAGCTAATCTTTTAGCACAGAGAGGGAATCCTCCTTTCTCATCCTTTGAATGAGTCAGATGCCTTAATCTAGGTATTCCCAGACCTCGAGCTGAAACAGGTCAGGCAGCCACTGCTGACCACTGCAGTGTTAAACCGAGACACAGTCAGCTCGGGGCAAGGCAAGTGAAGGCATGTGCTGACACGCTGCACCTTCTGCTGGTTATGGTGTTTACTGGACTGCATGGGCAGATGTTAAATGTGTTAGTAGTTCAGGTGATTTCAGGGAAACCTATGACAAGAATAGAAGAGCAAATTCATATAATTCATGGCTTTGATCACAGCTGCTTTCACAAAAGGGAATACACCACTTTTTGATTTATCTCTGGTTCGGTCTTTTACAACTTTTCCTCAAACCCGCTTGCTTAGAGATGCTTAAAAAGAAGCCCCTCCAAACCTTAGATTCTAGGGTATAATCATTCTGTGAATTCAAACAGAACAACCAAGTAGCAATGTATAGATTTTCCTGATTCTCCACCTAATTGCATTATGCATGGAGTAGTGTGACATATGCAAGCTTGGCCAGACCACACATTGTCTAGTCACTTTTCAGCAGTGACATGATACACAGTGTCATCACTTATGATTTGATACATTGATAATCAAGCTGATAAAATAATCACACATTACTGAAGACAGCTATCAAGAAATCACAGTATTGTCTCTTTCTTTAGTGGATGGAGGCGAAGGCAACCAGTCGATGTGTTAATCAAAGTCACTGGTTTAATTCATTTTTCCAGAACATCTGCAATCTGAAATTCCCTTTAAAAAGTAAATATAGCAAAGGCTCTGTGAACTTCTAATTTTTTCAAGATTACGGGGGTTTATTTACGGTATATACTGTACAACTTAAAATTGCAGTCTCTGGCATCTCTCCAGGTTCTCAGGCATATCATAATATTTAGAAATAACAATTAAAACACCTCAAGATTTTCCAGTACAATACCTTAATTACTCATTTTTCCAAGTACAAAAGCAGTAAAAGCAAATACAAATCAATTTGTTCTGCCAAAGCAGAGTCATATAAACCGCTTTTCAGTGCTCAGCTTATCCAACATAGAAAGCCCTTAGCTACTTTCAAAGCTTACAAAACCAAAAATTCTTCCTATTACATGCACGAGGACAAAAAGACAGCCAGGCTCCTTTTCATTCACAGAACCATTCACAGTTCTTAATTCTGGAAAATATTCTACTAGCAATCCCTTACCATCTGATTTTAATGATCACAACTAGAATTATCATAGATGGTTTAGAACTTTGTAACATAAAACCAATACCTTAAATTAGCCAGACACTCTCCTTAAAACAGATAAGCACATGCTATCTCTGCCAGTTACTTTCCTTAAATCACTAACATTATTTCATTGTCATCTGAATTAAGCCACATGCAACTATAGTATATAGGACAAATGGGATTATAACACAGTGGCTTGGTGAATTTTAATAAACAGTATAATCAGTAGTAACAAAATTATTAAAATAGCATTCAGTGGATCTTTGGGGCATCTACCATCATTAAACTTGAGTTTATAACAACCTGCAATTGTACAAGTCAGAGATCACTTCCATTCTCAAAAGAGAAAATTTGGGTTTGCTTGCCTGGTTTTCTCCATCTTAATTTACTAAATAATGACTTCAGTTGTTCACATTCAGTATTGAGGTTAAGTATAAGAAACTGAAGATCACAAAAATTTTAGCCTTTAGATACTGCAAAGTCAGTTAAGGATATTTGAAGTATTCTAGGTATAAGCTTGTCAAAATCACAAGGTTTAGACAGGAGACTGTGACCACAAAACATTCTGATTGTGTTCTCCAGTTTGTGTTTTTTTTATACATAAGGAAAGCTAATTAATGAGCATGCTTAAGTTACAATGAACAAATGTCCCAAAGGTCCCTACACTCTGGCAATGTCCCTTCAATCATTTAATTTGTATGTTAAAAAGACAACGTGAAAAGTCTTCAAGGCAAGCCTAATCAAAATAAACAGTCCCCCTGTAATAAAAAATGTGACCTGAGATTTGTTAACTGATTTATTAGAATTTAAAAGAAATCGAAACCATACATTGAATTCGAATAGATAATGGGAACAAAGAGGTAATGCAATTGAAGAAAATGTGAAGAGCCTTGTTAATGATGGATCAGAAAAGGCTAAGAAATGACGGAAAGTTCTGTGACAGGTACACTGTCCTGGTGAGCAGAAAACAATTAGATTGGAACTTCAAGTATAGCTTTTGCAACTCTGTAAACTACCAGGAACTACCTTACAAAACACAAAATGTTTCAGAATTGGCTTCTAAAAAAATTAAATCACAGCTAGAAAAATATCAAAATGAGAATAAGCACTGTTTGAAGCAGAACCCCTTTCTGTGCCTCAGATTCCCTATCTGTAACATAAACAATGCTAATCATAATGGTTTCCCTGTATAGCACATTGAAATCTATATAAAAATTTCTAGTAACAGCTTTCCAAAAAGTGAAACCTGAATGTTTAAAAGTATTTGTAGAGAAAGACATTTTTGAATTCTGGAAAAAATATAGAAAATATTTTTTTTCCTTCAGCGGACTATAAAACAGTGATGAATTAAGGAAATTCCCTTTCTTATAGACAATTACATTACTCATGTTTGATGGGTTCAAGTAGCTTTTTTTAAAAACAAAGCAAGGCAATGAATTGCACATCCGAGGAGAATAATAGAAGCTGAGGCTGTCAACAAGTTGTTCCCTGTAAGTGAAAATATCACACAATAGATCAAGAAGAGATTATTAAAATTGTTAGCAATAAAAGCTAACTCCTTGGATTATTGTCAGCAATATTTTTTTTGTCTAAACCCCCAGATTAAAACTTCTGTATTATCGGATCAAAGATGAAGCAGATAGTTCTGGAAATTTACTTAGCACCTATCTGCATGATTTTTAAAAAAATCATCAATAAAGCTAGAGCGTGGGGGGCGCACAGGACAGGATGAAAGAAAGGGCAGTGGACACAGTCTGTGTTCAGGGCAAAAATGTGAGACAAATGCAACCAGGAACCCAGCAACACAAGAAGCTGCCTGCTGACTCGTAACCGCTCTCATACTTTTTTTTATACATTGCATTATGAGCACGCTGTATCCAGCAAATTGCTAGGAACAATTTTTGATGCAGGCTGGACAGAACAATCTGGAAGGTGCTTTGCTGGATCTGCTACTCCCAGTCAAGGATGAACTTGCCATATGCATAATAGTTGATGAAAGCCTTTGCTGAAGTGACCGTGCTGTGAGACAGTAGAGATTTAATACCCTTGGGGAAGGGAGGCAGGAGACTTCAGCATAGCAGACTTTGGCATTGTCAGGGAACTGACAGGTAAGAAGCCAGGGGATGTTGCCAGGCAGGAGAAAGGGGTCCAGGAGAGCTATCTGATCTTCTAGGAGGACAACCTTCACAAAACATTCTCTAATGGACCATTCCAATGTGCTGAATAGGCATGGCAGGTGGCCAAACTGGTTGAATAAGGAATTGCTGACTGAACTGAAAAATAAAAATATGCTGTATGGAAGATAGGAAAGGTGACAGACCACCAACGTGAAATGCAGAAGCATCACCTACATTTGCAGCACTGGCCTTGAAAATAGCAAGGATGTGAAAGGCAGCTGCAAATATTCATATATATCAACTAGATCTGTATAAGCTTCAAATGTACCCCCCGAATCTTTTCCCTAAATGTCATGAAGCATTGTTAAAATTGGCATTAAGACTGATCGTTATCATATGAAGAACACTGGGAAGACAGCGCATGTGGGGATCAGTGTAGTCAAAGGTGCATGCCTCTAAATCCAAGTTAATTTTGTTGGTTTCATTTCCTGGAAAGCAAAATGGGGGAAGAGAGTAATATATACTGTGATCAAATGAATCCAAGTTACTGAATCACATCATAGAATTGAGAAAGATCAAGTGAGTTTTTATACAAGCATACACCTTTTTGATATAAGCAGAAGATTATACAGCCATTTAGATACATTTGAGTCTGGGAAAACTGCAGCTGACTCCACAAGTGAGAAAGGAAAATTTATAACTTGACAATCTGATAGATTTATCTTCTGTAAAGTATTTTTAGACATACTGCCCTAGCTTATCTGAACCATCTTTCTGCCAAATGTTGCCCTGTAAAGACAGCAGAGAACAGACTGAACATTCTTACAGTTCCTTTGGTTCACAGTCTGTTTGTGAGCCTCCAACTCCTAATAAAAGAGCTTTTTATTAATATGTCAAAGCTCAGCTGCTGACAAGCACCGTGTTCTGTCGTAGCTACTAAGATGGTGGTGATCTCTAGCAAAAGGGCAAGGAAACTGCTTCACCTAAATCCACACTAGTGCAATTGATTAAATTAGCATTTCCCACCTCCAACTGGACAAAAATTGAATGTTTCTCTCTTCTAATTGTGCTCTAGACTTTTTTTTCACGTTTGTCTGCAGCAACATTTAAAGGAGAAGTGAGATAACTGAGGGAATAATTTTTGACAACTATCAAAACTAAATATATTTTCAATCTAATTGTTTATGCTTGTTTTCTTATACTTATGTAATGTTAAACTTGCTGTCCTTTTAATGTTTCGTCTCCAAAGTTGTTGCTACAGGCTTTGAAATAGCAGTTAACTGCATTTTGGAATTTAGATGAGCTGTGACCTATTTTATTTTTTTTTCCCCTCAGTGCCAAAAGCACTGCCTTTCAAAACAAGCTGTATCAAACCAAAGATTTGATGAAATTTATCAGGGAAAAGTGTTCACTTCTAATCCATTGATACAAGCACAGTATTGTAGTGCATGATAATGAATACACAGCAGTTCATGAAATGAAATTTGTTTCATTTTCATCACATTCATTTGTGAATTTTGTGGGTGTTTTCCCCACGTACATAATCAACCTTTTGGTAGGTAAGATTATCACTCCCATGTTTCAGACTTCTTAACTACTGTGAAGTGCTGTCCTTGTCCAACAAATATAGATTGTAGATCCTATTCAGAGATAAAAATGGTATTTTTGTTCATTCATTTAAAACAACAAAATTCCACTTTCATTTGCAAGAAATCATTCCTAATTGAGCTCTGCCTTCCAGGCAGAATAATCTGATAATAGTGATGAATTTACATACTCACATAGATTAGCAGACATTACTGTGTATTTTGAAACATTTCTGTGGCTGCACTGGCTCACAGACTGAATTAATGTACCAGTTGAAGGGAAGGTAGGTAAGTATGACTGTATCCAGGAGATGATGCTTTCCTCCAGGATTCCTACTGGCAATTTCCTGTAGCAATTCTCTTTGCATCAGTTTGGCAACTATAAATGTGAGATAACTGTTCTTTTATTCTCCCATCTTGTCTTCTCTGCTCAGATAGTAAGCTCTGCAGGATAGCAATGTGTTCCTATCAATCTATACACTGTGCTAGATCTATCTATATAAATCTATATATACACTGTGTCCAAAAAATCTGTGCTTATTTCAGAGAAGGTGCTGTACTACACTTGCACTTCAACAAAAAGGGGGTAGAAATAAATTAATTGAAATTCTGGAAAAGTATAAGGATTTGATGTATTAAGTGCAACTGTAATACATTAATAAATTTAAGATATAGTTACAAGCATTTCCCATATGGATTCAGTATTTTCAACTAGAATTTTCAGTAAAAGAACATTTTTGCTGAACATTTTTTTCCTCAAAATAGATTTGAGTTTTGTGTAAAAGGGTCTTAGAAAAAAGAAAACAAGGGGGTTTAATATTTGTATTGATATTTATTTAATATTTATAAGCATTTAAAATGAGATCTATATAATTTTCAGATACTGAAGGGCTTTCTATTTTATTAAACAATTTATTCTGCCTTTCTACACTTTGATACATTTATATTTTAAGATATATTAAATTAAAACTCAAATTTGATTTTATTTTCATTTCAGGCTGTTAACTCTGTCTACTTCCTAAATTTTGGCAGTAAATTTTTAAGAACTTGTAAGCATACACAAAAAAAAAAATCTTTCTGCATCTCTCAATGCAAGAATTTGCTTATAAGGAATTATAAGCAATATATTGACCAAAAAACATAATTGACAATTATTTCCTTTTCTGATTTCTGAGCATTTGGTTTCATACCACGGTACAGCTTAAAGTACAGATTTGAATGAGCAGTCATGTGCACAATCAGTTATATAGCCCTATAGAACTTGTTACAAACTTTATTGTACTCATCCCCCAACAACAGCAGATTAAATCTGCACAGATGTTCAGCAGATTAAAAACTTTGGGGGTTATATTAAAGATATTCTGCTGTATTCTATGGGAACTCAATATCTTGTATTAAAGAAAGTATATACAAGCCACAAAAAGGCAGAAAGTACATACCACAGAAATCTGTATCATTACTTGTTCATGAAAGGAAACTAACCTCACAAAAACAGTATATGAAAGAGGGCAGGAATTTAGGTAGCACAGGAATGGCTCTTCAACAGAAATAGTGAAACTCTTATAGACAGATTATGATTAGAGCAAGAAAAGTGCTTAAAGGAGACACTTGTGACACTTTTTGCAATAAGCAAGGGAAGCACTGGTTCCATTATTTCAAAACATATGACCTTCCTCCCTTGGAACTACAGCATTTTTGCCAAGTACTTTTGTTGTTATTCTATCTGCATTAAACAAAAATACATGCTCTAAAGTGTTATATTCATAATTAAGTACTACTTATTTGTAAAAACATAGGACAATTACTTGCATTCTTCTGCATTTCATGAATCTGTCTTTAATAAAACAAAGACAAATGTCCCTACTACATTTTTAGGGAAAGGACTGGGATCTTTAGACAAAGTTTTAAATGTAACACTAAGTAAAAGATCTATTGTATAAATCCAATATACATTTTCTTACAATAAATTTCGTTTAGCTGGAAACTGTATAATCAATGGCCAAGAAAGTTAAGCTTTAGTCTGCGGAATATAGATTCTTAATATCTGCAATAACTATTTCTGTAAAGAGCTTAAATAATATGTACCCCTCTGATTAATCTTATGCCAAAGCTCAGTCAAAAACTTAATTTGCAAAAGCATTTGGCTAACAGCCTGCTTTTCAACCTTTTCAAGAAAACTTAGGAAAGCGGATAAACTTTGGGGGAAAGAAAAATATCACTTGTTCAGATTTTTTGTAGTAATATCTGCTTAACTTGTTAACTAAAAATGTTCAACTGCTTTTTACTCTTACAGAAATTTAGAGTCAACATAGTTATGAAGGCAGTAATTGAAGAAAGTTTTATGAAAGTTAGGTGCCCTAGTTTTTGAATCCTGGAGATAGATACTGCCTTGTTACACCTGAGCAGTGGCAATGATGAAGGAACTGGAAAGCTCAGAGTTAACTGCAAAATTCCAAACTGAGATTGCAAAACTGACACAGAAAAAAGCTCCAGCCAAATACATTTCCTCCCTTGTAGAAAGAACTAAGCAAAGAAATAAATCTATGAAACTTAGTAACTCATTATTTATTTTGAAACAGTAACTCTAATAACATAGTTAATCTTTAAGGACTAATTTCTACTCCTATTGAAAGCATTAGTCTGGAGTAAGACCTCAGGCAATAGTGTCAGAACATGGAGCTTGAAGAAGGGCAATGGATAGGTTTCTTTCATATCAGAATTACTATTACCAAATCAGAAGCCTGTATATATTATTTATCCTTTTATTAACATTGTAATAATGCTATACTCAGTTAAGCTTCAAAGTCACATTAATATGTCTGTCATTTGCCACTGCATTCTTAGTAGGTAATTTGATCCACAAAAAGCAATATTGCACACTAATACAACTAAAAATACAAAGTCTTCAGCTAATACATCAGACTTCTCCTGAAGTGTAGTCCTTTCATCTTTTTTTTTTTTTTTTCATGTGAAACAGGACACTATTGGGCTCTGAGTGGATATAGTAACTGTTACTCTTTTCCAAGTTATAGTGCTGTTCTTTTCTGGCGTGTCATTCTGTCTTCAATTTCATTTAGTTAAAAATGTTTTAAATAGACAAACAAGCGGTTGGGGGGTTCATGCTATTTTCACTGGTCGCCAATATGACTACATGACTTTCAATTATGCTTTAAAAAGTATTTGGCAGATTAGGATTTCTAAAGGCTTTCTATCTTTTTGGTAGGGAAATTCACAGATTGGTGAATTCTCATGTGCACATTATTATGAAGCAGAGTAGGAACCAGAAAAAATTATTATCCTAAAGGACTTTTCACTTCCTAGTACTGTTCATTTTTAGATTACATAAGCTGCTATCATCAGATCAAAATGTCACTGCAGAGATGCACATATCAGGAGACAAAAACAGTCTTCACAAGCTGACAAATCCACTTGTATAACACCTAAGTTTTCTCTCAAAGGAATTACAGAGTGTTATGGAGCTGAGTCTTTTTCTCCATCCCTGCACTGCCTCTGTAATATCTGTGTTTGGAGGTACTCCTTTGCATTGCCACAAAAGCTAAAAAGGAGCAGCAGCAAGGCCAAACATTTCTCACAAAGACCCTCACTTCAGCTTTAGAGCTGTTTCATCTCTGCAGTCAAGCATACCACAATCACACTATAAATGAATGGAGAAAGCCCTGTAAGACACTGTCTACATTACTTTTGCATTTCTGGGATTCCAGACATTACCACTTGGCTACTGTTATCTTTTTCTTTCCAGAAATTTTATAAGGGTTTCTTAGTTGTTAAAAGATTGTACCTCATTATCATAGGATCTTTGAAAGTCATTTAACTTCCACATAAGTTGTGGCCTCCATCTCCAATATGACCTTATTTTTTGGACATTTAACACAGCTGCTCAATTGATGTCAAGCTTGAAGAGCAATCACACTTCTGAATCTGGCCAGCAAGCAGACACCACCAAAATCCCTGGGGAAAGTGCACGTACTCATTTGCAATACTAGATTCATGATGCCTGCATCATTCCACCTGTGCTCCAGGGTTATTGGATGCCAACACACCCTTTCTGAAGACATTGTGCTACATTCCAGTAAATCAGGGTTTGATCAATTTTCAGCACAGGCAGGGTGATTGTAAACCTCTCCGGAAAAGGTTGTGAGGACAAACTGCATCCTAGCACTCCACAACACCTTTGAGTAAAGGCCGCATTCTGAATTTAAAAACAAACCACAAAGAAGAAAGAAAAATACAAAATAACAACAGTCAGACACACCAGGAGATATTGCAGTAGTCTGTTCTTTGATTTTCAGCTACGTTGATCTTAGATAGGCTGCCAAACCATCAGTAATGAGATATAAGAAGAAACATGTGGAGAAAAGATATCTGTAATAAATATGGATCCTCAATGCTAGAAAACACTACAAATCATACAGGGTAAAAAGAAAAATACAAAGCCTTCCTCTTTTATTGCTAGCAATCAATGTACTTTACTAAAATAAGTAATCTACCCTATTTTTTACATGTCCAGATTTTCATCATTTCCAATATATGTGAGATACTGAGATGAGCTGTAGAATTTTCATATAGTTTAGGTGAAAATCAGTGATCCTAAGCAAAGTGCAATTATTTAGAACTGATGGAGATCTGGTATTTTCCAGCCCCCAGTTATATGATTTATCATCTTCCATTTGCAGTGTAACATAATAGTCCCATTATAATCCATGGCTAAAGTCTTAACAGACTTTACAGTAGGAAAGAATTATGGTTTCTGTTTTCAGATAATTTACATAATAATACCAGTAATATTACACCCAAATTTCCACTTCTCATTAAAAAACAATCCTATGAGAACAACTACCTCTTACACATGCCATTAAAAAGCATTGTAACATAGAATCATAGAGTCATATAGGTTGGAAAAGACCTCTAAGGTCATAAAGTCCAACCATTAACCCAGCACTACCAAGTCCACAACTAAACCATGCCTCTGAGCACCACATCTACATATTCTTTAAACACCTCTGGGAATGATGATTCCACCACCTCCCTGGGCAGCCTGTCCCAGTGCTCAACCACCTTGTCAGTGAATAAATTTTTCCTGATACCAAATCTAAACCTGCCCTGGCATAGCTTGAGGCCATTTCCTCTTATCCTATTGCTTGTTATCTGGGAGAAGAGATTAGCATCCATCTGCCTACAACCTCCTTTCAGGTAGCTGCAGAGTGAGACCGTCTTCTCTGAGCCTCCTTTTCTGCAGGCTGAACACCCCAGTTCCCTCAGCCGCCCCTCACAACACTTGTGCCCCAGCCCCTTCCCCAGTGCTCCAGCCCCTCAGTGTCCCTCCTGCAGCGAGGGGCCCAAACCTGAACACAGGATTCCAGGTGTGACCTCACTGGTGTCAAGTACAAGGGGACTATCTGTTCTGCTGGCCACACTATTTTGGATACAAGCCAGGATGCCGTTGGCTCACATAACACACGTAATATAGAATAAACTTTACAGCTTCTGCAATCTTTTTTAGCATAATATGGACATCAGTGTTTTGTAGTAAAAGTGGTAAAAATACAGTTATGATCATCCAAAAATGAAACAGGTCCATCAAAAGAAATTTAGTTTGAATGCGGAGAATAATAATAATTCTATATCTGCCTCCAGCCCCTATGTATTCCATAAGACCTGCAGCTGTTTTTCAGTGCAGTAGCAGTAAACGGGGAAGAAAAATATCCAATGAAAACAGTTTTCATAAAGACCTTGCATTTCAGCAGTTTCTGCTCAAGTCCCATATAACTCTGAACAGGCTCTCAAAGATAGAATTTTTAAAAGAGAACTGTAAATAAAATTTTAGTTAACTTGTTGATTCCTGTCCATACTCCCTCCTGCTTCTGAAAGCTTTCCCAACTTGCCACACCAAATTTATACCTGCATCCTGGACATATTACCTCCAGATATACATCTTGCAATATGCAACTTGAACACACTGTCCATGTGTTTGCTTTGCATACTAAGCCACAACTGTTCTATTTATCTACATTTTTAGAAGTTTTAACAAGTATATCATATGAACAATCCTCTGTTAAATCTTGTACCTACTATGTTGTTCAGTATGAAGTATTTATGTAATTTGGATTATTCTTAGAATTTATGTATCAAACTGATTGCAAAACTGAATAGATGTCTCTGTCAGCTGAGACACAGCCTGTGAAATGAAAATTCAGGTGGGCAAATCTTCCAAACAGATGCATAGGCAAGAAGAATGAAATTGCAAGTCACCATCATAAAAGGAACAAAGACTTCAGTTTCTGTACCATCTTGGGAAGATATAAGAAAAAAGCCAAAGGGAAGCTAGATGGAAATTTTAGCAAAAAATTTTAACACAAGGTGGGAATATATGGCAAGAAGTGCAAGCCAAGGCAAGATAAGGATGGTAGTAAAAAAAGATAAAATATGGCAATAAAATTAGTCAGAACTTCAGGAGTTAAAAAACAGTGGAACTACAGCAAATAGAAATGCCACTGTATGCCAACACATATACAGAAAATTAACAACTTCTGAGGATTTGAACAAGACACTAGGAAGAATGGAGAAAAAGAGTGTTAAATAAATGAGAAATCAGTAAATCCAGATGTTTGAAGAAATATTAGCCTCAAATGTTTAATCCCCATCTGAAGTAACTGTTTATTATAGAAAATATAACAAGTCCTCCTTTGATTACCTTCCTATCCTCAATCTGCAGTGATTCTTGCATAATATAGACTTATTTAGGGAAGTTTTTTTACTCAAGTGGTTCTGAGGTTTTGTTTTGCAGCAACTAGGGATCATGGCCAGTATGATCTCTTTAGTGCCAAGTCCTACATTTGCAGAATGGTTGCTGGAAGAATTATGTCCCTAGCAGACGCATGGCACTTGGAAGTTAACAGTCCCATTACTGCGGCTGAAAGTAACTATTGCAGGACTGCATCGTCACTCAGGCCAGTTACGTAGACAGCAAAGTAATCTGAATCACTAAATGAGAGCATTTTGAAGAGGAATGAGACTTTGATTTTTAACTGATATTTAGCTGAAAGCCAGTGCAGGAACAGTAGACAGAGTCTTAAATACCATTTTGAATGAGTTTTATCTTCTGATCAAAGCAAGCATTTTGCTCTCTATAGGTAGAGGTTTAATTTCCACATACACTGCAATAATCAACCCAGAAAGCCACAGAGCTACAGGTTTCCTATGTGATAACACACAGCCAGAGCAGGATCCAAATTCTGGAAAGATGCTGGAGACCTGGCAGGACTTTTGTCATTTTTGAGAAGTGAGAGCCATTAAAAGTATATCTTTTCCATTAAGAAATGAAATATCATAGTGGTTTCAAAATTTTAATTGTATGACCATAACAAGATTTGCATCTTTCAACTCCTGACATTTCCTTTTCTGCTTTCTTGCTTCCCTTCTTGTTCTCCAGTCAAAAAGAAATAAAAAAGGTAAGAAGAAAAGTGAGAAGCAAGAAAAGAAGAGAAACAATACTGCTATTTCAGGGGGTAGTTATTTTTATATGTTTTATAAGGTGTTTTAACCCTCACTGGTATTTTAGTATAAGTATACAATTAAAGGGATAAACATTTCCCATTTCACTCCAATTTCACAGTCTGAAAGATCTGACAAAATCAATCTCATTTCTTTCCCTACTAGATAATGACACTTTTTTTTTTTTTAAAGTGCAAAAAATAAAGCCAGTTCTCAGAACTTGGAGGAAAGTATATATGTTCTATGGACAATGTCTATCCCCATGTCAGCACGGACAAAATGAAAACTGTCCTAGGATATTTTCATCCTGTAAAAACATACTGATAAATGTGAATGTGTCCAAGACAGAAACAAAATCTTTATTGCCTACCTAACAGTAACTAAATCTAGTTGTAAATGGGATTGAGGAGTCCACTGAAACAACAGCTATTGCTAGTAATCATACTGGTTAAAACAGCCTTAGGAAAACTAATATCTACTACCAAAAAAACATTTATAAAAAAGGTATGATATCTGGAGCTGAATGAATAATTCATAACGAGTGATTTAATTAGCTAACTTGGTTGATTCTTTCTGCCTGAGATTTGTCCAGGAACAGATTGCTATTTTCACACATTTGTTTCTCATTCAGAAGAATTTTTCTTAGTTGATCTATGGGTGAGTAGCTGTTTGTTAAAAACTCATCATAAATAAGAAACCATTTCTCATGAATTCAAATTACCTTGGCTTAGCTCTTTGTGGAAAAAGCATTTGGTTTCCTTTTTGAGGGAGTAATTTTAGAACTGTGGGGTGTGTACTGATATGAACGTCAAGTAAGATTTTATATTTGGCACTACTCTTAACAGTGTCTGTATTGGACACACTTCTATAAACAATACAGTAACTGCATAGAAATGGATGCCTAAATAACTAGACATCAGTTACAAAAAATAAGCAAATTGTATAATCACACTTACATCCAAAAAAGACCAGCCACCTGATTTTCATTATTACAGTTTCTGCCCTTTTTAAACACTGTTCACAACGCATAGGTAAGAGTTCAGAAGCAGCCCCTGCTGATGACCTACATGGCTCTGTGTCAGTCATATTCTGTGGGGACAACTAAAAAGGAGATGTGACAGGGAGGGAACTGGCTGGGCTTGAAGCATGGAAGGCGACTTAGCATGGCTAGCCCTACTCTCATCAGCCATACTGGCATGGTCAAACAATCTGGCTGGGATTTTCTAACTCATTCCCAAACATACTGCCTTATTAAGATATCAATGTGAGATGACAAGACTTCACAGGCAGATTAAAGATTAATCTTTTGCAGGCATATACATGTGCATTTGTTCAATAGTCCCTGAGACCTGCTCAGTATATATATATCAGCACTTGTAACTAGTCACACAGACTTTCGCTCTGCTGGAAAGACTTCATCCATGCTAAGCTGGGATGTACCATTGTCACACAATGCTCAAGAAAACAGAATAAATGTTAACAATGTTGCAATACACATGACTACAGCATACAGAGTAATTCAGTCTGAGGCCCTGCAATTATGTATAAGTAATTTAATTAAGTTGTCATGAATATGACTGTAAGCAATGTTAGATCTATATAAATATGTAAGCAGAATCAGAGACATATCCTGGAAAATAAAGTAGGCCACTTGCATTTTCATCAGCCGTAATCTTACACCAAGCTCACTAAAGATTCTACCTTTATATGTGAATTTGACATGGATTACTTCACTGATAGGGAAATACATTTGCCTGAAATACAATCCCAAAAGAATCAAAACAATTCCATGATGCAAATCAGTGAATAAATATTTCTTACTTATGTGTATTTCTTACTTATATGTAAGTCATGACATTGTGAAGGGAGCCTGCCTTTTCCAGATTGTCCTTCCCTTCCTTTTTAAAATAAATTTAAAAATATTTACTTACAGAGGTGTTCTGTGTCCTGCCAGCTATAAAACAAGACATCTTGGTAGAATGTTATGCTCTGGAAGCTGTAGGAACTAAATACATCCTCCTCTTAAGTCTACAAAATCAATTTATACATGAGGCAATACCAAATGAAAGCATGAGAATTGGTAGATTTAACTAGCAGAAATGAAATATTTGCTTTTGAAGTACACTGGATTTAAGAAATAGTCTGTGTTAACTTTGTAACAGTTATGATATGCTTTAAAATAAGACTGCAAACAATTTTCCAATATATTTAGACAGAAAAAAAACTTCTTTATTTTACTTCTATGCATAATCATGAAGGCAATAGATAGTATGTTTTTTCTACTGTGCTGTAATTTTCTTACACAGCAGAAGAGAGACCAAAAATAAAGGTTGTGTAGATTTAATCCCTGAACTATATCCAACAGAAACAATGACAACAGAGAAAAATACCATCCGTTTCTTTTGTAAAATAGTAGTTCTTCAAATTTCATGTAACATAAAGCACTAAAGATGCTTCTGTAATACGCCACTAATTCTTCTCAAAAAAAAATAGCTTATAATGTAGAATTAAATTACTTAGGGTGTATCATCCAACTGGAAGACAAAACTGGGACTGAAGTTTCAGAAAGTGACATCTCACCTACAGACTCTGACAGAGCCCTCCCTCGTCCAGCATCTAAAACATAAGGGCTACATCAAATGATTCCTTGTACTGCAATTTTCTGGCTGACCTCAGTGTGGACTTTGCCAGATAACCGAATGTGGTGGAGAAAAAAAAAAAAAAGAAATAACTGTTAAAACACAGCTATACAATGACAGCACTGAGACAACGGCTCCAATTAAGATTTCTGCCAAAATACTCCTCAAAGAGGTTGGATAATTTGCTAGAATGATTGCTGCCCCCTTAGCAAGTTCAATCTTCTTTTACAATCCAAAACAAAGGCACATCAGCATATGGTATAAATCTGTATTATGTGTGCAATTCCCATCATTAAAAAAGTGGACTGGCTTCTGCAGTGACTGAGAATTAATGACCTTTATGGACAGGTTTTTCTTTACTGCTGGTTTGCCTAGTTTAGGCCTGACACACTTCAGAACTACAGTGATCAAAAGCCATATCTAAAATACCTCCTTTTCTTCTCTGGAAGAGAACCTTCTAGTTCTCTTCAAATCTCAGCTGCTAGCACAGGCACTGCTGAGCAGACTAATATATAAAGCCATCAAAGAAACAAAACAAAAAACCACTTCAGATATCCAAAAGAACACTCATCCCCTCAACAACAGCTTATCTAAATACCACACATGTAAGAAGCTTCTCCCTAACTGACGTAATTTAAGGTCCATAGCAACATTTTGTTAGTAGTGTTTCCTTCTTTCCTTTTTTTAGTAGCTACAGCAATTAAACTCCATCCTGACTGACACTGGCCTTCTTTAACTCTTCAGGGTAAAAACTTGTGATGATCTTTCCCTCGCTTTTTTGTCTAGTCAAAGGTTCTCTGTGCATGGCTAATAGCTTCCTCTATCATTAGAAAGATACCTTTATGTAGCCTTTTTTGTTAAAGAAGTAACAATTTCTTTATTTAACACAGCCCCCACCCCATAAGCAACTTCTTATACCTTTAGAAATTTTCAGGTTTACACAATCCCAAGGCTAGAAAGAAGGCAGACATTTGAAGGCTGTGATTATATGTCTTTGTAAACACACGGAACATAACAGATAGTGTGGTTGCAAAATACTTCTACGTTTTAGAAAATAGATACTTTACAGCAGAATTTTTTACTTCAGCATTATTACTTCATATTATTTACTTCAGCATAATTAGAACTGTGAAACCCACATTATTTAACAAAGGGCTTAGTGACTTGTTAAAAAAATTTATCCAAGTGAGTTTGGCATTGTTTGAATTACTTTTCCTTCAATAAAAGATATTAATAAAGTCAGGAAGATTCTTCCCCTATTTAGTCTTTTATACATAAGACTTAGACAAGTTTGGCTACAATTTACATCATTTTAAGGATATACTTAAATCCAGTATTATATATGGAGAACTACACACCTACCAAGTCAACCTGTTATGGATAGGACAGCTGAAGGTTTTGTTTCTTTTAAAACATGTTTTCGTTTGTTTCTATAAACATCATGCACCGACACTCATCACACTACCTTTTTGCTTCTTGTTTGCAGCCTCCTGAAAGCCTCAGAAAGCAAATCATATCCTTTTGATTGCAGAGGCAGTATGGAATTTTTTTCATCTCTCAAATCTGTGCAAAATCTCAGCATGTCCCAGTTTCTTTCTGGTAGTGAAGGTATGCAGGGCACTCTGTAGCCTACCCTTTTTTCATGGCACCAAACTGGCACTCCTGAAAGCCAACTCTGTGTGAAAAGCATCATGACAAGTTCTGTTTGTATCTGCTTTTTGTACAGACGTTTCTCTATCTGGACAACATCTGTTTAGTTCATGCCTTTAGTTGACATTTCCATCTTAACACTATTCATTTTCTGAGTTTCAAAGGTCTAATTGTAAGGCTGTGATTCAGGTGGAGCCTGGCCCTTTTCTGACTGAGGCTAATGCCTGACAAGCAACCAGATAACCTCTGGAGGACTCTTCTAACCTCAGCCATTCTGTGATTCTACAATAAGGACTAGGTTTTGCAGCACTAATTCAGAATATTCTGTATGATAATTCCAAAGCGCTACAATGTCACAGCACTATCCAAACTAGCCGGCTGCAACAAGACTTTTATCAACACATACCAGGTTAACTTCAATAAGTAGCTCCTACACCTTGCCCCAGCACATAAAGTTTCAACAGCTTGCCTACTGTCCATGCTGTTTCTTCATCCTCTTCAGGCCAGTCCACCCTGCTTCTTGCCTCTGGTGCATCTACCTCAGGGGACCCTTCTCCCAGGGCCTCTCCTACATCCAGGGTGCACACTCTCTCTCCTCCCTCTGCTTCTTCCAGGTCCCTTCTTCATCCAGTGTTCCTCTTCCATACCCCTTAGAGCTATTTAACTACTTAGCAGGAACCAGCCACAGCACACACATCAGCCAACCCACCACCCCTGAAGCCAGCCCACAGCTGTATATTATCAAAACAGCATATCAATGCCCTCCTGGTGTCTGTCACAGCCATATGTTGATACAGAAGTGCTTTTGCCATTTTAGGTTATGCTATGCAGGGTAGGTAGTGTTATGACAGCTGAAAAGGTTCTCCTGTCAGCCTATGCTGCATCTCCAGCAGGAGCTTATGCCAACATGGCTATGCTAGCATTAGCTTTGTAATGTAGATGTGTTCTGAAATATCAGTGGAGTGTGATGCCTGGAAATGGAAAGCCTCTGGAAGCTGGTACTGTTGTTGGTAGAAAAGGGATGTTTTGTGTTGTAAATAAAACTAATTCTTTCTCAGAAAATGTGGAGCCATGAAAATGTTGTTGCAGAATATGGTGATGCAAGCCCTTTGAGAAACTCTGCATTGTGCAGTTTCATCCAGATACCCTGCCTTGCTACAGGAACAAGCTCATTTTGGAAGGTATGTAGCATTTAGATGCCTACTACTTTGAACACTAAGGCAGAGGTATTTGCACCAGATGGCCTTCTTCCAAAGTCCTCAAGAAGACTATAATTTGGCAGCTGTCCGCATTTCCAGCTTTTTTACATCTTCAGATCTCTTTAAAAACTGGAAAGGATTCTGGTAATATTTTCATATCATGACAAGAAAAAAAAAAGAATAAGGAAGGAATTGTAATTCATTATATTTCACCATAAGCATGGGGAAACCATGTCTGAAATGCTGTTCACTAGAAAATTCAAAAGCAGATTAGTAAATTACATAAGCATTGATATTGAAAATACTAATAAAAATTACACAGAAAGTCAGCTACCAGTACATAGCAAATGACATAACGCCTTTACAGCTGCGATATGAAATACATGCATGCTAGAAAAATATATTTGAAATTACAGTACTCATGAAGTTGCTTTCTTAGTCCTATAACAGACAGTCATAGAAGTTTGGGAGATACATAGGTAGTATTGCAAAGTGTTTTCTTTTACAGAAGTGGGAATACGAAGTTTCATCTGAAGTTTAAATTATGACAAAGACACTAAAATTCCTGAGGCAAGACAAAAGGAGATGAAAACTATTTCTTTCAGCCAGGCAACTTTCCCATCCTCAACAAACAAGGCAAATACATGACAATCTATGCCATGTAGTTCACACTACTGTGAGCCAATTATCTTTTCAAAGGGTGTATGAAGAATGTGGAAAATTGGAGGCCTATTTCAGTGTAAAAGCATTTAAAGGTTGAAAGCTTGTCTGCTTGTGCTGAAATGGAGCAACAGGCTTATGGCCTAGCTTCAGTAGACAAAAGTGATGAAGTAGCAATGTCCCATATACAAGAAAAAGTAACCTCATCTGAATGCATGCTAGGGAATATACTTTGCATTGTCTGACAATTTGCATTATCTACAAATACTGAAATCCCTTCGCTTTTGCAAATCCCATCTCTTTGGATCATATACAGAAAAGACTCAATATGGGAAACAACCTGAAGTCATAGCAAAGGTGGTGCAACCAGCGTGCCTTACCTTGTTAAATAATGTACAGAGTGGAAGAGTAGTTTATTTTTTAAGAGGTTTATTTCCACAGCATGTACTTTATTGAGCACTTTACCCTCTTTCTTTATGCTACTGTATGCCTGCCTTTGCTACAATATGCTGTACAATCCTAAAGTACATGTGATGCAATTTGATGGGGGGGTGGGGCAGGCAGCTGAATCAGACTATCAAGAATATCAAGATTTAGGAGTCCACAGACAAAGCAATTGAACCTGAAATTCCATCGAGTTTCCCTGTCTGGTAAAATACCCATTTCTTTCAACTAATCACACAATGCACTTAAATGAAAGAAAGATAGAAACTTATTAAAAAGAAAATTGTACTTCCAATTCTACTTACAGATGCAAAGTAAAGATAAATTATTTCAGTCATTTCTCCATGACCATCCAATATACCACACTTCTAATGAGGACACAACTTGTATGCTACAATCCTTTTACTGGCAGCTGCTATAGGTGCAGAAGCCCAAGAGGATGACACATACTACAGTATATAGCTGTATGGAGATAATAAGCTTTTCTAAAAGTATTTATGATATTCTTCTTGCAGGTTAATTTTTCAGTGAATGAATACATAATATTTAGCACTTTGTAGACTACACATACATACACAATTCAAAGTACAAGACCTCTTTGCAAGACATTCCTAGACACTGTGCTAACTCAGAACACTTACCACTGTGTTCATTGTGTACCAATGTGCACCGTTCTCACGGTGCAATTGACAGCACTTCACAACTTATGATCTTATAAGATAAAGGAGAAAGTAACTGGATGACTGGTGCCTTATTTGGCCCTGTCTATACACAAGGACAGCATGTTTTGCTCTTCATTCATTTCATGCTATGAGTAATTATAAAGAAAAGCATTTGTATAACTGTTCTTACACCAGAGCAAATCTTTGCTTCTCTGTGATGCAGTATAACAGCGATTTAGCTTTAGTAGTCAATGCCAAATGTCCTGAAATCCTGTTTATTCTAGCTGGTGGTCTTGGAGCCAGCCTCATCCTCTAGGCACTACTACTAGGTTATGGTCTACTGTTATTAGGCAATTATTTCTTATCTTAGCCAGGCTGCATAATATCAGGTTATCAGATAAACAAACATCAAAAATCGGTGAAAATTACATTAAATATATCACATAAAGGTGCTGGCAGTCTGTGGGTTTATACAGGATTTAATGCTAGATCTACTTAAATGAAATATGTAAGTTTCTGCATGTAGAGCAGGAAACTACAGGAACCCAGGGGAAGGAGAGAAAACCACTGACAACAACATTATTGGCTAACATGCAGGATAAGTCCCAAAGACCTGTGATCAAGGCAAGGAAGTACTTTGTTTCTCTTAAAAGGGTCTTTTACGCAGAGAGGTACAGAAGTCATGTACTTTAAACCAATAAAGCTGCATTTTACATGTAGGGAATATAAATTAAGGTAAAACCTTGTTACAAAAAGAAAAATCTTAGAAGAAATTCTCTAGGTGACATCTTACAGCACTGAAGATCATGATGAATAAGTACTATGTTTCCACTGTCATTCTAGTTGCTTAGTTTTTGTTGCTATTTCCCTGCTGGATCCATTGAAGTGGTATATTGTGAAGAAAAAATCTTTATGAGATCAGATGCTCTTTATGCAGTACTAGCAATATGTGTAATTTTTATTCTTTAGGGTTTTTTTTAATGATGAAAAAATACTATCTAATGTGATAATTAACATGTGGCTAAAGATTTAATGCTAAATGTTCCAGCTCTACTTGGCTCTCTGGTTTCCTATGTAGATATGCAATTCTCCACTTCCTATGGATTTCTGGATGAACTGTATTTAGAAAAAGTTATCTAGTTGGAGGAATTGAATGTGAAGAATAAGTTTACCTAAATTCCATGTCTGGTTACATATCTGAGTATTCATTATGCTGAACTGTTCTTGACAATTTTTATAGGCAGGCTATATAATTTTTCTGCTGTTAGTGGCAGCTTTGGGGACTACCTGCTTGCTAAACACTGGTAATATGAATAACCAGTGCTTGTTCATTTGAGCTGTATTTTACATTTTTAAAGCAAAAGATAAAAGATTGCATCAATATAAACTATTACCATAGGCTTTATTTACTGCACTTAATCTGTTTCCATCTACACTACATTGCAGGGATTTCCATCTCCCAGTATGAATAATGATGGGCAAAGATGGAAGTTGACAAATTTAACTAAATCATGACAGTTTGCAGGCTGCAGCTCTTACTGGCACTGGAGAAAGCTGGGATCTTAGCACTGGAACTGAGTTTTGGGAAGATAAGGGGAGGACATACTGGATGGGAGTAAGTCAATTTAAGTATGATTATTCTAACACAGTATCTTCTGCAAAATTTCAGAACATCTTATACTGGTTTTGATGTGCATACAACTTAAGCCACACAGCCATCAGAAGCTGGATATACACACTCAGTCCCACTGTCAGTGTCAGCAGAGCCAAAGTTTGTAGAACAAAAGAACTGTATCAAAAGCTCTGAGATCCTCAACCACAAAGATAAGCTTTTGAGATGCCCATGATGGATGAAAGTCTTAATTCAGACAATGTACCTACTGCTTCATTTCTGGGTCACAGGAGAAACCTGTAAGTTATGAATGACTACCCTGGGGGCCCTTTTATTTCTTCATAATGGCCAACAATATAAGTGTTAAATGTAAACTTAAATTTCTCTGAAAGTAGTAAATATTGTTCTTTTAAAAAATGTCATGGTATATACCACTGATATGCATGAACTTTACACTGTCAACTACTTTTTACTAGATTACACTCAAATACTTAAACATATCTAAGATGGTCCAGTTGTGGAATTCCTACGCAAACCCACCTCCATTTCAGCATTCTCCATCATCAGCATTCCAGTTCAGCCTCAATAGGCAAGTTCTGAATGCTCTGATACAAATAAAAACTAACGGCCAACTTTACACATCCTGAAAACAGAGTCTAAATGAAAAGTGTTAATTCTAGAAAGAAAATCTAGAAAACAAGTTCTAAAGAAAAGCATTTGTTATAGTCATGTCTGGAAAGCATGCTAGGCGTTTCAAGAAAATGCCAGCAGGCAAACTATAAACACAAATCACCTTATACAATAATAATTCCTGGTTTTATTTGCTTGTAGTTTAAATATACTTGTACAAATTTCCAAGTGTTTTCTATTGTGAACATTTGGAAGGAAGCTAATAGTGTGACACAAAGGGATATGCAGGCAGGCTCATCAAGGTACTTTAACCAAGTGGAACTGGCTAAATATTCATAATATTTACTGATCCGTAATTTTTGCTAGCCCTAAAAGATCCAGTCATAGGATTTGGGATTTTTAAAATGTTTTTAATCATTCTTACTAAATTATTTGTCTAAAAAAAACAGTGATGGCTCAATGGACTGAGCATTGTGATTCACGCTGTTTCTATTGAACTAGCAAATTCATGTAACATTTTAATTTTTCATCCTAATTAATGTTTTCAGCATACAAAACAAACTTAGCAAAAAGCAAACTAGAAACTGTTTACACATATGTACTATGGTTTTTAGTGACCAGATCTACCAATATCAGCATCTTGGGTAGAACCTAATCTTTACATATAACCTATTTATGTAGATAAGTGTACAAGCTATTTGTCCACAGTTTCCAAATCTCTCCTTACCTGGCCTGCTGGGTGGCCAGAAATCCATTGTTTGCTGCCTGAAAGTTGCAGGGCAGTGAAATATTACTAAAATAATTAACTTGTCTCTGAAAATAAGAAGATTGTCAATTCCTATGCAGATTTGTTGGCCCATGGTGACATATTCCAAGTTTTTTGTATTGGAGTGCACTTTAATTTGGATTAAACTTGGCAGTACAAAGACCTTCCCAAACTGTCCCAAGCCTGGCCAGCATGGGCTGTTCACATGGCATCCCTACTGCTCACCTCTATCAGGTTCTTAAGGAAAGATACTAAAAGCACATGGCAGAGCACACAGGGTGCTGCCAAATCGCTGCTATTCTTATGGCACGCTATATACCACAGCACATCCTTTGGAAGTCACTGGCACATGGGCTACATTTACCTTTTGAAATTTTGCACTTGCTACAGCAAAGCGACAGCTTTGAGCAGGTCACTGGAAGCTATCAGCTTTTAAATATAAACCAATAATAAATTACAGCCTAAATCTGGGTATACATATATGCAATATTCTTACAAATGGAAACTGACATGATTTAATGTCCACAGATCTATGAAAAAAAGGGAAGCAACAGTATATCTGAATCAATTTGCAATATTATTTTTTCTAAATACAGCCACAGATATGTTTTCTTAGTATTTCATCAGAAAAGACATGACACTTGCATTTAGAGTTAATAGCTGATGCTCTATGTAGAACACATCTTACAGAAAACATTTCAGAAAAATGCTGTGTGTCCTTCAAAATGCTAATAATTTTTTCCACTGATCTATTTTTTCCTAAACACAAAGCATTTGGATTATAAAGATGACTTGGCAGTCCTTCCTCCTAGAGTTGATGGTTTTTTATAATTAATTTTTTTAACCAAGATAACTTTTTTTAAAGTACAGATAAGGTGATTAATAGGAACTCTGAAAAACTGATACTCTGTTCATGCGCATAAACTCAGAGGAAGGCCAAGTAAATGATCAAGCACAATCAAGACCTAATGATAGCCCAGGCTTCCACTTGCATCTGGACTTTCAGAAACTTAATGCAAGTGAACCAGGAACTCATAAAATGAGGCAAAATGGCTCTGCTGAACCAGACTTGTTAGCAGAGAAGTCAGGTGGAACAAATTTTATTAGGTCAGCACATAGTGGCAGCATTTGTAAAATGGGACAACTGATAAGGCTGATGTCTCTGATGAAGGACTAGTGTCCCCTTAGTGTGAGGTGACAACTTTTCAAGACTGGGAAGAAATATGGCATACCTGCTGGCACAAACCTTGAACTAGGCAGACCTGGCCTGAAGGCAGCTAAGGAGAATCTGATTTCATGGTAGAAGCAGCCTAACTGAAATCATAAGGGAGTCCTGTGTAAGTGAACAGTACTGGGAAGTAACCAAGCCAGCACAAACTGTGCAAGCTGTCATCCATTTTTTTTAGCCTTGCTGATTTCTTTTTATGAGAGCAGTTATTTACCTCCCACTCCTCAATAAGGTATTCATCTTCCCAGTAACTACTAACTAGTTTGAAATTGAGAAGAAAACATTTGTTCTTTGGATTTAGAGGTGAAGTTCCTAACACAGGAAAGTTTCTGGCTCAGGATTAAAAACCAATATGTTTTATTTTTAAGAAAGGAACTGCTAGACATAATACTTGAATTGATTCTTCTTTTTTGCTAATGACACCTAACAAAGAAGGGTATACATTATGGCTGGTCTGGTTTCTTTTTAGAGGAGGTTGCCAAACTCACCTCCCATATTTATAGAAATCAGTTTCACTGGTGTGATTCTGTGTAATCTGCTTTGGAAAACTAGCAGTCCATCTAGTTTAACTGAAACTGACAGTCAGAAGCTGTTTAGATAGGGTTTCAGGACCAGTATTCCACTATGGCAAGTTGACATTTTGCAAATCACTTTTGCATATGGCTGTTAATTCACTTGAGTATACAATCTTGCTACATTTTATGTACATTTTACTACATTTTACATTTTTATAAACCTAAAGTGTACAGTGTATTTCAGAGACAGAAAAACAGAGCACAGTTTTGATATACCTTCTTCAGTCTTATTCAGGAAAGACTGAAAAAAGCATTATTGGAGAAAAAAGGTCAGATTCTGGAGCTGCACATCCTGAGGGTATACCATTCTATGATTTTAACGTAGTAGTATACCGAGATGGTGCCTTCTCTCCATCATAATTTTTTATTCTCCATATCTTTGATAACTGTCATACTGGTGCATGGACAGAAGTGATCCTGGAGTCTGAAGTCTGATCACTCTGTAGTTAGACTTGGGATTTCAGTGAAGATTTCCACATTATTCTTAGGCACCACTGGTACGCATCACAAACCATTTAGCAAACCAAGTAAAAAGGTTACCTACAGATCTACCTAATGAAGCAACAGTTCATTTCTTTGTCCTAGAGAGTGTTGCAGTAGTCATTTAATTTACAGAAACTGAACCTGAGCTGACTTTGAGGTAAAATGTAGAACCCACACAAGCGTGAGTCATCATTGTTTTTGTAATATTTGGGAAAGCTCAGCCTCACTGTTTTGTGAATTAGACCAGGAAAGCAGAGACCAAATGTCTTGGATCTTACTACAGGGCAGATGTAGAGAAGGTTAGAATCTGAGAGAGATGAAGAGGAAAGGAGAGGCAAGGTAAAAATGACCTTTTAGAGTTGGAGGGAAGCTGGATTTGTAACTTTTGAAAACAGGAAAAATAGGAAAATAAAATCCTGTTTTAAGGTTTGCAAGGGAAATGGATGATCATTTAACACTATGCAATATGTGTTTGGTTCCTGCTGTCTGATTTATAAAACATGCTTGCAGTGTGATTCTCCTCCTTTTGGTGGAGAAATCAAAGCCTCTTTCATAACTCTAGGAGAGAAACACTGTTTAAATAAGCCAGACTCACTGCTGGAAGCTGTCCAAAGAACCTGTGATAGATCTCTGTAACAAAGACATAACTGAATCACTAACAGAAGAAAGAGTAAAGTGGAACCTTAGCATTCCTGCAAACAAATTTCCTATTAGTTGTTTTTCATTAACTTTCAGTATATTGACAGATAAACAACCTTTGCTGTTCCTTTAAGACAAAAAATACTTTAAGTAGCTTCCTATTTCTACATTTTAGCAGACAGAAAACATCCTACTGAGTATTGATTTTATTGGATGGCAGGATTAAAACCTACTTTCAGATGGAAGTAAGGAATGTGAGCTTGCAGGCACATGCAGGACCCATTTGACAGAATGACGCGATGGATACGTCCTTTGGTTGCTATGGTGATGGCTCATCTGCTTATATGTCCAAGAAACAGGGCTTTTCATTATTTCCTCTAAGAAGAAAAACTGCTAACTCATAATAACAAAGTTATTTGGGTTTGCACTAAAGCACGGCTAATACAAATACCATTATGTGGTTTTAATTTGGGCATGAAATTAATATCCTAAAGCAAATAATATGAACACATAACTTTCCTATCCTCTGTCTAGTTACTCCCATAGCATTTTTCACCACAGCAACTGTTTACCTCTTCTGCGAGCCTCCACTATATCTGCAATAAATTGGATTTCTGGAATAACTGACATGAGGTCCCAGAATGCTGTTGTAACTTTAAAAAAAAATATTTCACAGTAGGATTTAATTTTTGTTTTTACCCAAGTCAATCAGATATTAGAGCTGGGTGGATTTTACCAGCACTTTCTATTGATAGTTTCCTGAATATTTAAGTGATTTCTGTTCAGCTGTAGCCATATTCTATTTCTATTTGTTTTCTTCAGTTACCCTCTGACCAGTGTCTATTAGTGGCCATGTTTACAAGAAGCTCATATGAAAAAGGCAGCTGAAACTTCTGAAAATAACACTTTAATGTACACAGGGAATACTTGTTAGAACTGCCTGGATTCACAATTCAGGACCAGCAACACCAAGATGTGACTAATCAGATCAATTTAACATGTCAACCAGAAGCAACTATTTGGTAGCACTTGATATTTTAACTAGTTGATTTGAGATGCAATACAGTGTTTCCTTAAACAGCAGAAAAATCAGTAGAAGGATGTAAAACAAAAAAGCCAGAGGAAATCATGTTCTCTCAGCAAGTGTTGCAACAGAAAATTAAAATCTCAGTTAAGATTCTTTGCAGATACATCAGCCTTGCCATAATTAAATGCAGTTGTCGCTTCATTTTAATACTTCTGATGCTGTTTCAGAAATCCAAATAAAAAATATCAAGAACAACATGATATGGAAAGTATTAGAGAAATTACAGGCAGATCTGCAATGCATTGAAGCCATCCTCTCGTTCAACTCATTCAAAATCAGAATGCATGACCATGTCATTATATCAAATGCAGTAAGGGACTTTATGGCTTCCAAAAAGTATTTGTGTAGATTAGAACATCTATAAATTGCACTGTGACACATTTCCAGATGTCCCCTTGATAAGCATACTAGATAGAAAAACTAAGAAATCTGAAAATTCTAGTTGGCATGCAGCTCCAAATCTGGAGGTACCTGTTGTAGAATAAATCTGTTTGCTTTGAATTAATTGTGATATTTGTTTGGAATTATTTTTCTCCCAGCTATATGGCATTACACAGTGTATTATAAATACCCTTGTTGCAGTAATGCACAGCTATACATTTTGAATAACAATAGCCTTCCCTGATATAATGGGAATTATTTTTTTTTAAAGGAAAAGAGAATACATGAAGTTTTGTAAATGCCTGTGAATATGAACCTCCTAGTCATCATCTTAAATGCAGGGACACATCCTTATGTGATATCTACAGATGGTCCATTTTATTATAATGATAGTTGTGAGGTTGCAAAAAATACAATGACAGTTTTATGCAAACTAATGGTGATGATGCACACAATGAAGCAAAGAATAGGATTCGTGGGAGCAACTGAGAATATAGTCCCAGAGCCATTCCCACTGCAAGGCATCTGTGCAAATTCTGTGACACTGTAGGTTCTCCTAGGTGTTGGATAGCATCTCAATCGCTCTTCCTAGTTTGTAAGATATATTTAAAATAAAGAATTTGTTTATAGATTTGGAGTTTGTTTTCCTCAAAAGTTCCCCTCCCCCCCCCGATTTCTACATATTGGCATAAGGCTAATAATATAAGTATGTTGAGTGCACATTTTTCTGCAGATAAAACCACAGGCAAACCAACCATCTGTTTTATGTTTGAGCAACTATGTCCCACACTGCAGTTCCTACCAACTCACCCATCTTCTCCTCACACTAGCTTAATAGATAAATAGAGGTGAACAAATTTAAAGCCTTAAAGGTCCCTTATCTAATCAGTCTGTCTCATGCAGGTCGAGGACTCTGCCGATATAGCTCTCTAGTCCATGTCCAGCCACTTTTGCATGTCATCACTCTCCGGCCATATTTCACCTGGCAGTCTGGACACAGAGCTTCTGATGTGGCATGGAAGCTCTCCTAACAGCACAAAACACTGCCACCCTCACCTTAGTGCTGACATTAGCAGGCATACACAGGGGCATGAGGGCCATCTGCAGCATCGCTCACCAGTGCTGAGAGAACTGTGCCTGGTTGCCAGCGGTGACATTTCTGTTTCTAATCTAGCCACAGCTCCTGCTTTAGCAGGGGTGATGTCAGTCACAGCTGGCTCATCAGAGTGCCTCTGGGCTGAAACAGCAGCAGGTGCTCTGCTTGGCCTACTGTGTTCTGCAGGACTTTAACTGAAAACTGCCTTCTTGTTTGTCTTCCATAACAGACTAAACATATATTTTTGAGATCCATATTCCTGACACATACACACATCCCAACCCCCCCAGGATATGTCTATAAATAAGCCATTGCCTGGCCTGTGGCTTCATCAAGCAGAAACCCCCTTCTCCATGGACTGTGCTCCTTACTTACCACTTCTCTTCAGAACATGCCTGTGGATATACAACATGCTTTGACTTTTGGGTAGTACTCACCTTCCCCAGCACTCCGCAAAAAAGCCTTGGTCTTATTTTTCCTAATATCCTGATGTTCTGCTTCATGCAAACCACAGATGTACCAGGCATCGCACAGGAACATTTTGCAGCCATCTTGGTCCAAGGTAAAAGGCAAAGGCCTGGTGTAGACGCCTGGCATTGGTAGCTGAAGTCCAAGTTTTTGGGTGGATAGGGGCACCAGGCACTTGGGCAAGGGGTGGGGAATTGCTGTTAAACAGCTACCTGGTAGCTGGCTGTCGAGGAAGCCCTGATCCCCAGCCGCCTGAGGAGAAGCCATTTTGCTGGGGTCCCGCTTGTAACAGTGACAGGGGCTCTTGGCAGAGTGAGGCCTGACATGGCAGCGCCAGGCAAGCTGTTGCATCTGGCTTAAGTAAATTTCTGAATACCCTCCATCTTTCAGGGATTCCCCAGCTAATCCAAAAGAGTGTTATCACAGCTGAGTGCAGGAAGGTAATTATTTGTTCATATGCTGAGGCCTTTGTGGGCCTGTACCTGGGTGGGACTGTGTGTGCCTGCTGGATTCTGCCTGCTCTTCGCTGAAGGCCTGGAGCTGCTCACAGGGCCGGTTCCCTGTGTGCTTTTAGCTCAGGCTGTAGCAGGAGCTGGAGCTGCCATCTGGAGAGGTGGTGACAGACTGCCAGGGTGGAGGTCTGCACCCTGTGTGCTTGCTTGGGGTTAACGCACCCCCAAAGCCAGCCACCCCCTCAGAGTCCGCAGAAGCTCTCACACAGCCTTTAAAATACTAAACACGCTTGCCAATGCCCACGCTCCACAGTGGCACACATACTTACATTTGCAGGGTGTATATGTAGTGATATATGCAATGTATTTACCTTGTGGTGCACTGCACAAAAGAGAAAGCCTCAGCCAGTGGTGGGAGAGCCAAGTTAAGAAGAGACAAAGTTTTCATGCTTTGCCAGGGTAGAAAGAGCCACTATCCCCCCACCCCCAGCAACCCAATTTGGCCCATAGGTCTGAATTATCATTTTGCCACCTCAGTGTTGCTACAATATAAAAGCAAGGGAGGAGTTGTAATTTGACTTAAGATGGATGACAAATATTGCATACACCCATATCAATTAGTTGTCAACGACTCACCTCTCACAGTGTCTGGTATGGGTCACAGGTTCTCCCACTTGTCTCAGCTACATTGGGCACCACTTGCTGTAGTTAGAGTCCAACTCAGTTCACCTCACGTGGGGCACCGATTAGGGCAGCACAAACAAACTTATCAGACTGATAAAGGCCTGATAACAAGGCTTTTACTGTCAGTCAGATTCTACTATCCTTCCTCCAAAGGCCAAACCACACTGCTCCTCTTCCATCCAACACCCTCTCCCACACTCCTCGGGGCTATTTAACTACTTAGTGGGAACGAGCTACAGCTGCACATCGTCCATGTCAATCAACCCACTGCCTTGAGGCAAGGCCGAGCTGTATGTTATCAATGTTAATCAACCCACTGCCTTCATTCCTTACAGGGAGGGTTCAAGATACGAGAGCTGGAGGGCCTTCTTTCCTATGGTGCTTCCTGAGGCTTCTTGGTGTGCCTCACTTTAAGACTGAAATACAGCAATAAATAAGTTTCCATGAGATCTTACCCACGTTTGGTTTCCTTCAGAGCAGCCAGCTCATGAAACTTTGCTATTTTTTGTGCATACTTCACATCTTGAAGCAAATGTATGTGGTTACAGGCAGACTGACAATGGTAACGTTTTACATGGCCTCTGGAAAGTGCACTTTAACAATTTAGATGTCTGGGATCATTCCAGTGCTCTTCTGAAATTTGCTGGTTTGTATTAAAAAATAATACACAATATAATTGCTATCCGTTAAATATAAGTGCATTCTGGAATCAAAAGAACTCATCCCTGGACTCAGAGTTGTCTTTTTCATTCTGAGTAGTGCTTTGCATTTTTATGGTACCTATACATTTGTAGGAAATGAAAACTGAGCCATTTATACTTTTAGAAGCATTTTAATTTTTGGTCAGTCAATCTTAAAAAAGAAAATCATTCATATGGTCGTTATTTGAACTTAGCTAGTTTTCTTAGGCATTCTAAGCCAGAAAATTTTTAACCTTGTACTTTAAATTAAACAAGTAATTGTCCTCTGCACTCTAGTCTGTATGTCATACTGTGATGGAAATATGAGCTATAAGTTTAATGATTGCACATTGGCCAAACGCATTGGAAAAAAAATTACTTGAATTAAAACAGGCAATAGAAAGCATATTAAATATGTTTATCGTAACTGAGGTCTAAATGTACATCTGCAAAAATTTGCTCAGCTCCAGTAAATAAAATTTCACTCACAGAGATGTTTCCACCGTTTTCTACATTAGGAATATTCAACTTATGCAGGCTCTGTAAATTCCAGAAAGCTTTTAAAAATTCGTGTTCTTTCATGTGGTCACAGTGAAGTCTCACCAAGCCAAAAGTCTGCAGTAATGCTACTCAAACACAAACACTTGAGAAACCGATGCCTCAGTTTTCACATAAATCAGCTTAGGATCCTGCATATTATTGACATTTCCTAAGAATTCAGAAAATTAAAAAAGATATTATAATTTATTTTATGACATATTACAGTGTGACATGAAGAGGGATTATTAATAATGTCTAAGGAAAAACTAAGATTGCAACAATTACAATATTAACTAAATAATGAGAAAGTGCTAAATTTTCATTAATTTTTTTAAAGTTTTAAGTTAATTTTGGATAGCTGATCTATTAATATCATGTGGATAGTTGCAGTTAAATGGATATTTTCAGACTGATATTTTAGCAAAAAAGGAGTAGGAGAATGATGTGCAAGCACCTTGGTTTAAGTATGTTGGGGAATGCATGGATATATTAGCAAAAAGAGAAAACAAAAGAATAAGGGGTCCTCAGTTTAATAGCAGTAGGTCTAAGAACCACTTCTAGTGATTAGGTTAGTTTAAAGGAGTTTGAACTTCCGAATAAGCAGCAGATTAATTATTACACTCCTGTACTTGGTATGTCTCCAGCCTCGATTAAGTTGATTTGTATTGCAAGAATCTTACTGAGTTCAGTGCTTACTACATTGTGCGTATAGGTATGCATTTGTCAGGTAAACAAACAACTGCACATAAGATGTATAAGAATTTCATGTGCAGTTCCATACTGGAGAGGCTGTAGTTATGGGCTGCATGCCAAAACAATTTACTTAGCCCATGGCTCACTCCCTTGTTATTTCAGGAAAAGTCCTATGCAAGAGCTTGGGGGCTTCTCATCTACAATATGCACAGAACGCAATTATCCATGGGAATGTGAGTGGATAAAAATAGTGTCTTGTGCTTCTCACGAAGAAAAATAAGGCTAAGGAAGTTATTTGAGAGTTTGCTTAGGACTAGAAAAAAATCATACTGGCTTCACGAATGCAGGTAGTTGCATCTTAGTGTCAATAATCAAGCAAAAATTACCTGTCTTAAGCACATTAGTCTGCCCCCATAGCAGAATTAGGCTTTGTCAAAAACAGACTGAGTAAAATTATAGTTTTTATTTAAGAAGGCATCCTGAGTTTGTTTTTGTTTTATTTTGAATTCTTGCTTCAGTTCTAATACGTGCCTATATTTTTAAACCCCTATTTCTTTTATATGTGTATGACAATGTATACTTTTTAAGATTGCAAAAGTTTATCCAACAGTTGTTATCCGTATTTGAAATTACTGTATATTATTGGGTTGTTTGGGTTTTAATTTTCAAAGCAATTAATTTGTAGACAATGTAAAGGCAGTGCTAAGTTGATCCACATCGAAACTGATATCTCTAAAACCCTGAAACTTTTAGAAATAATTCCTAAACCTGGAATTCTTATATAAGAAGAGTACTGATAAAATTTGTCAAGAGTTGTATGCTGCTGTAAATTTCAGAATGATTTTATTAAACCAAATTCACAAGATTGTCATATGATACTAGCACTTATGCCTTCTCTGCTGGCTTCTACTAAGGGTTGTCCCTATGTAGAGCCTTGAAGTACCTTCATGCTTCCACAGTCAGACCTCTGTGTCTGACTTGCAGTAAATACTTCCTGAAAGGCTGTTCACCACTAAGAACTGCTTCTCTTGGTTTGTACAAAAGGTTGTACAGACCTTACAGAAAGAAAGTTTCATCAGTATTTTGCTCATCCAATTGTGCACATGCTGGAAGTGATGTATGAACTAGCTGAACTTAAGCCTTTCCTCTAGGTCTTCCAATTGGAATACGCTCACAATGCCCTGCAGGCATTATAGGATGTATAGGATCTATAATCAAAATGAGTGAATTTTGATGTAGAATTGCCTCTTTCATTATTACAAATATTCAGGGTGGAAAAAAAACAGGATTAGAAATTCTATAAGGGGAAAAAGGACTTAAATAGTTTGAAGAATAACATCTGTGTTTATTTTTAATGAGAAAATATTTTTAATATATTCAATATACCTAATGTTTTAGGAATATTTGAGGAATAGTGTTTATTTTATTTTAATTGTATTTTAATATATAAATTTTCCTTCATACTGAATGCCAATACGATTTTCAGTAAAGATGATATACATGTAGTTCATTCACTGTGGTTTCCTGACACTGTCTGATCCTACCTAGGATTATTTGCAAATAATAGATGAAAAGAATGACAGAGTGGAGGTATTAAAAAGCTGTTTTGCATTCAAATGATAAAGGAACACTGAAGTTTGTTAAAGCTTCTTGTTGTGCTGTTGAGTATAGGAAAAGTACATGGAGAGCACTTTCCATGGTTTTCAAATGTGTATTGTAATATAGGTCTTTTGATTTCATCATGGTTATGATATTTGATGTTTTTTACTACAAGCAGTTACAGGAGAATATCACTCTTCACTGGAAAAGAAAAAGTAAACATCTAATCCTCCAGGTTTTAAGAAAGGATTGAAAATATGAATAGGATTTCACCTTAAAGACCTGAAAATGGAAGGCAAATTAAAGTAAACAATATTTATTTTTATTTGAAATCATATTTTTGTTTAATACCATTCTCAGGGTTTTGTGTGATTTTGATTCATGGTTTGTGAAGAATTAGGGCTGGCAATTCCAATTTGCAAACTGACCCAGGGGACCAATTGCAATTTATTCCTTTTAATTCTGTTTAAGCCTCACTCTTTTTCCAGAAAGAAATCAAATTCACAATGTGGATTTGAGTGGGGAGAATGTATCCTACACTGCTTGCAAGTAAAAGCATATATGTATTTGATGGCTGGTTAAAGGAACAGTTTGTGCTGCCTCTGTCATTTATTACTGAAGTATAGCCATCCCAGGAGCGTAATTCCTGTTGCAATGGAGTAGCAAGGCATATCAATGTTAAACAAATTTTTAGTACATGAAAGGAAAAATATACTAGGTTTGCTCTAGAACAGAGGAGGGACCTTTAGGCAGCAAGAATATAATAACTCAGGCTTGAATTTGGACATAACTTATCTATTCTTTCATGATGTGTCCTTTAAAAAAAGGCAAATAGTGGTGCCCTGATGAGGCATTTCATCTGAATGAGACCACAGTGTCCTCCAGTCTTCTGTAATAAAATTGGACTAGTATTGACTATCACAACTGGATAAAATTCACTGATAACACTTGAAAAGTTTTCATTCAGATGTCATCTTCAAATACCAACCAATTCAAACTTTCTTTACCTGCAAGGTATGCTGACATAAATGTGAGATAGGAAATTTCAACAAAAGGAATGGTGTTACTTTAGTATAAATTACTTACATTCTATTTTAGTTCATCTCCAGAAGCCGCAAACTCAGAAAATTCTAAATTTCCAAGTCTGAAAAGTAAAGAAATTCTGCCAATTAGATTTACTGCAAGCCTTGAAAGTAAGAAAAAACTTCACAGGATCTACTGTCATGACTCAGTTGAAATCCATTAATACCTTGATGACTGGTATTAGCAATTGTGCTCTCTATTGCCTAGGAAAGGAAAGAATTAGGACTAGTAGGTGGTAAAATGAAACAGGGGTTGTTTTTACTAGAGGGTTAGTGTGGTCTGTGCTCACCTGGACTTCATTAACACCAGCAAAAACTTTCAGAGTTGTTTCCCTCTTGCACTAAGTATGCATGGTGCTTCTGCTAGTACCAAGCACAGCACGGCAACACATCAGATGAGGAGGTGTACCTTGGAACAGGTAGCCAAGTGGTGGTCACAGCCTGTCCTCAAGCTGGCAGAGACAAGCATATATAAAATCAGGCTAAGGGAAAAGGGAGACGCACTACAGGGTGATTTATGAGGTAGCAGCTATTCTTCTCTGTTTTTCTTCATACAGCAGCTAGTAATTCTTTTCTTATTGGTAACGACAAGTAACCTTACTGGTTTAGTTTATAAGACTTTGATATACCCCACCTCCATACAGCATGCACACACACACACAAATACAGACATACACATATGCACAGTCCATGCCAAAATTTTATGTTGATATCCTCACCAGACAAAAAGCATTAGGGTTGAATAAAATGAAATGAAAAATAGGGTAACAGGGGAAATACAAATCCAACAGTTCAGTATAGCTCAGTTTGTTATTTGGTATTGACAAAATAGACGTAATATATATGATTTTTCAAATGCCTTAGTCATTCCCTATGGCTGTTACTTACTTTTTACTGAATGCAAATTTAATTTTCATAGCTACCTACAATTCTGTATACCTAGCTGTATCCAAACATACTTGGAATGCATTATCAGGGTTCTCTTTAACATTTTATTCTTCCAAAATAGAAGGAAGAACTTAAACCAAGAATGTCATAGAAAGATGCTAAATGGTTGTTCTCAGTATCATGAACCACTGCTCAAAGGTTGTGATGCTGAAAAAGAAAACTGAAAAACAAAGTGACTGATGAGGCTGAAACTGAACTCCTGTTTCAGAATGCTTTTGTGTGGCTACAGACACTGCTATGATTTTCCTTATTTGTGTATTTAAACTATGAATGGGACTTTTTTCATTCCATCTGCCTACACTATCATTATTCTGCGCGTAACTATGATTAGATCATCAGTTTGTAGTATTTGTCTTTAGATGTGACCCAATGACACTCTGCAGACTTATTTATGAGAATATTCAACAGTCTCTTGGCTTGCCTTCCTGAACATACATACTTACCTGTGAAAAACTGTGACAGTTGGTTTTTTGTTCAGTATATTGATGTTCATATGCAAGCAATGTCTTAACTAAGAAGAGTATGAAAAATTATTCTCAATAATTAAAAGTTATTCTTGAGATTTGATCATATTTTATTTCAAGTTTCAATCCAAATGTTACTCAAGTGTTTCTTTGACAACCAGTTGGATTTTTAATTTTAATTCTTCTACATGCTGAGAAATAATTCATTAGGTAGTATTATTTGGATTATGAAAACAGTTCTTAGACATCAAGGAAACATTCTGAGAAGATAAACAGAAAAAATGGAATTGTTGCTTTTCTGTATTAATAAGGAAACTTACTGATTAGATAGTTCTTCCAGGATACTATTCTAATTGCTCTGAAAATACATCATTCCTAACATCAGTGAAGTAATAGTGTAAGGTGGATTCTGTCTTTTGATTACTGCTATCCCAGTCAACAGTTTTCTAGCAATATGGCAACCAAATGCAAGATCTGTCTTGAAGGAGTAAACCACAAACAACAGAAGAGATAGGAGAGCTCTGTTTAAGACCAGACTGACTGGCAGGCCCTTAGATTCCCAACTAATAGCAGACATCTGCGTAACCGACCTTTAAGTCTATTTGAGATGACAAAATGCCTACACTGTACCTTCTGGACCTGCCACGACATAAAATATCCCACTAAACATAGGACTTTTCACTACGGGCTCTCATCATTGTGTTTCAAATGCTGCCTCCTGTAGGATGAGGGAGTGGCTATTCTACTACTCCCATCAGATGTGCTGTTCAGAACCAAACCAAGAGTATTATAAACAAATTTACACATACAGGAACTGCACCCATGCTGGTCCTTTCCTTCAGGCTTGGGGGTTTTGGTGGCTTTACGGGTTGCAAAAGACTTTATAGTGTCTTCTTCATCTCAACTCATAGGAGCATAAAAATGACCCAGATGTACTGTGGAAGGGTGAGTGCATAAACAGGAAAAAGGGCTAGATGCTAGGAAGTTTTACGTATAAAACTATACTTAATGTGCCATCATATACATGACTTGAATCATATCATCAATAAGGATTTTCTATAATAATTAGATTATTTGGACTTGGATTGTTAGTTTGATTTTTAACTAGACTAACTTGTATTTTTTTATGAGACCATAAAAACATTAATTAGACTAGCAATAAAATACTGGTTGCATATATAAGATGGGCTCTCTTTTTCCCATAACAGCCGTTTGATGGTAATATCAGAGATGATTTCTTACTAACTATTCTTTATTGCTGAGCTTTTCCTGAAACAAGGTCTAATTTCTTTCTTTAAAATCTTAGGTAACAGACACATTTTTTGCCAAATGCTTCAGTCCTTATTGGTACCTACCCTGAATTTGATTTCCCTTCCTGACCAATTCCTCCCTCAGTACAGAAGCTGCGCTCTTGACATGTGGAGAAAAAGATGGGGGCAATAATGAGATTCATGCACATTTAAAAGAAATAAAATTATTTTGAAGACTATAAAGTAACTTTTATATTTAAATAATAGAACCCCATGGAGATTTATTCATGTTATAAATTGTTATGCTTGTACTAAATCATAGATTCTTGAGGATGACTAGTACTGAAAATACTTTATTTAGTTTTTCTGTAAGATAGTCTTTAATTGATATCAAAATACTCTTAAAAAACACAAGTAGTCATAATAGATCACAAAAGGGCAGGGACATTTCAGAGACAAGAACATTATGTCATACGCTCACTGGTATGGTCAGAAGGAATAGGGACAGCTGATATCATGGTTGGAACTGAGGAACAAAAGCATGTGGTCTGGGATTGGAAAAGAGAAAGGTTAATTTGGGAAAGAGATTTATTTCTAGGAGTTGTCCTGGAAAATTGCATCACAATAACATCAAAATTGATTGAGAGACCATAAATATTAATGAAGCAGTTAATATTTCTGCTTTTAATCTAGGCAAAATTTATGGTGAGAGAAACGTTGAATGTTATTGACATATTAGCCTTTCAGCCACTCCAAAACAGAAGTTTGGGGATCTAAGGGCTTTATAGTTGGTTTAATGTGCCTATAGTAGTTGTATTTCCTTATGTTGTATGTAAACATCTACTTTAATGGGGTATTTGTGGGACATCGTTTTATATGACTTGAAGGCTGTAAAGCATGCATATATAATCCATAGATCTACATAATGTCTTATGTAACTTTAAAAATAATTTAAAAGGGCTTAATTAAGTTTTTCCATGTGAATTTTTAAGCATCTGATATTGTATCATTCAAAAGTGAACAGAAGTATCTTATTAATTTACTCTTAATAAAAGTTAATTATGATTTTGATGTCATTCTTGCCCACGTATGTTTTTCTGCTGTTACTATGCCTACTCAGCAATTTGAGAGGCTGTCCTGGTCTGTCCTATCCTGACCTACCCTACTTCCCTAGGATCTGACTGTGCTATATTTGTAAAACACAGTTTTTACTATACTAGCAGTTATTGGTTAGTAGGGGAAAAGAAGGGCATTGCCAGTTTCTTGAAACAAATGAATTATGATCAGGCCCTTTGTTTCCTGAAGTGCACTGGGCTGGATTAGTTCTGTTTTGCATTTCCAGGTCATATGTAGTTAGTCAGACATAAGGTCCATCTACTCCAGGATCCTTTGGCCAGTGTTTCTTCTGAGGAAGAGGATAAGAACAGGGCAAGAATGTATTGCTAATTGCTCCAGGTATCATTCAAATAATCTTTGGCTTAGGGATTCCCTGATGCTGAAGCTGTATTTTTGTGCTTGCTAGCCCTAGGGAACCTTCTTGCTGTGATGCAGTGCAATTGGGTTTTGTGTACCTGTTTAAGGTTTTTACAGACAGCGCTCCACAGAAGCACACAGCTTGTGTGGAAGAACTTTTTGGTCTGAACCATACAGGTGATAATCTCATTGTATTGCCCTGACTTTTAGATACGTTATGAAAAGCTAAACAATTGTACATGTCAAAGAGCAAAGAGCATGTATTTGAGTATAAGCACTTTTAGAAACTGGAAACAAACATGAAAAGTAAAATTCTTGTTGCAATTAAACAAAACCCTTGTGCACACATGCAATATAAGCAGAAAGAATAACACTAAATAGACTTCCTGTCTCTGGACTGGCCAAATCTCTTGCATTGGTTCAATTTTCTGCCAAATAGATACTATTATCTTGCAGTTAAGAATGAAGCAAAATAAAAGACTACTGACTTTATATATTTATTTATGATAATGACAAATCACAGAGAGAGTTCCACTGGATAAGGTTAATTTTGCAGATATTTAGCAGGCAAATTTGCATTCTCCCACAACTTGAATAGCTGACAATTGACAAGTTTCTTAGAAATGAAACATACATTGCTTGTGTAATACTGTAAAATAGCTGATTTTTATGAAATCTAATATGCCAGAATCCTCAGCTGACATGAATCAATGAAACTTGGCTGGTTTATGTGAGCTGAAAATGAGACATTGTCTCTCAAATACTGTTTGGCTTGGCTGTAACTTTTGGAGTAATCGGTATATACAACTATGAATAACATGCTTCTCAAAATATGCATACTTTGGTCAGTGTTTGGTAATAGGGATGGTTTGTGTGATAAGTATTTTATTGAATTGGGAAAATATTTTCTGTGACCATTATTAATATACGTACTTCTTTGCTGAATTTACTTTTCTTTCTATTAAAAATTCTAAAAGCTTTTACTGTGAGTCTTTTCCACCCTATCCTTTACTGCAACCTCTCAAACACATATTTGAGGTAGGAAAAATATTTTTAATGAGTAAATTCATAAAACCACATAATAGAATTCTTAGCACAGGTGAAAAATTTAAGATATAGTAGATGGATTATAAGCCAAGCCACTGGCTTATAAAAAAGAATATTTTTTCTTTAAGAAATTCAGCTTTAGCATGTGTGATTTCCCAAGCCTCGGTGACACAATGACAGATGTTTGTAGTTCTTAATTATTTGTAAACCGTATTAAGGATACTTAGAAAGTGCAGTTATTAGAAAAGAATTAAAGTGTAAGTCTGTCTGTATTACCACAGTTTGTGAACAAGATGTTAAAATAGAAGAGTTTCTGAGATTCTATTTTAAATTGGGTAACCACATATGTACATGCGCATTGTATTTTAATGAGCTTTTTTTATGACTTTTTTTCAGTGCAGTTTAAGGGAAATAACAGTTCCCTTCACTATGTCATAATTAATCAGGTTTAACATACCATTTCAAAAGTGGTCCAAAAGAAGAAAAATGTGCACTATTAACTGATTATAGAAGGATGCACTTATACACTACAATACAGATTGATTACAATAGTATGTTTATTATGGCTTATTCAAAGACTTACCTTCTAAAACAAATAAGAAAAGGAAAAAAATAGTAAAATCACCACTATATATTATGCCTATTGAAATAACATGTATTTGCTTCATATCTATGCAGTTCAACTAGCCCAATGGACAAAGAAAACATGCAAAGCACTCTTTAAGTGAGCTATTCCAAATGAAATTATTGTTGCATACAATTACAGTTTAACTACCATAAATCCCCTGTTAATTGATATTAATGTATTCATTAATATTCTGTGTGCTGGTAAGTTTGAAATAATGGCAAACTTTCTTGTTAACATGAAATTTGCATTGAAGATGACCACCAATAACTATCTGTCTGTAAGGGTTCAAGATGTGTTGTGGTAAGATCATATTCAGATTGTCAACATAATCAAGTTTCTGACATGAGAAATAAATTCTTGTAGGATAAGGTCAGGGTCAATCAGACTAGAAGTCTTCAGTGTTACATACAGGGGGTTCATTGCTCCTTCACAGAGGTCCTTTGGCTTGATTAGAGCTACAGATCAGAAATGGATAGGAAGTACAAAAGTACACTATAAACTTCCAGATAGAGCTCTAATGCATTTGTGCTATGCTAGCCTTTCATACAGGGGAATAAATAATGGCTTGGAATGTAAGAAAACATGTCATGGCTCATCCACTTGCACAGAAGCAATTAATTTTGGATAAGTTTTTAACTCCATCTCCTTAGAATGGATGATTATTTTCATCAATCATTTTAGGTTGACCATGAAGAGTCTGATCTTGTGAGGTACTGATTTACATTGTCATGCTCATTGTCAATGAGCAGCTGACGAGGCTGCTGATTGTCTTACATGAATCACTTTGACTCCTTTGAAGCAATAGAATCTGATTAAAAGAAATCATTACTATAGAGTTAAACATCATTATTCTTTCACTTTGGCAATGAGTGGTTTTGCAAACCTTACCTAAAATGTGCTGCAGAATGGCAGTAAATGCAAAATTAATTTGAAGAGGGCAGCAGATATTGCCCAGAATTTTAATCATCTTAATTTAAACTAAATGCTAAAGGCTAACACTCTTCCCTCCCCCCAAAGAAGAACAAGAGATTAATTTCTTAAAATTATTGCTATATTTAGCAGCTCATAACATCACCAACATGCACATTTCTGTGATTTAGATTTAATACAAATATTTCAAAATATCAGATCTGAAAAATGCTTTCCATTTTTGTTACAGGTCTATTCAATAAAATATATAACTTTGGTATAACATGTTTTATTATATATAGCAAACCATTTTCATTATCATCAAAAATATATTATAGCACTTGTGAATTATGGGGATTTCAATACCTCAGATAACCCATTATATTGGATACAGTATCTTGAACCGGTTCATAAATATGTAGACATGATAAACATGTACATTTTCTGTTGGAAATGGCAAGTGAAAGGTCTTTGAGAATTCTAATTTTATTAATGATTACGCTACTTAAACTACCTTTATGCTACTTTATTAAATACATCATAAGACATTATTTTCATTGAAAATATGTTTTAAATAAGGCAAGTTTTGTAAGAATTTAAACATAGTTTTTTCTTACATTAAAAGCTTCTTTTCTTATAAGGTGGTCATGCCTCCCTTGCTAGTTCTAAATCACTACACATAAAGCAATAAAATTACAGAGCTAAGCATCCTCCAAGGATGAAATCACAGTGAAGAAAGCTGTGATATACTCTATGCTGTTAATCATGTTGTATCATATCGCATCATATGATGATACCACAATAGAAGAGAGCTGGTTATTTACACAGTGGTTCTGACTGCAAATGTAAACAAAGATGAGTCAAGCACCTCAGCAATGCATTGACTTGCTAGTTTGTCTCCAGGGCTTTACAATGTTATTCATTAGTTCCATTGTCAACTTGACATGAGGCACCTATTTTTAAGGTAAGAAACTGGTCAGTTGACAAAGTGTCAGGTGGGGTTTTCAAGTAAATACGAATCTTTTGTTCCCTTTTAGTTCATTATTAAGTCAAGGGTACATAGCTCTATGATCCCAGAAAAACAAAACACTGTTAGATTTGTATGCAGTTTAAGGAATTATATGGCATAGGCTGTTGGCTTCTAAAACATAAATGCTCCAGAAAATCTCCAGTAGAGCAAGTAACAATTTAAATGAACTGTTTAGGTAAAGTCCATGTTTTAATATAGATTAACAGAAGCCTGATGGCTATTCAGAAATTCTTAGTCCAGTTGAAATTATTGGAATTGGTTTGGAAAAGCTCATGTACTTGTACATCAGTGTAGGTAAGAACACTTGAGAATTAAAAGGTATGACAGTTGAAGCATCTTTCCAGAACTAAATGCTCCTTCTTCTTAAGGTCAATTTTAAGGTGAATCCTATTGTTGCGATTTGCTTTTCTCCACCAGAGGATAACATACAGATTACAAACAGATTCATTGTTGCAGGAGGCTGCCTGTCTAGCTATTCTTCCTCACTTCACAATATGCTGTCCCTCAACAAAGAGGTGCCTGCTGTCTGTGGAATGTCCACATAGCAGGTTCTGTCCTGAGATTCACGTGTTCCTCCTTGTACCAGTATCATAAGTAGCATCATCTCTTTTCTATTATTTAAAGGTGTCTAATTTCTCTAATTTATTACATTATGGTAATAATGTATTACCATACATTATTACCATACCAGGCATGTGGTAAACACCTAATTATTATTTTGAAAAACTTATATGTGGCAGATTAAAAAATAACCTATAGTCTCAGGTTATTCTCAGGAGATCAAGTTGAGAAAAATGTTAAATTCTCATCCTATAAATATTTCTCATTTCCCAGGGCTTTATGAGGTTAAGATTCCACTAACCATACAAAAATGTCATCCTCACCCACAGTTCCTCTTAAATACATTAATCTTCTCACCGAGGCTTAGAACTCCTGTACTGTACAGGAGTGAGAAATAGGTGTCCTTCCTCACTTATGTTTATAGGACATAGTTCCCCAGAAACTCCTCTGGAGCACTTCCTGATTTCATGGATTACTGTCTCTTCAGAAAGAACGGTTCTTTATATTTCTCTTCCCAACCCTCCTACACCTTTTTAATGCCTAAACAGCTTGAGCTGATGAATCATTGGCTCTTTTCTTTCCTTGCTGTTTATTCTCCTGCCCTTGTAGCTTTGAAGATAATCAGTCGGGTATATTTCTCCTCCTAAAAGTTATTTTAAAATTGAGAAGTCAATTAAGAATGCCATTCCTAGGAAGGCTGGTGAGGTTTAGTCTCCAAAAAATGAATAATCCTGTCCATGTTACGAGCAAAGCAATATAAGTAGAGGTACTTGTTTAAAATCCTAATGATTTTTCAGTCACCTTGATTTCTCACTTCACATTTCCTAATATATTTCATAAATATCTGATTCCATCTTTTAAAAGAAGTTCTCAGAGGTTTTAGAATCAGAACCATAACCTGGCCAGAAGAAGCAGGCAGAAAGTGGTAGGAACAGTTTTGTGATTTCTTTTATTGAGCCATGCAGTGTGGATACTTATGTTTCAATCTTTTTCTAGTTCTTTATCTCAATTCAAGGGGGAAAAAAAGTATCCATGCATAACTTTGCAATTCCCTCAAGGATATCATTGTGGTGTTATATGAGAGATATACCACTGTATAATAAGATCTGTATGTCAAGGCTCCTTGAGTTCCCAAATACCATGCAAAGAATTTGATCAAAGTGCTTTCAGCGTAGAATAGATGTTTCACTATAATATTTAACAGTAGGTCTAATAGAACAGATACTTTATTTGGATGCTGTTGAGTAACAATAATAAGATTCCCATTTTCAGACAGAGTCCACCTTCACTTGATTGTTGTTTGTAATCAATGGAGAAGGTTTACTTTTCATCCTGTCTCCCGCATCATTAGAACTATCTTGGAAAAAAACTTTTGCTGTACAAAAAGTGACAATAATTCTCTTGTATTCTCTTCTGAAGTTCTGGTTCAGAAGTCCGTATATGATAGCATTAAGGCAGCTGTTGAAATATGCCATGTAATAACTAGATACAAACAACCACTCTGGAATCCTAGGGATTATAGTTTCTGGGTTGAAGGCCACAGCAAGGCCTATGAAGTTCAATGGGGCCCAGCAGACTGCAAACAGTACAAACACCACAAACATGGTTACAAAGTTTCTGAAGTCATGTGGTTTCAGCCGGGGGTTGTTATCTGGTTTAACCCTTCGCCTTACCTGAATAACCAGGATCCATATTCTCAGGTAACAGAACGTAACTATGGCTATGGGAAGCAGGAAATGGAAAAACACAACTGCTATTGTATAAGCTGAGCTCACAGATTGTGCAAATGTACATGAATAAATCCTGGGGTCATACTGTAGCGATCCCACAAACAGGTTGGGCACAATAGCAACAACTGTTAGGACCCAGATAAGAACAACATAGCACAATGAATTCTTGTTGCTGTACAGTTTGTCATACTTGAGACTGTGGCAGATATAGCAGTACCGGTTGATAGCGATGCCTGTAATATTGAAGATTGATCCAATGACACTTAGGCCCATCAAGAAGCCGCTAATCTGGCAGTGAAGGTATCCCAGATTCCATCCGTTGTGAAATACAGATGTGAGAACCAGTGGATATGGGTAGATGGCTACAACCAGGTCTGCAACTGCCAGGCTTACAACAAACACATTTCCTGTAAAATAAATATAAAAAAGCAAGTATTAGTTTTGCTCTTTTCTGTTGCTTCTGCTCTCAATATATTAATGAGCAGCCTTAGTGGAACACTTCAAATTTAATTAGTTTCTACTTTCTAGATCAAAATTAATTGACATATATCAGAAAAAGACACTCATTTTTAATCTAAAAAGGAAGTATCTTAACTTAAAGATGCACTTTTTAAAAGAAACTGTCTTTGAGTTTAATTACCATGACCTAATATTTTTATCATCTCATTTATTTGGATTCTTCCAATCATACCGACTTAGAATTCATATCAAATTAAAATATTCATAACTTTAAGCCTTGCTTTGGTTTTAAATAGATAGTCTCTCTTGAAAAATCAGCAGAAGTAATATAATTACTAATAAATTTCAAAACTCACATTTACCTTCCATATTTAATTTAATTCCCTTTCCTTACATTACCCCTAAACTTTTCCAGTCCTGAAATGAAAATCTTTTTTTTCCCATTTGCATTTCAAGCATCCATGACTTTAACATGACTTTTAAAGTTAGTCTCTGAATCTGCTGGCTAGCACTTAACTAAACTTAACTTCTAAGAATCTAGCAAACATAGCTGTCTTTCCTGAATTGAGAGACATACTCTTCAGTACAAGAAGTGCTCCTGGACAGTGACCTAGACATTTCCCAGACACTTTTGATGCCACATTCTCCTCTGCCTCCAAACTGGAAAATTAAGAAATGATCCATCATCTTGGATCATTTTTTAATTAAAACAAAAGGAGATTATTTTGGATTGTATTAGTTCTTGATAGAACCCTTCTCTGTTCTTCAAAGACAATGGAAACCATCATAACTATGTGTTTTGAATTAATCTTTTGAGTATAATTATATATTATTTTTCTAGTTGCTTAAATGATAACTCATCTGAATGCCTCCACCATTCCAGTTTCTAGGAACATCACAAGATACACTGATACAGCTTTTATTTATTTTTTTAAATAACTGCTACATGTGTTGGTCCAGTTATTCATGTCCATAGCTACAGAAAGCTATAAATGTGTATACACACATGCGTGTGTGTAGGTATATAAATACATGTGTATGCATGTATACATATGCATGTGTGTATTGCAGATTATATTTTAGAATTCTGAGATTATTCACTGAAGATTAAATATGAGCTCCTATTGCAACCTGTAAGAAAATACAATGCTAGTTTTAGATGATGTAGAATTTCATTATCAATCCAAAGTTGGCTTGGTGAACTGCTTTATGCATTACTTTTGAGCAGACAAAAATAAAAATAGGTAAAAATAGGTTAAACAAAAGGTTAAAGCATCTATGGACCAATACAATTTGCAAAACTTTTTTTTTTAAATATTACCTCAAGCATAGTCTCTCACTAACCTTACGCTTTAAATGGTCAGGTAGAAATACTAAATCTGCAGACACCTACAGAGAAAATCATAGAAATTATCTGGGTCAGGATGCTACTTATTCTTTTTTGTTTAAATTTTGACACATGTATGAAGTACCACATTTGATATTTGTACTAATGGCAGCTGGGACAAATGGCTCAGTTAGAAGATTGCTACACTGGATTCATAGAATTTGTATCTGGATTTATAAATAACTTTCTGTTGATGGTGTTTGCAGTTGTTTCTTCTTTAGTCCAGGAATTCACTGCCAAACTGAAATATGCTTATCCTGAAGGCTGTGGCAGAATTCCAGATCATTTCAGCACAGACAGTAGAGCTCCTTTAAGCAGAAGATGGCAAGTGAAAAAAACATTGCTTTCAGAATTTACCCTTCACATAGTGGCAAGCGATACAAAAATGGATAAAAAGACTATATGAAACTCAGAGCTCTGTGTTTATCTTGTGAATCAAAAAGTGGAATGTGAATGAAAAGTTGCTGTTGGCAAGTTTTTTTCCCTGCCCAGAATATTGCAGGTTTGATGAAATAGCACCATATCAACTCCAGATGGGACAAAGAACTGGGACACTTATTTAAATGTAATACTTAAATGAATCCTATTTATTTTCTGCTTTGCTGTAGACTGCCTATCCCAAGCTTCTTTCTCTGCCAATCCACTGAAACTTGTGCTGGTGTTCTCCATTAATATTGCTAATATTATCATTATTTACCCACTTGAGCCACAAGATTCAGCTATAAGAACAAAGCTAGAAGCAGGGGTTGGGGTGGTGGTGGGTGTCCCTTTGTTAAAAGAAGATAGGTGGCATACATTGAACAATTTTAGCTGTGCTTTGGAAACAGCTGAGTCTACGAAGAGTAGGCATTCTGTCTCTGAATCAGCCAGATTTTAGGCTTCCATAAAGTGGTGCACCATGGTTGTCCCAGCTTATCTTTTCAGTCAGTTGTCACAGAGTGAGAAACTGAAAGTCTTGGAAATACAAGCTGCTTCATACGGAAATTCAAGGCTAGCAAGATATCCTGGGAGCTTGACTTTTTAAAAAAATCATGAGCTTGGAAACCAAGTCCCAGGCTACCAGCTTATAGTTAGTATGTCAGCTGGATGACTAAAGCGCTGGGCTAGAACTACCTGGAAACCAGGTACCTGCTTGCAGAGAGGACTTTTAACCGGCCTTTCAGGAAGGGTTTATCTTCAGTCTTGAGTTGAGATACATTTTCCTTGTGAGTCCAGAAACTTTGTCATTAAGATAGAATAGAAAATTCAAGTAAAAATTTATTTGGGACTTGTATGTTTGTTGTATATTTTGAGGTTCATTGTTTCAGACTCTGAAGTCTGATCTAAAATGACATTGAGCTTTCATGTGTTACACAATATACAATTCAAAAAATATGGTCCTAGATTTAGGCACCCACCAGCAGTGGAAAATATTGATATTCTATGAAATTCTCATATTGTGGGAATAGCATATTATGAAATTAAACTCTTATGTGTGTGGAACACTTGGTATTGTAGAAGTGAGCATCATAAAAAAGAGATACAGGAAAAAATTAAATTTTGTCTTCAGAGTCGGGTTTGAACAAATGCTATAAATGAAGCCTGAAACTCCATATCGAACCCTTTTAAAAAGACACAAAATAAAACTCTGGAGTAACTGTTCCTTGAACAAAATTTATTCATTCTCTTTAGAGTGAGATCCTGTTTCTGTGAAAAAATTTGATTTATGTCCTTAAAGAATGAACTACTGTGCATTAACACCAGCTGGCTGAATTGAGAAGATAGAGTTTGAATTTGACTTAAATCAAATAAGCTTTAACAAATTTAAGCAGATGTTGTGCTACAGATGTGTGTCAGAAGAAAGATAATCTACTGGTAACCAGCTTTAGCAGGCTATGCTTTTAGACGCAGTCTAAAACAACATTTCATTAAATATTTTCATCACCCTTACTGAAAAAGATAACTTCCTGCTCAGCAAACACGTAACAGCATCAGACCTACCTGCTGAATAAAATCTGCTTAACAAGTGCTCTCCTAGACAATCTGACTTTTCCAAGAGCAAAATACAACATAAACTAAGTGTAAAAACTGTGACCCTGAAAGATCATAAAAAAATGCTTATGAGATTAATTGCCATGATGTCAAAATGAATGTAAGAGCATCAAATCAGAACTACACAGTAGCATCTTGTATCTGCATAACAAATACAAACTATGTGGGTTGATATTCCCTAGATTTAGTGCTACGTCCTGAAGTTAATAGGAATTAGAAAGTTTCCTGAAATTTCTAGCAACTTCAAGAAATGCAGAATATTAATAGAAAAAAATACAGTTGCTTAGTCTAAGTGGTGCTGAATGCCCACCATGGACCCAGACTGGGAGGCTGAGCACTTTGCCAGCAGATCAAAAAGGACTGATTTTTCCTGCAGTTTTAGGAGAACTGAGGGAGATGTGGTCTACAGACTTCTTTCCTCAAGTGCTGAGACTGTGAAGTATTTTAACTCTTCATTTCTTATTTTGATTTTAGCCTGGGCAAAATAATATATTGTAAAAAGGGAAAGAAATTATCTATAGTACAAGATAACAATGTTTTAAAGCATTAGGGACTCCAGCTAGGATTTTTCAGTAATAAGGAAATATGAATGAATTTTTTAAAAGATCTAATTTTACTGGCAACATTGGTAAGGCTACTATTTCTCTTCCTTTTTTTCCAAAATATTTCTGTACCTTTTAATATTGGTTGCTCTGTCACTATTTCTGCTCATCTGTTTCAAATTATTTCCTGTATAAATAATGTATTGGCTTCTTACAACAAGTGCTTTCCACACACCATCATGTTTTCATCATGTTGATACATTTTGAAGTATATAACACCACATTTCCTGTTTATGCATTAGTGTTCCACCTTACACCAGCTTTAACTAAGACTTTATGCCAACTGGAGATGCTTGTGCTTTTAGGTAAGACTAAACAGTACATGCAACTACCATTAAAGTCATGTATGAAACTTTTGTCAGTAGCCATTGACTCAGACCTCTAATGTTTACTTGTTAAGCATATCTTTAAGGAAAGAGAATAGTTGCAATGTTGGATCAGTTACAAGATCAAACTTAATTTGTAACTACCAGATCCATGCCATTCTTATCTACTGTCTTTTTATCACCTGTCAGACATTGCCAGTTATGCTAACAGTCATTGCTGATTTTTTCATAACTAGGCTTACTTGACTAGGATGCTTCACTATAAATTTAGATCAGGTTTTCTAGGAGTTGTGATGCATTCAAATATTATATTGCTAAGATTGTTATTTTATAAAAATAAAATATAATAAGTTTATAAAAATAAAATATAATAAGTTTATAACAATAAAATATAATAAGTTTTAATATATTTAATAGCGCTAAAGTTTCTGTTTACATTTTAAAGCACTGATTTCTGATCACTCTAATACTTTTACTGATTTCTTCAAGGATAGCTTACAGATATTTTTTTGGCATTTAAAAATGTTTCTCATTAATCCAGCCCTTGCTCATAATGTTAATCTGGGGTTTTATGCTGCTAGCTGAAAACAAGACTAAGATTAGGTGCATGCCACTGAATGCCTGCAGCAGTAGAGAATTTGAATGGGGTATGTCATTGTTAAAACTGAACACAGCCTCATACTGACACATTTACATCTAGCAAAAGCCACAGCATTGATAGATAGCTGGCAAAACACCTGGTTTAGAAAACTAGTAAGTCCTCTTCACAGGTGAATGGTAGGAGTGAATAAGTCTCTGATTCTAGAATATAAAACATTGCATGAAATAAAGCAATGAGCTAGTTTATGAGGAAAGCAAAATTAGAAGGCTAAGCATAATATTCAATATGATATACTTCATTTTGCCACCAAGAGCTGAACTTTTTCCTTAGAAAGACATTTTGTTAGGCCTCTGCTTTCACAGCTGTTTCCATGCACAAAATGGTATCTCAGTGACAAATATTAACACTAGGTTTGTTTCATGTTCCATGAACATTTTTGCCCTGAATATTGTTGCATTAGCACCACTATTTCACTTGTAAAACATCACAAACAACTACAAAATCAAGGAATGAAAGCTGTTCTTGTGAGTGTCTGATGCAAATTTAATAAATTATCCTTCCTTGTTCATGTATCTGGAGACAGAGCTCACCTGTGCAGGCTCAGTAACCATTCTCCCTGGGACCTTCATCAGTCGCAATGTTTCAAGAAAAAGAAGACCTGTCCATAGTCTTTCCAGGATTAATTTAATACTGGAAAGTTGATGTACCTTGCAGCACAGTTGGGGATTCCACAAAGGTCATATGCAATAAAAATTATTAAATTAAAATACCTCTAAGTGGGGTCAATGACCACCATTTCTTAGGCAAAATCCCAAGGTCAGGTAAGGTTACCTAGACAAGCAAGCATGCAGACAGTCCCAGCTTCACAGAAGAAAGATTTGAAAGGTTTCAGAAACTAACAGTCCTTGCAGCTCAGCATCAAAATGGCACAAAACAGCTGAGCAAAAATGTAGAAATAAATATTACATAAGCTCCAGTTTCTCCTGGGAGCTTCATTCACTTAACAGATCACAATATCAACTCCCCTAGATCTAAAAAGCCTATTTTTAAACTGAAGGCACTATTTATAAACCTGGCCTGAATCAAGAAGTCCACATGCACATTAAATTTGAATAGCATGATGGGCCCGTGGGTTTTGCTTCTCATTAGCAAATTAACCCTGATGCTGCAAGTAGTGGTGCTGGGAAATTTGAATGGCTTAATGCCCACAATGAACCTTTTCACTCCAAGCACATGAAGGAAGACCTTTCTTTTTCCTTTTAAGATGAAAAAAGACCTTGTATTATTTATTCTTAAAACCTCATTCAAATGTACACCTCTGAATCATAATAGAAGGGATTTTCAGACCCTCTATCATCTAGTCGGTACACTAATGAAACCTGCTCTGTAATTACAGACATGGCAACTGCCTACAGCTATAATGAGGTCAGGCAGGTAGCTTGTTAGCACTAAGGAGAGAGTATTAAATATTTATGGTTTGAACTCATTTATAACGTTATTAATGTAGAGATTTTGAGTGTCATGGACAAGTTCAGGTACTGCAATGACCTAAGTAACCTAACTTCTAACTGCAGTTGACAGAAATTTAGGGTGCTGAGTCTTACAGGTCTGGACAGCTGGAGAACTACATTACAGTATATTTGAGAGATATGGAAGGATAGATTTGCTAAAGATAATGTTATCAGAATAATCCTTATTGTAATACTTTATTCTAGTGTGCTGCAAGCTGAAGAAAATTTGACATAATCAGCACAGCACAAATGAAAGACGCAATTTGAAAAGAAAATGTTATACTGAATTTAGATTATAATAATTATCACACAGAAACTTCCAGTGAAGCTGCAGCAACAATTAAATTTGAAATGCCTATGCCATCTTCTGGCAGAGAAAATTAGATGCATGAAAGACTAATTGGCAGAAAGTGGCAGTGAGGAATTATATAATACTCAGAATAAAGGAATGGAGGATTTTGCTGTCAGGTCCAAGCTGACTGTAGCCAAACACTATGTAGATGTGATTAAGTAGTTTTGCAGGTATGCCAAATGTCATGCAGTTTTCTGTGACTATCATCTACCATCTTTTTCTGCAGTGCCATGGCACATGTGTGTGTGAGACAGCTACTGCTTTCCTTCTTACTGTCTAAAAACATTTGTCAGAGCTATTCTTGGTGGTTCAGTCATGAAAGTGATGTGACTTCTACTGTCAGGCAGAGAAAGGAACTGAATCCATATGCTGGATAAGTTCTACAGACTTGGGGATGTACCTTGCCTCTGGCAGTTTTGTATGGCACGTCAGGGCTGCTTTGAAAATGTCTCTTGTGTTGGACCTCTTATATGATAGTACTTAGTTTATACTAGGCAGTAGATTTAGTAGGTGCATGGGATATTTAGTGAACTAATACTAGTACTAGAAAGCCTGAGCATGCCAAGAAGGGTAGTGCTATCCACCGGAAGAATTTGTGTGACATGAATTATAAAGCACCTGAGAAAAGCAGCAGTAAAGAAAAGGCCTAGACTACCATTGCACATTTAAGTACCTAATGTAAAAGTAGACAGGAGTTGACTGAAGACCTTTTGTGGACCTAAACATAAAAATCTAGAGGCGGTCTGGGTCTTTTTAAAGGATTTTTAAGCGCAGTTTTAAAAAGGACTTTAAATAGCACCAGTCAGAGCTACCAGTGAACCTCAAGCTACGTTCACTTTCCTGTTACATTATGCAGTGCCACAAAATATTCTGCTTTAAGACTATATGTAGTAGGTTCACGTCCAAGATGTTTTGCTTCAGAAGCAGCAGCAAATTGAACAAGACTTCTGTTCTTTTATGGAAACATCTAAAATTTTATCAGAGTAATAGCTAGATAATACATATTTACTTTGGTAACAAGGTTATATTAAACTGGCACTGTCATACAATTTTGTAGTTTTATAATATAGAAATAGTAGACCGAAGTCACTCTTACTAAATAAGTAGTCTTGAAACTGAACAATTCATTTTTTTAAACACTTCATTGACAAATCTCCAGTAGATGCTGATAAAATAAACAGTTTAATTGCTCTTTGACAAAATTTTGAAGTGCCATCTGCATATTTCCTGATACTCTAGATTAATATTGCTGTAGTTATGTGCCCCATTCAGTGTGTAAATATGTTTTTTCAGTTCTATGGGTGTTTTTCACCAAATGTGAAGTCATGACAACTAATCCAGTCAGATGTAATGCTGTTTAAATCATTCTTAACTTAGTTTTTGTTTGTCCATCCAGCCAAGGGTGAATTAAGACATAACAGAAAATACCAAGAAGGCTTGTAATGACATTGAAGTGGGTCAACAAACCCTGCTGTCTTGCAGATGGAAGTAAGAAAACAGGGCAGACAGATGTAGTGGTGTATGTCTTGAGTTTGGCGACCCCGGTTTTAGCTCTGCTACCTGCCTGGACTGTTCTTTCTACAGTTCACTGGACTGGTGTGTTTTCAAGGTCAGCACCTTATTCCCTTTGAACATCAGCCCCTTCTAACACAATGACAATATTGCAGAGACCAAATAGATTTGCCCGAGTAACTTATCCACTTTTACAGAGGGGGCTTATCTTACCGCTTCTGATTTCATCTTTTCTATCTCTAAATTCTATGATTTATTTAGGACAGAAAAAAAATCCTGTGGAACAGCCTGTTTTCCAAAAAGGTATTGCCTAGGTATTACAGAACACTCAGGTTGTCATCACAGTTCAGCAAACTGTATTAAACTGATCAGAATAACAATACTGCCGATGTCAGAGGACTGCGCTACTGAACCACATCACAGCAGAAGCAGCGTAGGAGTACTTTTTCCACCAACTGTATTTGCATTAGAGACTGGAAAGAAACTGACAGACAAAAATGGTACTATCACAGTAATATCACAGCTTAGGTAAATAAAAATAATAATACAGTTCAGAGACTAAAACAAATGAAAGGGGGAAAGGCAGAGAGGGATGCTTGTGAAATAATTATGGTTTGTATTTGTACAAAATCTCACAGATCAGTCAGGATTGGTGTTAGAAAATGCAAAGATACAACCTATTCCCTTGCTAGTTCTAGTAAGTATTTTGAGAAAACAAATAGGAGAAAACATAGAGTGAAGGTGCAACCATGTAAATGACAGCAGACTTCTATACTGTATATAATAATGCAAACATGAAATCCCTTTCCTGAATCTCTTTGAAAGTCAAAAGTTTCATGTAACAGGATTTTGTGGCTGAGTTCATCCATAGAATTATTCATGGGAAGAAAAAGAAGTTAAAAATCTCTCAAGAATATAAAATAATCCATTTTCTTTCTGTTATGACTAGTAACAATATAGGTGGTCATTCAGCAAACCCCACACTTCACTACAGAGTCCACAGTAGACAGCAGAAGTAATGAAATTAGTTCATAAAACAGCCTTCTCAGTTATTTGTCTTAAAATCAGCAATAGTAGGATATCTGCCAGGAAACTGGAAAATAACAATATAGAAAATATCACTTCCACATAGTTAAACACATGTGTATTAACTCTCCCTTCCTCTATCTATTCTCTATTCCTTTTCTTCCTTCTCTTATTTGTTCCATCACCACATTTCTCTCCTTACCACTATACAATCCAAAATATTTTATGTTTCTGACAGAAGCCTTTTTCCTCCTTTCTTTCCCCTCCTTCTTTGTTTGACCCAAGTTCCTAAAAAAAAGGTGAGAAGACACAGATGATTATCATATTACAGCCCCACCTTAACAGTTTGATGATTCTTAGGGTGTATCCTATCATGTCATTATCAAACACCCAGCTGCCTCTAGTTCTTCCTGCCTCCCCTTCATTTCTCTATTTTCTCTATTGTGCCACAGCAAAAATCCAGAAGTTGAATGGTCCTAGATCATAGCGGGGCAAATGAAATGGTATCAAGTATCATGGGGAACTCACTAAAATAAGTACTATTTTAATTGCCATATGAGTGGGGTTTGTTGATGAAATTAACTGATGGTACCAAAAAGCTCTTGCTTTTCTATAGCATCAGATATGCATTTACCATCAGAAATGGAAAGAAGGACAAAGAAGTAGAACTTGCATATGCATGGCTGCAAGGCCAACCTTCTTAATAGCTTCTTCTCCAGTGTTTGTCTAGTCCTCTTTTTGAAAACAAAATGGGGAAACAACAACTCTGGATTAAGAGACAGTGAAGACTCCACGACACATAATTCCTTCCCTATGTAAAAAGTTTTATAAACCCTTAGAAATTTACTCCAGGTCTTGGACCACAGTAGACTGTTCTAGTCCAACACTGGAACACCTACACTATCCTCTGATGTCTGCATATATCCACAGCCTGCCAGGAGAATCCCTATCTTAGCATCACCTTTGTAATTGGTAAGCACCCCCACCGACTGCAAGGTTCTGCTGCCACCATGCTGTGGTGAAAATATGGTAAGAAATGCAAATTAAACCTAAACTGGTTATGCTGAATATCAAGCAAATTCAAAACATGACAAAGCAACAATTTAGGATTCAGAGAACTTTCTTAGAGCATGTCGGTGTGAGAAATCTATTCAGGATTGCTGCAGCAAGCAATTAAAATTATAGCCCTGACAATCTGTGTCAAAATCTTAGAAGCATTAGCATATTTTTGCCCTTTGTATTATTTAAAATAACATCGATTTAGATATATGATACAGGATAGATTTATAAGAAACTAATTAATTTATAAGAAATTAATTCATGCTGGCAATTAATTATCACACTTTTGCACCTGTATAGTATAATTAACTCAGAAACAATGTTTGCTTGCTTATATTACACATGTTTTTTAAAATCGCTTGTTGATAAAACCTAAGGCTACAGACGAAATTTTATATTAGAGGAGAAGGAATGAAGACATTGCACTACCTTAAGGGAAAATTACATTTTAATTCTATCAAAAAGTTGGGAGAAATACATAATTTTGCTGGAGCTAAGTGGTTTTTTATAAATTTTTTTCCAAACAATCTAATTTCTAGTGCTGTAACAGAACAAAATGGATTTGAATAAAACAGTTTCTCAGTTTTCTAATGCTACCCCCATTGCTAGTAGCAATATTCTACAGAGATCTTAAGATAAAATTTAACATTTATGACATTTGAATGACCATAAAAATATTTTCATTTATATTAAGGCTTCTTTGTACAATTTAGTTTCTTCATTACAAAAGGAACTGGCAGTACAGATAAAGTAACAAGGACAAACTGAGCATAAAGAAATTATAGAACTTTAAAAAATATTCGTAAGTCATTATTCCTTTAATTCTTCCTAATAAAGAAATGAGGGTTTTTTTCAGTATTTCTTCTGAGTAGCCTAAAATAGACACTGACTTCACAGCAGGCAAATAATGAAGTTATCCTAAATTCATACCGATACCTTTACAGTATGATATGAGAAATACTGATGTACATCAGCTAGTTATTCCGAAACAGGATTCATGATGGTGTTTAAAAATGTTAAAATTGTTTAAATTATTTTAAATATGATATTTAGAACAATAATTATAATCCTACCTAAGCTTTTCATAGTAAAAAATGTTTGGCATGTCCTCCATTTAGGCATCACGACCTATGGGTCAACCGACAGTTACTGCTTATGACAGAATATGGAAACAGGAATGTTGGCTTGGATATACTGTTACACTTGTAGCTAATGAATATATCACCAATTAATCTTAACTGAATAATCTATTTTTTGCCATCAGTCCCAATGATAATACTTACACAGAGGTTGGATCTAGTTTGACCAGGCTCTGGAAGTTACAGCAAGGAGGGGAATTCATTTATTGCTTGTTGCTTTTTTTCCCACTGCCTGATGGGATTTTTCACATAGCACAGAATAAAGTTTCCAAGCAATAATTATTTGAGAGAAACTAGTAAGAGAAACAGCCAGGTATTATTGCTTCTTTACATCATGGAAGACTGCAGGTATTGCCACTATTTACCCTGATGAGTTTACCTAAGTGAGGTCTACCTCTTAAAGGATTTTCCTTCTCTTTAGTAAATACTGACATGCAGCTCCAAAATTTTTCGGTATCTTCTGGTTAGTTAATTAGCAAATACTTTACTTTTATATTTAACGCTAATTATAAATTAAATGAGGTTTGGATTTATGCCTTTTATCTTAACAGTATTAAATTAAGTTCTTTACTGAGAGCTCACTTACATGGAGACATGTAGTTTAGCATGCCGATGAATTTGCCAAACCACTGCGTCCTTTGAAGTAGGCTTTTGACTAGAAGCTATTGGCTAAAATAATGATTTAGCTAACTCCACTGACTTCAGACAAGTTGAAGTAGTGTAAGTGAGTAAATAAGTGGCTCTGTGTATTTAATATATATCATAATTTCCTTATTGAATTATTGTTCCTTTCCATCTTGTTTTGTTACTTGCCTGTACTCTGGTTTTCTTTCGTGAAGGGTGGTGTAGAATTTTTCAGAAAGCGTTTTTTTTTTTTCTATTCTTTAGGTCTAAAATGTCTGTTTATCAACAAATGTAGTCAAAAGACAATGAGCTTATGGCACTAGCTAAGAGGAAAGACATACACAAATACTGTTGACTTTCAGTACCTACATATGGCTTCAGAACTTATCCCTCAGGGTTCTTACTTAACCTGTAGCACCAGAAAAATCTGTTCAGTACAATGAAATAAATTGCTTAAACCAATACTTGCTGTGAAATGTATTGGATTTTGTATTACTGTAATTTCAGTACAGTAGGAGTTAAAAGCTGTGTTATGGTATCTCATCTGAAGTACTTGTACTCATTGATTTTTGTTATGACTCAGAAATATCCTAACTGCTCACCTTAAGAATCCAAACAAAATTGTAAAAACAAGTTCAATGCCTCCAGTATGAAAAACATGAACCCTTTCTCTGTGTGAAAATAAAATTAATTTGGAAAAGTATGCCACCAATATAATCTTTGTCTTATAATACTACGTATAATATATCTTGGCTGATGGAGCTCCTTTGTTTTTTTAGTGCCTATTTTTTCTCTTATACTCCTTTCTATCTTTGTTTAAATGTTAGGGAGAATCTTACCAAAAAAAGCTTTTAAGCAAGCTGAAAAGCTACATATAGACAGCTAAAGATAGTAACCCTTTAAATATTCAGTAAAAACTTTGCCTGTTCTCCCTCTGAACCTTACTGCTGAGTTCTTCATCTTTTTTTAGGAACAGGTCTTTAGTGTGCCAACATACTTCATTATTTATCAAAATTTAACAAACCAGAAGTCAACAATTCAACTTAGGGAGCTAAAAATAAAGGTGGCACCCAGAGAAGGGTAGGAAAATTACCTCAATGAATATTAAAAAAAATCCCTATGCTGAAAGGATGCCAGAAAGAAGAGGTTCTGTACAAACAGTGTATGCCAAAGATACAGTGTATTTATAACGTGCTGCAACACCTGACATGAAGTTTATTATGAAAAGGATGCAGTGGTGAGCAAGCAGTAAGGTAAACTTAGCTTCAGACGGCACTGAATGGTCCCTCTGTTTTACTTCAGTCTATTAGGGAATAATTACCTCATTTTTTACACACTATACTTGTAAAATGTTCTACAAGTGACTCAATGCTAAAAAAGAGGGGAACAGCAAGTGTCTTCCACATCTCAGCTAAAGCCTCCTAGATTTTCTTCCTTTCGTTTCGGAAACATCTGTATTTAGTTTTGTAGGTGGAAAGATCCCTTCAGCAGTTTTGAAAGTGAAAGACGGCTTGAGGTCCTCCGAGAGCCACTTTGGCAGTTTCCAAGTATGAGCACAAAGTGTCTGCTTTAGCAGAATAATGTATTTTGTAAAGCAACAGCAGAAGGGCTTCCCCAAAAGATCTGAAAATTCTTCACTCTTTAAAAAAAATATGTAAACCCAAACTAACAGCCTTCATTCAAGTGAAATAAAACTAGTCAGTCCATGATGCAGAAGTAACTATTTTGGTAACACATAAAAAACCTCCTTCAAACTCTGTTATTGAAATTGCATGTATCAGTTGCAACCACTGATAGGTAATAGTAGTATTTGGTGTCATTATATTCATTTCCTGATAGACTTGAATTCATATTTTAGAAAAGTACAAGGGCATTTTTTCTATAAATCCCAATATCTGGCACGGGACAGTGTCAGCTTTGTATGATATTTTTAGGGATATTCTATTAACAAGGGCAAGCTTCCTGTAAACCTGGTGTGGCAGGATGTTGAGCTCATCGGAGCTCTAAAACAGATCAATTAACCTTCTCCTTACAGTGATCTCAATGATGAAAACCATTTAAGACAGAGAAGAATAAAAATAAACCAGCTATTCCCTGCCTTTTTTGTACTTTCAAAGCAGATCCTTTCTTCCAGGATTGATTTCAGTCACTTCAAGGGCTTTGATGGTCTCCTGTGATCCTCTTCTCCCTGTTTCTTAAGCCTGATTGGATTTCTGTTCTCCTCAGCCATCTCAGTGCCCACTGTAGCTGCAAGTTCTCTTCTTGTTGATGCCTTCCCATGCCTGGTCTTCCTTTTGACCAGTGCTTGCTTTTACTGACCCTTTGCAGCTCCTTCTGAGTGCAAGAGTCATCTCCCCTTTCCTCTGGGGGATAAACCTCACCCAGGTATGCCTTTACTAACAGAAGGTAGCATGCAGAGTGGAAAAAAATAAAAAAGGAACGTGTATCTTTAGTCAGACTTGAGGGTGAAAAGAACAGTAGTTGAACTTTCTATCTTCAAGACAGTTGCTGAAAATGTCTCTTTTAAGTCTGCATGAAATTAAAAACTTATGCCAAACTACCAAGTCAAACAAATGAACAAATGCATCTAACCTTTTTCTTTTAGGACAAGAAGAAACTTAGTTATATGAGATATTCAGTAGATGTATTAAAGTCAGTAGATGTACAAAGCAAGAGCAGGTTTAGCAGTGCAGACAAAGTACCTACCTCAGCTTGGTCACCAACCATTTCCTCTGATGACTAATTGTCTGAACATCAGGCCAACCTGAAGACAATATCACTGACGAGCAAGCATTGCTCAGAATAAGAATTTGTTTCACACTGCTGAACAAGTCCTTAGAGTGGGAAGAATAGGCAATAAAATAGATGGTAGAAGTGACAACATAGCAAAACTAGCTTTTGATCTATATGTATTGCTTCTATCAGTGTGCTTTCTAATGAGCTACAAACAATAACTGACACAGCTGAACAGCTATATGCATATGTAGACACATAATGATGACTGTTGAACAAATATGGGCCATACAAGGCTCGAAATAATCTTAGATATATTGTGGAAAATACATATGGACTGCCATGCATTTGTGGTTCCATAAATAAGGAAGATTATTTGAAATCACTGCTGCCTCTAGTTCATAATGAAAATGTAATTTTTAATATGAAGTGGATTATAGTTAGGACAAGATTTAAGATTTAAGAATCATGTTATCCATGAGTTCAAATTACAAATCAACCTCAGAGCAACTTTAGTTAGTCGTACAAATACAGAGCATTTGGACTATAGTCTACAGTATTAAATGAGTGCATTAGTATTTATTAATGTGATAAGCCTATCATTCAAACATAAAATGATTTACTAAGAACACCAGTTACTAGATAGTGATCTTTTAGTGCTCCTACAGCACCTTGCTCATTGAGACTATTAATCTTCATAAAAATGAAGAGAGGGAATCCCAATACCCCAAAAAGCCAATGACAGAAGTCTAGTGAAATTATCAAACCACCACAAATACATCCTGTATTTTGTATTTCTCATGCTCACTATTATTGCACACAAACAAGCCCTTCAGGGAAGACACCTGCAAAATTCCATTAGCAGTAATTGCTGCATTTTATTATTTTAGTCAGTTCATCTCAAGAAAAAATAACTGGACCATAGTGATATCAAAGCAATGCTTTTCTAGAAGAAAATTCTGAGAAGCAATCGAATTAAAATATTAGCCAGCCATTGGCTATTTAAAATGTTGCTATAGTCAACTGTTTCAGAATTTTTTCAATCAAATTCAGAAAAAGTAGCATGATTACAAAAAGTTTTAATGGGACTGCAATAGCTGCATTTTTCAAATTTAAACATAGTCTCATTTTAATTTTCAACATACTAATTCATTACAATGCAGTCTCCAAAATTAACAAATCAGGCATAACCTGTTTCCTTGTAAATCTAGCTATTCTGCAAATGGACTTCATTTATTTGCACTCAAATGTGTTTAAGAGTGAATAAAAGCACCTCAGTAAATTCATTCATATAAAGATCTGAACAAACCTTTAAAGAAAATTCAAGGGTAAAAAACCAGATATCTCAACTCTTTGGTTTTCCTGGCAAAAGTTAAAGAAAATAAAATAGTGCTTCTTACAGAAAGCAGAAATATTTTCCTTCCTAAGCTGAACTTTGTATGCAGAAAAAAAATGAAATTCTATGTGGAAAAAACTCACACAGAATATGAGAGAAATGGATGATGGACACCTGTCCTTCACTTTGGAAGATATATTTCAGAAAAATTGCCAATTAAGTCCTTATTTTAATTCTTTTAGACACTATATACTGTCTGCCAGTGGATGGTGCTTTGCCTTGCTATACTGTAAGGTCAGTGCTTGCTGTAGAACTTCACCTAGTTTTCACAGTTATGTGAAAAGGGATTATTTTTAAAAAATCTCACAATTACTAGACTGGATCAAAAAGTTAATTTAAAAAACCTAGCATTTAGTACAGCCAACTTGGTGTCTTGTGGATTTTGTTAATAGGTTAGAAAAGCAAAACTTCTATTTTCAAAAGAATGTTGGCATTCATAAGGACAGAGCTGTAACAAATCCTGGCCTTCCAGTAATCTTAAGAGAGCTGCAGCATGGTCATGTCCAGCCTGACCTGAGCCAGCAGAAGATATTGAAGATACATCACTTCTACAGACAGTCAATTAATGGATTGCTTCCAAAATGATGCTGGCTTTTTTTCATTCTTCTGTTTCCTTCTCTGTTCTTTGATTTCTTCTCCCCTTCTTCTTCCCACAGCTGAAGGCACAAGTAGTGGAAAATACACTAGCTCTAGAAGACAAGCTCTGCTTCCAGAGCACAGATACTCCAAAACCAAAAGGAATGAGACATTTGGAGATAGCTTAATTACACTAGGACCAGCTCTTTTGCTTCCTTTCTTTCCCTCACTGATAAACTGCTGTTGGACGGTATACGGGGAAAGACAGCCTCTGAATAAAAATGTTTCATATTCCCTAGTCTGGTAGATATATGAAAGGATATCACATTGTTCGTCACTGATGGACAGCTTTTTTTCCTGAAATTTCTATGTCATGTGGTTAAGAAAACATAGGTGACTTTGCCAATGGCATGTATCAATCTAAGCTGAATTTTATTGTATTTCTTATATAGCTGCTGGAAAACTTCAGAAACTATAATATAAATATCCTGTACTGGTGATCTTAATGTAAACACATGGCAATGTCTCATGGAGGTTGTACTAGAATTACTATAAAAATTGCTACAATTGTTAAATATTTGAAAGAGTAAAAAAATGTATATGTTCTCTAGAAAAAGTTTACCATTAAACCTAATTCCAATCTTTCAGGTAATTTTTTTTCTCTAACAGGCAAAAACTTTGTATGTCATTTAATACTGGCGCAGTTACTGAAGTTAACAAATCTGTCAGGCCTGATATCTTCTTTTGTAAAGTTAACTGTCCTGTGAATATAATTGACTTATGAGCTCTGTTATGTCTAAGAATGAACACAAGTAACACAGCAGATTCACTAGCCTGAGTGAATCTTCAAGTTTTAGCCCTGTAAACTTATGGCACAGGCCAGCCATAAAAGAAAAAAAAAAGTGAAAGAGCCAGTGTTTGCGCTAATAGGCATTCATGTTAACATCTCAAAAGGGCTCCATGTTAGAGAGGAATTGTACTGATCGTTGCAGGAAGAGTACTGCTATCAGATACGTGTTCACATGCTGGTACATTCAAGATGAACAGAGGTGATCCTGTTACATGCCATTTCTGTACATTTTCTTATGATTGTATTGGAAGAAAGCTTTGAGGTCCGGTTGGGTTTGCTTGAGTTAATCAACGTACTCACAGTAACTTTGAGGAAACCACACCGGTTCTACAGGCATTGCAAATAAAGCTATTTTGCAGGTTTTAAAATTTAAAAAGTCACATACATTTGACAATGTGTCCTTATTAAGGCAATAAATCAATCATTACTATTCTCCTATAGACTTCCCAAAAAACAAACAGGTGTTCTAGAATTTTATTGTATTGAAATCTATCCTGTTATTTCAGCATAATGCCTGAGTGAAAAATATAAACTCACTCTAAAAATGATGTTCACATCCTTGACAAGATTAGCTTTTAATTTTCAGTTAACAAACAAAATCAGTTTAAATATCAAAAAGCAGGAGTATTTTTAGATCTGTGCATGTTGTATTTTCAGAAAGTCAAGAGAATATAAACAATCCAGTGGTTCTATGGCCTGTTTCTCAGCTGTATTGTTCTTTGTATGTGCAGGCACTGGGTGAGAATGTTCTTTAAATCACCTCGTCCATCATGATATGAGATATCCACATATCCGTATTTCTCGGTCCTTGACCATTTAGAAACAACATGGGAAAAAAAAATAAGCATGTGTAATTCTCAGTTCATAACAACATGTGCTACCTACTGTAATAAGTACAACCTCATAGGTTACAGTGTTTCACCGTAAGAACAACTTCCTGCTCTATAACCTGAACAGATGTTCATTTTACGAAACATTGAGCTTTGAGAGGTCTATTTATTTCTGGTACTCGCAAATCCCATGCTATTGGGAGCTGCAGCAGTTCTACATGCATGATATTTCTGGCCAGTTGTTTGAGCTACAGATCTGTGAAACAATAATTCATATTTATTTGCTACACACATAAAAATACTATACTATTCAGAGGATATTGTAGTTATGTCAGCAGTTGGAATCCTGTTCATTAGCGACATTTTATTTTGGCTCAGATCTTACTCTGAATATCTAAATCAAAATAACTTAGAGAGAGAGAGAGCACACTTATAATTTAGGAAAAATCTTTATTTTTTTAGCTGTTATTGCTAATCCAAAATACTTTTCTTGGTAGATGACTGTGAACTGGAACAAAGAGTTATACACTGGAAATAATAAACAGTCCTTGTAGTCAGCTAAATCAGAATGACTCAGTGTAAGAAGATCTGCATGGAAGGAAAAGATACACAGTAGAGCCAAGTCGATAAGGGTCCTCAAAGCATGTATATTAGCCACAATACACCTAAATATTTGATATAGACAGGGATCAAGGTTGGAGGAATTTTACTTAAGCGTCTAAACCCTTTCCTTCTCCACTAAGCTAGAAAATTTACAGATAAAGGCTTTGGTTAAGGTCCAGATCTTATCTATATGCAAAATATGTCTCTGGAATTAGTCACATCCAAGGGAGACTAACTCTTAAGGATCCTCAGTTAGTTTTAATTTTTTCTGAGACAAAATGATCAAATCAGTTTGAATTTGCATATTTGACAGCAGTATTCTGCCCACTGAGTTTTTGAGAGCTAGTAGCATACTACTTGTGAAAAGCTCTACAGAGCCAGCCAGAGCCATCATTAGAAATGTGTTTTGTTTAATTCAAGGATGCCATTAATTCAGTGAATAATTTTGTCATAAAGAAGATTTCTGTTGCTTCATGGAGTTTAAATGTACATTTGTAGTATGTTTCAAAAAAAACCCAACCAAATAGCTTTCAAGCATGGATTAACATATATGGGAAGACCTTATTCTAGGCACTTATTTTCTCATGCAATAAATTACACATAGTATTTACATACCTGCCAAACTCCACTCATTTCAAGGAGACTAATAACTGGCATGCTCTCAAAATTCAAAGCTCAAAGAAAATTCAAGTATGAAGTGGTGATGACATCTCTAAAAAAAACCTTTGTTGGAAAAACAGATGGGTGTCCAACTTGAAGTCATGAATGTTTTATGAGCCAATATTCTGTAGATTTAGTGTTTTAGATGTGCATCCATGAATGAGTCTGCAAAAAATATTTTAATAAAGTTGTAATTTAATGACTTGAACACAGTGCAGTTCTCTTATATTGCTTGCATCTTTAGTTTAAATGCATTCCATCTTCAAAATATTGCAGCCAGGAGATATGACTTGTGAATATGCAGAAGTAAGTAACTGGATGTTTTTGACTTTTGATAAGAGAAATTACATACTGGACACCAGTCAATCAAGTACTCACTAGTCTTTTCTATTAAAAAAAAAAAGAAAAACCTTATGTATAAATAATTTTTTTAAATTGTAATAAATTACTATGGAAAAGTCTTCAATAGTACTCCAAAACTGACCAAGTGGGTGTACAAGCAGCAACCCAGTGTATGGTAGCACTGAATCTTTAACACTAATTTTTAAACTAGGGTATCATGAAAGCTGTGTGCAATATTTGACAGTACTCAGTGTGTTCTTCTAAGAAGTAAGGAAACATGCTTCCTGCACTATGAGCTGCCGTGGAAAGATGGCTATACATCATCTATAAAGAAAGTACTCTTCCATCTATTTGCTAGCCAGGACACACACTTGACTGTGATGCTTACTGATCTGTGGGGAACTGGCTGAAACAGAGTGTACCGGCAATTTAGCTGCATTTGCAATGGCCCTAACATATGATATAGGCCTCAGAAAGGGCTGTCAAGCTGTGCTAGGAATATGCGTAATGTAGGCTTTAATTCTGTACATACAGAACCAATTTTGTAGGCTGGCTACACAACCAACATATAACATTTGTAGAGTGGGTTTAGTAATAAAATGACAGTAGAGACAACAGTGATGACAAGTTGCAGAGATTAAAATAATAAAATAATCCCTTTTTAATAACTTTAGCCCAGATTTTGAAAGCTGTATTTAATGTTTTGACTCATGTTGTCCACGTCAACTCATAAGCCATGTCCAGTTTTAACTGGAATTGGCCACCTAGTAGCTTGAAGTAGCTTTACAAATATTACCCACCAATTACTATTTTACTCTACCAGTAGCTCATGTTAAACTGTTGTTATATCAGACACTATACTGAAGTGCTGGGTTAGAACCAAAATGACAGTACAAGAAAGAGCAGAGGAAAAAGTATTTTCACATCTATATGAAGAAAGCAAAGTAGAACATTTCTGGAAATTTTTCATATTTTATACCTATTGATAGTCTTTTGCTGTACAGATTATGATGAAAAACAAGATGAGGTAAAATTTATTGACAAATATATTGGCTAGATCAAACTCGGGCTCTAAATATTAAGAAATTCTTTTTTAAATAAGAACTTTAGATATCATAAAGCCTCAAGAGAAGTGCTTCAAAGAAAATCCTGTCTGGATGTCTCCTCTTCTAATGTTTGAAACTTTTCAATCAAATTTGAAAGAGGGTCTTTAAGACTCTGCAGCAAAGATTCTAAAAGTTGTGTGAAAAATTGTAGCTAACTAAAGGAATAAGATAGGCACGTCAAGGGCCCAAGCTGATGAGAACAGAAGGGACACAGCACTCAACAAAGCAACAGAGTTGAAGTGGAAACCCTTTGAACATAGGCATGTAAAGAAGGACATTCCTACAGAACAGCCTTGTGGGGAAAGCTCTCAAGCCTGTACTGGGGAACTGGCACACTCAGATGCCTCTCTGAAATGCCTCTATGCTGGTACATGCAGCATGGAGAACAAACGGGAGGAGCTGGAAGTCTGTGTGCAGCTACAGGGCTGTGATCTCATTAGAGTAATGGTGAGATGGTGGGCTAGCTCACCCAGCTGGAGTGCTGCAGTGGAGGTATACAGGCTCTTTAGGAAGAGCAGGCTGGGAAGGCAAGGAGGGAAAGTTGCCCTTTACATGACAGAAAGCAGCTAGAATGCATGGAGCCCTGCCTTGGGACGGGTCAGGAGTCAGCTGAGAGCTTCTGGGTCACCATTAGTGGGCAGACCAACATAGTTTGCTGTTGTACTATCTAGTCCAGACCTCTTGGTCAGGAAGTAGTAGATGAGGTTTTCTTCAAGCTAGATGAGGCCTTCAAACAACTGGAAGAAGCCTCACATTCACAGGCCTTGGTCCTTATGGAAGCCTTCAGCCACCCTGAGATCTGCCAGAAGAATGAAACAGCAGGGCTCAAGCAATCTAAGTTTCTCAAGTACACTGAAGAAAACTTTCTGGTGCAAGCAATTGAGGGACCAACAAAGAAAGATGCTATACTGGACCTGATATCTATGGACAAAGAAGAACTTTTCGGGAACTTGAAAGTCAGAGGCAGCCTTGGCTGCAGTGACCATGAGATGGTGGAGTTCAGGATCCTAAGAGAAGGAAAAAAGCAAAAAGCAGGATCACAGACCTAGATTTCAACCTTTTCAGGGGATATGGCCCTGGACAGAAGAGTGGTCGACAGTTGGCTGATATTCAAGGATCATCTCCTCCAAGCTCAATAAAGGTCTGTCCCAACAATTAGGAAACCATGGTTTGCCAATGGTTTCATCTCTTCCAACCAGTGGTGGCAGAGATGCGCATGGATACACAAGAAGCCACTAACTGAATTCAAACATAAAAAGTGTACAAGAAGTGGAAGCGGGGGCAGTTGACCTAGGAGGTACGTAAAGTTGCTGTCCAGCCATGCAGCAATAGGGTTAGAAAAGCTAGCTGGAGTTGAATCTGGCAAGGAATGAGAAGAGCAACAAAAAAGGATTCTACAGGTACCTAAACAGCAAAAGGAAGAAAAGGGAAAACATGGGCCTGCTGCTGAATGGGGTAGGTGAACTGATGGCAAATGAAATGCTGAAGTGCTCAGTGCCTGCTTTGCTTCAGTCTTTACCAGTAAAAGTGGTCTTCAGGAAGCTCTGACTCCTCAGATCAGAGAGACTGTTCAGCCTGGAGAAAAGAAGGCTCAAGGGGGAACTTATCAATGTGTATAAATATCTGATGGGAGGGAATGAAGATGAGGGAGCCAGGCTCCTCTCAGTGGTGCCCCACGATAGGACAAGAGGCAGTAGGCACGGATTTAAACACATGAAATTCCCTCTGAAAATAGGAAAACACTTTCTTACTGTAAGGGTGGTCAGTCACTGGCAGAGAGGTTGTGGAGATGTTCAAAACCCATCTGGACGCTGTTCTAGGCGACCTGCTTCAGCTAAGCCTGCTTGAGCAGGGTGTCAGACTAGGTGATCTCAAGAGGTGCCCTGCAACTTAGATGATACTGTGAATTTCTTACTTAACAAAAAAACATTATCTCCATGATAATGAACACTCAGGAAACTGATAGGAGGTGGCCTTCAGTTCCTTAAACACAGAGATCTCGTGTCATTTGTGAGACCCTAGGATGCCCTAACTAGCCTCTTGCTGCTCCCTCAGGAGGTGGTCGCCCTGCAGGTTCTCTTTATATGTCCCAGCCCTGTGCAGACATCTGTCTCAAATACCATATGACACCTCAGATGGCACCTGGGTTTAAGTACCTCATTTGTAAGTACCTTAAGAAAGATGAACATCCAAAAAATGCTATGGAACAGACAGGGAGAAGAAAAATAAATAATTTACAAAAAGGAATTTAATCTTTCTTTTTTATTTGTCAGAAAATTAGTGTCATGCTTTGTCTGAGATGGCTTAAGGTATGTCCTAAAATTACTGAAAAGAGAAGCACGAACTTCTAAGATCTTGGCAAACAAGTGGGTTTGTGTCAAAGCTAGTCTTGGAATGAGACATTCATGGGAAAATGAGACAGATTAGACTCAAAATAAACTTTCCCAAAATATCAAGAAACAGCCTTCTTTGCAGAAGCATTTCTTTGTAGAAAGTATTTAGTATAGACAAAGAGAAATCGATATTTCAATATAAAGTATGTATGTCATGCTGCATCAGAAAAGAAACGAACACTGCAGCAGTAACAGGAAGAAACTATGACTATGCCAGATCTTTCATTTACACTTTTGTACTGATTCCCAACTACTGTACTACTAATTTTCTCAGTAACATTTTGTACCATTAAGGATTATTTGTAGTACTATGAAACAGGAGGCCTAACCCCAAGTACAGCAGAGTTCAATTTTGTGGAATGCAGGTTAATCCAGCTTGAATTGCACTTAATCTTTGTTAGTAGATTAACAAAATATATTTTCCTGTTTCTTCTAAATTACATCTAAATGTTTGTAGAAATTAAGAATTGACATAGCTTAGAGCTCAATAACAAAAGCTTTATTGGTTATGATTTCAACGCTGGAAAAACACTGTCTTTGCAGTTGACAAACTCTCTAGGAAACAGGAGGACACAAAAAAGCAGAAGTCACAGAACAAAATGAAGGCATTCCTGGATATATACTGTCTCTTCCATAGGGACATTTCTTTGTTTCTTTCTGGGTTAATGATTTTACAACTTCAATGTATAATTATGCAACTGCAGAAGAAAAAAATCTAAGTCTTTAATTCTAGACAAACACATAATCATGCTTACATACACATATATAGCATTATATACAGGTACATAATGCAAAATTGTCTCTGGTACCAATATAGCACAAGAAATAAAATGCAGGTAGCTGTGCTAGATACCTCTATGAATATTAGAGAAGTTCAAGTCCCTATTAAGTTTATGGCAGAACCTGACTCTATTACAAACCAAGTCTATGTTCATTTTTTTAAGGGCATTTATTTGATCATAACTCATACTATAGCCAAAGTTGTTGAATAATAATGTTAGAAAACAATGTGATAGAATAGTACAAAATTAAGCTATTTCACATATTCAGAAATCTCAGTGACAAGTCTCATTCGTCAGGGATATATTTTCCCTTTGTTGAGCATACATCAGTCTCATTAACTGGAGTGATTTATGCATGTTTAAAACTGAAGATGACATTTAATAACTGCATCAGCAATTGCATGGATATGTGTTCAGGTAATCTGACTACTCATTTCTGAAAACAATTGTCTGGAACATTTCAGCCTTGCTAAGTAGTCGTGTTTGCTATACATTATGTATAAAGCTGTATAAAACAGATGAAGTGCTCCCTTCTATATATTGTTCCATTCTAGATATATTACTTTTACATATGTGGGGTCTTGGTTCATCTAATTAGTTAAATATTTTGATTAATAATCAAGCCCTTACTTTGTAAGAGGCACCAGAATTTTATTGCTAAGAGAATTGTCAGAAAAATCTCTATAAAGTTACATTTGTAAAAGGATAAATAAAAATAATAAATCTCACCAATTATTTAAAGTAGCTGTAAAGAATCCTGTCTAAACTCTATTTGTCTGTCTCTATAAAAAACTATCTACTTCCAGATGACTAAACCAACTGATTTGTTTGTAGAGCTCTTTTCCTTCATGTTCAGATATATTTACACTTTAGAATATAACCTCATCAAGAATTTGTGGACTTCTGAAAACTTTGTCATTCATTCTTTTTTATATTTCATCTTAAAAAAACCCAAAAATAAACAAAACAAAACCAAAAAAAACCCCACAAACAAACAAACAAACAAACAAACAAAAAAAAACCCAGACCCAAATAATTTTTGGGAAAGGTGTCAGTCTTCCACTTGTTATGATCATCTTTTTCTTCTCCCCTGGCCCCCAGATGTAGTTGCACCCTTGTCTTCTCACCTACCAAATGAAAGTTCATATTATTCTTCACTTGTCAATTCATCTTTTGTCACCTAGTAGAACTAGCAGAGCATCATCTCCAACTGTACTGTGGCACTCAGACAAGGGGTAACCAATTATGGTGAGCAATCCTCCTGGCTGACACCTCAGTTTATCTTTCCTCCCTTTTCCTCTGTAGCTTGTATCTATCAATATGAAAAATAGATTAGCATGCATCTCTGCCCTACATGGAGTATTCCTCCACCTTTTCCTGAAACTAAGCCACTGAGATTCCGTCAATCTAAGCAAAGAAACAAATAAGGTAGTAGATGTTTTCATAGGAGAACCTTGGACTGAGGTTCTAAAATGTGCCTCAGGGATGTGGATGCCCAGATCTCACTTAAGATCAGTAGGAACAGAAATCTACTTTCTTTGAGTATCTTTGAGAATCTCAATCACATTTTTCAGCAGTAAAAACAGCAGGTTGTAATAGAAAGAACCCTAAGGACCATTTCTAACAATTTGGAATAATTGTAACAATTACAAGGACTGAGAAAAGAAATTACTAGCAACTATGATTAAAAAATTATGGTTCTGAAAACTCTGGAGATAACTGAAATTTAATTTACAGTACAGAGTACATCCCACTGCTTTTAACACTGTCCCATAATTGCCATATGCCTTTTAGTACTGGAGACATTCCAACATCTGGGTTAAGATGTTTTTGGCTTAATTTGAAGAGTACCCTTGCGCACATCTGTTGTGCTCCCTGCTACCCATGGACTGTTACACACTTCCACTTTGTGTGCCTGTCTGGGAGACAATATCACTGAGTTTTCTAAAATACCCAGATTATTTCAAATAAAATGTATTTGGATATATACATCCAAATATTTGGATTCTGAAAAGGTCTAAGTACAACAAATTTCCTTTTTTCTTGTGTTTTGTTGTTGTTTTGTTTTGGTGGAAAAGCAGAACATAGAGAGTATGGAGTTCAAGAAAAAAGCTGAGGGACTCACTTGGAGAAAGACAACCACAAACATAAAAGAATTTTTTGTGCACATGAAAATTAAGGCATGTTTCCTACCAAAGATGAACTGCAGTTTCTGTGAATGAACACATACCTATAAAATGTTTATGAGAATTTCATCTGTAGATGGGAATGAAATGAACCAGCTGCTATTACCTGGACAAAACTGTAACTGTATTTTAATGAATTTTCTGTAAGGATTAAAAAAATCATACTGTATCACGACTTAATACCAACTGACTGCTTAGTAAAGAAGTTATGAACCCTGTGTTTTTTCAGATCTGAGCGCTAATTCAATGACTCAATAACAACATTACTACAGTGTAATTAATCACTTCCTGCTACAACTAGAAAATCTTTAACAAATGTTATTGTAAGTGACTCCATTCTTATTCTGAGAAGTGATGCATAAAATGGAATACATTACAGTTTGGTTTGCATCTTAATGGTCTAAAACCAGAACATTTTTCCCCTCTAGTGTCTCGTAGCGGAAATTACAGGACTTTGCACTTCTTAATGAACTTCATGAGGCTCCTGCCAGCCTGTTTCTCTAGCTAGATTACCAAGAAATGTGTTTTTCTCTTAGTACTCCTCTCTTTTTACTTTTCTACTTTTAATCAGAGGAAAAGATCATTTAAAAATGTAATTGATCATCAGTAAAGGCCAAAATAAAGAGTTCATACTATTAAGAAGTAGCAATATTTATTTCACATACTTTGAGAGAAACATTGTCAAAAACAATGATTTATTTAAAAATATATACTCTACAATCAGAAATGTTTCTTTATAAAGGAAAAAGCTCTGAAAAGTCTTTATCCTGGACTCTAAAATTTGCAGACAAGATTGCAGAGGTAGAAAAATAAGAGTGCCAACTCCAATAATTTTCCGTCATGGTTTTGTACATAGTCTCAGAGGTTCTGTCTCAGCTGACCAGCTTTCTTGAGGTGTTTCCATTGATTTTATAGAGGCCTCTGATAACTCTCCTCCTAACTGAGGTACTTGGTTGGTTCTCTGCAGCAGAAGACTTGAATGACACTCCAAAAAAGAGAGCAACTATGATACAAATCACAGATATAAGAAAATAAGAATGCTAAATACTACCTATTCTTGTTTAAGAAGCAGGGATATATGAGTTTAAAATTCATAATAAAGAAACAAACAAACAAAACCAGTGAACAGATTCCAAGATTTCTACATTGTTGTTTAATCTCCCAAACATATTACTCAAATTTCAAAAGTATGAAGATCCCACAGATCTGTAGACTTTTTGGTGCCTATCCTTTTGATACCACACTCTATTCTCCCTGTTCAGGCAATTGCCTAAGTATTTTCTGACCTAAAAAATATTTGTGGAGGAGGATAGATTCAGGAGAAAGAACTCCTACATATGGCAGATTGTTTTATTATGACTTTCCTATGAAGACAATGAGAAAAGGTGTGCAATTTTTAGAGACATTTTATAAACTTCAATATAATACTGAATTCCATTATTGCTTAAAGTTTTAGCATTCCAATATAAGAATGAAATCTCATAGCTAGTTTTCAGTTAAAGAGAATGTTTGTCATCCTAATGGAGATGTTCTTACAAGTATATCAGGCTTAAGAAAAATGAAGAAATTGCATTCCAAGAGAAGAAATTTTCTATGCCCTGCAGCAATCTCAGAAACATATGCTTTCTGTATATCAAGTAATTAATGTCTCTTATGGAACCTGTAAATTGAAAGATGCTGAAACTTATTATTTTTAGTGTCCTTTAATGAAGAAAATTTCCCTACAGGGAAAAAAATTCTAAACAGTTCAGTGCAATAACATGCAAGATTTTTATTGTGGTATTTACCCACTGCCAAAAATCACTGCTAACGGATTACATTCAAAATCTCAAGAAGCAAAAATTCATACCAAGCTTGGGTGAGCTGTAAAAATCTGATGTTTGTTGAACCTTTGGCTAAATAGTGCCAAAGGAAGTATAAATCAAATACCTTGCCTATAATGGCTCTTTAACAAAGTCCCTCAGAGTTTACTGTACATGAATTAACAAGCAATTGGTTGCAGAGGGACTTCTCTGTAGATGGCAATCTAATGAATTCTGACAGATTGAATGGTGCAAAGATAATGGGCTGAGCTGTCCACTGACTGTAAAGCAGAAGCTGATTAAGGTTAAGACTTTAGGAAAACACCCCAACAAAACTGAATTAAATTTGATTTAGGGGTTGAACAGCAGGAGTTCAGTTTCTTTACTAAAGATTGATGTGTCAAGCATCTGAAGTTTTACACTGGTATCATGACTTGCTATGTAATTTAAAATTGTTCTAACACTGCCACTGCTATTCGCTCCTCCTTTCCAAATATGAAGGGTCACACAAAATTTACTTCATGATCTTAACACTGTCTTTGAAATAATTTCAAATTCAGTTAGATATAAAGAGTTATTATTGCATAATTTGTCAGAATACTTTTTCAAAACAAGTACCTGAAGTCAGATTTCAGGAGATGAAGAAAGATTAAATAATACTAAGAGTTATCTATCAAAGAGCTGTTCTACAGATTGTCTTCCAGAAGTGTCATTTTGTGTCTTTAAAATCACGGCTGATGGAACTAAGACTTTACATAAGAACGGTGGCAAGACGTGTGAAAAGGCTGGATGACGTCTGTCAGGTCTAGAATCAGTAAAATTAGGTAGGGCTTGCTAGGTAGAAAAGAAAGTTTTTCTTCTGGAGATAGTAATTTGTTCATCTTATGCGCAAAACAGATAATTAAATCTCTCTGAAACCAGCAACAGAAGAAACAACTTTTACCCTATCATCATCAGAATAAAAAGCAATGAAAAAGATACTTATTTTCCTTATTTATTTATTTATTTATAGATGTCATCTGCAAAAAGCACACTGAACCATTCTAGACAGTGACTTGTGTAATCAGCCATGGCTGGATCCTATTATCACTACACAAGTATCAACAAACCAAGGTGCTTTTCTTGGTCATCATTACAAAGACTAAAAAAAATCCCATAAACCTAAACCAGAAAAAAAAGCAATAGAACTGCACCTGAAGATGAATTTGGCAAGATACCAAACTTGCCAAGCTTTCACAATGAGGTTATGAAAATTCCGATAGAGTTATGGATCATTAACATCACTAGGGTGCTGGAAACAACTTTCACGGGGGAAAAAAAAAAAAACCCAAAACTTCAACATGAAGACAAAGACTGTTTTCAATGCACAAGTATAGAACCTTTACTCTTAACACTCAAGGTTAAGCCGTGTATTACCTCTCCAACTATAGATAAAAACCCCTTATTCTTCTCAAAAAAAGACATAATATTAAAGTCATTTTTTTCTTTTACAAAATGCTAATCTATCTTGAAGTATAAAAATATAATATAGTTTGAAATTAAAGATTTTGCGTTCCAAAACTGCAAGCACTCCAACAGATGCAGACATTTTTATGTTTTTTTTCATAAACCTCAATAAGACAATTCACATGATCCAAAGTAGGTTTTTAATTGGTCAAACTCTTTTGAGAATTTTCATTGTAAAGTCAGGTGAAGGATAAAGGGCAAGTGAATATTTCTTACATTATTTTATTGGAAAAATGATTATGTGTTAATTGAAAATTATTATGTGTTTTTAATCTTCACGTGTTACATAGACATGTGACAATGACAGGCCCCTCAGAGACTGCTGATTGTACTTTGAGCTCTCTTCATCAATTCCATATGCCATTAGAAGCAGGAAGAGAAATACTTCCCAAAGAGAATGAGAAAGTAGCTACTGTATGCATAGATACAAAGCCAGTCTTTACTCCATAACCTTACTGCAAAGAAGTAAGCAAGCAGATTCTGAAATACAATAATCAACCGACCTAGGAGATACTTTTTCAGAGCCTCTTTGGTAGAGCTGATCCTGTGTTAGGTAGGGTAAGAGGAAGACTGGATGACCCCTTGAAATTCCTACAACAGCTATTTGCTCTCATCCCTATAGAATTTGACACATCCAGTATTTTGAGAGCTACTAATGTCTCGTTATCAGTGCATAAAAGACTAAGAGGTTGAAGGCAGATAGAGTGGAACAGATCTAAATTTCCAACTAGAAAAAATGTCACTACATGTTGCAAGTTCCTAAGCATCCTAATTATTTGTTTTAAGGTCATGCTTACGTGTCCCATTCAGAATTCAAGTGCCATTATAATGTCTTAGATTATTTTTCAGCAGCTGTAGTCTGCCAGGCAGAAATGAGACAGCAGTCACTGTAGCTATATAGTTTCCAAACTGTTGAAAATACTGAAGTGAGCCATTTTTCCATTCTGGTTAACTACAATACAGATGGAGTCTAAAAAGACTTCCCACTTCAGGCAGGTGTCAATGACATCATTGGCAAAGCATACACATCAGGCAGATTTGGCTTGACAGTCCAACAGGTAGTTAATTCATGTCTTTTCTGAAAAGAGAGGATACTCTCTTATGACAGTTCTGGTCCTGGAAATTTAGGGAGGAAAACATCTGCAAAAAGTGCTATTTAGCCAAAAAGGCATGATTAGCCAAAGGAATCACTGGCACAAAACACTGAAGTCATTTGCTTGCTGGAAATGGTCAAATTTATCTTTTGCGAACAATCTGTTTTCCTTTAGAAACCAGAAGCAGCCTGGCTGCTTAAAAAGATCAATAAGAGCTCTCATGAAAAACATTCAAAGATAGGGTAACAGATTCTAAAATTGTGGAATAAAATCACCTAGAAATTAACTTCAAAGCAACAAAACCAAATAAATCCCAGAAAATTTAGCACTGAAAGCTCTTTCAGAACTTTGGATTGCAATTGATGTGCACAGCTTTGACCTGTCAGTACTCACAGAACAGCACCACAAACTTTATTTTGATGAAAAGCAGCTGCCTCTATTAATATGACTTTTGTGACAATTCAAGCAGCTAAGGATAAGCCAAAGGGGAATGCAGTGTATTGGAACTGATTTTGATTTTAGATAAATCCATGGATTTGAGTGACTGGAACATGGACATACCAGGCACACAGATGCAGTGACGTAAGAAATCTTCCAGTTACCATTGCTAAAAACATGTCTCAGGAACTTCATTTTTAATACTTCATTTAACAGCAGGAGTCGAGTCATTTGAACAGAATGTGCCTTGAGGATCTGGATAGAAAATAAAATACATTTGTCTCTTCTTCTCGAGTGTAACTGGCTAATATTTTTTTCCCCCTTGGGTGGTTAATACATCAATCATGCTCTGCTTTTGTGGAGGTGTTGCAATAAGATGAAGACTGAACTGTTTGAAGTAACTGAAGTATTCTTGAGACTTGTCGCAAATTCAGTGGCAGCACTTTTGTGTGTCCTGAGTATTTTCTGCTCTCAAAAGCATTTGAATCCTAAGTGCAGTTTAGGCAAGAAAAAAAAAAACAAGACCAAAAAAAATCTTTCTAATGGCTTTTAGTTCCAGGCATTCCAATAGTGACATACACAGCTGAGCCCCAGACCTACAAAGCATTTAAACATCAGTCAGCTTCAGGGATAAGCATTGTTTGACTGGGGCATTCACATATTCAAAATGTTTGTGTTGAAATGGAACTACACAGAAAAAGAACACTGTCTGAAGAAACAAAAAAGCCAGCAGTGACCACCCGCCCCCTTTTTCACTTGTACAAAAAGGGTCCCCTGTCAGGTGACTATATTTGAAAGACAGCATGAACCAAATTTCTAAAAAGGTCCTTAGACAACTGTAGATAGGCAGTTGCTAACCTACCCAGGTGTTCCTGAAGTGGAGAGAATGGACCGTTTCCCAGCCAGTAGTTTGCACAACACAGAAAAACCCCTCCGTCTCAGGGAGAGGAAAAGAAGACACTAAGTGTTACTGATATTCAGAACCCTGTGCATGCCCATAAGGTACAGGAGGTATGTGCACCCTACACCCTTCAGATGGAAGAATATTCTTGTAGAGCACAACTGTCCTGCTGTTCTCTCTACTCTGCAGCTGGGTACTTGCTTTCCACCTCTCAGACCTTCTGAACTGCAGAGTCCTGGTATGTCAGGGACTTTGACAAGGGGACAGGGAGAGTAAAAGGGGATACAGAGCACGCACATGGATAACACACTTTGCTAAGCTTCAGTTCCTGGTATGCAACTTCGTCTCTTACCTCTAGCACAGAGGTCCTCAAACTACAGCCCGCGGGCCGGATACGGCCCCCCGGGGTCCTCAATCCTGCCCCCGGTATTTACAGAGACACACACACACACATACACCCCCGCCAGGGGTTGGGGGGGAAACCAAGCAGCCGCAGATGACTGCCTGCCACTTCATCCGTGTGCCGGCCCCCTGGTTAAAAAGTTTGAAGACCCCTGCCTAGCCGTTTCTCACATGCCTATCTTAACTGCAGGTGATTCCCAACCACCCCACACAGCTCACAGCTGTAAATGAAGATGTCCAGAGGACTGCTTGGCCAAACCGTGTCCCCTCTGAAGCCTCTACAATGATGTAAAGCACACTGAAAGTGTGTAAGGACTTTTAAATAGCATTATATGGAAATGCTGAAGATAAAGACTTTTTGAAGGGAGGCCACTTAATCTATCTGATAGTATCCAACCAGGTTCTGTTTTAGCTTGAGTAGGCAGATGTCTTATTGAATAAGAAAATACCACAGCTCCTTATGGCTTGAGATTGATGGCAAAGATCATTACAAGGGGGTGTGTAACATCAGTTGCAGCTGACCCACAGCTGTGGGAGCTGAGAACATCAGCATCAGCTAAGGATCTCTTTGTTTGATTTAAAACAGTTTAAGGAGGAAACTACCAAATTATATGGTGGCACAGACACCCCACTTTCACAAAACAAAACGTGGGCAACGCCACTGCTACTACAATCTACCCTGAAACTCTCAATTCAATGTAAAAAATCAGCATAGCTGAATTCAATGGGGCAGATGGCTCTGGATTTTCATCCAGTAGATGAAGTTTGAGATACTCAGTCCATTTGAAATTAGGTTTGAGGACAAATATATCGGTAGATGTATTCTCACCTACTGAGAGGGCAGAAACATCTGTAGCCAAAGGTACATAGGCGTTAATTAAAATGAAATTATTATTGTAACAAGTGCTGCCCTGGGCAATGTAAAAGATGTCATGAAACAGGGATATATATTTCCTGTAGTGTAAGATATACATAGTATATATACATACATATATACACTGAACAGGCTTTCAGTCTGCCACATCTCTTACCCAATTGTAATACAAGTTATAGCTGTGACACACATCTGAAATGAATGATCAGCAGAGAATTCCAGAATGGTGCTGTTATTAGACCTTGAATAATAAATAATTGCATTAACCCAATTCCCAACTACTTGACTGCAATCCTTTTAATAGGGGCCTCTTTTTTGGAGCTTTTGCAATATTTACTACATAGAAGCTCAGTCCATGATAGGGGCAGTATAGATAGCATGAAACTGGTAACTATTACTTCTAGTGCTACGTAATTTCTTTTCTGTTGTTATAAACATAAGCCTCTCACCTTTTTCTTATGGTTTAGAAAATACTTTTTCAAATTAGTAAATAAGGCTCATGGGAGAGGAAAACAAGACGCTGTTTCCAAATTCGTGCTTTCGCCTTATACTGGTCTTGATAGTTTCAGTACTTAATCCACTGCATATCAACAGAGGCACCAACCACTCCAATGCTTTTTAGAAAATCCTTGTTTACAGCTGTATTAAATCTCTGAGTCACACTAGCAGCTTGATTCGTGCTTTACTCTGTGACCTCAGCTTTGCTATTTAGTTTCTTCGGGGACAAGATTTTTTTAGGAGTCTCTGATTTGATATTGCTTTTATGACAGAGAATATTTGGCTGCTAGTCCTAAACTAATATTTTAATGTAAAAGGTGTGTTAATTCTATTATGATAATACTTTAAGTCAAAGTCACTCATTGGCTCTTAAAATTAACAGAAATGGGATAAAAATACATGTCAGCAGAACAGAAACTTTCCAGAAAGTTTTGAAGTCTGCAGTTTATGTGGCAAAGACCATAACTATAGTAGCAAGCATTACTAGCTTTTCCTGTAGTGATTTTAAAGCTATGCCATGCCTATATTTTATGACTGCTTTATAGCTGTCAGTAGAATTTTCACACATGCATAGTCACCATTGACTGGTATTTCAACTTGTTTACAAGGACACAAACAATTTTACTAAAAGTTCAAAAATTCACAAGCTAAAGGAGACCTTAATTCCTTACTGTAAAGCTGTTCACAGATAACCTGCTGTCTCCTGAGCATGGTTATCAGACATGCTGGTCTTAGGAGAAAATAGTCAAAGCTGCCTGTAAATAAGCACCGTCGGCTTTCCCAGCAAGTACAGCAAAGTGTTTTTCAGTCAAACTGAGGGGCTGATCACTGATTTCACACACATACGCTTTAAAACAACGTTAACTTCATTGATGTGAGCAATCTTAGCAAGGAGAAAAAAGCAGCTCAAGTCCACCTCCTGCTTTCAGCAGAGTCCAGCATCTGCTGTGAAGTTTCTGACTTCAGTAGTATGGAAAGCTATGGAAATGTGGTGGAAGAGATGACAAGACTTATTTCACCTGGTAAAATTGCTATTTTAGGGCCAGCTTCAGGAGAAACATGATGAACTTTAGGCACTGCTGCAAGAAATGAGAGGGAATGCATTCTGGGCATACTCAACATTATTTGAACTGTCATTTGAGTGGAAATATCCAAAAGCTGCATTTTCACTGAAGCTAGGCAATATGAGGCAGAAAAGTCAATTAAACAGCATGGTTAAAGGGGCTGACAGAAACATAAAAGAATTCACATGAGCTTTTGAACTTTTTATCACTAGTGACTAACTCATATGTTTAATTCAATGATCTTCATGATGTACCTAGATCAAAAGAAAGGTAAATGGAGATAAGAATTTTAAATGGCATTACATAGAAATGCTGTAAATAAAGACTTTTTAAAGGGAGGCCACTTAATCTACCTGATAGTATCCAATACCTGCAATCCAGTAACACATATTTAGTTACAGTTTTACTGAACAGACTGTGATGTACTGGAACACAGCAGATCAGGTGAATCACAGTCCCATGAACTCCACTAGCTTTGCCACCTGATTGAAGTGTCTCAAAATGGGATGTTTTGGAACAATTCCAGAAAAAATAAACCCAACATCTTCTAATGTTTATCTTCATTGTGTCATCTCATCCAAAAATGGCTGTGCAAACTTAAGTAGGAGATTGTCTCAGTACCTGATTGTCCTGGTTTTGGCTGGGATAGCGTTAATTTTCTTCTGATTAGCTGGTGCAGTGCCGTATTTTGGATTTAGTATGAGAACAATGTTGACAACACACTGATGTTTTAGCTGTTGCTAAGTGGTGCTTACCCTAGTCAAGGGCTTTCCAGGTTTCCCATGCTCTGCTGGTGAGGAGGAGCACAAGAAGCTCAGAGGGAGCAGAGCCAGGACAGCTGCTAGAGCGATATTCCATACCAAGAACATCACGCTCAGTATATAAACTGGGGGGAGCTGGTCAGGAGGTGCCAATCACTGCTGGGGGCCTGGCTGGGCATCGGTCAGCGGGTGGTGAGTAATTCTATTGTGCATCACTTGTCTTTCTTGGGGTTTATTTCTCTCTTCTGTGTTGTCTCCCTTTTCATTATTATTGTTGCTGTTGTTGTTATTCTCATCATCATATTTTATTTTATTTCAATTATTAAACTGTTCTTATCTCAACCCACAGGTGTTACCTTTTTCCCAATTCTCCTCCCCATCCAACCAGGGAGTTGAGGGCAGGGGTGAGCGAGCAGCTGCACATCCTTAGCTGCTGGCTGCGTGAAGCCATGACAATGATCATGAAAGAACACGATCTTCAGTCCATTTCAAGGTAAATTTTTGAAGGTGTATTGGACATATTCACTGAATAAAATACTTTTGTGAACAAAAGGTATTTATAAGGAAGGGAATTTGAGGAAAACCTCAAGTGTTTTAAAGTTATCATTGCAACTTGCAAGGTACATTTTCAGAATGTCACAGGCTGCACAGAAATTGTTTTAAAAATGTATGGGAAGATCAAAACTGAATTACATATTGACAGACTCACAGACCACTCACAAAAGAGCAGGGAGAGTACCAAACTTGAAAGTCAGAAATAAATATATGTAATAATATATAGAATATATACAACAATCCACACAACCAAGTGTGCATACAGACACAAGTTTTGAAGTAATGAGTCACAAATGCGGAAAACAAAATCACAATCTTTCATATTCAGAATAGATGACTTACCCAAAAGATAAATCCACAATTTTCTGCCTCAGCTCTAAAGTACTACAGAATAAATCATCTATATAGCTTGGAATTCAGAGAAACTTAGTATCCTTCACTGTATTTAAAGAATATATCTCTCAAGCTTTTTAAAGAGACTGAAGCTGCTGTATTTCACTATTCTGGATATTCAGTTTATAGAGATAATAGGTCTCCCTCAGATAAGATAGTCTGATGTTGTGCTTGTAAGATATGTAAGGATCCGAAGAGCCTGAGGTGAGACAACCTTGATGGAAGCAACAGTCCACAATAAGGACTGTTCTTAATACCTTTTCTTGAAAAGTTCTACACTGCCATTGAAGCTGAAAAGTTTCCTTTTTGCTACGCCTAAATACGCTAAACTAGGCAATGCTCTGTAGAAGTGCGTTCATCACTGAAATAAACATAATTGTGCAGTGTCTGAAATTCTTAGGTGGGCTAGGGGCATTCCTGGGCATTGTACATTTGCAACGATTCCTTTAAATTACACAAGTTTCCAAAAAAATGGACTTGGGTCAATAGACTCAGAAATACACCTAGAAAGGGAAGAACCCTAAGTAGTGCGAATTTGTCATGACAAAGGTTAATAGCACAGCCCTAACACACCCTCCCAACTACAATTTGTATTGATCTTGAAGATCCTGACATAGCTATTAAGAAATAAGAAGAGCCTATGCACTTAACCACAAACATTTAAAATCAAATTATTAAATAGGTGGTGAAAACAAATTAACTCTTCTGAAGAAGGAAAAAGGATATTGACAAAAAAGATGAAGAATCAGCTAAACTGGGCACACTAGGGATACAGTATTACACTAAACTGGGCACAGTAGATACACGGTATTATACTTTTTGGGGGGAGGGTGAGGGATAAAGTCAGCTGTGGAATACTTTGACAAAAGAACTATAAGACTAATTCAGGGACATTACAAGCATCCATGCAGTAGGCAAGGACATGATACAAACTCAGAGACAATATGAGGAGGCACTGAAGAAAGCAATGACAGAAAATAGCAAGTTAGATCGGATAACATCAAGGACGTCGTGAAAGAAATCAAATGCATTAACTATATCTTCTCTCCATGGAAAACTGAGCTGATTGACTGAAAAGCTGCAGTCATAGTCTGGTACAAGTCTTCCCTATGTCACAGAGGTGCCGTGGAAGTTTATATTCCCTGCAGAGTTATTTCAGATAAAGAATCCTTGACTGCCCTGCTGAGACAAAAGACTTGTTCCAGTTGTTCACGAGAACATAACAAAGTATTGGAACCAATAAATTCAACAGCAGAACTGAACTGTAGCAGAACTGTGTAGCAGAACACACTACAAACAAGCCAGTATTGTTCAAACAGTGAAGTCCAAGAATGGCTTAGGCACTGAGCTTTTTACAATACTACAACAGCAGGTGTAACAGGAGACGGACAGGACAGACAGTTGTAACGTAAGAAAGGTTCTCAGCTGCAAAGAAATTATTTATTGTTAAAGAAAATGTATTTTGAATTAAGAAATGTCAAGTGCTGAAGCTGCTAAATGGCAGAACCAGGCCTTGTCCCTTGTATAGCCCTGATCCAAGGCTGGTTTAAAACTTCGTTCAGTTAATCAGTGGGAGAATAGAGAAACAATAGATGATCAGTTTGTGTACACAGGTGCTCTCAGAAGCATATATGAATAGGAATTGATTGTTCAAAGACTAAGTGTGCTTGGAGGATTGTGTGAGTTAAAGCCAGCAGAAAGACAACCATGATCTGAGGAGGAACTGGGAACCAAGGCAGAGACTGGACCAAACAGATGAATCAACTGGGACAGAGTCAGGTGATGGATTCGCAGAACTGACAAGACCAAAGGAAACTCCTAAAAGCTTTGGACATTGACTAATGAATGGATAAGTGTATGTGAGCTGTGCTGCAGCCCTTTGGTCTCTGCCACTCACTGAGGTGGTGGCCCAACTCTGAGTTGTGATTAAAGTAAACCTTGTGTAAATTTTTCCCTTAACATCATTGTACATGTCTCAAAGAAATGTCAACAAATATATAAACAATATGGGTCAAAATAAAACAGACTGCATTCAATTCCAGGTGATATCTGATTTTCTTGGAAAATACTTCCAAGGTTATTACTCCAGTTGAAAAAAATTGATCTTAAAGTCATATTCTTATTTCAGTTTGTACGGAAGGGAATCAAAGAGGTCACCCTAGTCCTTTTTCTTCTTCAAATATATGATTAACTCTGCCTATGGCATTCCTCTGCATAACTGCCTAATTTATCTGTATCTTAAATCAGCATGTGATCTAATATCTTGCTTGTCCTGGACTAATTTTTTACACTGTCCAAGTTTCATTTACAAAGTATTACAGACTCTTACAGAACTTTGCAGGCTCTGAAAACTGAGTATCTGTAAGATGCTTTGGCATCTGTGATACCTTCAGTTCCAAAGCCAAAGGCCTCGTGTCCAATTTGGCTTGGCCAGAATACCCTCCAGCGAATACACAGGTCCTTAACAAGTCACTATTTTTAACTACATTGAGTCCGTATTTTTCTAATACTAGAATTTTGAAAAATCTTATAGGATTGGAATTTTTTGTTCCAAACTTAGAAAGGCCTCACTCTTCTTATTTCATTACACATTTCCATCACCTATTTTTTGGTGTCAATAGTTTGCATAATGTATATACTATTACTGCTCAAACGGCTTTACAGTTTATCAAAGAAAAGAGTTTAGACCCAAATGACAGTTAGCTGCAGAAGTCATTGGTGACAAAGGAAACTTGCAGTGATTTTTTTTCTGGATTCAGAAAACTAGCAAATGAGACTTTCAGGTGACTGTGAGTTTCAGGTTCAAAACTATTCTACCACTTGCTCCACTTAACTGAGACCAATTTCAAGACTCACCTTTTTCCACATCCCTTCCTCTCAGAACAGTGCCAGTATACCATGAAATTCTGAAGACAGTGCTGACTCTTTAAATTAAGTAAACTGCCTGGACAATTAACAAAGCATTAGGTACTGTTTTTAAACAGCATAACTCCAAGCAGACTGTTTTCCAGTGGCAACAACCCAAACAAGAACTTGAAACAGCAAGAAGTGAAGAACACTGGTCCTGGTCAGTAAATCTAAGACACCTGCAGAGCAATACTGTAACTCAGAGGATTCAAATTTATTTTCTTCTCTACTTACTATGAAATTCTTATCTTTTGAAATTGTTTTGACTGAGGTTATGTTATTGCTGCACATTCTTTCAGATACTACTAGTGGTCATTATTAACTGTAATGCTATCAGGCCTATCTACCTACACAGAAAAGATTTACCTTCACAGGTGAACATTCCTAATATTTCACAATGATTTGTAAACTGAGGGGATTTGGTGTTGGGGCAGAATAAGCATTAAGTGCTAAAGTGTAATTTTTGAAGTCATTGTTTCCTCAGTGCAGTCAGTAGTTTAAAATGACACAGGGTTTGAGGTAGAAAATACATGTAAAAAAAAATGCCTAGGGACTGCAAAAAGCAATAGATGCAAATGGATTTAGTTATTTTCTACACTGACAGCTTCAAAATCATGACATAAAGCAAGATCTATGAGGGGATCTAATGAAATTAATTATAAGCTTTGGCTAGGAACAAATATGGAAGGAAAGTCACGACAGATAAAAGGACCAAAAAAAGTGAACAGTATTAAAAGTAAAAGTCCCAGGGAGAACAAGAAATAGAGGTCACATGTACACAAGTGCTCAGAAATTTAATATTCAATATATTGTCACAGACTGAAAGAAAAAGGTCACTTCTGAACTTTGAGCATGGATATACAGTCAACGAAGTCTACAAAGGACTGGGAAGATGGTTCTGGAAGACGGTTCTGGAAGACAGTAAGGAAAAGGGCAACTGACGCCCTTTCGTTAGAACTTCAATAGATTTTTTTAAGTCTGATCTTCTGAAGGAGCACAGATAACAACATTTGAGAGTTTGCTGCCATTTGTTGTTGAAGAGCTGGAAAAACAACCTAAAGCTGCTTGAAAACTCCAGAGAAATAAAGGGCGAAAGAAAAAGACAAAATTAACTATACCCACTTCCATTTATTATTCAGTACTTCGGAACATGCTGTATAACACGCAGTTTTGTTTTAGTTATGAGTAGCAAAATGTTTCATTCTGCTTGTCAGATAATGAGCAGGTAGGAGAACTGAATCAAATGGATTCTCTTAATACTGCAATCTAAAACGGTCAGAAACCTGGTGAAATCAAGATGTCCTGAACAAAAGAGCAAGTCCTTCTGGAAAGCCCCCTTGTGACAAGGATTATGATGGGATCTAGTACCATGCATGTCCATCTCTCACGGATGGTACAGAGGTATCCTTGAAATAGCTGTACTGTTTCTGCATGGTGGCTGAGGAGAGTTCCAAGTTGGAGCCAAGTTAAATAATTAATGTCAGGGCAAGTAAGTCTGGGTACTTATCAAAATCAGGATACTTACCAAACGACACTAACTGCAAAAAAACCTCAACCCAAAATGTTCTGGGCCTGAAGGGTCCAACTTCTTTTCCAGGATCAACAGAAATAATAGAAAACAAGAAAGCATGAGACAACACAGCACCATTTTGAGACTGCTAGCCAAATGACCCCCTGTGGACTAAAAATCACCTGAAAGGACTGACAGGTTGCAGTAAGGCCCTTGCTGCCCCACCTGTAATTACTGCAGCTGTAATCACTGGCTGGGTGTCGGTCTTTTAATCCCGAGAGCCATCTCTGGTAGGACAGACAGACAGCAGCCCTAAGCAACCATCTAGACACATGTGCAAAGAGAGCAGTAGCTTACTTCTGGTAACTCCACACACCTGTGACAGGAAGGGTGGTTTTAGGGTTACTGCCTAATTAGTGCCCTACTACAGCTGACATTAACCCAACTTTCCCAGTTACACTGCATTCCCAACTTGTCAGCTCATCTGACTCTTTTCTTACCTCAGTAGTTTCTGAATATAGAAGGCATAACATTATTTTAATTTACAAATGATCATTAGACAGTCCTTTATTTCCAGTAACATTCCAACGTACTAAAAATGACCATTTTTTAATGTTTCTAGAAAAAGTAGTTGGTCACATACTACATTTGTACTTATCACATGAATATGTAGAAATGCTCCTACAAAATAAATTCTTAAAATAATGTTAATAAACATGTCTTCCGAATGGGTTTTAGCTTAAATTAAACATATACCGGAGCTGCCACCCAGTGTTACTACTGGAAATTCCATTTACCTCATTGGAATACCTTATAAGAGAGTAGACCAAAAAACGACACAAGCAAGTTCATAATTTGGAGGTTTATTTGCAAAATAAGCAAGTTTCATGTCTTGGAGTAAGCAAACATTCTGTGCAGTCATCACTAGGAATGGACAGCAATTCAAAAAAACAGAAACAGGCAAATCTCTGTGAAATTTCAATCTGATCAAGAAAGTTTTCTGAGTAAATATGGGGACAGGAGATAATACAAATATCTGAATGTAAGCAAAAGATGCTAGAAACAATACACCGCTTTGGTGGTAGTCTGTGAAGTTCTCTGCACAAGAAAGATGTGCACAGGCAGCTACACTCCATTAAGAACTCTGGCAGCAAAGCCCTGTCACTGCAATAGCTTGAGAAGAGTAAAAGAGAAGACCTACTAGAAAAGCTTACAATGAAGGGATGCATCACTCTTGGGACAAATGGGATACCCCAGTACAAAACAAGCACCGACAACAAGCAGATTGCAAACTCTACATCCACTAGTTTGCTTCAGCTGAGCTCAATAGCTTCTTTTTTTGGCATTCATACTTCTGCATTTACATGTTTGTCAGATTCAGCCACATCTTCAGAGCACATTTTAGATAATGATTGCTGCAAGCAGTATTAACAAGCCGCAAGTGCAAGATTTGTACAACTGTATAATCTCCCCTAGGTTGTCACTAAGCGTGCATTAGAAATTCTTACCAGGAATAACTGCAAAAGCAGCACTCAACCTCCATTTAAAATGCTAGGATATGTAACACCCCTAAGAACAGCGCAGCATCTTGGTATTCTATTATTACAGAATGTATAAAAACCAGCTTTCACAGAATATGTAATTGATGCTATAAGGGAGAGACCCAAGTCATTAACAACTCGAAAACAAGAGCCTCTCAAACAAAACCTGACAGATCTACCCTCAAAGGAAAAATGCAGGGAAAAAAGAAGAAAAATCTTCAGCAGCAAACAATTTAACAACGATAGTTTAAAGTTAATCTTCAATACAGGAGCGGTCATCTTCATGTCATCTTCAGCATAACGCCCAGTGAGTATGGATAGGCCAAAGAAAAACTGCAAATACATGATGAACAGCAGTGCAATGAATTCCTAGGAATGTCCAAAAATAATTTACAATCTTATCAGGCACTGCAGAGATTCCCAGTAGTGGGACACACTGAATTGGCAAGAGAAAAAGGAATCTGAAGAGCTGCAAAAACCAGGAGTAGGATGTACACAAATTTCTAAGAGAAGCTGCAAAAGAAATGGCCAATTATTTGCTAAAAACAGTGTTTAAAAACCTCTGCTGCAAGAAAGCGCAAGAAAATCTGACCGCATTTTGAGCTCTACATTAGGTATTTAATATATGCTAAGACTCGGTTCTGCTGTCTTCTCCATACTTACCAGTATACAGAGGAGACGAAAAGCTGTTTTACGCAGCCTGGTGAGGATTACTGTGTTAACTCTGTAGTCCTAGATGCTTACATGCAGAATAGTTAGAACGAGCTTGGCCAGTGAAAGCTGTGTTTATGTGACACTCAGCGATAGAAATCCCTCTGGGAGCTGTGTCAGTAGGAACATGGAAACTGCTCTAATTTATACCATGAACTACACCTACGACCTGTATCTACGTGGAAGAAAGATAAAGAAACATTACTGTCCTTCCTTCCTGTCAGACAACTGAAAATTGTTCTCCTACATATGAACTATTCTCATTTCTAGACAGAGTGTGTATATTCACAAGCAATATACAAAAATGAGTCACAATGTGCCAGTAGATGCTGCATCAGGGAAAAAAAGGAAAATGAAAAGATACTTTCTGCAAAAATACCCAGTTACTGGAAATGTTTCTGGATGTATCTGTATGTGTAAATTCATAAAAACAAAGTATACCCCAAAATGCAACAACCTTTGGTATGAGTACCTTCCACAACATGGTAAAAACCAGTAGGATTTACGTATGCATTAATATAAATGTGTTTCTGTATATCCCCAAAACAAGACACAAATCCATAGCAACAGGTGTTGAAGAAATGTGTCACATCATCAGGAAGGGAGAATAAGATGGGTTTATGAGGCACTGCACAGGTTCTTAACAGCACAGTTCTTTAGACAAGAAAAAAATAAAAGGAGAGCTGAAAAGACACTGGTTGAAGATAGTCAGGTTGAAATAAGAAATTTCCAAAGGAACATCATACACATACAAGATGATGTCATATTTCACAACAGAACCACCAGACAATCTGTACAATGAGGCTATAGCAGCAAAACTCCAATTCTGAAATTTATTCTGCTTAATGAATGTATTAAAGAACTATGAGTTCCTAGAAAGCAGAAGACAAAGATAACAACAAGGATAAACTGATGAGATCTGACCAGACAACTTTAGTACAAGCAAACTGCTCTTGACCTAAGTAACACAATTTCCATTTGTTAAACTAGAAAAATGAAAAAAAAAACCAAAAAACCCAAAAAAACCCCAACCAACCACCCACAAACACACACCAAACCCTGGAAAGGGCAGCATTCCATTAGTAGATAGTCTCTTGTGCTTTCTTTATTCCCAGGGGTGTTCCTGAAGCATCAATTCTCAGACTTAACAGCTTGCATACCTACTATACATGAAATTCTAAGTGGTTTCCCATGATGCACCCACATCAGGATATACACATCAGGCATGCACGACCCTGATCTGTAACCAGCTTTATCACAAGGATATCAGGGATCCAACAAAAATCCTGTTCTGACTTCAAAGTTATGGTAAAGAACTCCCTGCTTACTGCACGTTGGGCTTAAGGCTGCCAGCAGCAGCAGCCTGCCTGCTCATGGGCAAGCGCTACAGCCAAAAAAGCAAAAGGAGACACACGCTGAACTTGGCAAGGGGGTTGCTACTGATTTCAGTAAAAGCAGGATTTCACTTTTAAGGGAAGGTATTTCCAGAGATTAGGTATACCCCTGGGGGCAGTGCTCTCTTGCAGAAGGGGAAAGATTATTTTGTGAGTAGACTAATGGAATTTGATATCCAGTTCTTTTGGACTAGCAAAGTGACAGCCAGGAGGTGATGCTTTTATTCTCACTCATTACAAGAACAGAGAGATGTTAAGTTATGTGAAGTAACGCTGGCACAATAGCAAAAGCATATAAACTGACAGAAAATAGATCTAGGCAGGGAGAAAACCCTTCTTGAGTTGGAATAACAAGAAAGAGAGCTATAACCTGAGGTAAAAAACAATTCTGAAAAGATCTGTTTGAGCACTTAATACACTTGGAAATTTAATGCAATGACCAAGAAGGTCCCTTTCAATGCTTTGTTCTAAGTGAACCCTAATTCAGTAACAGAGATTCAGGGAACGCTCAGAGATGTAATACAGCATATTTAAATGTAGGGAAGAACCTAGGTTTTCTAAAGTTGTAATTATGTGAAACTGCATGTTAGGTGCAGATGTTATGGTACATTACAATACTCAAATCACAGAAGGCAATTACACAGCCAGAGATAATCTGACGACATACCTTTAATGTAAATAATTAGTATAATTAAGACAGAACATATTAATGCAAACACACATAAACTGTTAATAAAAAGGGGGATGGGGATGTTATTTCTTGGCCATTAATTCTTCATCCAAAATAAAACTATTCATTCACATTCATGCAAACTTTGATTCTTTATATGTCCCGTATTCTCAACAATATCCAGTGTCAATCAAAATAAGTCTGTGGATGCTGTTACTTAATGGGAAAAAGAAAAAAAAATCTTCAAAGAGTGCTAAAGGATGATAAAAAGGCATTGCAATTCTTCATTTTATGAGTGACTTTGTGATGTTTGACTGATGGGGCAAACCGTTCATATAAAGAGGTACATTCCTTTCAATGTCTCTAGCACAAAAAAGTCCATACCCTAACTGTATGGGGCTAGGAAAATTCCTTCACCTCTGAAAGTGAAATAACTCCCTGTCTATGTTTGGGAGAAAGGAAGATTAACATGTCCTTACAAAATAAGGCTAAGGAATAGAAAACTGCTCAACACTCAGCCTAGAAAAAAAAAAAGGACCATCAAATGAAGTCCGTACTACTACCAGGGGGAAGAAACATTCATGATTCTTCCCCCCAAAACACAAAGGTGTATCTGCTGGAATTTCTCTTTGGTGTGACTGGATACCAACTTTCAAGGCTGATCCCTGTACTCACACCCATTCATCACCTTGGCCAATGCCTACCGAGGTGGCCACCTTGTCCGGCTAATTAACATAGTACTGCCAGTTGCGCTATAACCACACTAGGCGAACAGTCCGGTGCAACTGAGATGGCAGACTAACAAAAGCAGTGTTACTGACTGACCTCACGCAACACCCAGCACCAAGGGAAGAGCTGACCTCTGCTCGAGTACCTCTCTGCCTGGTAACCTCTCCCTGAGGGCCAAGTAGTTTCACTAACCTTGCATCTGCACCCCAAAGGAAAAGTCAAGGTGATACAATATAAATAGGTGCTGTATTTTTAAGCATCACATGTACACATCACATAGAATGGGGCTACTGTAGGCTTAAATGATAAAATTACACAGCCTGCCCAACTTCACAATAAAGGTAGCTAAATAGTCTGTTTAAAGATGTGGATAGAAAAACAAAATATAATTAACCTGAAACCATCCATAAACATTTCCAGCTGCTTAGTATGTATTTGAATAGGGAATTCCAGTGCTTGGTCACACACAGCAGGCTTTGAAATCAGCTCTTTCTATCCTCTTCTGTTTTAGAGGGCAGGGGGCCTAGAAGTTAGGGGAGACTAGAGGGTCCAAGTGAAGTGTTGAAGGACTGACTCAGAACTCTAGTACTGGAAAAGGAGTCATCCTCCACAATGAAGAAAACCCAACCCACCACCCTCCCCAAAACAGAGACAACCTACTTCAAGTCCCTAACTCAAGTGTAGGACTTTGAGATAATCAAGAGCTGCAATTTTTTTTATGATCATCAATAAGGTAATAATTACTCTTCAAAAAGCATATACTTCCCATCTTTGCAACTTCAGCAAGGCTAAATTTTGAAAGAACACTTCTTTCATAGCAGCAGTTGTATTATAGTTTCAAGCATTAAGTACATGTGTTAAATACATGTTTATTTGTTCATTATATAAGCAAACACTATACTGTTAACCAATTCTGTCCTATTAGCCTAAAGAATTCTTAGTAATACTTGTCCTCCTGAAAAAGCGGTTGGTAACTAAAAGAGTGGTAAATGCAGAATTTGAGGCAGCTCAGGGATGAGAGTAGAAGAAAAAACTGCCAACAGCAAGGGTGACTAGGTTCTTACTGAGGTTGCAAAATAGAACTGTGATGCACAGCATTGCATTGACATTGCAACATTTTTATTGCCCTAGGAAAGAAAGCCTTGTTGTACAGACACTGTCGTATCAAGCACTGGATGCCTATTGTTGGTGGCATTTTCTGTCACTAAACTAGAGTTGCTGATGATGTCTTATAAGATAGATATTTCATGTCTTTCTAGCATAAGAAAACAGAAAAATGGATAGTGTAAAAAGAAATAGAAAAGCAGATCAGAAATTGCTAATGAAAAAATTATAGATAAAAAACCTAAATGAGAAAAAGCAACCCTCAAAAAAAAATAACCTAAAAGACACAGCAAATAGTATAGCATGTCAGTACCATTGTCTGCTGGCAGCAGCACACCAGAAAAAGCAGTGTCTCTAAAAGCATCAGAACCTTGCAGAAAGAGTAAATAGCTAAGTTTGACAGACATATTAGTAAGAACAGAATATTAATGATTTGAAATACTCATCCCTACCTTTGGTCACTGACAGCACAGTACCATTTCAGCAGGTTTCTGAAGTAAACCTTTCATTCAGTAAAATATTCAATCAAAACCAGTCTGAGGAACAGCTTTATTTAAACTGTATTTTTATGTTCATTTCTGTTCAACAATTAGCAATGTTCAGCATCTCCACTAGACATTTTCCCTTCTCCCAGACGGCTTACCATTTTTAATACTGGAAGTTATTCATGTCTGAAACAATGTTCATTGCCATCAACATCTCAGTTTTCATCAGAACCCTGAATTTGTGCTACACCTTGATCTTCTACAAGTTATCTCCCTTGAATCAAAACCTTTGTCGGGCTACCCATTGTCTCTCGGGGCACAAAAAGAAGTCCAAGGGTCACCTGTGACAAAAACAATGATTCTGTTAGTCTGAATTCACAACAGGAGTTTCATTTATCAGATAAAACAATCTTCAAAAGAGCACTTAACATTATCATTTTACAACTAAAAAACAAAACATCATCAAGAACAATCATATTCTGACAAGGCTGATGAGATCTCCAATATGATTATCAAAAGATAATTCCATTCTTATATTTAAAATTTATATTCTGGAAAATGCAGAGAGAAACACTCTTCAACTGGATTCTTACACTGCTCAAACCAAAACCCAGGGCCAGTTTGAAAAGCCTCCGAAGTAAAAAGCCTCCGAAGTAAAATGATTACTGATAGACTCCATCCCCCCATTCTGCAATGGCTGTAATATTTAACAAATTTTTTTTTAAAACAATACTCATAAGTAGCTGTATTCCTAAGTTCTTTCATAAGCGACTTCACTCATCTGACAGATTTTGGTCAGAGATGACTGTCCAGTTCATCATTCTTTTCAGCACTCACAAAGCTGTCTTTACGGACCTGTTCGGACCTAATGCAGCTGCAGCAGATTTAGCACGCGAGCATCGGGGTTTCCCTTTTTCATTGCCGCGTCACTCAGAAAAGCACCCATACACATGCTTAAGTTTAAGCACATATGCAGTCCTAGTGAAGTTAACTGTATCTCACTGCTCTAAGGCCCTCTGCAATGCCAGGCTCCCTGTCTGCCTTCCTCACTAGTAAGGAAAACAAAGAGTTGTAGCAACAAAACACAGGGGCCAAGGACATGGGAAACTGGGAAAAAGTACAAAAACCCAAATGCATCTTGCACAGAAGAGAGATGGGCAAGAAGCAGATGAATGCAGCTTTCTGCCCTGATGTGGCAGGTGCTAGTTACCAGCTTGGCACCAGCCCTGAGCTATCCCAACTCCTGTCCGGTGTTAGCAGACAGGACAGGCACTGAAGAGTGAGGGTGGGACTGCTGGGGCTCTCTTCTTGCCTGCTGAAGGCTCCCTTCCAACACACGGGTCTGCTGGATGGGTAGTCAGGGCATCTTTGGAGCTCAGCACATAGAGCACCCAGGAAAAAGCAACCCACCAGGCCAAGAGAAAGTTTTCAAAAGGAAGAAAAAGATCAAGAGGTAGTAGCACTCAAGAGAGCCTTCTTCATCGACCTTAAGAATGGTCCAGTCCTGCAATCACCAAGTACCCAAATACCCATTCCCAAAATGACAGGTGCACGTTAACTGACATTTTAGCGTGACAAGCAGTAAACTAACCTCCACAGTCAAAGATTTACAACTGATCCCTCACTTTGTTCTTGATGCATTGTTTTTCTTGTTGTGGGTAACAGCAAAGGCATAAGGATACTACCAATCACTGAATTGGTGTGTAACATTACACAAATCACTTCATCACTTCAGTTTTCTGAGACTCTAATCCAATGTCGATTGTTTCAAGCAAAAACCCCACTTGTTGCAAAAAAGTACTAGTAGTTCTTTAATCCACCTTCCCCTAAGTCTAGGTATTTCATCTTTTCAGGGTGGAACTGTTGAATGACCTTATTTCTGATCTACGAATATTAGCAATGGAAAATGACACACATTAGGATGATTTACACCAAGCTTCTTTTTTAAATTACCTGTTCTCATTCCCTTCCAAATTATTCATAAAAGCAAGTGCATCAGTTTAAAGTTCAAGCTGCATGAAGGTGCTATCAAAATACAGGCATTAAAATCCTTATGCCTTGAATGTTTCCCTTGAACTTTATTTCAAAGTTAAAAGATCACAGACATCATAAACCAAGTTCAGTCTTTGCATGGGCCAGCATTAAATTGCCACTGCTCCCATCAGGACTGAATTGGTATCAGGCGCCTGTTAGATTACAAAGACACCATAAAAATAACCAGACCAGAACTATAAAACTTATTACAAGTCAAGTACATTAAATAAAAGAGGATCCTACCAGTTGCATCATCAGCTTCTGTGTCTAGAAGAGCATCTACTGAAGCCATGCTTGTGACTATGAAGGAGTCTGGAGTATCAGACACTCCTCGCTTGCTGAAACAAACTTCTTTGAGATACTGACTTCTCTGCTTTGATTTGATCAGTGTCTTTTACTAACCTTCTGACTGTCAGGAAGGTTACACCACTTGTTGAGAAGGTTTTTCTAGGCCTTCCTACTATTCCCCAATGCACTTTTTAAACCATAAGTCCACAGGTTCAATTTGTAGTTATCTTCCAAAAATATTTATATATTAGAGAGTGGGACAGAGATGCAAGGTGTTTTCCCCCACCAAATCCACCTTTTTGGTAAAGTGTTAAATACTCCTTATTTCTGTTAGTCCTCTCTTGCAAGGAAGGAAGGAAGAAAGTCTTCAGTGTGACACATTTTCTTCAGGAGGTATCTTCTGTTCCTCCCTGACCTTTTTCCAGTAGAATTTTCATCCTGTGTCCTTTTTCCTCAACAAATGTGCCAGCAAAAGGCTTAATATAGGTTGTTGTAAAACCAGAAGTTTCTTATTACAGCTCTGTAAAAAGTTGTAACTGTCTTTATAATTAGCAAGTTACAAATCAGTTGTATGCATAAATCAGATTATTTTTCAATTTAATCTCTTCCTGAATAATCTCAGTTAGTGTAAACACAACTTGGGAAGCTTTCTTCTTCATACTCTTACAATTAGGCCAGGGTTTTCTAAATGGTTATGCCTCATCATAAGTTTACTTACCTGAGCAACCTGGTTTTAAATGAATGCCAAGTTTAATAGTGGTGCTCATATAAGTAAAGTTATGTCCGTGCATAGGTTTCTGCAGGCTTAGCCAAAAACACTTTGCACACATTTTTGAAGCTTATTAAGCATGTTTTTTCCAAAGTTTCACTTTATCCATGTACTAAAAGATAAAAATCTTTACTGTGAAGAAAAAAATTTAAAACTTTAAAAACTTGTTATTTTTTCCTAAAACAGACTATAAACTATTTCCCATCCTGCACCAAGTACCTACTTGTTTTCATTAATCCTTATTTCTGAGGGTAAAGCAGTATCTAGTTCACGTTCCAGTCTAGAACTGTTCAGAAGATCGCTCTGTTCTCCTAGCTGTAGAAGCTCAGAACTGCAGCAAACTGGCAACAGTTACCAGCCACTATGACAGAAAAGCCAAGAACAAGGGATGCTGCGAGAGCGAGCACGTGTCAGGATTCCGGGGGGATTACGCAAGATCTACAGGAGATAACACGCACACGCACAGAGCCCAATGATTCAGTTCTGTTTCCAGAAAACAGCCACCATGGTTATTTCGGACTAATTACCAGACATGTATGTATTGTAAACCCCCCACCAAAGTGCCGAAGTATCTACTTAGTGTTTAAGGGGGAGGAGAATATCACCCTTTCCCCTGGAGCTACACCAGTAACATGCCTATCTCCACCCTTTCTCCCTCCTGAAAACCTCCCAGGGAACAAGGCTAGTCAGGTGCTGACTTGGACTTTGGGAGCCTGATCCTCCTCTGAAACAGACAGTACAGCAGCGTGTAACCCTGCCAGCTTCAGTGAATGGAATTTCTGTCAATGAAAGCAAGAGGAGAACACAGCTTTTAGAATTGCCATCAGCGGGAATCATAGAGAGGAAAAAAAAAAAAAAAAAACCCACACCATAAAATCTGTTAGTCTTCGTCCTGATCCTGTGCGTTGGCATTCCGCTATGGCTGAATGAAAGTGAAACATACAACCCATTTTAATTACCTGACTTAACCTTTGCAAGTTAAGTATGCCGCCAATTGCCAGAGCCCAACACTAGCTCCCTTTATCAGGCTAGCTTATAGTAAAGCCTGGGCTCAGGTTCCTCCTTGGATGAATTTTAAACCACTAGCTAACGAACTCAGGGGAGTTACAATAATGAGCCTGACAGCCAGTTGCAGTGGGGTGGGGAAGAAATAAAAGCAGCATCTGAGTCGCCACGGAGTGAAATTCTGCTTTCATTAACAACGCTGGTCTCTTCACACGCTTTTTTTTTTTTTTTCAATGAAAGATGCACAGGGTTTTGAGTACACAGATTTGGTACACGTGCGCAGCAGCTGGTCTGTCATGATAAAGCAGAATGAATCTGAAGAAGTTCCTGCCTGTCTGACCAATAATCCATGAACTAAGAGGGATTTACTCAGCAGACCATCACAAACTCTATCCTGTCAAAATTAGAGATTTATTTTAAGAACGTGCCTAAATCTGTTTTGTCTGATGTTTCCCATCGCCGAAAGACCCGGGCAGCAAGCAGGAGGCAAACAAAGAAAATGAAACAACTCTCTGGGTTTTTTCGTTTGGGGTCTTTTTTCCTGAATCCTGCCATGTCTGCAACTTTTTATTTGCTTGATTTGCAGCTCCAACCATAGTATCCGTAACTGGAGACCTTTCTGTAACTCAAAGGAAATCCATGAGGATAACAGCATCCAGCAGACACACGCTGTATGCCGCTGCAGCATCCCCAGCGCCACGGCTGAATTTCATTCTTAAACAAGGCTCCCTCGCCTCGCTCGTTTGCGAGGTGGGAACCGTCGGGAGCTAAAAATAGCACCACGATTCGGTGGCGGGCGCTAAAAATACCCTTACCCGCTCGGTCACCGGCTCGCTCGGAGAGATGCAGCCCTCGGCCACCGCCACAGCCCATGACCCCAGCTGGGGAGAAGGCAAAGCGCGCCCGGGCAAAGTTACCCGGGCAGGGGAGGGGGACACCACGGCCCCGCGCCACCACCACCCCACCCCCCACCCCCCCCCCCGCAGGCGGCCCCCCCGCCGCCCCTTACCCGCGTTCCGCAGCTTCTTATTGCGATAGACGGAGAGGATGACCAGCAGGTTGCCCAGCAGGTCCACCACGATGGTGAAGATGAGGATGGCAGCCAAGGTGGAGACCACCCAGGGCGGGCGGCGCTCGGGTGGCGGGTCCCGCGGCAGGACCGAGCTGTTGAGCTCGCTCCCGTTCACCCTCATCCTGCCGCCGCCGCCCGGGGCACGGCCCGCGGCGCTGCCTCCCGCGGGGGCAGGGGGGCGGGGGGTCCCGGCCGCAGCCGCCCTCCACCGCGGGGCCGCCCGCCCGCCCGAGGGCGGAGCGGGGCTGGCGGCAGCGGGCGCAGCCCCCGGGGTGGCGGCGACGGCTACTGCCACTCCAGCGAGGAAGTTTCCCTGAAGTGTGCATGTGCCGCGGCGGGACACTTTTATAGCCTCCCCCCCGCGCCTCCCGCCCCGCCCGCCGCCGCCGCCACCGCTGCCGCCAGGTGACACCGAGCCGCCCCCGCGCCCGCACGTGCGCGGCCGGGGGCTCCAGCTGCCGCCCGACGGCGGCGGTGGCGCGGCACCACAGCGCCCCCCCGCGGCGCCCGCCAGGCGCGGCAGCCCCATTCAGGTCTCCCCATTCATCTTCCCGGCCGCTCCATTCAGCCGCGGAGGCGCGAAGGGGATCGATGGGATCTGCCGCCTGCGGCGCGGCGGTTTGCGGCTCCCGGGCCTATTTTTAGCTTTCCTGGGCAACGCCGTCTCCTAATTAGGCGCGCGCCGAACTCCCTCCCCCACCTCCCCCGCCTTTATTTAACATCGCACCCGCCCGGCAACGTGAGCGCGGCGAGAAACCCCCCATCGGGGCGCCAGGCGGTGCTGCTATAAAAAGCTCCTCGCGAAGCCACGCGGAGGGGGGGCGTCTGAGGACCCGCGTCCCCAAGGCACCACGTGCCGCTGCTGCAAGGGGATGGCGGCGGCGCGGGGAGACAACACGCACACATCCCCCCGGCAGCTTCCCCCTTACTCCCCCCACCCACCACCCTGGCAGCGCGACCGAGCCGCCCGGCGCAGCGGTGGGCGCGGCGGGGGCTGGGAGCCGGGAGCCATTTCCCGGCTGTAAGGGCAAGGCGGTTGAAGGCACGGGGTACCCCCTTGCCCCCTCGAGCGGTCCGTGGGACGGTAAAAAATAAAAATCAATAATAATAATAAAAAAGGACAACTTCTTCTGACGGTAATGACGGCGCTGGGCTCGCCTGCGCGGTGTAACCCCCAGCCGCTGCCAGCCCGCGAGCGAGCGCTCCCGCCCGGGGTGAGTGAGGGGCTGTGGGCGGCGGCTCCCGCGGTGCCCCGCCGAGTGCGGGGGGTGCTGGCGGCCTCGGGACACCCCCGCGCACCCCTGTCCCGCCCGAAACTCCTCCTGGGGTGCTGCTGCTGCTTGGGGTTAACCCCAAACATGGGCGGGGCGGGGGGGGTCCCCCTACCCCGGTCACGCAGCCCGCGCCCGGCGGTGGCAGCGCTATGTGTGGCGGCTGCCCTCGCTGATGAGTAATTAAAGCCGGCGTTATGAGCGCCTGTGAATAGTTATGACCGACGTTGGCTCGGCCGGCCACGTTACGCAACGGCGGCGGGGGGCGACAGGCGGCCGGTCCGTGCCGCGGGGCCGCGGCGAAAGCAGCAGCGGCAGCTCGTACCCCTGGGGCGCTGCCCCCGCCCCAGTGAGCCCCCGCTTCGGGAGCAGCCGGCTGCCGCCGCTCCGGAGGGGCGCGGAGGGACAAGACGCCCCCCCGCCCCGGCCAGCCCCGCACGGCTGGGTGGGTGGGCTGGGTGAGTGGGCTGTAGGGGCGGTGGGTGTCAGGGCACCCACGAGCGACCCAGGGTTTCTTGCAGCAGAGCGAGGAGCGCAGCGTCTCGGCCTCCCGCGGGTGCACGGCAGCGCGTTTTCCGTGGGGAAGCGCCGGGTTTGCTCCATCACTTAAAAAATGCTCAATATTCCGGCAGCGTGTTTTCCTCCCTGCCCCCCTTGCAGATGATCCTGCAGAGAGAGAAAAACGAGCGTGTGTGTCCTTGTAGGTGCATAGCAAATAGGTTCTCCAGCTGTGGGAGAAGGCTAAAATTAGAGGAAGCCGGTACCAGGGGGCATCAGATCAAGCGCAGGTACAGGTGGGGGCAGGCAGGACTTCCTGGTTCTCTGCACACCTCAGCAAGTGTTTCACCGGACAGGAGGGGCTGCCTAGGGAGAGCTGTGAAGTTTCACAAGGTCAGGTATTTTAAACCAGAAGGTAGAGCGGCAACGAGGATCAGCCCAGGATTTTGCTTCAAAGAAAGGGAACCTGATCCATGCAGGGACTGATGTCCTTTGTCTCCTTGCCGGGACGTTCAGCGATAGGTTTGCAATTTAGACCCGCAGGGGAAAGGAGACTTTGCTCGGTCCCTCTTTAACCTTGTGACACGGGTGTACACTGGGCACAAAGGCTGCCTGTGCTGGTGAGCAATGCTCAGGGAGAGGAATGTTCCTGAAGAGGTCTGGAGAGGTCGTACCGGAAAACCCTATGAAAGCTAAGGGTGACCAAGCACTGCTAAAGACCAAGATACACTGAGAAGCCTTGTGCCAACGCTCCATGTGCTGGCTTGGCTTCCTGGAGAGTGGGAGCTGAGTACGTGGGTCAGCCTCCAGCCAGGACTACCTTCCCATTTCCCCCCTCATCTCGACAGAGACACCTCACCTAAAATGCTCTTTAAGGTCTTACAGGTGTTTACTCACATTTTGAAGTTAGAGACTTTGAGGTGCCACCGAAACAAGCAGGCTGTGAAAACCACGGTGGAGCAGATCCCACAAGTTCAGGCGAATTCACACTGACCACCATTCAGAGTCAATCAGACAGTCTTAGAGGCACTTCGTCTGCAGCTGTTACATCCTCTGGGGCTGGTCTCTTTCCTTGCATTTTCTACACTTTTTTTCTATAAATGCATTTTTAAAGTGTAAGTGAAAACGTGAAAGCAGCATAGCAGTCATTGAGGCACGAGAACAAGAAAATGGGGCCGGTCACCTCATGTCATAATAATTTAAATCAGGATTGACTTCACCGTAATCAGCAAAGTTAGCAGATATCTGAACCAGCTTCTGGTGAATTTACTTTATTACATGAAGAAACACAGAGCTTGTCGGGTCTGCCTTAGGAGAGCCCTGATTTGCCTTTGCCTGCGTTACGCTGGGGGTGTGCCTGTTGCCAGTCCTGTCTCCAGCCTTGTGTCCTGGCTGATCCTGGGACCAATGTCATCATCTTGATTTTGGTCATGTGTCCTGTTGATCCTGCCTGGGCTCTCTGGATGGGTGCCAAGCCTGACTCATCTCTTCCCTGTCTAGGGCTGTCGGCTGAGCCTGTCGCCAGCACCTGGCTCTGCCTGCTGCTCTTACACCCTGTGAGACCGTGCTGTGGTTGGTGAGGGTGCTGCCCGCACTGCAGTTGCTGCTGGCTCCTGGCTTGCCTTCCCTTGTGGAGAAGCTCTTACTGCTACCCAGCAAGGGGCACCAGACGCATGTGGGAAAGGAATGGATCCGCACCACCCGTCTGAAAAGATAGGTGGAAATGTAGAAAGCGTGAGAAGAAAGTAGCGATTCAGCTGGTTGTCCGAGTAAGAAAATGGAGGCTGCCTGGTGGGTGGGACTGTGGTGGTCATTAACGGGACCAAGCACTGGGAGTGTGCCAGCATGGGCGCGTGGCACCGAGAGCAGAACAGGAGGCCAGAAGGTGATAACACTTGCCTGCACCTGGAGAAGTCTTTGCCAGGGTACCGCGTGCTTTCCTTCCATCAGAGGGAATGGCTGGGGAGGCTGGTGACAGGTAGCATACCTTGGAAAGGGCTGACTTGGACACAGATCTGGGAGGAAGGCCTTGGAGGGCTGTGCTAGGAGAAGAAACTCGGTAAGCTGTGGTGCCCGTGGCAGTGAAGCAGCAGTTTCTGCTATCTTTTAAGTTCTGGTGCCTTTCTCTTCTGCAGAGAAGCCCAGGAGCTGCCTGAAAGAAATAAATGCAGGCTCTGTTCTGCTCAATCCCAACAGGCATTTCTGTAGTGAAATGCAGAAACTATGTCAGAGCTGAGGGGGAAAGGGGTGAGGTAAATAAAGCGGCAGCGTGTTTCCGTGGTAGGCAGTAGTGTGGAGAGTAGGAGCAGCTGCTCGTTTGAATGCTCCACATGAAATTACATGGGTGCAAATTCTGCCTGGTGCTGTTCTTTATAGTAAAGCTTGTTATGGTGAGCCCTTCAGAGTTCCCCCCGTTATGCTGAAGAACAGTTATGATGCTGATGGTTCTTGGGCACTTGTAAGGAAAAAAGAAACCCATAGGTCCTTGTTACCGTGATGCTGTGAGCCACTATCACTGTTACAGCCTCTTGGGCTGCTCTCCTGGAGCGCTGGCATCGTTCTTTAGTTGTCTCCACAAACTTGCCTTGGCAGCTGATGTTCAGTACACAGCTCTTGTCAGTACACCTACGAGTAAACATGTGGGGCAATTCCACTTCCTCAACAACGAAATTGGTTGGCAATGGGTATGTTGTATCTCATCCCGTGGTGGGAGGGACCTGCTTTTCATGACATCAGAGCATTGGTTGTGATGCTGCACTACAAATGAACTTGGCTTTTGTTCCTTCTGTCTTTTAGAGGAATGATTTTGAGTGCTGAAATTTCATCATGTTTTGTTTTGTGATCTACAGTGCTCTTTCCCTACTGCATCTGTGTGACAAGTCTTTTATTTCAACTGGGTTTTTCTCACAACCTGTGGCACCTTCTACCTGCATATTGTAGCACCTTCTACCTGCATATCGTGAGTCCTAAAATAACGGTGTAAATTGCGTCTTGTCTCTAAGCACCATTTTTGGGCAGATGATGTAAGAGATTGTTGGGAAATGTGCCAGCTCTTTAGTTCTTCATTCAGCACTGCCTCAGTGCATTCAGAGAGAGCTGCTGTAAGAGTTCTAGTGCAGCGCGGGCTGCTTCTGCTCTGGCATCGGGGTTTCTAAGGTAAGATGCTATTCACCACATGGCTAGGACAGGGAGAAATGCTCTGTAGAAGTGGAACTATGTCGTAAGGATCTTCTCTGCATTAATACCCCTCTCCTGCAATATGATATGGCCTCAACAGGAAGCAATAGTAGCTTCTCACTGCATGGTAGTATATTATCTAACTGTTAAGCCTTCTCCAGGATGACTAGAAAATTATCTTTGAAACTTGGCAAGGAGAAGAGGATTAATCTTGGCTCATCTGTGTTTTAGGGTGGGAATGTGTAATGCTGCATATTGTAGCTGTTTTAAGCATGCTACCTCTTGATTTTAAAGATTTATTGGGAGCTAACTGTGAACGTGGGAAGATGGGGTGGGTAAGGTTCAGGGCTATAAATCCAGGTTGAAAATTGATACTTCCTGAGGTCTGGCACCAAAGTTGCTGAGATAAATGAGTTAATACTCAGCTTTGCCATCAGTGGCTCCAACGCTGTATTAAATCAGTGCTTCTAGTGGTAGGTCACACCAAGGGGCTAACTTGTTATGTGTAAGCGTAGGGTGAGGTCACTTACCTCAGACTGTACCTTTACCACATGATCTGTTTCCTTGCCTTGTCCATTTCTTTGTCCTGTGATTTTTCAGGATATTGGTCCCTAGCAACTGCTTTTGAGAGCTGATGGACATAGTTTGTTCCAAAATGTTGGCAGTCCAGTAACAAGCAAAGCTGTTGGGCAGGGGGCCCTCTGTGTTACTGCATACTTACGCTCTGAGGAAACAGATCTATTTTGATGTTTGTGACTGCCTTCTGCTTCCTTCAAGTCTACATTTACAACATTAAGAACAGGGATTTCCATGGCACTAGCATTTTATAGTGTCATGACAACATGTCACTCTTCTGCCCTGCCTTCTGAGCACAGTTCCAGACACTGCCTGGTATGTACCATTTACTTGCATGAACTGTGGAAGTCAAAATACTCCTGCAATAAAATTAAAGTTCTGCCAAAAGCCAGAGCATACTGGCACATTCAGACCATCAGCTGGTATTCTTTTCTTGCATGGCTGCTGCCTCTTCATGTATGCTGTTACAGTGCTTTTTTATTTAGCAGACTCTGAAGTTCACGCTGCTTCCAGTCCACCATTTCTCTAGTGTTCTCGCTGTGCTGACCAAATGCAGGCTGTCTACTTAACACCTAAATTTGGTTTTTTTCTGTACAGGACTCAACATATACTTCCTATGACAATGAGGGAAATAGCATGTTCTTTTAAAAGAGCATACAAAAGGGTTTAGAATAGAAATAACATTCTCTTTCTGGTCCTATATTTTTTATACTCGCATTTAAATATTCTGCTGTTGTGTGTTCATTTTTTTCCTTCTCAGCAGCAATTTTAACACCTTTCAATATTCCCTTGTATTCTCTTCCAGGACTGTTTTCTCAGTCCTAGTGAATGTTTTCTTTGGCTTTCCTTTTGTTTAAATGTGGGGAAGAGAGGGGACATGTTTTGAATTAAAATTACTGAAAGGGAAAGGGACTACAAAAAGAATTGACTGCAGTAAAGATTCATCTATTAAAATTGAGCCAATATGGTTCTTAGCAAGCATAGAAAGGCAGAAAAATACATACAAGCTCAAAGGATGTGTAAACAAGTTAAAATGGAAATGGTTGAAATGCATGGGAAGAATTGAGATTGATAGTCTTTGACATGAAGCTAGATGAGAGTGAGCCAGGGGTGAGGTAGGGTAGGGTGCCGAGTGGGGGAAATGGAAGAGGTTAAAATGCTTACAGTAGAAAACCGTATGATTGTTGTGTGTAGTCAATATTCTAGTTTTAGGCTGTTAATAGTCTGCTGAAATCAGTGGAATAAAACTTGACTGAAACAGTGATGATACAACCCCGTGATGTAGTGCTATGGAGCACTTGGCAATGGGCCCTTTAAGAAAATACATGCAATTAGAATTGATGGAAAAACACCAAGACCTAATCTGATTTGAAATCCTCATAGGCTGTACAGAGTGTTTTTGATAATACAGACGCTCATAAAAAGAGGAATCAGTAACATAGTTTCTTTCAAAGTCTATTCAACAAATACAGGCTGAGCCCTTCTGTTAGAATATCATCAGAAAAGCAAGGCATCTTCAAACAGTTTCCCTTGTCTGCAGTCTTTCCTCAAGCCTTTTCAGTCTTGAGTCTACAAATAACAACTTCTTGGTTTGGGGTTTTTTTTGTTTGTTTCTGCTTGCCCCCCATTTACCTAGAGAAGGCTCAGACGCAGGTTGTAGCTGAGAATAAGGCTCATGACATTGATTTACCTTCCCCCTTTGTCTATGAAAGTGACAACACTTCCATTAAATCATCCAGGTGATAGGCCACTGTGAGCAGTTTCTAAACTTAAATTCTAGAAGGACAGAATGTGTAGGAAGAAATGGAGGCTAGAAAGGCCAAATAAGTAATTTTATTTGAGCTGGAAATTGTGTACTGCTGAATGTTTGCTCAGATTCTCGTTATATTCATTTTTCTTACTGCCTTCAACAGGTTATTTCACACTTTATCTAATTTATTTTTATTTCTTACTCTTTCTGTTTCACTAATAAACAAAAATGGATTTAGTGACAATTTCTGCTGTAACTTGTTAATTCCCTCCTCAGTATGATGCACCAGACTTCATCCTTATTAGTATTAGTAACTCCTCAGGTAGTTGAGTCATGTGTCAATATAAAACCTAGCCATGAAATAAACCACAAGGTCAGCAAAGGCTGCTTAATCTTCAGAGGGATCTCAAAGTCAACAAATGTGTTCTCCTCAAATGACTAAACAAGTAACACATCAGAGGTCCTTTAGAAGGGCTTCAATACTTCGTATTGCTCAGGAATCAAAAAACACTTTCCTTTTTCAAGCGAATACAGTGGTCTTCAAAGAAACAAGTAGCAGCTCTGAGAAATGTCTCCTATAGGATGCCCTGGTTTCAGCTGGGATGGAGTTAGTTTTCTTCCAAGAAGCTGGTGCGGTGCTGTATTTTGGATTTAGTATGAGAACAATGTTGATAACACACTGATGTTTTAGCTGTTGCTAAGTGGTACTTACCCTAGTCAAGGGCTTTCCAGGTTTCCCATGCTGTGCCGGTGAGGAGGGGTACAAGAAGCTGAGAGGGAGCAGAGCTAGGACAGCTGACCTGAAACAGCCAAGGGATATTCCATACCAAGAACATCACGCTCAGTATATAAACTGGGGGGAGCTGGTCAGGAGGTGCCGATCACTGCTGGGGGCCTGGCTAGGCATCGGTCAGCATGTGGTGAGTAATTCTATTGTGCATCACTTGTCTTTCTTGGGGTTTATTTCTCTCTTCTGTGTTGCCTGCCTTTTCATTACAATTATTGTTATAAACTTACTATTATAATATTTCTGGTATTTCAATTATTAAACAGTTCTTATCTCAACCTGTGGGTTTTACCTTATTTCCAATTCTTCTCCCCATCCCACCGGCGTGGAGGGGTGTTGGGGGCCAGGGTAAGCGAGTGGCTGCGTGGTGCTTAGTTGCCAGCTGGGGTTAAATCACAATGTTGGAAAATATGCAACACAGCCAGGGAACAGAAATGCTCTTTTTATTACTATTGTACCGGAATGTATACTTCAGAGACAATGATGCATAAGAGGGCAAATCTACCTTCACAGCAAGGGCTTGACATCTTTTCTGAAACTGACAATCAGGATACCCAGCACGATGATGGCTCTAATAAGATAGTTAATATTATTCTGGACATGTAAGAAGAGGCTGTCTCGTTTCCTGTCTGTGTTTAGGAAAAAAGCTGGAGTGATGATGGGAGGCCATAAGAAGTCATTGGTCAGCACTACGTCAGCCCGTCACACTTGGAGCAGCTTGTTCCAGGTAACATGAACTGTACCTTGTGATTCCTCACGCATTCTGTTCAGGGTTGATGGTATTCATTTGATCTGCTGGTTTATGCATCATCATGGCAAGATATGTGTGTGTGCACGCTTATCTAACAGGTAACATCTTGCAGCTTTATTGAGTATTTATGTTATCACCCTCCACACATCCCCATCCTCTTCCTGAGAAATCCAGTTTGTTTGCCCAACTTTGCCCCATTCCTCCTGCTTAGCCACAGAAGTTAGCTTTAGTTTTGAACCAGTCTCACCCTGCAATGTAATTTCTGCACTTGCAGTTTTTCATTTCACTTCCATCCTTAAAAACCTCAGCCTGGGACGATAAGACAGAGGCATTTACTGACTTGTGAGCACTACTTCTTCAGAGGATGCTCTGAAGAACAACATGTTGTTTAGCGACAGCTAAAACATTTCATAGCAATTAGTCCCTCTTCCAACAACCTGTAATGTCTGTACAGAAAAGATGAAGAAAAATGCGAAGATGGTAAAACAGGAAAAATAAATCTGGTGATTAATCAGTCAATAATCACCACTGGCACTGCACACAGTCACTAAGGGGATAGCATTTAAATGCATTGGCTTAGAAATTAATCTGTGATTAATCCTTGAAAAAATATTTCTGGTTTCACTGAAAGTGTTTTGCATTCTAAAACAAAAAGAAAGAAGTGACAATATGCAAATCAAAACTGCCTGCAAAGACAATACGTGTGGTAGTGAAAGTGCCAAAAGTAATCTGAAAATCTTTGTCCCTTGAGAATTGTGATAGTTACCATAAGGTGTATGTATTCTCACTAGTTTATTTAAAAAAAAGTACCCAGTTAGTCTCTAATCAGGAAACTGCTAGAGACTATTTAACATGAGTATAACTACTCATATGCACAAGGCTTCCAGGCTAAGCTCTTATAAACTTATGTTTTATTTAACATAAGAATTTATAATATTAAATACTTAATAATTTGATGTGGTGGAATGATTCTTTCTACAGCTATAAAATTGCTTCAGAGCTCTTGAAAGAAACACAGGAACAGTTCCTTCACCCTCTGTTGGAAAACCTCAAGTCAAAGTTACAAAAACCCTTAAGGAATTACTTAAATTCAAGGGATAAACATAAACAAACTCTTAACAGATATTTTCTTAATAATTTTCTTCACTATGAGGGTGATGAGGCACTGGCACAGGCTGCCCAGAGCAGCTGTGGGTGCCCCATCCCTGGCAGTGATCAAGGCCAGGCTGGACGGGGCCCATGGCAGGGGAGTTGGAACTAGATGATCTTTAAGGTCCCTTCCAACCCACACTATTCCATGATTCTATGATTTTTGGCTTTCACAGCACGTTAAACCTTTTTTTTGTTTCAGCAAGATACAAGATTTTCTCAAATGTAGCAGTTACACATTACTCATGCAGCTTTTTCGGTTCACACAGAAGAAACGTTTAGATTAAAATCTCACATAATCTTTGGGCAATTTACTTTATGATTTACTACTGGGGTTTTTTCCTCCTCTGTCAAGTGTTCAGGGTGCACGAATAAGTTTGGGCTTTGAAACTACAATTCTGAAGTTTGCACTACTGTACTCTTGTTACCCGACTCATTATATTTTGCTTGCTATAACATACTTTAAATCAGGGGTCCTCAAACTACAGCCCGTGGGCAGGATACAGCCCCCCAGGGTCCTCAATCCGGCCCCCGGTATTTACAGACCCCCCCGCTGGGGGTTGGGGGGGGAACCAAGCAGCCGCAGATGACTGCCTGCCACTTCATCCGCGTGCCAGCCCTCTGTTTAAAAAGTTTGAGGACCCCTGCTTTAAATACAAACTGTTGGGATCTGATTAATTTTAAGGCATTCTTCTTAATTTTCTTCGTAAAGCCATTCCATTTTTGTAGGTTTTCACTTCATATTTTCTCACATTTGGAAAGAGATCTTTTTCTCTCTGGATCTATAGCAAGAGAGAGATAATTATCTTTTTATAACCAGTTTTTATAATCAGAAAAAAGGAGGTGATAAATTCAGAAAGACATTCTCTCTAATCTCTGATACACTCCGTTGAACAACTGGAGGCACCGTAAGAAAGCACTTACTGAACTGAGTGAATCAGAAATCATCCTGTTTTCTTGTGGTATTTAATGCCCAAAGGATCAAGTTTTGCACTAATTTGCATTCTATATTGCTAGTGGATTTTTTTAGATTTTTTTTCCTTTTTTTTTTTAGATTAAATGTTGTGCAAACCAGCAAATTGTATTTTTTTTCTAAATGCCCAAGTTCCAGTCCCAGGTTGATTGTGTTCCCATAGAAGCCACTAACTTTGGGAAAACAAGCCTTCAGAAAATGGGTGATCTCCTAGGTGCTACACCGTGTGCACACTGTAACACAAACAGCGGAGTGCAAATGATCTGATCTTCATCTAGAACGTGAAAGTTACAGATCTTTACTGCTTGCATTAGCAGAGGAGATGGAAACAGCAACAGTGGAAAGTTAAAGTCATTAAGAATGGCAATGTGGAAATGCTAGGAATAACTGACCCCAAACCAAGCAATTAGGGCCCATATTTTGTTTAAAACTTGATACTCCTCCTCAAACCTAATAGTCTTTTATGACTCAGCATTAGATTAATTGTAGTTTGATTTGTTTGTTTCACTTGTAGTAAGCCCGCTTTCTGTGGCAGTACTTCTGCTTAAGCTTTGCTGATTTTTTTTCCGATTGTATGTCATTGTTTTCATTTTTTACTGATAACAGTTACTACAAATGAGTAGTAAAATTACTTTTCAGTTAATGCTTGCAATTAAAATGACCTTAGTTTCTTGGGGGGAGGAATGTTGGTTTAGTGCTGTTATAAGAAAGAATGACAACAGGCAAAATGCAATTTGGATAGTGCACAGCTGGCATGTAAGTGTGAAATGCAGTATCACAGTAGATTCTGGCTATGCAGTATGGCACTGAGGGAAAGAAACAGGCTTCTGATGGGAAGGATTGAGAAATGTAATTAGTTCAAGGTACAAAGATGTGCTTAAAAACCATCTAAGTATAAGAAGAAAAGTCATGCTACTGTTTAAATTTATTTAAAAGTTATCACAGAACCAAAACGGCAGGCTAAATAGAGAACATTTTGTCCAGGTGGAGGATCAAGCTGTAAGAGAGCTGGATTAGATGGAAATTGTTTTACAAGTGGAGACTCACTTGACAGGTGTATAAGTCATCCTTTGTCACTGCCTGTGAAGTCACAGATGCACCCTCAAGTAAAAGCCGTACAGAAACAACTCAGAGACAACAACCCAATCAAAGCTGGGATTTCTTTTCAACAACTAACATGCATAAAGCACCTAATTTTTGGCCAGAAAAGTTCTTTTTTCACCATGGAGAATAGGCTTAGGAGAAATGCTAACAAATGATCTGATGTATTCTATTATCCTGTGAAGGAATCAACTGAGCCGATTCCTGACCGGATTCTTATTCTTCCATCCAGGGATGGATGCCTCATAGTGTCAATGGGACACTAATTACAATGTTCAGTTACCCCTGTAGCTGTGAAGATTTTCCTTGGTTTTGTTTCAATTTAAATGCAGACACCATTCAGAGGTAGCATTGAAAAATCAAGCTATTACATGGGCAGTGAAACTAACCGAGCTTGTTTTTCCACAAATTTGTTTTACTTTCCTGTGAGCTGTTCCCATTCACGACACTCCAGGCAGGCAAAAAGACTGGAGTTGTGGCTAATTGGAAGCTACACATATAACTGTAGGGAAACCAGGTATGTTCCCGTTAGTTGTGTGCCTCTACCTCTGCTGATGCCTTGCTGGCTTCTGTCCTGCTTAAAGCTCATAGAAAGTGCCATTTTAGTTGAAATTGGTAAATTAGGTGGGGGAGGTAATGTCTGAGAGAAGTGTAATGCATAATTACATAAACCTTATTTTGTAAGGCAATAAAGATAGAAATTACCTGGAAGATGAGCTTCTTCATTACAGCATCATATCAGGATACAAAAAAAACCCTTAGCTCAGGTCTTGTTTTAGCCTAAGATGCTCTCCATCGCTCAGGACAAGTCAGTTAGTCTCTGCATACCTTAGCTCCCCATTTTTAAAATGGAAATAACCATACATTCTCTCCCACATTTTTAAATTTTATCTATTTTAACTGTCAACTTCTTAGGATAGGCACAATCTCTTATTAAATGTTCACACTGTACTTCAGCTGGAATTCTATCTGACTGATCCTCTAGGCAATACTTAAATATAACCAGCTACTAATGTGTATTTGACTATGACACAAACAAGGTCAAATCGAGACATTTAGATGAGGTTTTGGCCGCTCCTCAGTCTTACTTAAAAAAGTACCCAAACCAACAACAAATAAAAGACACCCTTCCCCCTTCAAAACAAACAAACAAAAAAGAACAAACCACACAAACTAGAAACCACAATAAACCTTTGATTCAGTAAAATTTTAGCCTCAGTAATAACTAGTAAAAAATTCAGAATTTTACCTACATTTGGTGAAAAGTAAGACAACTTCACTATTGCACCTTTATCCCACGAGGCACTTTTCCCCCTTCACTGAGTCCTAATGTGACCTGTCTCCTTGTGAAGACACGAAACACAAATTTAAAATTAAAAACAAAAAAAACTAACACACACACACATCCAAAAAAAGAAAAAGCAAATAAAAACCTAGACAAACCAAGACAGAGACAAACTACTTGTTTAGATGATGAGAGAAGTGGTTTTAGCTTACAAGAACAGTCATAAGTGGTCACAGCTGGCACTAATGGAAACTCAGTTGCCTTGCCTATTTTCCTCTCCTATCTCTGGTCTCCAGAGCCTTTGCATAATTTCTTAACGTTTTTCTTTTTTATATTACACTTAAATACCATGCAGCTCTCTGACAGTAAAAGGTTACAAACTATTTTATTTTTGGATTACTGATGAACACTGAGCAAAGGCAAAATAAGAGAAAAAAGATGCATCTGGGAAATACTAAAGACAGGCTTTAAAACCTTGTGCTGACAAGAGCTAATCAGCAAATGAAGGTGTGTGCAGGCTCTGTGCAATGAACATTACTTACAGGATTGTGAAGTTGTATTAACACAGGCTGAAGCCTGCGCTGGCAGCCAAAGCACAAGCTATTGAAGGACCTATGTTGCTTAGCAGATGCTATAGGCTTTGTTTAGGGCAATTTCTCAGAAGGGTGGGAAATAGCTTTCCACATGCACCCTTTTCTTCTGGTCTACACAAACCAATCCTACGTAGCCTATATTGTTGCAATGTTATAAAGAGCTGTTTCTCAGATGGGCTGAGGGACTGTGACTACGAACATTTTATTTTGACAAAATATTGATTTAGTATATCTCAAATGGCAGCTTGGTATGGGTTTGGATTTATCAAAATCAAATATCACTATCAAAGAGGCAGTGGGCAGAACAAAAGCTACAAGATGGAACGTTATGGTCTGTATTCAGTTCTCAGAAAAGCAGCTAGCTGACCTGTAGTCAGGTGCTGTGGTTCCTTATCACACCTGAAGCAGAAGCAGCACTGTGAGCCTCTCTGCAAGCTGGACCAAGGCACAAGTGGGTGAACTGTGCTCTGCCTCCCGTCTGTGACGGGGTGTTAAGCTGCGGCACTGACAGGCGGAGGTACCGTACGGTGTGTTCGGTCCAAGGATGAGGCAGCGCTGCCTGGGGATCTCATTCCCTGCCTCAGGTAACTTCTTAGCCATACGGGGAGTGCCCTGTGCCTGGGGTGAGTGTCCAGTACACTGAGGGAGAGAGACCATTATGCCCAGAAGCTTTTCACGGGTCCACTTTCACAAGAAAGACATAGGTAACCTGCATCGCACGTGCATCCATTGTGAAATTATGAAATCACAGCACACGTATTCCAGCCAAATGTTTAGCTGAGGTGGAGCTCAGCTCCAAAAAGCTTTATTTTTCCTTCTACTTGCCATCTCATAACAGATGAAGGTGCAGATTTCTTTCTATCTTCTGAGATTTAAAAAAAAAACATTAAAACCCCAAAAATCCCTTGGATGTTCATTCTACTGAGTACTGAATTGTTTAGTAATAAGCTTGAAAAACTAACAGCTGTTGCAACCTCGTTTGAACCTGTAATCATTTGGCTGTTTGAGGCTAACAGTAGATGAGCTTTTCATGCTTAAATTTCATTCATTTTAAGAAAACTGAGCTGGACATGGTGATTCTTTTAAATAATTCATTTGTATGTTGATTAAATAATTAGCAGGCCAATCATAAGCAGCTTTGAAGATGCAAGTCCTTAAGGAGAATAGGATCAGAGTATTGATGATATCTACTGACATCAGAACCAGATTATGGTATACTTTATGTCTACTTGCTGATACATGAATTGCATTGTTTTTTAATATTATCAAACCACAGCAGCATCAGGGAAGTCTTCTAAGCTAGGCAGTCTGAGAAGATTATCATAACCTCTGGGTTCTTGTGTTTCTAAAACAAATTTGTACTGCTACCACTTTATCTAGCATCAGAACTGATACATAAGGCCATATGAACACCCTTCTTCCTCACTGGCATGTTTCCATCCTCCTCAGAATTCTTAGAAGGGCAAGCAAAACCATACATCCAAGTTACTTAAGAAGCTGATGACAGGAACGAAACCTGTGCTACAGTTATGATATAATCATGCAAAGGCAAAGTCCTGCACTTTGATCTTATGTGAACAGACATTTGTCAACAAATTTGTCTTGATTTCTCATACCCAAAAAATGCATCAATCCTATAGAAGCCAGATTTCTACAGTAAACTTCTGGCCAAGTCCACTTTGGCAGGCGAGTCCATAACACCCTCCGTTCTCTGCCCTAGAAGAATTTGCTACAGCTGCAGGTTCATAGTCAAACACTTAGCAGCTCCAGCTGAAGTAGCAACAAGGATCTGCAAATAAACATCTCCTCCTCTAGTGGTCTTCTTTTTCCTCAAAAATTTCAGTTTTGTTGAGTCTTTTGGTTTTCTTCTACTGGAACTATTTTTCTAAGGTTTGTTCTACTTCTGGTACCACGTGTTGAAAGTGAGTGAACCTGACAGAGATTTTTCTTGCTAATGGATCAGTATCACCTGATGTGATGATCCAGCAAGCACTCCGATCCGGTTGATGTCAGGTAGTTGTAAAGCTTCCCCTCTTCAAAAGCCTTTCATTCTTCCTACCCCATTTTGTTAAGATGTTTTTAAATAATTTAAAAAATATATAGATTTTTAAATAAATAAAGATTTTGTTAAGGGGTTTTGTGTAGTTGTGTGTGTTAGCAGCTTTGTTAGGTTACATTCAATTGTAATCTATCTCTTTTTAGCTGACAAAGCTAATAAAAGGCTTATTGCAATTAATATCTATCAACTTTTCAAGTAAATTGATGTGACTTGGAGGGTCGAGATTGTTACAGCAGATTGTATGGGGACTATACACTGATCAGCTTTGTGTTACCAGTTTCATCATATCTAAATTTTACCTTCTGGGACTTTGCAGCAGTAACCTGGATAGGAAAGCACTGAGATTGTGTTCAGAAGTTCTGTCTGCTAAAGTTATGTGCTAGCCAGCAGTTTTTAGTACCGTCAATTTTGATTACATTGATCATATCTGCAATTACTTTATTAGCATGACTGATGAATTTCAGCAGTGATTTGCTACAAGGTTTGCTGAAGGTATGTTGTTCTCTAAAGTTTAAATTTTGTGCTATTGATAAGATCTCTGTAACTTTCTGTATAACACTGCTCTCCTTTACAAAGGATGTATTGACTGATGAATTTCAGCAGTGATTTGCTACAAGGTTTGCTGAAGGTATGTTGTTCTCTAAAGTTTAAATTTTGTGCTATTGATAAGATCTCTGTAACTTTCTGTATAACACTGCTCTCCTTTACAAAGGATGTATTGCTTTTAGGCTTATTTTCGTATCTAAAGATAGTAAAGCAGTATGTAATGTCATCATACTTTTTATGTGGTCTGGGTCATTGAATAAATGCTATGGCTACGCTATTGCATGCTGTGTGCATTGGCTTTATGGAATTTACCTGAATTAATACAGAAGCTGGTGGTGTGATCAGTTTCAGAGAATATATTATAATATATAATGTATTATAATAAATTATTCCCTATAAAGACTTATTTTCCTTCTGTTTATTCTGAGTTATTTTGTTAGTGTTCACCATTCAGTGTTTTATATGAAATAAAGCAGTGCTTTTCATCTAGTTAATGGATCAAAGCAATGTTAAAAAAAAAAGCCCCTTTTATTAGTATTTTGTGGCAAATTCACCTGACACAAGACAGTAATGGAGGTGGAAAATGGCTTGCCCTTTTGTCTTTGAATGGAACTTGAGGCTACAGCTAGCATGTGTGAGTAGTAGAGTTATTACTATTTTTAATTGGTCTGTAGAGAGGTTTCCTTCTATATATCTACTGTCCTCGAAATTTCCTTGTGGACTGAATCCACTTAAAATAATCTTTGTTGGACAGCTACCTGACTAATAAAGAAGTCAGGCATAATATTACTTAAAATATTTTAGCTTGGACAATTGAATTTGCACCTGTTTCATTATAACTAAAAAACTCTTATGATATGATGGGAGAAGTCGTCATCTGAAGGAAAAACCCAAAGTTTTTCACTCTTCAGATGACATGGAATAATTTGAGCACATTACCTTTTCTTTTTTTTTTTTTTTTTTTTTTTTTTGGCAAAATTTACCTAGTAGTACTGGCTAGTTTGGGTCAATCAGATTAGATTGACCCAAACCTTTTTTTGATGACATCGCCTTTTTTGATGACAATTTATTGAGGAAATTACCCAAAATACAGAAGATAAAAAGCTGGTTGCTGAATAAAATAAAACTAAATAAAATAAAAGTTACAAAACTTGCCCATGCAGGGTTTGGGGATTTGTGTCGTTTTATTTTGATGTGGTGTTTTTTTTCCTGACAGCAGTTTGAGACAGGTTGTTTTGTTTGAATCACAATTCTAAAGTCTCTCATGGTATTTCCATGTGTATTTGTATATAATCTCTATTAATTTCTTTCAGTGATACTAATCAGCACTTCAATTTTCGTCTGGCAGATTTCAGGTGCTGTGGGGTTTTTCTTATATCGGCAAAATGGATTGACAGGTTGACCTACCATACAGAAATTTATCAGTTGTTGTGCCTGACATACAGAATTGTTACTATGAAGAACCTGCTCTCCTAGCATAGAAGGCAAGTTGTTTGCATCTCTTGTTTTGATTCTTTTCAGACCTAGTCACTCAGGTTCTGGTCTCAGTGGTATTACTGGGGATCAGTGTGAACTTTATGATGTTTTGTTTGGCTGTCACAAAGTAGCCTAGATAAGAAAATGAACAAAAAATAATGTGATCTGTTATAATTACCTGTAACTGTTAGTATAGAGAGAAGATCCATAGTTAGCAAAATGATGCTTTTTTTCCTCTTATTGATTGACCTGCTGAAATAAGTTATTACCAAGTGAAGCTATTTTTTTCTGTGTATATTCTATGTATATTCTTGCTAAGATATAACATTCACTAACATTAGGGGCTGGTAGTTTTCTGTTATTTATTAGTATTTCTTAATTTGCTATAGCTCTGTGGCATTCAAATAAAACAAGTGTCAGTCTTAGTTCACTGTGCATTTGTCTTATGCGCTGTTAGTAATCTTTTTGTCAGTGCTACTAATGCCTCAGGAATCACTAAGAAAGTTCACTATGTAGCACTGAGCTACCTTGGTGGAGGGACTGCCAGGTCCTGTGATATTTGGAAATCTTTGAGGGAAACAAAGAAAAAGTGGAAGTAGAGTTGTAATTTGAATGAGTGACTTGTAAAATCCTTGGCACAATTATGGATACCCTTATTTAGTTGAGGCATGCCATTTACATGATTACAGGTATATTGAGAGTAGCAGAAAATTAAGTGTTGTTGAGATTGAGCTCTTTATTCCTGTTTCAGTGTTTCCCATCATCTATAATGTGATTTCTAAAAATGAAAATTCCTTTCCATATTTAGCTGACACCCTTCCAGTGATTACTAGAATAATTTTCAGATGTGCTTCTCCCATTGTCGTGCTTTAACTTACAGATAAAACTGTGGGCAGTAGAGGAAGAAAGGAGAACATTTTTCTTACTTAATTATTTTTTGATCTGGAAGCCTGGGATAAGTATAATCTCTGTTTTGATCTAGTGATGTCTGCACACAAAATACCAATAAATCTGATGGCATTGATCACTATGTCACAGAACTGGGGCTAAAACATCAGTGGCCCTTAAGGGAGAGAGCAGAGACTTTGTCCTCCACCACCTTCTTCCCCATATGTTTTTTGCAGCAGCGGCAATCACTAAATGTAAGGTGCAGTCCTACTGTGCAACACAGAAAGAGCAAATGGAAAACTGTTGAGACAACAGTCAGGACAAAATTGTTGTGTCTTCCTCATAGACCTACTTGTTACTGATGAGCCTAGAGTTATCTGTGCCTTATTTTTCTCTGTGCATGGGAGAGACAACCTAGATTTAGAGGACTGCCTAGGGATGTCCTAAACACATTTTTTTCCAGTATCATTAGGCGTGTTCTAATGCTTATTGATGAAGTTCCATACATGAAAAAAAGTCCATATTTTCTCATTGAGTCACCAGCTGTTCAATGTCTCATCTCTGTGTGACTTTGTTCAGATTAACCTGTATCTGCGCGACCATGTGGGGTGTATGTGTGTCATTCTCTTTAATGAGCATGCACTGTGTGCTTTAGTTGCACAACTGGATTATTTCAGAGACAAGTTGGAGGAAGCAGCCCAGAAAATGTGATGTCACTGAAGTGCAAGGTGAACTTCAGTGCAGCAGAATCAAAACTTATAATGAATTATTATTCTTTCCGGTCTGTTAAAAAACATAAGGAATACATAACCATAGTGTCTGCAGTGGGTAATGCAGGAGGCTGGGGGAGGAAGGGATTTCTGCTGTTTTGTGTATGTTCGTTTTCTCCAAATTTGGCTCTGAATTTAAGCAAAAATATTACAGCATGCAGTTTTGGATGTACTTGTTAACTAGCAAGCAGAAGGGAACCCCAGCGTTATGCAGAGCAGGGTGCGGAGCCTGGTGTTTGCTGGAGATCTGGGTTATTGTGGAGGAGTCATTGTGGGAAAGGAGGTAAGCAGAGGAGAGATCGTGCAGGCTGAGCTTCTTACTCTGTGCACTAGAAATGGATTAAACGGTATGGGGACTAGTTTTTCAAAGCAAAGGATGGCACCTGCTATTTTTCCTGTGCTGTCTTTCTTGGAGTGCACTTCATCCCACCATGCATATGCTATCTTGTTTTCTGCCGCTGACTTCTGAACCTGTTCTTCTGCTCTTTGTCCTACTATCTGTACTCTGTCTGATTTCTGGGTTTTTTTCCTGCTTTTTTCTCCTGTCTTCATCTTCTTCTTGTTGTTGATGTTCTCATGGTGATTTGATTTGTTTTGAAAAGACTGATACATTTTCTTTTCCTTTTTTTTTTCTTAAATATAGCCCCTTATTTCAGGATTTACCCATTTCTCCTCTACAACAGGTGAATTTATCCACTTTTTTTGTTTACTACTCTATTGCTCCTTACTTCCAAAACTGGAAACTGTTCACCCTTCCTTTCCTTCCTTTCCCAGCTTCTTGAAAATACTGTTACGAAGATACTTTTCAAGAGCAGCTCATGGGTTTTTTTCTGTAGAATCCTTAAGAGGCAGCTATGGCTTCAGAACTGTCCTTTTGGAGATCTGGCAACACAAATTCACAGGATCTTCTTTAAGTGTGAAATTGGAGATGAGAAGTGAGCACAGTATACTGAGTGTAATATAGTGTATAGAGAAAAGTAAATGAGATTTGAAAACACATTTTGAATATTAAACTCTAAATCTTAAGAGGAAAAAAGGGAACACTGCATATATCATACTGCATATAGAGCCAAAAGTTTATTGCTCTTCTGATCAAAATCTTAACAATCTAGTAAAATACAACAGATATTATTAATCCAGTAATAATAGTGTTACCAGAATAATAGTTGTCTGACTACATGAAGTCAGAGAGGTCTCAATAATAACTGTTACGCTAAAAAACTTACTAATAGCAGCCCCTTTTCTCTGCTGGTATGGTCGTCCTTTTGATGACCCCCTGTGTCCCACAGTTGATGGTGGCAGTAACCCTGAGATAGAGAGGCTGGTAGTGTCAAAGTACATCATCTTTGTCTCAAGTTCATTGTCTCCAGGGAAAGTTTGACATGGGATGCAGGGAATTACTTCCTTCAGGGTCTTGGAGTCTGCTGGGGCTGTTGGACCTTTACCACACAGGGTATTCCTGGTTGTCAAGCCAAAATGGGTCAGGCAACAGTCACTGACCGCTGTAGAACTGTTAAACCAAGATACAACCAGCTTGGGTCGAGGCACAGACAGCCTTGAGACCCTGCACTGCCAGGTCAGTGTGAAGCCTGGTGCATTCCCCTGGTAATGGGGAAAATCATGCAAAGGGAGTTGTGGGATTGCATCGGGGCTCTGTGAGACCCTGAACCCCACAACCATATCCTTGCTATGATAGGGGCCTGAGAGCCTACACCAAAGCAAAATTTAGTGTCTCCATTCTAGGTAAGGGCATCTGAGTTCAGTGTCAAGATTTGATGTGCGGTGCATGTTTTGCTCTTAAGAGACAAATGAAATCTTGGGTAAAAGCAGAAAATCTGTGTTTTGCTTGTGCTCCTGGGCAAGGTCTGTTTCTGTGGAAAACGTAGCTGCCAGAGCCTGGCAGTTTTGCTTGAGTCTTCTCATTTTGCTGTCTAGAGTTGATGGACAGGAGAAGTAGCCCAGGCAAGGTAAGTTCTCTTTTTAAGATTCTTTCTGCCTGTCTGGAGTCTGTCTGGAATGGCAGGTTGAAAAACTTGGAAGAGCTTTCTTCTCACGTGTGCGCTGGGTCTTTATCATGTGTCTTCTGTTTCCATTTGAAATTGCTTTGATTTATAGTAATTTTCTTTTGAAAGACAAATGCTCTTTTCAAGTAAGTATGGAAAAGGCTGCTCTACAACTTAACAAAAACTTCTGTGTCACTGGCGGCCAAGATCCAGCTCTTACTTCCTTTTTTTCTTTTAGTCATTTCCGACCACTGCAGCATCTTCAGGCTTGCTGGCTGTGGTGTATGTTCCTACTGCATTCGAATGAGCTCTACATACCTGCATAAAACTGTGCTCAATAAAAGCAGGTGCAGAAAGTAAGATGATTTAGGTTATTGGACTTTAAGGTGACTATTCTGTGGGCACTGCTGCTGGGACGACCTGCTCTAGAGGGAAAGGAGGCCCTCAGAAATCTGCAGTTCCTGTCACAGAGTCATAGAATGCCGCAAGGGGTAGGATGTGCTTGGGCAGAAGAGGTCTTGGAGACCCTGGCACAGCTCCATCAGTAGTTCAGTTGTACCGATGCCAATGTTACAAGGAAAGCAGTGCAGTGAGGCAGAAGAGGAGGGATAAGCCCTGGGTAGATGTCATGTCCTCTTGATCTTTCTGCCTATTCTGTTGTATTATTCCCAACACCTATGCTGTTGCTTTTGCAAATGGAGTAATGATTCAGTTCATCTGCATGGAGATTCATGGCTTTAATAGCAATAAAATTTTCTTGTTACCGGCGTGAGAGCCTTATTATGGCTTTTCCCCAGTAGGTTGGTTATGTCCTGGCTTTGACTAGAATGAAGGATTTTTCAGATGGACTTTGTACATGTGGCATATGGACATGCTGGGAACATGCATCTTGCAATCCTCTCTTCTAAAGCCCTTCTTGTGCCCTGGGAACTGAAAACCAGAGAGACAGATATCTAAGGTGGAATAGAAAATCTGCTGCTATGTGAGAGACAGTATAAATACCACAGACATTTATGCAGGGGGTGGGTGGGTGGGATGGGATAGGTGGATGAATCAAGGAAAAAGACTTGGCTGCTTAAACCCAAGTAAACAGCAAAATTAGGGAGATGAACCTAGTATAAATATATATTTAATCGATAACACAGGAATTTTCCATCTCTTGCTACCCTGTATGTTATTAGCCTCTGGAGGAAATCTTAAAGTACACCAGGTGAACCTTAAAGCTTAGATCAATGTGCACAACAGAACGCTTAAGAAAACCTTTAAACTAAGTCTTAACCTTATCGTGACATGTACTAGAACAAACATTGTTTCTGTTGGAAAGGTTGTTTCTGAGGTGCTCTTCAATTGCTTTGTGTAAGGTGGTGTATGCTGTCACAGGCTACTGGTTACATGAATACCTTGAAGTCATAGGTATGTTATTAAATAGACTATACCAGTACACTTCTCAGTCCGCTTGCAGAACAAATGCAGTCTTAATATTTATGAATGGCAGCTTGTAGCTATGAGTCCATAAAGACAAACAACTTGTATCATCTTTTTTTTCAATCCTGTTATCAAGGAAATAACGTTTTGTCCTCTGGTGAACACACTTGCCACATAATAATTAGATTTCAGGAAAAAAGAATCCTAAATATTTATAAAATGTTGTACCATTTAATTTATCTTGTAAAACACAGAATTCCTTCTGATACCTTCCAGAACTTGTAGTTCCCTGCAAAGCAGACACAAGCCAGTGTGAACTCGCAATGGGAGGTGTTAATGTCCAGGTGGAGTGGTGGTGAGCCTTAGGAAGGAAGGATACCCAGGTCAGGTGCTCCTCTGTGAGAAGTGCCAGATGCAGCACATAAACACCTGAATCCTATGGGATCAATGACATTATTGTAACTGCTGCCCAGGTGGAAGATCTGCATGTCTAAAAAGATGGGCTAAGCAGGCAGCAGTGGTAGTGGAAAGATCCTGGTGAGGAAGCAAAAGGTGTGGATGGACATGTCTGTGTGCTGGAAAGAATGAAGCCTGTGAGAGGCATCCAGGCTATTTATCTAGTGTGCCCTAATGTTTTACTATAGTTAATTCCTGCATTAATGGAGCCTCATGTCACAGGACAGGCATCTATTAGCTTGCAAAGAAAGTGCAGGTAAAGTCAGATCTGACTATGGGGAAGCAGGTGTTATGTTCAAGGAGGAAGAGGATATCTTCTTCCACAGTAGAAGAATGTGACAGATACCTCATTAGTTACAAGCTGGAAGGAGTGCTTGAAATAAAGTAGGTGTAGGGTGGAGAAGAGAACGTGTCTTTTCTGATAAGATCCTGTGAAAGTTAGGAAAACACTTCCAAAATCTTTGTGGGTTACAGGATGATAGCAATGCCTCACTGGTTTAGTGTGCCATGAAGACAGTGATGTTCTTCATAAGGAAAAATGGGTTTTCACCTTTTGCCCTCCATCCCTTGTTCTTTGAGCCCATTCTATTCCCCTGCAAGTAGAAAACTGGCTTGGGGAATGGAGCACTTGCTTTTTTGTTGGTAAGTTCAGCTGGTGTGTCCAGTTAAGTCCTTGGTTTGGTTTGTTGCAATGCTGAAGGCCATAGGAGCACAAGGTAGTGGAGAGGTGGGGAGCTGGATTTAACAGCAGGAAGCAAGGGGAGGGGGCTGCAGGGCCAGTTTGTGCTGGCTGGAACTGACAGTGGTACCTTACCTAGCAAAGTGCACTGAGTATCTTTGGTAGCGGGAGGTCCCATGCATTCTTGATGGCACTTCTGGCCACATCCAGAGCTATATTTGTCTCAAGTTTTTGTCAGCTACGGGATTTTCTTAGTGGCTTTGTGGTGTCCCTGAAAATGTAGCATCCATGTATTTTGTGAGACTGTCTCAAGATGCTCTCCTAGCGTAGCCCTGTATCCTTTCTTATAGAAGAAGCCTGTTGGGCACTATTTAACTGTAAGGAGGTTACATGATAGCCAAAAGCTTAAGAAAAGGACGTTTTTCCCTAATTGATAACATGTAGTTGAAAAGGACAACCACATCAGGATTTGGTCCTTCAGAAATGTTGCCCCATTTTTGTCTTTATTGATTTAATGTTGTTCTTAGTGGATTGTCTTTTATTACTGTAGCCTTTCCTCCACCTCCATCTTTGTATTTGCTTTTCAAGGTAATTTTCTCTCCCTAAATATGTATTCTCTGTGCACCCTTAAAGTTGCTCTTGCAATACAGTAAATGGATATCCTTCATGATGCTACTGAGTATTTGCAATTACAGCAAAAAAACAGTGAGACCCTGAGGTGCCTTTCACTTCTTGCTGTGCAATGCAGCATGTTTAAAGAAGCTATTACAGACCAAAGAAATGGCATCATACACAAAAGATACATACTTATGGGGAGAAAAAGACCCTGAGAAATATTTAGTGTGATATATTATGGCTTCTAAAGGTAGCAACCACTTCAGAGCACATACTATACAAATGCTAAGTTGTTTACAACTATTAGATTGCTATTTCAGGAAAACTCTTCTGTATTTGGTGTCGTGTGGAACTGTACAACATATCTGGTGTGAAAGAAAATGTGTTGATAAAACCAATGAACTGTATGCTTTAGAGGATGAATCAGTCACAAGAGAGTTGATGTTAAGATTTCCCAGGTTTATTTGCTGGCTGACAGAACTGGAAAATGGTGAACTTTCAACCTGATTCTAAAAGTCAGTATATACGGCGATGACCAAATGGACAAAAGTGAACAATTTAAGAAAAGGAACTCTAAACAAACACATGTGGACGTTGAAAAATTTTGTTGTTGACCTAAATTTATCTGAAGAAAATATATGGAGAGGATTTCTTTAATAAGCTAGATGACCCTAAGAAGGGGATTCACCGGGGGGGGGGGGGGGGGGGGGGGGGGCGGGGGGGGGGGGGGCGGAGGCTGAATCTTTAAGGATAATGTTGTACTGGTTATTGTTTTGTGAAAACTGCAGAGACAGTGGCAAGACAGGTGTGTTCAACCTCAAGATTAGCCAGGGTGGGAATTCAAACAGAGGGATCATGGTTGAAGGAAATGCACAGGGGCTTTAGGCAAACTGCAGGACATATATTTGGAAGGGAATTAACCTGTCGCATTCTGACATTAGCTTCTCGCTCTTTAGATGACTAATGAAGCAGAACACTAACTTCTAGTTTAGAATTGCTTCTGAGCTGCTTGTGCACAAACCTAATGGTAAAAGGCCTCTTACTCCTTCCCTTTCAAACCTTTAGAATTGAAGCCACAACCCCCTGAAACCCTGCTTGCTTTCTCCTTGCGCACCCCACCCCACCACCATGTTGTCATGTGGACTTTCTTCAGATCTCTGCTGAAAACTTATTTCCATGAAGCTTTGCATTAAACACTGCCTTTTGGCATGAAGGGGTTCAGAGTGGGTGTCCTCAGTGCCCTGGGCTGTACCTGAGGGTTGGGTGGGATTAATGCTATGAGACAAAGGTATAAGGAAGGCTGGCAGGCTTCATTTGGGAACAGGCAGAAGGGAAGAGGTTTGCTGGGAGTACCTCCTCTAGCAGAAGTGAGCTGCAAAAGGGCAGCTTGTCTTGCTGGAGTTGTGTGGGACATGGAAATCCTGCAAGGAGCTGAGCTGCTTTGGAGTCTGACTTGAAGGAACATGAGCCAGCAGCTACGTGGCAGCACAAGAGGCCAGACTGACTAAGGGGTAAAAAAATCTCTGTATTTTCTAATTCAGTTTTCTGAAAAGGAGATGTGTATAAGCATGATGAAGGAATGGATTTCGGTCCAGGTTTCACTGTGACTTGCTTCTCTTGGTCTTAGTGATGTCCTGGAGAACATATATCATAATGTTTTTCAATATTGTTTAATGAAGCAGAATCTGGACTGGCTACTCTTCCTTCTAATGCCCACCTCCAATCAGTTTGTGCAACAGTCAGGACTGTGTCTGTCAGATTTGACAAGCCTTTATTAATTTGTTTCCTTTTTAAGTTCTTGTTAACTTGAGGAATAGGGTGGTCACTGATGTCTCATTCTCTAAGCTGGGAAGGGGGACCCCTCTCCACAGCTGCACCAGTGTTTTATTGGTATGTGAACAGCAACATGCACTGAAGTTCACTCAGCACGATGTTCTGCAATTCTAGCTCTCATGAGTACTGTGTTGAGCATTTCTCCTACCAAAGCAACACAGCACAGCCAGACACACAGACCAAAAGGGTGGGTATGGCTCCTGCAGCCTGAGAGGCTGACAACTTGGCTGGGCCAGTTTCAAAGTTGATAGTAAAAACAGAATAGTAGAGACATCTTTGAACTGATACTTTAAGCACAAGGAACCAGTCTGACCTTGTGATTGCAAGCTGAAAGAGAAATTGCATTAAAATTATATTTTAATTCTAGCTAGGAATAAATACTGTTTAGATGCTTCCAAGAATATTTACAAATCGCTTCACCCTGCAGTTCCCTTATTTTCCTGCTGCTTTGGCAATATAAATAGTCACAAAGGTAGTATTGCTCTAGGTGTGTCAGAGCAGATGACGAGCAGTCAGCTGTGCAGCCTGATGTCATATGAAGTTCTCAAACACAGTGGTCCCTTGGGTGTCTTTCATCCAACCAGTGTCATTCAGTGTCACATCTTGTGTTTTGGCTATGACCACAGGTCTCACACACATGTGTGTTTTCCCCCCGGGAAGAGTTTTCCTTGCTAATTCATATACCAGACAACCATGACAATATTGCTGCGTAATAGCCAGTCTCACTAATTCAGGCTGGCGTGCCATCTGCACTGTCTAAAGGTCAGTTCAAGTGTTCCTTGTAATTCTGTGGCTTCTTAATAAGCAGTGTAATAGTGGTACACTGATTCTTGTTCCTTCGTAACAGTAGCAGTAACCCAAATCCTGTACCAACAAAACAAAGGCATCTCTCACCTGGAAGAAACCTATATGTCTTATAGATCAGGAGCTGCTACTGCGTTTCTGAACAGTGAATTTCGCTGTTCTGACGTTGATGAATTTTGCCTGATGTGGATGCACGCAGTGCTTTCCCAACCCTCTGGCCTCGGTTGCAAGGGCGAGCAGCGGCCCCTGGTGATGGCCAGCAGAGCTCCTGGCGTTCGGCGCTCCGGTGCGGGCAGAGCTGGAGAGCACGTGCCACCGTGAGGGGCGGCTCTAGGGCTGCCTGCGGGGTCTGCAGCCGCGATAGGCAGAGCAGCACTAGTGAACAGCAGAAAGAAAGGAAGAATGATAGAAGGAATTGCAGAAATCTGCCTGGCTGCAATGCCAGGCCACCGACTTCTCCCCCTGCGTGCTGAGCTCCTACTGGGATGTGCTCTGGGGAAGAGCCTGGGGGCAGGGTTAGGGAAGCGAAGCACCTACATGAGAGACAGAACTGGACTTTTAGAGGGGAGAAGTGTGAGCAGAGGTCTTGTCTCATAAAGAGAAATGGTCGGGAAGGAGGTGACTGGCCAGCAGTGAGTGCTGCTTTGGGGCGCTGGCCCCTCTAGGAGCGTGCACGGTAGGTGGTGCAACTAGAACTGAACCCTTGAAAAATCTCCCCAGATTCCTGCTGGGTGGTTTGTTGTAGGTTGTACTGGTCCAGTTCCATCTTGCCAAGTGTAATAAATATTTTTGCACACATTGCGAATATACATGTGTGTTTTGAGCTATATGAGATGCTTCTGAAATTCTCAGGAGGAAGCACCAGCAATGGATTGTGGTGAAAATTTACTAAGTTGATTACTGCTTATGAAAAAGTCTTTTTCTTTAATTAGAAATCATTTAACTTGGACAGGGAGCTCAAGGACAACTTTAATGAGCAGGTGAGCCCTTTGAACAAGCAAGATGTGGGCAGGACCATTCAGACAATAAATACTGTCTGCAGCTGTGTTATGGTGGTAACTCCACCATGCTCAGGTGCCTGGCCAATGTCCCTGGCAGATCATGAGACAGCACACGCCTGCACTTAGCCTAAACTTAAAAGTGTACATGCATTGGGTGTGTAACCTATTTTTGTTTTCACTGAGTATAAAAGTGTGCAAGCTCCAGGACAGGACAGACGCCTCACCTATGGGTAGACACACTGCACAGGAATTTTCCCAGTTACCAAGAGACTCCTGGCACCGGCTGCAATGGGGCCCAGCCAAAGGGTGGGCCTGGGTGGTGTTAAGGTGGTAATTGGTGATGTGCCCTTTTCTTAGTCTCTGTACCGCTTTGCAGTAATGACTTGATGCTTTGCTCCTATTGCTCTTTTATCATATTGTACATAATAACTAGGACTGTTTCCCTTTATCATATTGCATCCTATTTTTCTTTTATTATATTGTAGTATAATAAACTGCATTTATTCTTATATTTTATTTGGAATTAATTTTTGCTTGGTATCTAGTCTATCAGCAAAACATGGATCATGAAAGAACTGGAATTTGAAAAGGTAGGAAGGTCTTTGGGCTTGAGTGCCACTGTTATGGCTGCTACCATTTTCCATACCTGTGGTGCCAGTACTGTCGCATTGCCCTGTGTTGCTGATCTGGACTTGTCACATCTTTCCTTTGAATGAATGCGGAGCTAAAATATAATAATATTGGTGGGTAAAATCTTGACAAGTCATAAGTGTATCTAACATAACAGTTACTTATTAGTTGAATAGAACATATGTTTGGCTTTGTAAATCCTAATGAAAAGACTGAGTTTGGATTTATTTGTACCGTATAGAAATCCAAGTACTTAGAAGGGATATTAGGAGGAAGCAAACTCTTGCTTTAACCTATGGTGTTCCCTGAAAGGGAGAACAATCATAATTCAGTTTTATTTTATACATTGTAATAGTCTATATACTTTGGGATGCTGCATTACTAACCTCAGGCTGTAGAGTTTGGTATCATCATTACCTGTTTCACTGGCCTTTGTAATGATTCATATGTAAAGTCAGTTGAAGGAGGGATAGAAGAATGGATGAGTAGAGCTAACACCTGCAGTACTAACAAAGGTTTTAAATCATAACTGATACTTTGCTGCCCGTGACTTATATTTTAAGACTTGAAACTGAAAATTAACATATTGACAAACTATGCAAGAGTTTTCCTGTAACAGCAGTTTCTGCAAAGCTTTGTTTCTAGTGGAGGAAATATTTCTTCAGTGTTGTGTTGCCTTAGAAAAAACTTCATTGTAGGATGTAATTGGCAGTGTTGCCATATAGTAACAGAGTTGAAAAACAATTTCAGAAACAGGGCAGTAAAAGTAACTTCTCCATGGTTCAGACACAAAACCAAAAACTTTGTTCAGTACAGCTGCATGAAAGCTCCTGTATCTTGCTGAAATGAACAATGAAATAAACAACCCCAAAACACCCTTGGGTCAAGTGAACCTTTAGTTTAGTTTGAAAGGAAAGTATCTTGTTTCTTTTATTTTGACAAAATGATGAAGGAACAGAACTGAAATAATTCACCAAAAAATGGGAGAAGGCACTAGTACAACTCCTCTACACCTTTACCCAGAGCTCCAGACTGCTAAAGCAGTTTTCCTTTTTGTGGGAAACCTTGGTAAAAACTCTACATAAAAGACTCTGGGTTTTTTTTCCATTTTTCACTTTCAGGGTTGGCTGCTGTGTAAATCTTTTTCAGGAAACAGTCATCTGGTTATCTTTGGGTAGATTTTTACCTAAACCTGAATTCCTGTCCCTGTTCCATAACTATCTGAATGAAAGCAGAAACATGCAGCTTTTGTCCCCTGATGTTGACTATGCTCCTAACGTCACAATGCCCATGTGAGACCTGCCTTTACATTAGATAAGACTGAGCTGTTTGGATGAGCATTTTTGATAATGGTCATGTTGGCAGGTGCTCTTTTGTGCAGGAACAAAGAAAACATGAAAGGACTGTACAAAGAATTAGCAAATGCCCAGGCTTCTGCTGTGTGATTTTTAGTCCTCATTTTACAAGCAGCAGACTGGATTGCCTGGTTAGACGATCTCTATTTATCTGTTTGCTGCTCCTTCTGTTATTGGCAAAGCTTCATCCATGGTATGCTCATCTTGCTCAGTATCCTGTCTTTGTCAGTGGCCAGTCTCACGGTCCTGAGACAGTTTGTTGGCTATGACGCATACAGCAGATTTAGAAATGTTTAGTCAGTGCCATATTGTCTTTCATGCTGTTTATTCTCATTCATTAATATACTTTTGTTGTGTGATTTTTGTGTTAAGACACTGGAAAGCGGTGAAACATCTCAACTTTTCCCACAGTGGACATAGCTGCAGTGGGGAAAACATTTGCTAGTCTTGAAATCGCCAAGGTTCCTGTTATACATTGATCTTCCAATAGTTTTATATTATAGATTCTCTGGCAAAACTTTCTGCTTTTCATGTGTTTTAAAATAAACTTTATTTTTTGATGTCTGAAATTGTTCCTCAAATGTTTCTGGATAACCTTACTCTGCACTGTGTTTGCTAGAGTTTGTTCCTTCTTATTTTTCTCACTGTTGTACAAATTCAGCCTCCTAGAGTTCATAGTCTTCCTTGCTTTCCTGTTGTACCATGCCAGTCTCCTTTTTGTCTTTTGAGCCTTGTTGAGATAAATGGTACAAGCTTGCCAATATAACATCTTTGTAAAATCTGTGCTCCATGCTAAGAATTGCCTTTTAGCTGCCTCTCTTAGTGGTCTTTAAAAAGCTTGCTCACTTTTTGTGTTTGGATGTTTTTGATAATGGGAGTAAAAAGTTTTGGCTTTTGATGCTCCTACAAGGCTTTAAAATTAAACTGTCTTTATGTCTTCAACAGTATTATTACTCACTGGGTACTGTGTACCGCAAAGGACAAGCTGAAGAGCTATTTTTGCTCTTAGGGGATCATAGTATGTTTTGCACAACATCTTTCAATCTTGGCCCTTTTAGTGACTTCTTCACTGTACACCATGTGGCTGTGCGTGAAATAATGAGAATTGTGAGAGGATAGGTACTTGAGGCAAGGTACTATAGAGTTAACCTTGTGGTAAATGAACAATGCATTGGAAACATTGAGCAGTTAAGATGTTCTTTCTGCCTGGCAATTCTCTAATCCCGCTAGAGGAAGGATGGACTCTATGGCAAAAGGTAGCCTCTTCCCATTCCACAGTGAGGGAATTTATAAGGCTACCACCTCTGGCAGGCTCCAGGATTTAGGATTCCTCTTGCCTGGCTGCTGGAGGCCAGCCTAGTTTACCTGGAGACCCAGGGGTTTTTCTGTTCCAGGTTGATGGATATGGCTCCGTTTTCCTGTTTGCAACTTCAACCAAGACCAAGGCTGAGTGTGTGTCCCAGAGATACACACTTAATGTGACCATCCCTCGTATATAAAAGAATCCTCAAGTTCATCTTGTTCCCCCCCTTTTTATCAGTTATTAAGTCAATGTCATTTCTTATGCCAGCATCCAAACACAGGCTGCGTGCAACTTGCTGGGTCAAGTATCTCTGGGTTTAGTTGTTGAGCAAGCACTGCTCTGCACTAAGAGCTCATCTCTGCAGCAGGCCAGGCTGACCAACTTTGATTTTTCTTTCTTGAGCTGACTTAGGAAGATGTTCCTGCCATATTTTCACGTTTGAAGGAACCTGAGGACAAAAAAATGCAGTACAGGCAACCAATGCCACAACTGTTCCATAAATGATGGCATGGAAATGCCCTCACTTTGAAGCTCAAAGCAGAACATCATTTCTGTGCAGGTATGTTTTACCGGCATTAGTTGCAACTGACTCTCACATTAAAACAACAGTCAATTTTTAAACTTACAACCCACACTAACCATCTCATCGTTTTCTGGTTTTCAGTCGAGCTGGAAGTTTAATGTGACATTGCAATTCATGTGTTGCCTGATGACTCACTCGGTGGCCTTCCCCAATATGCTTGCTTTCTGCTTTTAACCATTACTGGAAACCCTGCCAAGGTGGGACATGGAGGAGCAAAAGAACTGAGGCTTCTGTTGTAGCCAGCTGGTCTATCAACCAGTGAGATCCACAAGCAGGTATCAAGGTTTCTTCATGCCGCTGTACAAGGGAAAGATCCTGATGGCAGCAGTAACTGGTAAACAAATGGAGTGACCCAGAGAAACATTATGTAAGTAAAGGAATAAAGGAGATATGGTCTCCTCTGACTTTTGGAACAGCCTTAGACAAATCAAAGTTTCCAGGTGAAACCTTAGTTTTGTTGAGCTACAAGCATCTCTAGTACCCTAAGCAGCTCTCCTCTGCAATATAAAGAATAACAACACTGCTTTTCTCTGCTTGAATTATCAGTTTAGTTCACAGGGCTTTTAAAAAATGAATTATCAACCAAAGTACCTCACCACAGCACTTGCCTAGGGCCATCAGTGCTTTTGCAGTACTTAGAGCAGTAATAGATACAATAAATAATGAGTTCCTAGAAGAAAATAATAGTCCAGCTAACTGGATTTAGCACTCAGGGCATCTCCAAGGGCTTTCTGAAGCCATTTGACTGCAGATCCAGGGTTGGTTTCTAATTACAAGTCTTCTTGTATGCTCCAGAAGGGCACTGGGTGAACTTGAAGTCACCCCAGCAACACATTCTCTTGTCTTACAAAAAAATCCACTTTCTCAACACTTAACATAAGTCTGCTTTTGTCATCTCTCAAGCTATCTTTTGTCAATGTCATCCAAAAATGTTCTGAACAAGTCGTCTTGCTCTCCTAACATCTACAGTGCTTTCCCACTCTAAATGTCAACATACATTAAAAGAACAGATGGAACTCAGTCTTTCTCTTTAATATTTCTGGTAGATTTATTATCTTCCAGTCCATTAGTTTGTCACATTAATAAGTATCTGAAAAGTTAATTCATTAACAGGGGTAGCTTCTTCATTTATTAGCCAAGCAGTGACTGCAATTCAGGTAGCAATAAGGGACTGATGAAGAAAGTAAATGTTTGAACAGTACAGTAAATGTTATTGAACTCATCTCATCAATGAGTTTGAAGATAATTAATCTTGCATTGTTAATAGCTGGAGATGAGATGAGCAAGCTTTGCTTTCTCTGGACATCTCCACATGAGGCTATCTATACCTTGTCAACATGGAAGGGTAGTGCAAAGGTAGGATAGGGTAAGTCCGTGAAGAAAGTTAATTGAGGTTACTCAACCTCTTAAAAAAAACCCACCAAACAAAAACCACCTACTTTCCTTCTTTCTGTCTCAAACAAAAAAAAAAAATGTACTTTTGGGTGGAAGAATCTCCATGTGGTCTCTGTTCTCTACTTAGAAAAATCTCATGGAAGAAGCCAAACTTTGAATTGGGTGTTACACTTGAAACAAACTACAAAATTTAAATGCATACTGAACTGCACTGTGCTTGGAGGCAGGGCATGGGAGAGGAAGAAAAAAATTATGCATTTGGAAACATCTCATGAGTTCCAAAACTACTTGCAGGAACCCAGTCTCCTGTCATCCTCTCCTCTCCTGAAGCCTTGGACTGAGAGCTCCCTAATATCTGCAGGCCAGAGCTGACTTTTCAGAGCAGCTCAGACCCCCTGGGTTCCTCTGAAGAGCCTTTCTCAGGACAGCCTGGCTTCATGAACTCTCCTGGCTCAAGTTGGTGCCTGAAGAAGTCCATTTCCTTACCACTGCTCCCATCTTACATCCTGCCCACCTGTGCCCATGGAGACTGCAGGATCTGCTCTCCTCCTCACACAGGCTCAAGGAGCCGAGCCTTCACAGTCCAAACCTTTGACTTTTACAAAGGCTCCCTGGGGGTCTGTGTTGACATATACCTGTCCTGCTCTTGACAATTCTGTCCCTCTATCCTTGCCACCAATGAAGTGGCAGCACATTCTGTGTCTTGAAGTAATCAACCTCTCTTCTTCAGTTTCCTCACCCACAAAATAGGGACAGTGTACCTTCCCAAAACAGGTTTCAAACTTCATCCAGGCAGCCATATCACCAATAAAATGGTCTTTATATGACATCAGACACTGTCTCTGATGGCATGATTTCATCAAATGACAAATGAAGCTGCTTCTCCGGTCCTCTGATTTAATTTTTTTAACTGCATTTGGGAACTAAACTCAGCCTACTGAAATACTTCTGATTTATTTTATTCCAGGAGGATATGATACTAATCATGCCATTAAAAATCATTCTGAGTCACTTTTAATGTTCCATAATTGTCAGAAGCATCATAATAAGATAAAGGCAATGTCAGGAAAAGATTGTGTGTAATGAGTTGAACCCCAGCTCAACCAACATGAGGACATTCCTCAGCTTTCAGACTGCAGCCTACATACTTGTAAGGCAAATATTGCAGTTGTTCAAGGAGCTGAACATGCTTCCTGATGCAAATCTGTGTGCAGCTGGGAATACACTCTTTGTCATACCCTCATATTATGAGTGTGTTCACTGGGAGCCTAACTGGGCATTGGTTAGTTGGTGGTGAGCAGCTCTTTTCATTAGCATCACTTGCCTTTCTTGGGTTTTATTTATCTTTTTTTTTTCTTCCTTTTTATTAATTTTTTTGTTATTATTATTTTATTTCAATTATTAAACTGCTTTATCTCAACCCACAAGGCTTTTTCACTTCTGATTCCCTCCCCCATTCTGCTGGCGGCAAGGGGTGACCAACTGGCTGTGTGGCCTTTAGTTGCCAGCTGGGATTAAACCAAAAGCTTCAACAAACTGGACCTGTAATTACCTTAAAGTGAAACAAGCTAGAGTGTCCAGTAGCTGGAGTTAAAATTACCTTAACTTGAAACAAGCAGCAGGAACATCTCTTACCACAACTGTGCTGAAGCTGTAACATAGAGCCAAAGCCATAAGAAGCAGGAACTGAAATTAGCTGGAGCTGCTACACAACTGGAGTATCCATTAGTTGGAGCTGTAACAAGCCATGGCACACATCAGATGGGGCTGCATTCCAGCATCAGAGGAGTGCCTACTATCCATAGCCTCTAATAGCCAGAGCTGAGGTAACCTACCTGGAGTCAGGGTGTCCATCAGCCAGATCCATACTTTGAGGCGGGCGCAGGTAAGGCTGTCCTCAACAAGGAGCTCTACACAGCCAGGAGCAGCAGGGAGGCAATTGTCCTTCTGCAAGCGAGGAGCCTGGCCTGGCCTCTTCCCCACAGTTCTCCGGAGGGGTGCAGTGGCATAAGGCATCGTCATCTCCTCTGTACCTGTGAAAGGTGAGAGAAACTGGCTGATCAGAGCTCCTGGAGTGCCCTGCACAGCCCCACAACACCCACTGGAGATGCCTGTCATGGTCATGGGCAAGGACGGCTCTTCCCTCCTGCCCACGCCTGGCTTTCGGCAGAGGCTGCCCTCACTGGGGAGAGCAGGGAGAGGTGACGACAGGAGAGTCTGGGGCTCAGCCTGAGAAAACACGTTTCTCCCCAGAAAAGCAGCCAAGAGCGAGCGCTGTGCTAGACCCCCCTCCTCAGCGAGGGGCATTTTGGGCACAGAATGACACAGAGCCACGCTGGGGCTGGGGTGGTTGATTCCCACCCAGGGCTGGGCCTGGCAAAGCCAAGAGCTGTACATCAGACAGAGCTGAACCAAGCCGGGAGGACTTCAGGAGGGCCCCAGAACAACCAGAAGCCCCGCAGGGATGCAGGACGGGGCTGTCCCTGGCCCAGCCGTGGCTGAGAGCCACACCAGCGCTCTCCAGGGAGGGGCTGGGTGGTGGCTGATGGCACTGGGGGCAGCTGCCCTGGGACAGCTCTGGCACCGGAGCTTCCCTCAGCCTCCTCCCACAGCAACCAGTCCCAGGACCATGGGGCACCTGGCCCCACCACCGCCAGGACCCCTGCCCAGGGGTGCTGCTGGCGCAGCCCCAAACCACCCTGCAGCAGGACACACAACGCAGACAGAAGCCACAGGCGAAGTCATTTCCCTCCCGAGCAACAGCCAGGCGCAACAGAGACGTGAGGTCGAGGTGATGGCCATGGCTGTGCCTCACTGCAGCCAGGGCCGCTTCCTGGGAGCGGTGCCAGCCCTAAACCACCCTGCAACAGCCAGGACTGGCACCAGCACCAGAAGGCACAAGCAAGGCATGTACTTCTCCTCAGCCACAGCCAGGCACAGGTTCCTCAGCTCACATGCGTTTGAGATGCTCCTTGTGTACCTGACCCTGCCAGATTCCCCCAGAGCACAGCATGCCCACCGGCTTCAGAGCGCTCACCAGACATTTCCTCCCATGCTGGGGCCCTGCTCCTCATCCAGTCCCAGGCTGAATTTCTCTGCCACTTGGCTGCTCCCCTGTGCCATTGCCTGTGCTGGAAAAGCCCCTTGGTGAAGAAGTGGCCACAACATCACAGCCAGGAGGCGGCGGCTCTTGCTCAAGCAGAAGCTCCTGGCCCCGGTACCCAGCCCAGTACACAGCAAACCAAGAGGCCATGCTGGACCTCTTGCATACAACATGAATCCCCAGTGCAGATACTCAGACTCCACAGATGCCCCCCTTGGCAAGCGTCTATCTACTTGTCAAGAAATCCCTTCCCTTTCTCCCCCAAAGCATCAACAGGTTTCCCAGGGTAAGGTCTGGCAGCTGTCAAATACCTTGGCAGGCTTAGCCTCTTTGTTAGTGGGAAGGGAAACTGGGTGTGACTGTCACACTGGTCTATAGAGCCAGATCTAACTTCAGTCACTGTCTCTTACCCATCTCCCCAGAAGGGAACAGGAAAGTGGATTAATTTCCTCTCTCTTTCCTTCTCAGCTTTTTCCCCATACACTTCAAATCTGATTATTTTAACTTCTTAAAAAAAAAATCAGTGGCAAACATTTCACTGACTTGAACAAGGCCAAAATATCACCCTTGAAGTTTATGACTACAGAAAAGCAATAACTGAATCCTGCTAATAGTGCTTTTAGCACTGACTGACACAGAATTAGTTGCAAGCCCTGCCTGGCTAATGCTTTAGGCTCTCCGCGTTATTCCTACCATCTGGATGGGCTATCCTTTTTCTTAACGGCTGCTTTACAGTGCCTTTTGCTCTGTAAGCAGCAGCAATCATGCCATACAAACATACCTATCTTCCAACTCTGGCAAGAACTGTGAAAGACAAAGAGCAAAACAGCTACTGCATAATCTACAGTAATTCTGCCTTTGAAGGGACCCAGAAGTCTCCTTGATCTACTCTGTCTAGCTAGGTTGAAAAAAATCACAGTTGCAGCAATTGCTACACCCTGTGACTCCCTCTCAGGTTGTTAGCTTTGCCTTAGTTGTATAGGCTGCCAAGGCTGATGACTGCATTGGACACAATCAACCTGGAAAGCTCATTCGTTTCTCCTTTGGGCAACAGCAATTCTGCCTCTGCTACAGGCACTCACTTTCATAAGGGCAAGGGGTTAGGATTACAACAGGCTGCTGCACACTGAAGTCAGACTAAGATGCTGTTCCCCAAGGACTTGGTGCAGGGAAAGCTGAGGTACATTTTGCACTACAAATGGCTTTTCACAAGGGAACCATATGCTGATTTTAACAGAAAAAGGTGTCAGTCATAGGCAGCCACGTACACAGCTATTTGGCAGGTATCTTGCTTGAGACATTTCTTGCCTTGCAGTCTTGACGCCAAAAAAAATCAGGGGTTCAAGCTACAAATCTTCTTGACATCAAAGCAAGGTGACTGCTAGATGTCTACAGGCACTGTATTTCAGCTGTGTTGATAGCTGAAAATGGCATGCAGGCCAGGAGATATTTAGAGGGGTCTGAATCAAAGAAATCAAGTGCTGGAAGTGATTATTTTAAAGAGGCAAATTAGGCAGCCAAAGGAATTGAGCTCACCTGACACATTGGCCAAACAGCCCATCCAGCCTACTAAGTTTTTTGCATTTAAGGCAGCAAAGTGCAACTGCAATGCTTGCTGGCAGGAGCAGAAAGGAGTGCAGAGCTACGCTCCTGTACCAAGCAAAGATAGAACCTCCAGGGCTCTACAATAATCTGCTATGGACATCTAACATACTAACATGCCTCTCTGCCTTCCCTGTTGCACTCTGGAGGGCAGGTTGGTAAGTAGCACCAGGCAGTATCTCTTACCCAAGTGACAAGCCCTGCACAGGAATCCTTGAACGTATGCAGGATTGGGAGAACAGATTAATGATAGCATAGAGGTGAGGAAAGGTGCAAATACAATAAAGCTCCAAGAACCACCAGTGTATCACTCATCTGCAGATTAGACACTTGTATTTGGTCTGCTTGGATGCAGTTTCCTTCTAAACATAGCCACCCCTTTCACACAAAGCAGCTTTCAGTCTCTTCTCTCCTGCCTTCAGGATGTGATCTGTGTTCCCTTATTTCTTTTTTTAAAATCTCTCCTCAGCATCTGTTGGTTCACTGCTGTCACTCCCACAGCCCTGATGGCACATGCAGACTGATACAGCAATCCCTGAGACTTACTCTGCAGATAAAAGCCTGCTCCTCTGGTTGGCTGTGTTGCTTCTCCTGGACTTTTAAAACAGTCAAATGCAAAGAACTGAAATGCTCAAGCCACTTTGATGCTTTTTAGTACAGAGGCAACAAATATTACTGCCTGGGCTGCAAGTGGGAAAAGGGCAAACAAATTTAGGCCCTGTACCCTAAGTAGTGACCATGAGGGGGTCCTTGGATGGTATAAGCTGGGCTAAGAGACACCAGTCATATTTCATCTGTCTAAATGCTCAGAAAACTGTATTTAAGATTATTTGTTTCTTTTCAGACACCAAGGCCATTCTTACTTGTCTCTCACTTTTGACGATTTCCTACTGTTATAGCAGACCACTGAAGAAAACATCGGAGTTAATGATACCTTGCACTATTTCACTGACAGCTGAAGGGAAAGGAAGAAAACATCGGAGTTAATGATACCTTGCACTATTTCACTGACAGCTGAAGGGAAAGGAACATGGCCTGCATCTCAAAAAAAAAAAATGAGCGCTAAATATACCAGAGATTGATTTCTGGTGATCTTCAGCCATATCAGTGACTTCCTACTCCAGCAAGTTTCTGGCTCTCTTTTCTTCTGCACAGGCTCCAACTTTCAGAGGTTTGATGCCTAGTGGGCACACTATGTCCCATTTCTCTTGCCACATTGTTTTGTGTCCAGCTGGCTCACAAAGGGCAGAAGCTCAATAAAACAACCACAACAAAGACCCATGTAACAGCCTTCATAACAGCTCTGCAAGTCAGATGCCCAGTTTGAGATGAGTGAAGGGTATGTTACCATAAGAAGTGCTTCAAAAAATCGTACTCCATAAGCTTCCCAGTGGCTCAGGAAGGATATGAAGCTCACTTGCTGAACTGTCTCAGTCCCTGTAAACACAAGTCATTAAAGACATCTCCTTTGACAGGATGAGATCCTCAAAGCCAAGAGCATCCTGTACACCACAGAAGACACTGCTGAGATACCTAACCAAAATAATTATGGCACCAAAATCCCCTCTACTGTCAATCCAACAGGTGTCTCAAGAAGACCATGCATTATCAATAAACCAGAGTTCCTGAGCCCCTGCAGACCTACTATGGAGTATACTTATACTACCTAAAAGGATTTGCCTCTACTGAGGTCAGAGGACACCTGTTTTGGTGTAATTACACATCTGGGATAAAATTAGCATCTCTGCATAATTTGTGAAAATGTGTAAAGACATGCAAACATTCACATCACTGTTAGAGTACTCATATGCTTAGTAGCAGCTCATTTGTGCAAGCTCCAGGTTCCCTCCACCCCTCCTTTTTCTTAAAGCTGAGCTTCTAAGAGAGAAATGTAGTCACATTACAACACTAATAGTAAGGGGGAGCCAGTCCCATAAATTTGCTTGCTTTAAATTCTGAGTAGCAGCTTGTTTTGTAGTCAGCACTTGAGTCTAACCTGCATTTTTCAATACCTCTATGCAATCTTCTGTTCCTCCCCAGACTTGGAGGGCATCAATATAGTTGTGCTGAGTTAGAATAAACCCAGTCCTGAGAACACCTGAGCTGATAAAAACTCCCTTGTTTTTCTCCCATTTTAAACCCAGAATACTAGCACCAGATTATATTTGGTAGGCTTTAATCCATATTATTTTATTTTTTTTTACACTGAAGTTTAAACTTCACTGTAGTTTCAAAGGTGTGCAGATTGTGTCGGGATTGAAGTCTTTGAACATGTACATTAACTAGGCTTTCAATGAATTGTTCAGAACATTTTGCACCACTCCCAGCTGACAATCATCTTCAGTACTGTTTCTACCTGCTTAACTCTTGCAAGCAGGATCTATTTCATAGTCAAGATCTTAATTTATATATGGAGATGAGTTTCAGTCTAATGGAACTTTTTTCTTGGGGCACTCAGTCACTTGTCTTACCTTCAGACTGTTGCAGACCATGAATACAGAGTAGCAATAAATGTTTGCCGAGGACATTTGGGACAAATAAGTTTAAAAACTGAAACAAAAAAATGATCTCTCTGAACGGTACACAGTCATTTTCTACATTAAAACAGGCATTTTTTTCATGCTGTAAGACATGTTCAGATCCTGATACTACCCAGCCTTGAAATCCCTTTTCCCTGGATGTCAGGAAAGCTTTCTTCTAAAACTATGTAAGAGCTTTGGCCCTCAGAGTGATCCCCTTCTCCACTGCTGGTAGAGACAAACATTAGTATAGCTGAGTTTTATGAATATCATTTTAGTTATTTTATTAAACTGCTTAGAAATTCCATTTGACTGCATTTCTCTCCTCCTTGGGCTGTCTTCCTTACACTACAGCTTTATTGCCTCTCCTTAAAGTTAAGCTGGCATTACCACCACTCTACTGTCCAGTCCTCAGAATAAGGAAGTGGTTGACATTTATTAGGCAGGTTAAAGGTTTTCTGTCATCCTTCTCACACCATTCTATCCCAATTAACAGCTTTTTTCCTAGCTAAGTCAATGCCTGCACTAAAAGATACATGGTAAATCTCTATTATACTACAAGTTGGGACAAATGGAAATCCTCCACACTAAACATTTTCTTCTTCCAGTAAATTACATTAGGTAGCAACTAGTTATAAGTTAGGCAATTACTTCCAGCAACAGCTCTTAATAAGCTTGGGTATTTCTAAGTTGCCAATAATCATCTTGTTCAAGGCAATATTTCATTGATATTTAATCAACATGCCAGCTGGTGCTGTTAGGTCCTTGTTATGAACAGACCACACCAAGGGCAGCAGATGTAAGCATCTTAAGGAGGGCACCAATCTTCCCACTGAACATCCTCCTTCTAGTGAAGACCAAATTATAGCTGGTTCCCTGGAAGAGTGGGTTCCCATCTCAGGTGGCAAAAAGGAGCAGATATCCTGACACAACTCTGGTTGCATGGCTCAACATAGATTTGCAGCACCACCATGACAACTCTTACACTTCAAGATGCCTCTTCAGTCTTTCCTAACTAAACTTCTACAAACAATTACATGCAAGGTCAAATTTCAGGTAGCAAACCCTTCAGCTGTTGTGGGCACAAAGTTTTCTTTATCATACATACAGCCAATGTGAGAGTATAGGCGGCAAGTCCTTTGGCACATACTAATAACTGCACCTCTGAGCAGCAACATGGCTATCCTGTCATCACCAGACACATAGCAAAGGTAAGGCAGCAAGGCAGCAAGGCAGCCTCACAGCCACTCCACTACCTCGGGGAATTGCCTGCAGCAGGCTATAATGCTGTTTAAACACATTTCATACCTTCCTAGTGTTCTCCAAGCCCTTCTCTAGAAGCAGCTCCGGGACCACAGGCAAAGCAGAGGCAGCGCTGCGTAGGCTCTAGTGCACAGTTTATCTCCACTTAAAACCAAAGTTAACCCACACTCCCATGTCAGAGGCTTGATTATTACAAATAGACAGATCAGTCAGGCTTAAGCTTTTAGTTCAGAGTTATTTGCAAAAATAATTGGCTGTGGCATGTTGAATTGGCCAAGGCTTTAAACTTGAAAGACTCAAGAAGACTAGAGCAGGGCAAATACAGATGTGTAATAAAGACAACACAAGTACCAACTAAGCAGCATAGCTTTTCCTTTCTAAAACTGTCATTTCTACACAAAGGTACTATCACAGAAGACAGCACCAATTTGTTTTTAAACAGGTAAGCACTATTTCAAGAAAATCCTTCCATTCAGGATAAGAAACCCATTTCCCTTCCCTGTAAACAGTGTCTCACACAGGAGCTCCAGTAATGAAGCTGACTCCAACAGGTAAGATTTTTCCCCTAGGCCATAAAGCAACTGAAGCTATAAGCTTTTTCACATATACACCTTTGAATGTAGGAGCTAAAAAGCGCTGTGCACTCCTCAAATGAAAATCATACCTTTCATAGTGCTTGCACAAATAGAAGGCAAAACACAAACACATGAGACATTTTAATAGGATCCAACTGTGAGGCATTGGTCTGCCCAGTGTTACCAAGCAAGGCAGCAGCAAAAGCAAGACTATATTCCTGTCCTCCAGAATTCAGTTCTGCAGTGGCAATGACTAGTCTACAAGTAGAGACTACATAACTACTAGGTTGGAACATCAAGTCTAATGCTTCTGCTAATGCCTGTTTTGGAGGCTATTTGTCAGGATACATTTATGTCATGGTTTAACCCCAGCAGCAACCAAGCACCACAGAGCAGTTCCCTTGCTCCCCCTCGGTGGAACAAGGAACAGGATCAGAAGAGTAAAAGTGAGAAGACTCATGGGTTGAGATAACACAATTTGATAGGTAAAGCAAAAAACACACAAGCACAGCAAAACAAGGAATTCATGCACCACTTCCCATCAGCAGGCAAGTGCTCAGCCATCTCCAGAAAAGCAGGGCTCCATCATGTGCTAACAATTACTTGGGAAGACAAACATCCCCTTCTTCCCCCATCTTTATATACCAAGTATGATGTTCTATGGTATGGAATACCTCTTGGTTCTTTTAAGTCAGTTATTCTGGCTCTGCTCCCTCCCAGCTTCTTGTGCGCCTGCTCACTAGCAGAGCATGGGAAACTTGGAAAATCCTCCCTTTAAAGCAAGCACTACTTAGCCACAATTAAAACAATCCATGTGTTATCAACATTATGTTCATACCAAATCCAAAACACAGCCTGGTATCAGCTACTGAGAAGAAAAGTTACTATATACCAGCTGAAAACAGAACATTTTCAAGCTAAAAGAAACATACACAGCACTAGCCCTCCTCTAACTCACGACCTTCAACTGTATAAACAACCTTACTGTTTCATTGTATGTCCATACAATATCCCCAGTGTTACCTTTGCTTCCTACTTTGTGGCTGGCTTATCCTAACAACATGCCACCTTAGCAGGTATGGGAGAACAAAGGCCAAAGCTGCACTAAAAAGACTTAGCCACCACAAACTCAGAGCAATCTGCAGCCAGTGTGCTACCTTGCTGTAAAACAAAGACTAGCATTTGACAAGAGGCAAGAGACAATATTTACTGCTTACAGCAAATATCTTAACACCAGAAATATTTACCAACAACCCCACTCCAAAGTAACAAACCTCTAAAATCTTGTAGTATTTGGCACCTAAGTTATTTCAGCCTAATTATATATACTGAACCATCTAGTGCCTTGGCACCTGTGTTGGGTGTAACAAAATTATACTCACACTGGTAAGACATTTTTTGGCATTTCACTGCTTTTGTAGTTACAACTAAACTCCAGCCTCCCTTTTTTAATAATTAGCCCACTCATTGATAGCATTTGAAAGTTTGCTGTCTCTCACGTTCACATCCTTTCAGTACCAGCATCCCAAAATAAAGTGTTCCAGGACGCCATAAAACAACATTAGCACTTTCAAATGGATGCTTGAGCTTCTCCCCAATGTACATTATATTTCACCAATCTCAGCTGCATCTTGAGTTCTATTACTGCAATGTCCTTTTCTAGACATTCAGAAACAAATGATGACTCTCTAAGGTAGTAAAAACAGCACTTGTCATGAGAACTTAGTTCTAGGAAGCGTCAATCAGACATTAAGTGCTACCATAAGTTATCTGACCCAAGTCTGCAATTTCTTCAGAAATTTATGTCCTCTACTATGTTTAGCTATGGCTGCAAAGATCAAAAAGCATATTAACACAAGTTTTGTGAAAAAATATGACGTTATTCATTTTATTTAAGACAGTTGATCTGTCCTGCACATACTCCTTTACTATCATATTGTCAAAGATGACTTTGCAATTTGTTATTCACATAAGTTTTTCATTTTAATGCAGAATAAAACTTGTATTAACATCTCTCTTCAGATATGACAGCTGTAAGGCTTATTTCATACAAACCCCATTATAAAAAAGATTTTGTTATAGAAAATGTAGGTTGGATATAACCAGCTACACCGAAAGCTAATGTTTTGATAGTATCTTTTGAACATACAAGTTTGGATTATTTTCAAGGCTAATTTAATTTCAAAGTTCTAACTAAAATGCCTATGCTTCATATTTACTACCAAGAGTCTCCATAGTAGGGAGAAGGGCAATTGGCACAAACTGAAACACAGGAAGTTCCATCTGAAAGATAGGAAACATCTTTACTCTGAAGGTGATGGAGCACTGGAGCAGAGTGCAGAGTCTCCTTCTCTGGAGACACTCAAAACTCACCTGGATACAAATCTGTGCAACCTGCTTTAACAGGGCATTGGAGTGGATGATCTCCAGATGTCCCTTCCAACCCCAACCACCCTGTGATAATAGCTTTAGGAACTAACATTTCAGTACCTGTTCATTTCTGTTTACCAAGGAATTACTAGTTGAAGTGGCAATATAAGCCTTACTAGAGTATATTTTATGATATTTCATCATGCAACTGAAAGGAAACAAAAAATTAAAACACCACCAGCACAACCCCAAATTTGAAAGCAAATATGATCAAAATGCTTATAGAATTATTTTTCTCTCCATATAGCTACAACATTTTAATATAAAAACAGTGAAAAAAACACATCTAACAGAAATAAAAAACTTATGCAGTAACTTTAGGTATAACAAAATGCATGCATAAAACAATTTTTTAAATTTGAATTAAAGCTTTTATATTAAGATAGGGCAAATAAAACCAGAAGAAAAAAACACAAACAACCCCACACCTACCAAGAACTTACTTAAAAAAAAAAAAAAAAAAGCCACAGCCTGAGCTTAAATACATCCCTCAGGCCAACACGAAGTGGAAGTGTGGGTGGATGCCCCAGGTGAGGCTGCTCAGGGCAGTTAAGGCCTATTACCACACTCAGGACCTTGCTGTTAAAGCTGTCAGATTCAACATGCTTGTATTCATTAAAAGAAAAAATTGCTTAAAAAGACACACATGCAAATATAATCTAATTCCAAAGATTTTGTTAGGCATATGTCTTTAAGGAGCTAGTGTCATCTAGTCTCAAGGGACTTCAATACTACAGTTTGTATGAACAGCAGTTAGTGTTTGACTGAAAATGTTTAAATTTCTAAAAAGCTGTACCTGCCCGGACATCCAGCATGAACATACCTTAACCCTTCTCTTGCAGTAGCTAGGTATGTTGGCATCTATGGGTTGATGATGCCTTTGTATTTAAGAGGCCTCACATCTTTTTCTTTCCTGTGAATTTATCTAGGCCTTTTTGGAACCTATGTAAACCTTTCACATCCAGGAAGAAATTCCATAGCTTATTTGCACATAGCATTAAGAAACATCTCATAACTTACCAGCATCACTTGGGTTTTTTTCGGTCTGTATAACCCTGATGAAAAGAAGCAAGTCTGTTTATTTTCTGTTTTATTGCATTAATATAGTTTAAACATTATAATTTTTAATATTGTATACAAGCATATATTTATATCTATACTAAATATGTTCTCCCCTTATTTTTTTGCTTCAGATCTTTATAGCAATTCCTTAGAAAACACAGCATCTATCTGACTGTTATAGACATTAGAGGCTTTATCTTGCAGCTGCTACCTGTCCTGTCAAGGCTCTGAGCACACCAATAGCCCTCACCTGCTTTAACCCGCCTCACCTAGCAGGTCAGCCCATGCATCCTTTGCCCATTAGCCTCAGGGCTGTATTTAAGCCTCAGCCTGGGTTTTCACTTTTCATTAAGGGTATAGTTGGTTTTGGCCTTTGTTTGTATTGGTGGTTTTTTTGGTTGTTTTTTGTTTTGTTTTTTATAATTTGCTATTTCATATCTTTTGGTTCTTAGTCATATTTCCTGACTATAGACTTGTATCATGTGTAAGTCTATAATACAGCCTAATTTCTGTTTTTGCTTTATAGGTAGGTCTTAGATCTGCATTATAGTCTTATTTTTAGTTTGTTTTTCTGTTGTATTTAATCAAACCTGATGTCTAATTCTTGTATTTCAATTATTATCTTATACTTACAATTGTTATCAGGACTTGATTGTACTGATACTGTGTGATTCTACATAGGTTGGTAAACATTTTACTGCATGTTTTAGTTCTTATTTCATCCCAGTTTGTGGGGGTATTTCTATTTTAGTTACTGTAATATGTATGCAGAGCTATGAGCGGGGCTTGCAAAAGTGAGAAAACTGTTACTCTTAATTTAGATCTTGCATTTTATTTTCTGTAAAGTTTTTCATCTGTCAGGTTACTTGAATTGTGTATTTAACTACCTATACAGCAAAGAGACAGTAAATAGAAGAAAATTTACTCTCTGTCAGCTCTTGCAGCCTAAAGCTTCAGCTACTTTAGCTGTTAATGTTAAGCCACTAATGCTAAATAAGGCTATTCAGACAGAATGCAACTAATCAAATTTCTTCTGTAACAGTCTTCCCTTTAGGGTTTTTGGGTATCCCTGCTCTCTCTTTATGGTGTTGTATGAGGCTTTTGGTACCCCCTTATAGATTTCATAGGCACACTTATTCTGTAAATAATTCCAAATACAAGTGAAAACATAGCAGGCTATCAGAAGTGTAATAAACCCAGGAAAAAGCTTTTTAGCAATAAGCTACTGAACCATCATGATGAACCCCATCCAGAGAACAAGTTTTGTAACCAGTCACTTCTAGGGGAGTTGTATGCACTTTGGGCTCTTTTGTGGGTAGGTGTTTCTGCCTCAGTCCCCTTTAGATATATTTCATGGGGACTTCACTTTGATTTATGGTCTCTGATAGTCTGCTTTGCCAAGCCACAGGTGACTCCCTGGTCGAGGCTGCTCTAGAAAGAAAACAAAAATGACATGGTTGTAGGATTACTTTAGCATTGGTAAGCTTGGTTTCAATCTTCAAGGCAAGCTTGACTGAGCCTTGCAGGGTCAGTCGTGTTCTAACTGGTGTTCTGTTGGCAATTGTTTAACATGAGTGGTGAATTGAATTACCCTTCTCTGCAACCTTTATAGCAAAGTAAGAATAACACAGTACATGGACCTTCCCATTTAGCGTTCAACTTTGTTTTGTGGGAGTGCACTTTTATCATCACTATGCCTCCAGACTGGATGGATATTACGTACATGCATTCCAGCTGGTATGGGTTGAAATCTGGTTTTTAGCCTATTTCCTTGTAGATGTTTTTGTATCCCTGATTTGGTAACTTCATCTCCATTCAAGAGGATGGTCCTAGCAGGGGCAAAGGTCCCAGGTACAGTGATGTAAGTGCCTGCCAAACACTATTTTTCTGGTGACAGCCCTAGAGGTTGGCGAGGGGTATTCTAATGTCCTATAGCACTACTCCTAAAACTTCAGGCCACTTCAAACCTACCTGACTACAATTGTGAGCCATTTTGAGTCCTACTCATTCTTTCCATGTACCCTTATGACTATAGATGATATGAAACGCAGAGTTGTATTCCTAAACTTCTACAGATACTTTTTAGTATTCCTGCTGAAAAATGAGAGCCCCTGTTGGATTCTATTGTTTCAGGTATTCCATATCTGGGAACAATTTCCCACAAGAGTGTTTTGACTACTCCTGTAGTATCAGCTTTCCTGGTAGGAAAAGCTTCTACCAAACCTGAGAGTTGATCCATGATTACCAGTAGGTTCTTGAATCTCACAGGAGACTTGTCAGCATAATCCGTTTACAGTTCTTGGAATGGGAAGCATGTCCATGGTTGTTCTCCAGCTTCTGATTTGGGTTCTGTGTTGGAGGACTACCAACATGTGGGGCAAGGACTCAGTCTTTTTTACTGCCATATGTATTCTGGAGGCTGCCTATGTTTTCTCAATCTGGTTAATAATTGCTGTCATCCTTCCATGTGTTTTATCATGAAACAGTCTAGCCAGTCATTAAATACTTTCTTGGTAAAATGAGTTTTCCCACAATAGAACAAATTCTAGTTTCATCTTTCACAGCTTCCCAACTTTCCCAACAAACCTGTTCTTCTGGAGTAAACTGCATATATTTTGGCTGGATTATTAATATCTGCCCAATCATCAGCAGAGGGATTTGTTATGGTGGTACACTCATGTATAGGATGCTGTGTAGTGGCTCTAACTGCTTTACCTGTCAGTTCATTATTTCTTTTAGTTTCACTGGAGCTTTGGTATAAGCTGGGCAGTGTACTACAGCAATTTCCCTTGGAAGCTGAATAGCTTCCAACAGCATTTGGATTTCAGTTCCATTAGAAATATCTTTTCCATAGCATACCTGTTGCATGACACTCTCCAAAAGCAAATTCAGAATCAGTATAAAGTTACCTGCTGATTACATCTCCACCAGGCTGCTTTTGCTAATGCAGTTAATTCAGCACCTTGGGCACTCACTGAGGGTTGTAGAGGTTCTACTTCAAGTACCTCTAAATTTCTCACCACAGCATAGCCCATGTGTTGTTTTCCATTTGCATAGTATGACAATTCATCAGTGAAAAAGGTTGGACCAGAGTCTTCTAGAGGCTGATCCTGCAGATCTTCCCATAGGTGGCTGGAGTGAAACACTACCATAGCGCACACACACATACAAAAAAAATTGCTGGATTCAAAGTGTTGCATCTCTTAAAAGCAATATTATCTACATTCAAAATCACTAATTCATAGAAATGAACTCATTGTGAGGGCAATGCTTGTGTAGCATGTTGCTTAAGAATCAGTTCTACTTCATGTGGGGCATAAACGGTTGTTGGGTCACCCAGGACTAATGGTCTGCTGCTTGCTTTGTTTGTTTGTTTCTATGATAGTCGCTGTTGCTGCTATTGCTTTTAACACAGGAATTACTCCCTGTCGCTACAGCTACAGGATCCAGTAATAAGCCACAGGGCGGCGGTGTGGACCTAGCTTTTTAGTAAGGACTCTGCTGGCTGCTGCTTTGTTCTTATGCACAAATAGTTCAAAGGACTTGGAGAAATCCAGCGATCCTAGTGCTAGAGCAGAAACTAAAGCTTCTCTTATAGCTTGGAAAGCCTTTTCTCTCTCTGGACTTCTTCTGCCTTGGTAGGTTCTGTCCATGGCTCGTCCAGCTCCTTTAGTCCTGGTATCTTGAGGCTGCAGTATCCTACTGCACCTAAAAATCCCTGAAGTTGTTTCTTTGTTACCAGTTAAGGTATTTCTACAATAGCCTGGGTTTTGGGTCTACAAACCCTTGTCTTTTAATGAATCCTAAATGGTTTACTTCCTGCTGACACAACTGAAGCTTAGAAAGAGATGCACAGTGACCTTTTGCTGTTAAAGCAATACATAGGCAAATAGTATAATTTAAGTAACTTCATATGTCTTACTAGCAAATAACAAATCACCTCCATATTGTACAAGTACAGAACCTCCAGATAGTACAGCATCTTTCAAGTTATCTTTAAGCAAAAAGGAAAATATCATAGGAGACCCAGTGAACCCTTGGGGCAAGCAAGCCCATGTTGTTGGCCTTTCCATAAAAATGGAAACAGATGCTGCCTGTCTTCTGCTATAGGAATACTATTTTCCCCACAACTTGACTCTTACAATTCTGTTTAGTACTCCAACACCCATATATACCCTGAGATTTGTCTGAGTTTCCCTTTTCACATCGTTGCTGTTTGGTGATATTTATCAGATTCCTCCCCAGTCTGGGTTCCTGGGGCCCTCTCAGCCTCATGGAACACTCCCCTTCCCAATGCCCCTGCTTTCCAGTAAGTGATCACAGGTGAGCTCACTGGCTGGTGCTGATCAGATGTTTGGAGATGAGAGGTTCCAACAGCAATTGCCTAGGGTCCTACCTGGGTTGCCAAAGTGTTAAGGATTTATGCACACCAGCCACTGTAACCAGGTCTGATCTTAGAGTCCCATTGAGTCTGGGTGAATGTTTACAATCCCTGCTTTATTAGTTCTTATATTTCAGCTCTTAGATTCCCTCTGGGTGCCTCCAGAGGCACCCCTACCTCAGTTCACACCCCTCAACTATACCTACACCACCCATCACCTGATCCCCAAGTCCAATCACTTAATTCTGGTTGGTAGTCTCTTGATTTCTTTACTGGTTTTTGCTGTTGCTGGGCTAGCCTTCTTCTGAAGCTACTTCATTCCCTCAGAATTGTCTCCTTGTACCTTATTTTTGTTTTGCTCCTGTCTGCCAGATCCAGCTAGTTCTTTGGGAGCAGCACTGGTTTTATCAAAAAAGGTTACTCTGTCAGCTCTCTGGCCTAAGGCTTCAGCCACTACTGCTAAATGAGACTAGTCAGAGAGAAGAATACAGTTAATCAGATTTATTCTATAACAATAATATATAGTGTTTTGATGGATTTCTTATACTTGATCTGATCTGTCATTTAACTGTTACACATGTGGTAAGAAAGACTGAATGACTTAGTAAACTGATCTCTGAGGAATTAATCTATTTTCTTTTTCTAACATTCATAATGACTGATGCATGGCTAGAAAGGACTCATCAGATTCAGCATCCCAATTACTAAAACAGAATGTTGCTCCAGTGGAGTTTTGTTAAAGGTCTAGGAAATACTACCTAAAGATGTGGGTCCTGTTTAAACTAGTAATGTAAACTTTTTCTGTTAGGAAGGTGCTGCCTCTGTATATACCTAAGATGACAGCAAGAAATCCTTTGTATATTTTAAATACAGTACTTCATGTATTTAACATGTATTTAATACTTCATGTATTATTCATAATACCTTGCTGTGTTATTATGTACTGGATTGTACTTTCTGGCCAGTGAGGCGACACATCACCCAGACTCTTTCTGTGCTGTCTTTTTGCTCACAGAACATCTTGCTTCTCGCTTGATATACTTTGCTAATACAGAATGCTCTTGCCACTTCAAATGAGGCAATCTGGACTCATTCCAAACATGTCAGAGACTGCACATTTCTGTAGCTTCTGATTCTCTTCAGGGCTTTTCTGTGTTGCAAAAATAAGTGTTAAAAGGGTATCTTCCATATGGGATTTGCTTGGGATGGTGGAAAAAAAAAAAAGCCCAAAATGAAACACAGGAGAGGCATGTGTCAGTTCAAAGAAAACTTTTTCTGGTATCCAGAACAAAATATTATTTTATTGCTTCCAAATAAGCATTTCCCAGAGAGGAAAAAGGGCAGTAGTTCGTTTAGGAGTATTCTCTGTGGGGTTCCTTATCATTAATGTAACAGGCAGGAAGAGATACATGGACTTTTACAGCTTCTTGGAATACAGTGGGACTCCACGCCCGGTGCTGCTGTCAGGCAGCAGTTCATGCAACCCGGGTCGCTGCAGGACCAAAACAAGCGATCGCCCCGGCGGGCGACCGAGCAGGAGCTCCGTGGCCATGCCGTTACCAAGCGGTAGGTAGCACCTGGCGGGGTAAGCAGCACCCTTCGCCCTTCCCGCCCTTCCCGCCTTCCGGGCCGCTGGCGGGCCCGCGGCGCAGCCATCCCCTCATGAGGCGGGCCCGGGCGCGGGAAGGTGGCTCCTGTAGGGATGGCTGCACCCTGCTGCGGCGAGGGGGCAGCGCGGGGAGCTAGGGGAGGAGGCGGGCGGCCTGCCCGGCACCTGAAGGAAAGAGAAGGAGGAGGCACTCCGCTGGCGGAGCCTGGCCTGAGGTAAAATGGCCGCTGGCCTGAGGGGCGCCTGGGGCCGGCGAGCCTGGCAGCTGGAGGAGGCTGTGCCTCTGCCCCCTGCGCTCTCCCTTCCTGAGGGGAAGCAGCAAACCGTGGGCTTTGGGGACTTGTTTTGTCCGGGGGCGACCATCTTTCCTGTCAGATGTGTTGTGGTGGCACAGCTGTTTGCTGTGGGTCTGTGTCCAGGCCCCGTACTCTCTTATGGCCCTTAATTCTTCATTCTCACAAAGGAGTCCTTAGGAGGGCGGTGAAGGCCAGCGTTCTTGTGTGTTGCTAACAACAGGCCTAAGCAAATACCTGAACAAGCTTTACCACAGGCAGGTATAACAAGGTAGCACTTGCCCCTATGCTTAAGGATGTAACCTGCCAAGTATTGTAATTAGTCATTAAGTACAATTGTATTTATTCTATATTTTCATTGCAGGCCTTGGAAAAAATGCTTTAATGCATGAACATGAAAAGATGAAGACTTGTGAGGCAGACATCGCTGGAATCTGAAGACTACCATGAAAAGATTACAAAGCTGGTTTGTACATGGTCTTCATTGTGTAACTCTCAATTTTCATTAGATAAGAAGTGATTTTTATTTTTTTTCAGAGACTAAAAAGCCCCATGTCTAAAGTAGGTTGCATAACCAACCATCTAGTGTAAGATGTGTGCAGGAACTTTGGTGTCCACTGAAATTTTTTGTGTTCAGTGTGGTCTGCTGTAATATCAATGTTTTGCAAACATGTCTTAAACTTAGATTTTGAATGTATTAAGAAAAAGAAGTACTTTTGGGAAGAGGCAAAGGTGTTGGTAGAATATTTTGGGACTGTCACTGTTTTATGGAACACAGGGAACACAGGTTCAGGGGGAGAGCTATGTCCAAGCTTCTGGTAATTTCAAAACGAATGAATTGTGCAGTCAGTGAGAATGAAAAGCAGCCTAAAAAAAGAATGAAGTATTTATCAGCAGACGAGGCCCTATTTAATTATTTAAGCATCTTGAATTAGGTCTTAAAAGTGTAGAATATCCAAGGCTTCAGCTAATCCCCGGAATAGTCAGGCATGATATTGAATGCATAGCATGGAATTTGCCAAGCTGTCTCAGGCCACAGCAGGTGGTGTTCATCCAACAGCAGTGCTGGAGGAAGGAGTAAAACCTCCAGAGAGTACTTTTTGTGTTCATTTCATCCTACCCAGGAGCTAGCCAGTGCAAAATGGGCTCAGAAATACATATTAAAAAAAAATTCCTTTCATAATGAATGAGAGGACACTTAATAAATTCTAAAGGCTTGTTTAGTGAAGCACTGGTTGATTTGAAAATAGAGAGGTAGATGTTAGGGTATGTCCAGGCAATAATATATACATGTAGTTAGGGTGAGTGGAAGTCTAAGCTTGTTTCTACCTTCCCAAAATGTATGGATGTGTAATGGTATAGCAGACTGAAATGAGCATATAAAGCACTTGTATTTTTTTGTGTGCTCTTTGTATTTGGAAGGATTCAATGGCAGCTCAGAACAGTGTTTCTGTTCATGATACTTTGGAGTGTTTCTGTGCCTCACCTTCCCTCTTGTACCTTTGAATAACTTGGACTGATCTTACCTTGAATGTTCAGGATGATAAAATTAACCTGGTATTTAGTGATGCAGTTAACCTTGAAGACTGAGAGGTTTTGTTTTTCTTTTGCCTTTATTAGCTTTGTGCCACTTTAGGGAAAACATTTAGCTTTCATTAAATCAAAGTGAGAATTAATACAGTGTTTCATAGAACAGTTTTTTCCAGTGAGTTATTTGGTTTTTATAATCTGCCCGTAAATATGCATGTTTCAGTTAAGTCTTTCTGCTAGTGTTGCAGTGCAGCAGATGCACCTCAGTGGCACTGTGTCCCATCTGAAGTAAGTAGGGCAACTGAACTAAAAGCATAAACAAGGTGTACCTAAAAATGCTGGGAAGATTAGTCATGCCATGTTATCAGAGAGCTTACTGCAAAAGGAGGCGGCAAATATGGATAGTTTGAACTTAGTCATTGACTTAAAAGAACTGTTTTGTAGGCTTGGTCCAGTACCCCCATACTACTATAAAGGCTCCTGCTGACCTGAATAGATGTTGGATTGTGTCCCTCTTAAGTCTGCTCTTCAATGTGAGCAGCCAAGATGCCTGTTTTGTTGTGTGCCACTTCCTTTGTGCAGCTGTGTTTTGGAAGTGGCTGATATAGCTCTGTTGCTGGTGTTCTTTGCTGGTGGTTAAGTGTAGCCACATCTGTGCTTGTGGGTGCCAGGATTTTGTCTGTAGCAGCTGATGATGAATGTATTGTGGGTGGGGAGGGAGACAGTTTGGAAGAGAATGAATTCTGCCATTAGGGTCCTGTGTTTTAAATTTTGTGCCATGAGCACTACTGATGGAAAAAATACCTTTGATGTTTTACTTTTACTCAGTGCTTTTACTAACTGTTCTGTTCCCTATTTGTCAGATGAAGTAGGTAGTACAAGGTGTACCATAGAAGAGGCACTTCAGCGCCTTGGGACGACTGGTTAATGTATCAGGAGCACAACTAGTGTTCTCTAGCCTTCCAGTTGCAGGGAATGATGGGGGAAGAAACAGGATGAGCCAGCAGATTAATACCTGGATCTGTGACCGGTGTCACCCAGCAGCATTTTGGGTCTTTTGATCATGGGTAGGTCTACAGAACACTGGGCCTGTTGGGACAGATGGGGTGCACCTGTCTCAAAGGGGAAAAAGGATCTTTGTGCAGGAATTAGCAAGGCTTACTGGAAGAGCTTTAAACTAGATTTGAAATGGGAAAGGGATAAAATCAGGCTGGCTAGAGATAAGCCTGGGGGCCTCACGCTAATGTTTGAGGGACAGTATGCTAGTGAGATCCTTCGGTCTGCTCCATGATGTGCTGAGTACACTGGAGCGTATTTGAAATGTCTTTATACTAATGCATGCAGTGTGAGGAATAAACCGGAGAAGCTAAAAGCTTTGGCCCAGTCCCAGAGTTATGACATCACTGGCATAAGCAAAACCTGGTGGGATGAATCCTGTGACTGGTGTATATATGTGACCGTTATAAGCTCTTCAGGAAGGATAGGCAGAGCAGGTGAGGTGGAGGGGTGGTTGTATGTAAGGAACAGGTTGAATTATATGGTGCTTACAATTGGTAGCAACACAGCTAAGAGCCTCTGGGTAAGGACAGAGGGGAAAGCAAATAAAGCAGGTGTTGTGGGAGTCTACTATAAACCACCCAGCCAGGACAATGAGACTGATGAATTATTCTACAAAGAATGAAGGGATATCTCTAGAAAAACTGCCCTTGTCCTTATGCATGGTTTTGTCATTGCAGGGCCTCTCTCCATTATTTTTCAATGGTCTTGGGAGTCTGGGGAGATCCCAGTCACCTGGAGGCTGGCAAATGTTGTCCCAGTTTTCAAGAAGGGTAAGAAGGAAGACCCAGGTAATTAAAAGTGTGTCGGTCTTACTTCAGTGCCTGGTAAAATTATGGAGAAGATTATTCTGGGAGTTATTGAAAAACGCTTGAGAGACAATGCAATCAGTGGTCATAGCCAGCATGGATTCACGAGGGGAAAGTTCTGCTTAATTAACTTAATTTTCTTTTATGGCAAGATCACCCATCTAGTTGACCAAAGGAAGCCTGTAGATGTGGTGGTTTTAGATTTTAGTAAAGCTTTTGTGTCCTTCTGGATTAACTGTCCAGCACACAGTTAGACAAGTCTGTAACATGTTGGATGAGCAATTGGCTGATGGTTCAGGCTCAAAGAGTTATAGTAAATGGGGTTACATGAGGCTGGTGGCCAGTCACCAGTGGGGTTCCCCAGGGCTCAATTTTAGGACCAGTGCTCTTTTTATAAATTATCTGTACGCAGGAGTTGAATGTAAGTAAGTTTGCTGACAATACTAAACTAAGAGGAGCTGTGGACTCCCCTGAGGGTAGAGAGGCCTAACAGAGAGATCTGGATAGACTAGAGAGCTGGGCAATCACCAGCCATGTGAAATTTAACAAGAGCAAGTGCCTGGGATGGAGTCATCTTTGTTATACGTACAAATGAGGGGATGAGAGGCTGGAGAGCAGCCACATGGGAAGGGATCTGGGGGTTTGGGTTTATAACAAGGTGAACATGAGTCAAGTGTGCCCTGGCAGCCAAAAGGGCCAGCTGTGTCCAGGGGTGCATTAAGTACAGCATAGCCAGCCAGTCAAGGGAGGTGATTGTCCCACTCTGCACTGGTGCAGCCCCACCTTGAGCTGTGCAGTCTGGGTGCCTCAGTATAAGAAGGACATCAAACTTTTGGAGTGTGTCCAGAGGAAGGTGACCAAGATGGTGAAATGTCTCAAGGGCAAGATTTAGGAGAAGCAGCTGAGGTCTGCAGGAGCTGTCTGCAAACGAGGACCATGCGTGGCAATCAGTTAGCTGAGGGGAATTTGCTCAAGCTTGTGTAGACAACAATTAACATGATGAGGCATGTTTGCAGAGCACAGGGGAGTGGGAGACGGATGGCGCCAAGGAAAGGTAACAGCTTGCTGTTAATTGATGGCAGTTAACCACCAATCAGGGATTGCCTAGTATGCAGTGCTTAGCTTCAAGAACCAATCTGTTTAAAACGCGCAGCTTCTGAAAGTGTATAAAAACGCGTGCTTCTGTATAATAAATTGACGTTTGCTTGCATCAAGCTGCGTCCTGTCTCTTCATTTGCTGCAGAGGTCACTTGGTTTCTTCAGTTTGGAGAAAAGAAGACTGAGGGGTGACCTCATCACAGTCTATAACTTACTCAAGATGGGCCAGCAGTGACCAGCAATAGGACATGAGGAAATGGAATGAAGCTGTGTCTGGGAAATTTCAGATTGAGCATTAGGAAAAGGCTTTTCACTGAGAGGGTGGTCAGTCACTGGAACAGGCTTCTCTGGGGAAGTGGTCACGATAATAAGCCTGTCAGAGTTCAAGGGACACCTGGATGATACTTAGTCATATGATTTAGTTTTAGCTAGTCCTGTGAGAAGCAGAGAGTTGGATTTGATGATCCTTATGGGTCCCTTAGAACTTGAGATATTATATGATTCTGGGTCATTTCCTCTGACTCTGATTTGTAATTCTGGACCTGTGCATTCAAGTCTTGTATCTGACATAACTCTCTCTTGAAGATGTGATAAGAATCCAGGGTCCGCCTGCAAACTTAAGAGGCTTGAATCTGAGCAAACTGTTGCTGTTTCTATCCCATTGTTCTGTCAGTGAATCTTTCTAGCAGATACTGCTAGAAGTTGCTGCAGTATGTCCTTGAAAACCTGTTGGGAAGATTAATTAGTGATGTGTGGAGTGCTTAGAAGCTGTAAAAGTTGTCAAAAGAAAGAATTATTACAATCCTAAAGGGAACTTTTAAAGGGGTTTCATGTGTGTTAAAACAGTTATAACTATTTTGCTGTCACTTGTGTGGAAGCCAATCAGAACAGCTCAAATATTAGCAGTGCATGTTATTTGTTGTCTGGAGTACTGTACTTTTCATTCTCCAAGCAAGTCTGTGCAAAGCAGTTTTATTTTCCTGCTTGGTTGTGGAAGAGACTTGCATGGGGCAGCTGGCGAGCTCTGTTGCTGTCTTTAAACAAGATGTTGTATTAACACTAATATTCTGCTCCTTTCCTGCTGCTGCCTCCTAATTCTCTTGTGGTTCAACTTTTGTGATAACTGTGCAATATTTGATGCCTGAAGAGCAAATAAAATCTTATGCTTGCCAGTAAAAGCAGATTAGATGCTGTAGTTAAGCTAAAGTTGCTTGGAAATAATAGATTACATCACAGGACTCCTGGTAGAGCAGGGAGCTGTAATGGCTGTGATATCACATGCTTGAGTTCTGGGGGTATTGAGGAGCTTAAACTGAACTGTGTGCTATTTCACTTGCTGCCTAGCAGTCAAACTTGTTTTTCCTGTAGCAGAACAATTGAATTCCCTTGAAGTGTATATCTAAGTTTTCAGGCACTTGTACTGAGGATGGAGGAGTTTGATACTTAGCCTTAAAGTAGAAGTGGTGGTAAGTACTTCCGCAAGCCTAAGCAGTTCTGGGAAGAGTGATGTGCATGGAGACGTTTTTCCTGGACTGGCCTGCACTCACTTGTACCAAAACAGAAGAAAAAATCAGTCTTTCAGCAACCGTGAAAGCTGAACCTGACATACTTAATGCTGATACTGACTTATACTTGTGTTTCACTGGGTTAAATCGATTCCCATAGACTTCAGATAGAAGATAGGCAGGATCATTTTTATGTGGAAGTGCACAGTACTTGGAATGTACTGTGCCTCTAAAGCTGACTACCATACTGTTACAGCTTCCATGGCGTATAGTAGTAGCCTTGTCTGGGAGGTGGTTGGGATAAGCAGTCACATTTGCCACTTAGGGTTGCTACTGCTCTTGGTTTTGGTGATGGAGTATAGAGGTTGGACAGTTTTATTTACGTAGGGAAGTGCTTTCTTTATTTAATGCAATGCTTACATTTCAATACGCTTCTTTTTTCAGAAATATACTGAAATTTAAGTATTGAGACCTTCCAGACCTCAAACTGGATTGTTTGAGCCTGAGCAGCAATTTCTCAAGCTTGCTGGAGCCTCCTGGCAAGGTTTGCAAGGAACAGATTGAACTGCCTCAAGCCCTGCTCCTTTCCTATGAAGTGGCACTGCCTCCCAGGGCAAGGTGCTTCCTTGCTGCTAAAAGGATGCTCTACGTGGGTTTTACTTGCTAGTAGTCAGGGCTTGAGTGGAAGAGAAGGGGCTGGATGTGAACTTTCTCTTTTCCTTTGCTACTGGACTTGAAAGTGCTTAAGTATTTCTGAGTGTATTGAGAAAAGGATCCTTTTGAAAAGGGTATGTTTCTTGCGTGTGGACAGGGAGGAAGTGGATGTCCTGAGCACGGGGTAAATCCTGTCCCATAGGCAAATGAAGGTGATTTGTCAGTGCTTGCCTCTGCCTGCCTGCATTTCTGCGGCGTTGTCCCTCTTATCTCCCCTCTGCGGGGCCCCTTTCCTTTACTATGGTAATAGTGACATTCAGCGGGAACGAGTGGAAGCAAACGCCGAAAAGCCTAGGCACCGTGCTGGTGACTTAGTTGGTTTGTTTATTTGCTTTGTAAGCCATCTAGGCTACTACCAAGTGAATCGATGCAGCCTTGTTAAAATGCTGGATGAGGAAGATGCTGGTAGACGGCCTGGAAAACACTCCCAGAAGAGAATGGCCCTGGGTTTGCCGCGATGAGGAATATTTCTGCTGAGCTCTTTTCTTGCCTAAGGATATTTACCTGGCACTGTGACAAGGAAGACCCCTTCCTCCCTGCTTGTATATGGCAAAGTTTCTTGCAGAGCTCTTGGGTTGCACGTTGCCAGACAAGGGCACTTCTACTGTATGTGAGGTAGGTGACTGTGTATGTGTGTGGTACTGCTGTTTGACCTGTGGTTTGGATGATTTTTTTGGAAATGTCTCCAGGATGCTGCAGGTCTGACTTTTCTGCTCGTATACCTCTTCTCCACAATAACTGCACAATAACACAATGTAAAATGTAACCTCTTTGCAATAACCAGAGGTGGGGCAGGGATTCAAGGAATCGGGTTGGTTTTGGTCTAGTAGTGACGCTGCCCAGGCTTGCTTTCCCTTCCACGTGAGTGGTCAGGTAGCTGGAGCTTAATTGACTGCTGCTGTTTACTGCTCACCTAAAAAAGGGCTTTGCTTGTAAAATGAACACCCTTTAGTTCTTCCTTCAAATATGTGCGGGTCAATGATATGTATGTGTCAACCACTAGCAGAAAAACAACCTCCCTTGTTGTAAACTGAGAGATGTGGCATGGGCCTTAAACTCCCTTTTTGCTTTTTGGGGGTGAAGGGAGTGCTACAGTAATGTCCAGTGCTCTAGGAAGAATGGCATTCAGAAAATAAAACTTTTTAACTTTAGGATGAGTTAAATAGCTCTTGAGCACTTTCTGTTCAGATGAACTTGCAGTGTTTTGGAGAAGTCTTATTCAAAGGCTCATAGGAGGGTTTTACTAGTCTTGCACTGTACTGAATGGGGGTGATTTTTGCCTGGTTTCAGAGGCTCTAGTCCAAGCCTGAATGGCAGCTTATTGTAGCAGTGTCCTGTCTTAGTGTAGCATGGACAGCAAGAGGAGTGAAATAGCTTGCCTTGTACTAGGAGGCAGATTCTTTTGGTATTTCGGCGAGGGTGCCCCTTGAAGTACCACTGGACTGCGTTTAGAGGAAGCAATGCAGAATGTTTCTTAGTTTCACATTATATAGTACTTATAGCTAGTGGGTTATACCTGACAAAAGTCTGAATGAAGTTAGCAAATAAATAGTCCATGTTTTCAGTTTAGAAGTCTGCAGTTCTCTTGCATTGTCCCCTGCATGTCTTAATTGTTGGCAATGCTGGTGTGCTTCCTTGCTGTTCTGTCCTCCTAGCTTGTCTTTGTAAATAGCTTGGTGCATGGTTTTCAAAATTTGTTCGTTTTTAAGGAATTGTTTTAACTGCACTTCCAGTCCTGTGATTGAGTGAGTGATGTCTGTAACCAAGCATCACAGTAGATTTCAAGTCCTGTAGCTGAACTTACCAGCTGAGCTCTGTTCAGCAGAGGTTTGAACACCAGCGTGTGAGGTTTGGTATGTATCTGACCCCTGAGACTGGAAGCAGGAGCCAAGAGGAAGCTCTTGAGTGGTGTTTCTCTGTATGAGTGTGGATGTTCTAAAAAGTGTGCTGCTTCTGGTTCTGAGTCACAAGTATGTGCAGTATATAATACAGGTATCCTTTCCTAGGCTTGATCACGTTCTTGAAGAGCTGTGTCCAGCTGTTAGTGTAAGCTATGTCTGTTAAGAAACTCTGGAAGTAGAAAAAAACTCTCTTGGGCAAAACACCTTTTAGTAGAATACAACAGGACTGTTAGGTTTTGGATTGGCATTCAATCAGATTGATAGAAACTAAATAAAATGACCACCTACTGCTATGAAAATGCTGATTTAATTTGAATTTGTATTTTGGCTAAGGTTTCACTTGGTCACTTGCTTCAAAGGAAACTTACCTTTGCCTCATTATCAGACACCAAAATGTTCAAGTGGATCGAAGTAGTGGAGACTTCCTCTGTTCTTTTTTTCAAGCTCTTGGATCTGCCTTTTCAATTGGCCAGTGTCGGTTCAGTGTTGTATGAAATGCTTGCCTTTACTTGGACTACCTAGTGTAACTTCAGCTCCAAGTACTTCCTATTGCTGCTTATATGGCATCAGTTTTAAGTCGCTGAGCACTTGATTAATCTCAATGGAGGGCCCCTCACAAACATTTCAAGACTATGGAGATGCCTGGGAAACTAACACACATTAAATCAGTGTTAAAGGAGATCTGAGGGTTAAGGGTAAGATCTGTCTATTGCTAGCATGGCTTGATCTGTTAGTGTGAAGAGGCATAAACTCATTTATTGGTGTTTGCAATGCTTTACATCTCTTCAGTGAAGCCTGGTATCTTGACATGCCTGATGAATTTTGATTCATCAATGAGCAGTGATAATAAAAGGCTTTAATATAAGGTAAGAGGAACTTCTTAGAAACTGTTGTTCATGAAGTTCTTTTCCTGATGTGTATGTTATACAGTTAACTGTGTCTTTAGTGAAGATATTGCCCATAATGCATTGCTGGCTGCAAGGGAGGGCTGCCCAACTTTGTGGCTAATTCTTGTATGTTAGTTCCATGGATATTTTTTGTATACACTGAAGAAGCAGCAGTATGCTTTGTAAGATAAACCTTTTAAGGCATGCTTTTTGCGCATAACTGCAGTCTCTGAACTGCCTGTTGGATTTGGAGTTTTCCTTAGAGCTTGTTAGATATGAAAACGTCTCTATATCAAGGGTAATGTATGATTAGTGCTCTGGCTGGTTATTGCTCCTTGTCCATGGTGTTGCAGAGCTTTGGCTTCCGGAAGTTTAGCTACCTCGTGCTGCTTTAATCAGCTTGTTGGGAATTTGGGCCTCTTCACTTTTAAAGAGACTGCTGTAGTGTGAGCTGTTGAGAAAGAGCAGAGGAAGGCAAGTAGTACTTGAATATGTAAACTTTAGAGCATGATTTCATCGAGAGATGATGGTAATAGCCTGACTTCCAGTGGCATGGCTTGGTTGGGTCTGGTGGGCATGCTGCCTGCTAAACTCATTTTTGAAGGATGGAAGAGAACAGGGTGTTTGCAGAAGTAGTGTAGTGCTTTGTCATGGGTAGACAGAATAAGCACTGGTCTGGACATCTTGGTCCTGGCATTACTTTTGTCTCACGCTTCATCTGAGTACCAGCTTGCCTGTCTGCTTGTTGGGTACCTTTTTATTCATAGGGTCATATGAGGATTTTTCTGTTAAACCTTTAACTGTGTCCTGTTTTAGGAGTTGTCATTGAATGTGAGGTTGATGTTGGTTTGTGAAACAGCTGAATGATGAGGGGGAGGGTGTATGGAGCTGGTTCTGATTTGGTTTCACAGGTGTTCCTGTAATCCTGTTATCATCAGGATTTAGTTTTGTTCTTGGAGTATCAGCTCTACAGCAATACAATGACTCTTACTTCTCGATTGGTTTTCTTTTCCTTCAGATTTCTGTAAAGACTTACCTTTGGAACAGTGCTGAGCAGAAGTACAGAGAAACCGAGGTGAGCTTGCCTTGGTTTTTAAGTGGTGATGGAATTACCACTACTCCCTGGCAGGCAGAGAAAGTGGGGCTGTATAAGGGAGTTTCTGTGGTATCCATGTCCCCTTGAGACACAAATGGAGAGTGCCGGCCTGGGGCATGTTATGCAGAAGTAAGTATGACAGCACTCTGGCTAATCATGCATCAGAAAAGAGTTATAATTTCAGCCTTAATCAACTGCCAGTGGATCATAGCCAGTAATTGTTCAGTAACAGAGCTAGCTAATGCAATTCAATAGGATTAAGTGCAGGCTACTTAGGGTCATGTGGGAGCACACTCTCAACTATGAAAACAAAAAAAGGCAGCAACAGGTTAAATAGCAGTTCTGCAGGAAAAGACAACCTATATGCATGTACACACATACAGGTCGTGAATAAAGAGGCAAAAATAGGTTGCTTAAAAAAAAAAAGACAAGCATACAAGCATGGAATAAGCAGAAGTAACTTTATTTTGTGACTTTGAGGCCCGTGGTTGGTACAGTCTCTAGGGAAGATGTAGAAATGTGTAGGTTGCATATTGTCCCAAATAAATTATTTGCTCTGCTGCATACATAAGAAAATACTCTGTCTGGCCCGAAGTGGTAAGTATTGGTTTGTTCCATTGTCCAGAGACAACAGTTAGCTCTAAGGAGTTATCACTGGGATTTTCATATTTTGTAGTGAGTTAGCAACTCTTGGCTTCTATGAAGAGCTGAGCTGAACTAGAAGCAAGTTTGAATATTGCATTGCCTTTGACTGAACTTGAAGTTGCTTTGGGAATTAAATACTCCAATTTCACAAACATTAAAGCATAGTTAATTGTTCTGTAACTTCCATCATCACCTCATCTATATCTTGCCTATATTAAGAGTAAAAATGTTGCGATTTTGTGTCGTTTTAGTCTGTTTAAAATGATTTAGGGCAGCTCTTACTTAAAGGTTGCTTCTGTCAGTAGTGAAAACACCTTTGTTCATAGACTGGGAGCAAAACTGTTTCCATTTTGGTCTCAAACTAAACGTTAAAAAAATGGCAATGATGGAAGTTGCTAAGCCTTTTGAAACCTAAAGGCCTACCTTAATTCTTTTGATACTTGCTGATAAGATCAGAAGGTACAGATGAATTCCATAAGTCAGAAGAGTAGTCTGACTGCAGTAACTGACAAACTGGGCTGAAACATCTCTTAATGGTAATTCTAGAAGGTCACTAAGCTAGCTAGAGCAGAATCAAGTAAGTACGTGGTTGTGATAAATCTGGAGCAGGGCTTTTGCAAGTTTCTCTTATGAGTCTGTGGGATCTGGGTTGGTGATTTTATTTGAAGCTTGTGGTCATTTCTGTCAGATTGCTGGAAATACTTGCAGCTTGTGTCACTGGAAAGGGAAAGCAACATGGAGAAGAACAGGGAAGTTCACTGTAGCAGTAATGTCAGTTGCAGAAAAAGTTGTGTTAAAATGAGGCCCTACTCAGTCATTTTTGGGGAGGGGGTTTGGTTTTATTGTTCAAAGGCATTGCTGTATGAGGCTTGGTTTCACTTTTGGAAGAATATTTCATGTAACAGATGACAGAAGTTTGGGTTTATTTTGAACAGTTGGCTTGTACTTTGTTCCAACTTCAATTGCCCATTGTTGTATAAAATTAATTTTAGACTTAGTTGAGGCTGTACTCTGAAAGTGGAAGCTAGAGGAGTTTGGCCTACCAGGCAGCCTCTTGGGTCTGCCTTATTTATAATGAAGGGTTAATAGCCTGCACTGCAATGTTGCTGTGGAGGTAAATGCCCTGTGGGTAGGTAGGAGGGTGAGTTTGTTTGGCTGTGAAGGAAGGAGAAATATTAATGATAAACTGAAATTTGATTTTGATGACTATGACCAGATTGAGATCTCCATGATTTTTCACACGGGAGAAAGTTAATTCTAGAGCCAGCTTAACACCGGCTTGAGCTTCGGTTCTCTGCTGAAGATTAACACTACCTACTCAGGCTTCAGTTTCTAGGGCAGTTTTTCATGTGTTACTAACTCATCTGAAGTGGAAAAAATGTTTAGGTTCTTATATCAGCACAATTTTTACTTTCTTTTTTCTTTTTTTTTTTTTGTCCCCAGAAGGAACTGTCATTTAGGCTGTTATGTTAGCTCCCTTGTGCCACAGTCAAGGGGGTTGGTATTGAAGGTGTGACCCTTTCTTTCACCTTGCTATTGAATGGTTACAATCAAAAGATTATTGTTTTACTGAACTAATCTTTAACGGCATTTACTGTTGAAAGCAAATGCCTTAATTATAAACTGAAATTCTTTTTATGTGACAGTCATGTTACATGAATCATAATAACTAAAATATGTGGAGAAGGCTGTTCTTCTTAGATTGTCATTAAGAGGGTATTTTGCAGTGTGCTTAGCTTTGGCTGTATGATTAATCCCATGGATTTAATATGCTAATAAGTTTGAAGCATCTCCTACATGTGTAAAACAGTCTCATCACATTGGGGTCCAAGTACTTAGGGCTAAGTATGCAGCCAGGAAATTACTGTAGTGTTCAACTAAACATTCTTATTATCACATGCCCATTTCTTCCCCCATGAGTTGTAGTCTGTCAAAGGAAAACAATCCAGAAATCAGCAGCTATGGAATCCGATGGCTGTGGAAGATGCAAACAGTGGCTGTGAAGAAGCAGATGCAGGCTAGCTGGCATGCCTGGAAGCACCTGATACGGTGCTGTGTGCACCTATGTTTAGGCAAGTGAGTGGAGTCTTAGTCATTTCAGTTTATGGAGCTTAGTGATTCAGCTTAACTGGAAATAGGTCTCTAATTATTGGTCAGCTGTATAACTACTGGATGCTGTTCACTTGCTTAGCTAGATCTCCACTGCCTCTAATGGAAGCTAAGAAGCCTTGCTCACTTAGATATATGTATATTTACCTTTAGATGTTATACCCTCAAACTGAATCCTACCTCAGTTTTTATGCAGACATTCTCATGCTCTTGCTGCTTGTTGGTAATGAAAAACATAACAAAGTGGTCTGGTATCAATTAGAAATCAATGACATCTGTGGAGATTCAGGAAGCATCTGTCATACAAAAACAAGATGTTCAAAATATATACCATGGTCTTCTGCCTTGTACTTAATTCCAAGTCCAGCCCAGCAGAATGTCTGTGGAGTACTGTTTGGTGTGCACACTTTCAGGCACTTGTTAGTGAATCGTTCAGATTTGGCAGAGCATGGTTAGCTTTATGCAAGATCAATTCCAGTGGGCTGCAGTGTGAAACCAATGTGTAATGTACCCCAAAAGGTATCAAAGTGTGTGTGTATATGACTGTGGTCAGCATTGGTTGCAGATTAGAAGCGGATAAATATTAGGCCACTTTCAAAAATAACTGGCAAGTGTATGTCCAAGTGCAGTATTTATGGTTACCTGGGTTTAGAGTGGTTTCCAGAGGCTTGTGTAAGTTGATAAAGTAACTAATGTGTGCCTATTGTATTGGTAGATGGTAAGTGATTATGGTAAGATCATGGTGAAGATGGTAAGAGATGGTAAGATCAAGAGTAGCTCTCTTGATCATGTAGGCAATGCCTTCAGCTGGAGATCTGGTATTTATCAACACACTGCAGGTGTAGGATGTGTGGTATGGTGCTTTGTATCTGCTGTGGAAAAAAATCATTGCTGGTTTGGTATTGCAGAGTAGGCCAGGGCCTGCATTGACTCTGTCCTTGGCTGAGATTGCCAGGTGCCAACTGTAATGTACCATGGTCTTCAGATAAAAGAATGAGGGTATATTATGAATGTTCACCCATTTCTTACACGGCTGTAGAAGTTAAAATGAGAAGGGAGTAGTACGTGCAACTTCTCATGAGAAATTGTGATATGGGTATCTTCTATACCAGTCAAGTCTTGTCACGATTCCAGAAGCTGTTTCTCAGTCTGCATTTTTCAAGTTTTCTCTTGTATGTGACCATGTGTGTAGCTGTTTTTTATATACGCTTTTTGTTGCAATGCTATTTCTCACTCTGAAAAGCTGTTGCAGTATTTTCTGAGGAGCTGGAGGAGGCCAATGCTTAAAGGCAGCTCTGCCTTTTTATCTTGTCTGCTTCAGAAAACTTCCTTGTAGGCAGCTCTGTCTCAGTATGTTCATTTGGGATAAAGATGGTTTGAATCTCCCTGCTGGGAAATAGGGAGAACCCAGTGCATGGTAAGAACTCATGAAACAAATGGTTACTATTTGACACCATTAAAAAGCTTAAGCAACATGTGTTTGGATGTGTTTGACTGTATCCACTTTGTGGTGAGTCTTTTCTATTAAATGATGGTAGAGAACTATATCCAGCACTGAAAGCCAGGGGTTCTGAGTGAACCTGGCTAATTGGGTCTTGATTGTCTTTGACTAAATAGTTCTGCTGACATAGCAGGTAGCCTTGATGTATAACTGCTTACCTGCCATGAACAAAGCATTTTGCTAATAATTTCAGTGTTAGAATAAGCGGTTAACAGTAAGGGTGGAACCATTACATAAGAATTCTTGCATGATACTTTGAAAGTGAGTATTCATCAGCTCTTGGGAGAAAGCCTTTAGCTGTGACAAAGCATATTAGAGCATTAAATACAGGCTTAGTGTGGTAGTTGTATTTTCAAGGATTTATAGGCTGGAGGTGTGCAGTTTAGCCTGCATGAATTATGTGTTTGCTGTTCCTGGGACGTGTGGTACCTGCTGTGAGCAGCCAGCAGATGCTTGCTCTAATAGGCATCAGAATTATTGAGTTTTTTATATATAATCAAATACTACCTTCAGTATCTGAGTGCTCTGAGCAGCTAGCTGGTATCTGCTGCTTTGGTACATCCAAAAACTTGTAAAAATCATGTGAAAATTAAAGATCTATGCAGATTAATTCATTGTACCTTATCCTTTTGAGGATTTGACCAGTCTGTTGGGGCATGTTTATGTGGGAAATGCAGAAAGGTCTACATAGAACAAGTTTCATGCAAATGAGGCTTCTGGCTGAAAGAAAGCCACCATGGCAAATATGCCCACTGAAATAGTATACGTTAAAGTTAAAACTTGGGGTCAATACTATATCCTGGTGGTATTTGGATAATAACTTGTTCAAGAAAATAGGTAGGAGGTGGGAAGAGAAGGTGTAGTAAACTGTCCAGTCATGTCTCCTTCAGTTGCGTTGTCATCAGCTGTTTTTAAGGAGGTGTGAGATGGTAACCCAGAGTAGGGAAAACAAAGTGTTAACAGCCAAATCCCTTAGTCATCTATTAATCGTCATAAAACTTCAACTGATGTAGTTTAATCAGGATAATATTTCAGGGAAATCTCCTTTGGCTAGGCAAGGGAGATGAAATCGGCCAGGGTGTTATGCTACAGCCATCCAGCAGTTTTGTCAACCCAGCATCTCAGGCAGAGATATGGAACACTGAGTAAGGAATTAAAGGCATGTGATTCATATCAATCAGCACAGATTTACAGAAAAGTCTATGCCAAAGAGTTTATGCTAGAGATTACAGGGCTGATGGAGACAAATAACAGGTGACGCAATATTAAGTTTTCTACAAGGTAGTGACAAATTATGTATCATGTTCCCTTGCCTGAAGGTAACTAGTGCACTAAATGGTTTGAAAACTGGTTTGACTGTAGTTCTCAACTAGGAATTGCATGGGGAATATCAAGTAAGTATTTCTAGTAGTATCTTTCTTTTAGTCTTAGTATTTCTTGTGGTGACATAATACAGTAGATTGAGGTGAAGTAATGGGAAAATAACTAAATGGTGTGATTAAATGTGGGAGGACTGGTTTTGTGCCTAGTTGACCAAACATGAAGTATTTGGAGGTAAACAGTTATCTGAGATCTGCAGTGCTGAGGTGATGTTTGAGTGTATAGAAAAAGGAATTTCCTATTGTACTAATGGCTACTAATAGAACTAGCCCAGTGGTCAAAAATAAAACTAACTTTGATCCACTAAGACAAAAGAATATTTTTAAACAATACCAGTAATGTGTATTTGTCACCTTGCTTTTCAGTTGACAGTGTAAACATGTTTAAAACTGCATTTTGTAGACAGCTTATGTGAAGATGAGGTGCAATCAACCATGCTTTTGTTGTTGCCTGTCTGGTGGATGCATCTTAATTTTACTCTCCTTGGAAAATGAGCTATTATATAACTACTAGTGATTTTTAGCGGCCAGGATGACTGGCACTCGATGCAACAGCAGTAAGTAATCCCTGTATTTGTAAAAATTAAGATTAAAGGTTTGCTTTTTGTCCCCCATTTTTGCTGGTTAAACTTAATTGATTTTAGGGGTGAACTTAAAGGTGAGGGAGTTTTATTCCTTCTCTATTATGCAGAATGCTTACATCATAGCTAGCTTTTTCCTTTGTCCTGTGCTGGTCTCATCTGTTGGGACAGCTGAGCTACTTTCAATTGTGTGTAGTGAGAATGTGAGACCTAAATGGGGAACTACAGGAGTGAGGGGAAATGGGAGAAGAGGAAGCAAAAGCTTTTCCCTTAAGTAAGGAGCATAGAGTAAAAATCATAGGAGTAGGCATAACTATTAAAGAGGTAGTTATTTCTGTCTCTTAACTTTGCTTGCATAACACTTGGTGTTCTCAATGGATTAATGAAAGAAATTATTTGAGCAATGTGGGTGTTGAAAAAGACAATGAACTGTATTGTATGCAGCCTGCAAAGAACAGGTTTAGGGGAAGCTCCAGCTAAGTTGATGATGAAGGAGCAGAAGAATTATTGGCCACCTTTGACCTTGGACTAGAAGGAACAGTGTTAATATTTCTCATAAACCTGTTGCCAGTTATTGCGGACCTGGGCTCCTAGAAAGCATGCAGATGGGGCACTGTGACTTCTACCTGTTACCCAAATAGAAGAATGAAGGCTTTCCTTTACCAAGTTTTATTTCTCTCTGTGTTTTGGAGACTGCAGTATACTCAGGGTTGCTGTGAGCATCATGGGAAAAGTCTAGAGGGAAGTAAAATAAAAGTCTAAGACAGGTAGAACTGAAGAGCTTTATTAGTAAACTGGTCTTAAAATAATTATTCTTTGGTTACAGTTTGTAATTATTCTCCTTAAGCATCTGGATATAGAGTTGTAGGCTTAGGTCCATGTGATTAATTTATCCAGGGTAATGTAAACAGGTGACTTACAGCTGTCTGAAAATATCTGCATGGAAAGGGAACTTCCTGCTGCACTAAACAGAGTCGGGGAGAGACCAAAAAGTTGAATTAAGGAGTTAGAGAACTGTGAACTAGAAATGAGCTGATTTTTTTGAAGTTTGCTCAATTGGTAGATTTTTTTCAGTCAGAATGACTTAAAATTGTGTCAACTGTCTTGCCAAAAGGAGGTATTGATTCTAGTACAGGCTGTGTGCTACTTGTTAGACTGTGCAGAGGATGATATGCTCATGATAAAATTGAACTTGATCTCATCTTCAGAAAGGTTGCTATATCAACTCATTTGAGTAGCTGCTGTGTGTAAAGAGATAAAAGCAAAATCAGGCCTACAGGGTGAACAATATACTCTGTGCACAGAAAAAGCAGTGAACAAGACTGGTAGGTAGTAGGAAAAAATCAGGAGCTCAAAGTCTTTGGACAGCTTGGAAGAACTGGTAAAGTACTGGATTATTTGTGTGTAAACTGGGACTGCCTAATGGCTTTTCTGAGGTAAAACGACCTAGCAGTAATTATTAAAATTGGAAGTAATTGTGGCAGATGCTGCATTTGTAGGCAGTGAAGTCAATAGGCAGTTATTTCCATTAATATCATCACTGATGACAGAGTGTATCATATATTCATAGCAGCTGATATGACAGGCTTCCCTCTAAAAGAGGGTATGCCACACAGGGATGGTAGTCATGGAGGAAAAATAGCTTGGGCTTTTTTTGCCAGAATACACATCTTAAAATTGTCATACAATTTCATGGAGCCGTGAAAGGCTGATGGATCATTTGAGAGGTGGGTGTGCATTAGTTGTCTTGAAAGCAAACAGATAATATTCTTTATAAACCAGACTTGCAGTGTACATGGTGTCAGCTCTGAGTAAATTAAAATAGCCACAACCTTATGCTCTTGATAACCGTCAAGTTCAGCTTGACTTTATTTGTATGTTCTGTGTTTGGGGATGGAGATACTTGTGGAGTTTAGGGCAGTGCCAAGTGATAGACTAGGATTTTTGGAGTGCTTGGCTGTTCCTTTCTGTAGATGGCAATGAGATCAGAGCTTGGTCTGTGTTCATGCTTTTGGGAATCTCCCTCAGAATTTCAGGTCTTTTAATCTTGGCTCACAAATGGAGTTTGTAGTTCGTTACCCAATGTGCAAAAAGCCAGTCTCACACAAGAGCTGAGATACCATTTATTGCATGTCTGTGCAGAAATGGGTGCTAGGTGGTAAATCCACAAAGCTAGCCCTCCTCTTAACACATAGTAAAACATTTTATACACTTGGAACAATGGTTCTCATTGGTTTTTACAGGCCTCGTCTCCATTTAAAGGTACAGTATTTTTTTTCACCCTGCATATTCTGTGGAGAGGGGCCTTTATTAATAGGGGGCTTTCTTTGCTCTAGGGTGGATCTTTTAATATGCTAATTAGGATAGTTTGCACATAATTCAAGCAATTTATGTGTGGTCTTATTAATGTTTGGTTCTCCTTGAGCAATCTTATGTCCCAGTTTGACATATTTATGATGTCTACTTCTTCTCCCAAGACCATGTCTTGTTAACTCTTTGTAACATCCTGTGTTTTTCAAATTCTTTCTTGTTTTTCATTATAGGTATTTACATATTATGTCTAAATTTCAAGTGAAATAACAGACTGACCTATTAGCCACATGTATGCATAAGTCTGATTTCATACTGAGCTGGTCAACTATATTAAGTTTGAACACTTCGGCTCTGTTGCTGAGACTTAAACAAAATCTTCTAGACTTGAATCCTGAGGTGCTTTTTCATTAGGCTATTTTTGACTAAATGTCCTTTTACTATCCTGAGTAATGTTCTGTTATCAAGTGGCCTGAAATAAATCATGCTCAAGGTTTTATTACAGCTCATGTTTTGTGGAGCTCTTTATTGGCTTTTCATTTGGCTTCTGAATCTCTTAAAGATGAACAAAAATTGTTTCAACTGGAGGCTACTAGTTAAATCATTTGGTTTAACATCTTAAAGGAAGCATGTTCTTCAGAGGGAATACTAGGCTCTGGATAACTATCCAGTTCTGATGAACAAAATGTATTTATAAGGAATGATTTAGGAAGCTATGTTGGGCAAGAGACTTTTCTTACAAAGGCTGTCTTACATGATCATAGAAGAATACATTTTTACCATGTAAAGCATGAGAATTAATGACTCTTGATATGTCAGAGAGTATATATGTTAGGTTTGTGTATATATTTTTCCTTTTTTCTGTGTGTTCTGAAATGGCTTGTGTGTACTGACCTTAAAATGAACTTCTTGGTTGTCTTGCCCCTGCCACAGTTCTGAAAGTTTAATGGAGAATTCAACCCATCTTATGTACGAGGAGATATGATGTCTGCTTTTATCTTTCATGTGCACTGAAGTGGCATAAGGAAGATTTTCTGTAATAAGGAAAACAGTGCAGGTCGTCTTTTCTGAAGCTTTGCAGTTTGACCAGATATTCAACTTGAATCGATTAAGCTGAGGGAGTGCAGTTGATTCTTAAGAAAAGGTGTGTGTGAAAACCATACCTGCTGTTAATTCATTGATGGGAAGCATTCTCGTATTTCCATAGGAGGGGAGGAAAAGGAAACATTCAATTTCTGTTTGATACTGTTCTTAAGTATGAAGAAGAATTGCACTTCTGTATTATTAGACCGATGTATAGTCATGTGGAAGTTGACACAACTGAAAGAGGACACAAGTTCAACATGGGCAAGATTTAGTGATTGGGTTGTGTTGTGTTTTAAACTTCTTGTTGCAAACCCTGTGGTGACTGTCTTTAAACTTGTAAAATAAGCCCCCAGATTCTTAGAATTGTCTTATTGTGTCTGCTGAGAAAGTTGTCTGTTCTTTCCCTCTGTGGTGCTTCCATGCCTGTATTTGACAAATGGAGAGTAAGTGCTGAATATTTGCAGTGTTGCTGCAAAGGGTGATAAGTATTTAAATGCTCTAGCCATAGCACTTCATTTATTCTCACAGAAGGGAAGGTAGTTCTTGAGAGAAGCATGGGCAGCTCGTGAAATGAGAGCAGGCGTATGAACTGCACTTTCTAGAGGCCTCAGGAGTCTGGTCTTTCTGGGTGCAGGTAAATAGTTTTCTGTACTGAGCAGATAAGAATTTAACAGCTGTAACTGGTTTGGAATTGACTATTCCTGCCCCTTCTGATAGTAGCTGTTAATCAAAATATGATGTGCATAGCATTCAATGTAGGTGTTTAATGTGCAGAAAATATCCTATGTTCATCAAGTAAGTGGAAAATCCCCTCAGCTTGAGCAAGGAAACAAAAAATTAACAGTAGTTCTTAAATATGAAGACTGTTAACTACTGTTGGATAAAGGACTTGCCTTTGTTCTGAGGCAGTTACTGGAGTGACTGCCTGTATGGGTGTTTTTCTCTGGAAAGAAACTATGTGTCTGCTTCCTTCTAATCTGCTGTTGCTCAATAGCTGGGTTCCCCAACCCAGAAATTCTAAAACAGCTTTAGCTCTGTGCCTTCTCCCCCCTACTACTACCAGTAACCTAGTGACAAAAAAACCTTGTGCATTGGAAGTAAGCCCAACTCTCCTTTGCCTGAGCAGAGATCTGGAATAAGCCAGTGGCAAGGAAGAGCTTTGACCTTTCATTGCCCTCATCTCTGAGGCTTTTTGAGTTATTCTGCTGATGGCACAGCTTCTGCCATACTTCATAGCGTTTGTGTGTTCATGGGGGTCCACAGCAGCTTTTTTCAAGTGAAATACAGTTTTGCTGATGATGGATGCAATGTTCTGGAGAAGGCCTTAGATAATTAAAGCTCACTTGCAAGTAACTGCACTATAAAGGGGTTCATTTCGTTAGAAATGAACCATTTTATTAGATGTGATTGGCATAGGTCATATCAGTCAGGTAGCAAGACTTTTGTCGAAAAACTCTTAAGAGAAAAAAGGGTGACAGACTGCCTAAGATGGTCTGTTGAGCTAGATCTGTTGGGTTTTGTTATAGCTCTGGTCTTAGCTGCATTTCATAAAATGCACATGAGCTTAGCTTTGAGGTAAAACCTTAATATTTGGTCAAATCAATTTAAGGAATAAAATGGAGGGGATGTAAAACTAATCACTCAAGTGTAGTAAGTAATGGGAATAAATGGGAAGGATACCTTCCAACTTACAAAGCCTTTGTTGGTAAACAAGCTATTACGCAAACAGGGGGGGAATGTTCTGGTAAAAACTGTTCATTTGAATATTATATGTGTGCTGTAGTTTCAAGGAAGGCAGGTGTGTTGTGTGAGCTCATGCTGGGTTTGAGGGATTGGCTAGGTAATTTCACTGGAGAGTTTTAGTCTGGGTCTTACCTGCTTGGCTAGGTGGTCCTTAGTTATAGTCTGTGGTGTTGTCTCTGGTAATGTATACAGCATACTTGCAAGCTATTTGATTTGGATAAGCAAGCCTTCGAAACAGCTGTCTGGGTGGCTTCTTAGCTGCTCTGATGCCTCCACTTGATACAGAGAGAGGGATGAAAGCAATGCTGTTTTAACTTGATACAGACTTCGCCTTTGCAGCCTGTTCCTTTGGCAACTACAGTGTCAAGATGCAGAGAGCAGTTGTAGGACACTGCTCCAGTTTTGTCCAATTGACCACTGAGGCTGGGAGCTAAAGCAGTCACGGTGTGCTTGGCAGCTGCAGACCTGTGCTGTGCAGGCAGGTTCCCATCGGGACCTGCTTGTTTGTGGCTTCCTGCTTGTCTGACTGGTGTGATTGAACTCGTGCTGTTTGGCAACTGACATGTGGATGAGGGGTTGGGAAAGGATACTGGGACAGTAAATTCTTCCTTCTGACAAGAACTCTGAATAGCAGCCATGCATGTCGAAATGAAGTCCTTGTGGTTGGTTTTTTTTACCTTTTCATTTTCTCCCAACTAGACTTAGTTTTGACATATTCCTTTGTTTTCTAGTCCAGACGTCAATCCTATGTTGATATGAAGCAAGGCGCTAAGCAGAAGGTAAGCTTACAACTTTGTTTCACCAGTATGTTTTCTCTTGTAAATCATTTGAGTGCCTTTTTATATTATCTTTCTTTAATGGGAATGTAATGGGAAAGTCTCTGGTTTTCCAGTGAATCCAGTTCCACGCTGTACAAAATTCTGAACATACTTGAGTACTGCTTTGGGCAAAATAGATTTATGAAGTGATGTAGTGGGTTCCCCTGTAACTCTGTGTTACTCTGTTCAATATCAAAAAATTTCTGGGGAAAAAATGAAGATTGTGTACTTCTTTCTTTAGTCCAGCAACTTAGTAGACTCTTAGAAACATACTGAGCAAACCAGTATCAGAGATCACTCTTGTATCTTGGAATGGTGGAAGTGTTGATGGTGGGGATTACTTAATCTTCCTAGTATAACAATGTCACGGAATGAGTGATGCAATTGATTTACAAGAAAGAAGCAGCAACATGTTTATTGGTATAAAACAGAAATTTAACAAAGATTAACAGTAAATGTGGCTGTGGTTTAACAAGATTCAAAGGCAAGGCACACTTGATTATTTACTGCATAGAGGACAGGGTCAGACAAAGCTGCCAGGGAGACCCTCCTGTTGAGTCATGGGGTTCAGAAAGGACCCTTTAGAGTTCTGAACTTCTCAGAGGGGAGTTTAGGTGTGGCTAGAGCCAGACTTAGTGCCAGACATGGTCAAGGATTTATATCTAAAGGATTATATGTGCACAAGCAATCCTGTATACCACTTAATTAAGATTTCAAAAATTAGCATGCTGTTAATCACTTACTGAGAATCTGTTATGGCAAGGAATCTCAGCCTTGAGGAGTAACCTTGAGAGGCGTCCCTGCTTAAGGGGAGATACTGGTGTGCAGCCCGCTGCCATGCAGGAGAACTCAACAGGCCCTGGGCTGTCTACTATTTATGGAGTAAGATAATTGACTTATAGTCGTATTTGATTACTATCTACAGAATTTAGGTTCTTTCAAACTTGGTTTGAGTCAGACCTTGACCAGCACTGTGGTTAGCTGGGAGCATTGTTCAAATTAGCACTTGGCTATTGTGTCTCCCCTGAACCCACTTTGAGTTAGATGCAGCCATCACTGTTGTCCTGTAGGTGGGGTTCATCACCCAGTGCCAATTCACGCACCAAATTGAGATACTCCTCATTTCTTTATTCTAGTTTGCATAAATTAGGTAGCTAGATGGTCACCCACAAATGCCTGGCTCCCCAGTTGTCAAAACTTTACACTATTTATACAGTTCAGCAAGCAAAGATGGCAGTCTTCATTGGTTACAAGTTACATAATTCCTTCATTACTTAATACTTGGTTTCCTATTTGTCAAGTAATTCTCGCTTCTCATTTTAATTAGTTCCCACGCTCAGTCTCAACTTCTTTTTGGGTCTGGGGAGTTTCCTGAGTCAGTGGTCACGATCTCCCCCTGATAGAATTACCTTTCCCCTAGTTAGTCAAACTCAGCTCATTCCTTTTGAGGTGGTACTTTCTTCATTTAAACAAAGATCTTGCTGGTGCTTAAGAAAGTGCTGAGCAGGACATACAAAAATGCTTATATCTTGAATTAACCATTAATAATTCATTTGTTCTGATTGTCTTAAAGTCAAGCCTCTAACAATACATTTGATTTTATTAATCAGTCCCTTAATCATTTGATATCATCACAACTAGCTGCATACATTATGACCACCACTGATGGTTATCACTTGAGCAGTGTTATGGGAAATAAAGGTCAGGATTAGGGTGGGAAGGCACCCTGCCACAATAGAGTGGATAATGGGAGATGCTTGCCTGTAAAGCTAGATTCTCTTTCAGTTGCTGTCTGCTTCTTTGGGTAATAATTTGTGAGCGGGAGTTCAGATATTTCCAGTTTCGCAGAAGTTGTCCTAAAGGTGTTTGGTATAGTGTAATTTTTACCTGGCCTGGCAAACTGTTTTAAATATGCACTTTGTCAATAATACTTGTAACTCTCTTAAACTCATTTCTCCTGCTGCAGCTGTTAGGATAAACGTCATCAATTTGTGATTTAAAATGTATTTGTATTCCAATAATACCAAAAGTCCTCAGGTAATGTAGGAGAATTGTCACGTTAAACACTTAATAGTGAAAAGTTTAATGAAGCAGTAAAAGTTTGAGAGAGGGTTTTCTAATAACAGATGCATGGCAAAAGCAAGAAATAAGTAGTATTCAAGGTGTGCAGAGGGAGAGCTAAGACTGCATGCTGCTTAACATGTGTTTTTAGCCTGAAATACCATAGTTTGTATCCTTTTAAAGACATTAAAAAGAAGAATGTGCAATATGTGTTCTAAGGAAATGCCATGGTATAGCTGGGACAATATTTGCTTTCTCTAATTTAATGTTGCCATCAGGCTGTGAATCAGTGCATTTAACATAGAGGTGGGTGTAGTAAAAGTTACTGATGTGTTTTGGCTGTAAAACTTCAATGGTTTTTTTGTGATACTTCAATTTGCTTAAACACTGGAATTCATCAGATTTTTATCTCAATCTTAATACTCGTGTAATCAACAGAACTCAGTTGAAATTCAGCTGCTTGCAGAGGGAATTTGTACTTGATTCGGTTCAAGTCTAGGCTTATTGATTTATTTATTTTTTTGGATCAAGACTTACAAAAGCTGTTAATGTAGGCTTTGCTAGCTATAAAAAAAGATGAGGAGTAAGATGACTAAAATTGAAGAAACTTTATCTCTGATCTTTATCCTTATCTTCACTAATTAAATCTTTTCAAATAGACATCAGCCATATACAAAAAGTGTGAACAGATATAATCTGAACTTCATGTTAGTTACCGGAGTAGTAGTATTTCTACAATAGCTGTCCATGGAGCAAGTGTGTTACCAATTTTGATGTCAGTTTTCAGTTCTCAGAGTGTAAGATAAGTTTTCATATTGTAATTCAGTTTACATTGTTTTGATTCAGACTGGGTAGGAGCTTTAACAGGAAAGAACCTGGTTTTGGCTTGTACAGAGTGAAAACGCAAGAAGCCAGTATTACCCATATTTAGCACTTGTGGAAAACAAGCTCTCCAGGCTTTGATAGGGCTGGACACAGCACAAGGCAAGCATCAGAATTAATTTGCATAGCTTCAGTTTTACTATTCTATCTACTGCTGTAGGTTTCCATGTCATGGTGAATCTTCTTTTGTCTGGTCAGCCTGGTGTACCTGGATCTGCAGTATTAACACATGTTCACATAAAGTGAGAAGGACACAGCTGGATAGACTCTGACTGGTGCAAGTGAGCTAGGCTTTTTCTTTCTGTTCTTCTTGGTGCTCAGTGATTGAAGAAAGATAACTTCCAGCATCAAAGCATCAGCACAGTAGTATGGGTTTATTGTGTCTTCAAGGGTCTACAAGGTGAGAGCTGCATTGCTTCAAGATGGGATAGTTTCCAGGGTGACGGTGATAATGCTGAGATGTGTGGAACTCGGTGGTAGGTATTTACCATAAATGGCAAGCATCTAACCGCTTTGAACAGCAGTCCCAAAAACCCTGGTAGTTGTCTGTAACAAGGTTTGCAGCTTTTGGGGAAGATCTGTTCTGTGTATACTCTAGTGGCTCAAAAGGACAGCTGGAGAACTGGTGAAGCTGTATCAAAGGTGAGGAAGGCATACTTCTCAAATATCTTATCTATTTAACTGGATGCTGCTCTACTGGATATTGGATGCAACACAGACTTCTTTCTGAAAAGGACTTTCAATAAAAAAACGCAGTTAGAGCGTGAGGTTGTATTTTGCTACATTAGTATGTCATACTTGTATGATTCTGCTTTTTGGAATTTCAGTCTGGGCAGTTTGAGACAGTCACTTAAAAGTCCCTATTCTTTGGACCCTGCAAGCCTTAGTTTTTACTCTCTAGACCATAATCAGAGCACCTGGTTTCTGTTGTGTGTAGGATGAATTATTGGACAACTTGGCAAGGTGGATATCTAGCTGTCCAATTTGGCAACAAAACTTACATACAAGGTGTCCTGAAGTGAACTGCCTTCATTATGATACTAAAGAACACACCCACAGATCAAAAAGGCCCTTGCTCAGGTGAAGACCCTTCCTCTGCACAAGCGTAGTAACAGAAGTGGATCACACAGCAGAAATTATAATTATATGCAAATTAATAACCAGTCATTGTAACTGGGAGTCTACTACTTTGTACTTTTTGTGTATAAATATAATGGTGAAATCAACATAGATGTGCTTAATTTGTGGAGATTTCACTGAGCACCCAGCTCTGCAATCAAGTGCCAGCTTATCTACTTCACATAGATGGGTTTTTCGTTCCCCGGATAACAACTTTGTCCACAAGGTTGCACAGCACCTTGTAAATTAGCGCAGAGTGCTCACCATTGTGAAAGCTGAAGAATAAGTGTCCTTTTCATGTTTGTCCAGCTAACTCTTGAAAGTGATGCTGGCCCATGGTTATCAGAGAATTTTGTGTTAAGAGTCTGAGGTATTACAGGCTATAGGGAGTACTTGGAATAAGTGAAATTAAGGAACACCACATCCCCAAAAAAACCACAACTGCCTCACATCTCCACCTTAAGAAGCATACTTTCATCCCTGTGCAGCATAGAAGTATTTATCTATTTGGGGGAAGACAATTTTTAATTCCAGTGTTTGTATCAGGTTTTTGGAGGCTGAGAAGCTGATCATTTTCTCAGTGACCCACTGACAGTCTGGACTATATTGCCTTATCTTTTAGTGCTTCTCTCTGCCCATTGTTTGTTTTGCTAGGTTACCTGCAGCACAGACTTTACCAATGTATTGTTTGAGTCATATCATACGCTGGAAAGAGAACAGCTGTATTGAGCTTCTGAACGTAGCTGATTCTGCTTCCCCAGTGTGTTTCTGCAAGTCTTTCTATGCCAGACCCCCTGTCTCCTAGGAGCTGATGCATTAGAGCACCCAGCACAGCATCTTTTCTTCCTGGGCAAAGCTTCATAAAAACAGCATGTAGCATTAGTATAAGTCGATTTCTGTCTTTCCAAAAGCATTTACTACTCTGTCCAGTAAATTTCTGGCTTTTGGGTGTATCTTTTAAAATGTCAGGCATGTGCTTTTGAGGATATAGCAAATCTACTTGCTATGACAGTTTCTCCTTTTGGGACCAGTTGATTTAATTAAATGTAGAAGTTGGATAACCAGCACCCCTCAAATGCTATCAGCTCCATCCCCTCAAAGGCACTCTAAAGCTGACAGAGTAGCCATGAGGTTTGCCAGCTTGAGGCAGGTCCTGGAACTGCCACAATCCCTGGTTTTCTTTTGTTTCTTTGTACATAACTTGTGAATCTTTCCTGTCCCTGACATAATTTTCTGTCCAGTGTTGAAGCTTTTGGTCTGCTGAAAGACCATGTGTATGCAGAGGGGAGGCTTTTTTTTGCGGATGAGTTCAGAAAGTAACTTGTTAAATCTAGCCCTGTTTCACTGAATCTGTTTTAAAAGCAATAAAAATATATTCATCTTCCTGTATTCACACTGCTTTTGGTAGTTCTCTACAAATACCGCACCAAACAAGCATGTTGGGTCAGCATGTATCTATGGAAAAATGTAGTTTATAATTGTTTCTATTTGGTATTTAACCTTTTGTGGGCACATAAAGAGGGAGGCAATTTCTCTGCTGGGAAGGTGTACTGGGAGGAGCTGACTATTGTATCCTATGTGCATTAGACAAAGGGGACTCTAGCTCCCCAGGCCTGATGGGGATCAGGGGACACCAGACACTGCCATGCTTGCATACTTGCTCAAGTTTTTGTGCTGTTTCCTTTAGTATCTGAACAGACTGTTTGAAACACGTCTGGTGAATCAGGTGTACAGACATGCAATTTCAGAATATGGTAGAAAACTGGAAATTCATGAGTGACCTACATGCATTCTCTGGCTGCCCTTTGTCCTGGATGCATGTGTTAATGTGTTCTGAATTGAAGCAGTAAGGGTATTTTGATTTAAATCATGCAGTAACAAGCTGATATTGATGGGTTTTTTTGAGTGGTTTTCATGTGAAGATCATGTAGTTCCCCCTGGGTCTAGTTAGTATTTTGTGGTGTTGAGAAGACAGGCTTTGTTTTCACGTATTTTGTTTGCCTGGTTTATTAGATCAGTCTTAATGCTCTTTGTTCAGCAAATGTTCTTACCGAATTTGCAGCTATATGAGAATGGTAGTATCAGTCCTTGTGTGTGTCACTGAAAAAAACGAGAGTCTATATGATGCCAAGGCAATCCCAAAACGCCAAAGCCAATTAACATCAGTAGAAATATCCTTAATGACTTCCACAGGCATTGGATTAGACCTTTACAAACAGGCCTAGGGCCATTTCTTCAGAGAAGAGCTTGCACTGATTTTTCTTGTGGATAATTGGAAGCTTGCCTATACTTGCAAATCTAAGCTACACTGTGTGCAAATGGAGTTTTCGCACTTGCCCCTTGTGGTTTGTGGTTCATGGGTGTTTGTATGTAAACAGGCAATTGTAAATACCTGAACTGATGTTGTGCCATTCTAGCTACTCTTTCAATTGATTTCTATTTCAAAGAATACCTTTATTTTTTTAATACATCTTCTGAATAATAAGAAACTACATTTAAAAAGTGAAATGTGAGCAGGAAGTCTGAGTACAGGTGTGTGGCAGGTGTAACCCTGTCCTTAAAGCTGTTCAAAAAGCACAACATAGAAATGCCACAATGCAGTGTATGGAGGTTTGTAATAACTGCTATGTGTTTATAGATAACTGTAAAACTAAAAGTTCTGAGATATCAAATATGAAGCTGAAGTTAAAAAGCTGTCAGTTTCACTAGTGTTTTCCCTTCAGGTTATTAAGGATCATATAAGTTAAGAAACTTGCCCTGTATCTACCTGCAGTGACAACAGAAGAGCAGCTGGAGTCAGGCATGGATAGTGCTGGCAGTCTGTCAGGTAGATATCAGGGGACGGAGGGAATGTGAATGTTAGAACTCGACTTAGTAATAAGACACCTAATATTTTCTTTTTAGTCATGAGGAATTCTTCAAATTATATTTCACTTTCCTTACCACCACCCTTGGTTTTATTTCTTTACTGCCTCCTTAAGCTTTCTAATAATTCTAGATTTACTTCTCTGTCCCTCACCTACTAATCTTATTAATTTCATTCTTTTCAAAGACTGGGCACTAGCCCAGTACCTGTTCTGCTGCATGAAAATGTAATGAACTGGTAATGAGCTGTGGTGTTGGAGTACTCCCATTGCAGATTCTCCAGATGCTTCATTATTTGCTTTATAATGCTGCCATGCCTGCAGGGCTCAATTGAAAGGGCTATGGGGAAGTAGGCTTGATAAGGCAGGGAAGGCTGTGACGTTTCTTTTGCTTTACTGCAGTGTTAGCCATGGTATCAAGAGTGATACCTGAGGCAGACTGCTAGTTTTGCAACCATTATCCTAGACTTGTTCTTTGGTCTACTGTAATAGCGATGTTTGTAATGTTATATCAAATTGAGCTCAACTGCTGATTCAGGTGTGTTAGGGGAGAAACATGATGTTTTCCCATTCAGAGAAAAGGAATGCCTGCACACATATATGCTTATACCCTGCTTATGGGAGAGACATGATCTTGAAGACATTCTCCTATGGGGAGCAAAGTAATACCTGCTGATACTCTGCTTGTGGAGGATGGAGGTTGAGTGCAGGAGAGTGAATGATGGCTTGAGGTAATGGGGAAGAGTATTTATTAAGTAGTTAGCCTGAGACGGGAAGGATTAGAGGTGAATCATACAATCATAGAATATCTCAGGTTGGAGGACACCAATGAGGATCATCAAGTCCAGCTTCCTGAAGCATTCAAGAAATAAGACAGCAGGTTATGGAAGTACTGGAAGAACACAAAAGGTGTGTATTAGCAACTGGGTTAATAAGGCTATTGATCTGTGTCCAGCAATAGAGTAGTTGGACCTGACCAATGCTTCCAGCCTACCCCAGAGTTGGAGAGGCCCATGTACCGCTGGACTGCTAATCTCCAAATTCAGACACGCTTACCTGCAGTGCAGCATCAGCATAACAGTTTCTCTGTTTAAATGTATGGGAGAGCAATTGGCGAACCATAAGTCTTCCTACAACAAAGAGCTGAAGGTAGAAGCTAGTTGGCTTCTGGGCCATTTGGCCATATTTGGATTGAAAGTATATTGGTCATAAAAGTTTTGGATTTCAGCTGAGGTGGAGTATTTCACCATATTTCACTGCCATATTCCTGTTCTTTAAGAATGTTCTGGTGTTGGCCATTTATTAGAAAGTGGATATTCCACCCATTAAGGGATTTTAATGGGGGTTTTTTTGAGTCAATTGTGAACAGGTAATCCAACAGGGGAACTATACTACAATTAAGCAGAAAATGAAGTGCTACAGAGAATGGCTGATTTGGGGAGAGTGGTGGGCCATGAGTTCATAGAGGCTGAGGTAGCAAACTATTGGTTAAAAACAAGATTTGCAGTCACCTCATTTGGACACAGGATTTGGGTCAGGGAATTGCTGATCTCATCACTGAAATGATTTATGCAGCTTTGGTTTGTTGAATCCAGAAGACTGTTTCCTCATACATGAATATGTTACCAATACAGAGATTATTACAGTAATTGGTATAGGGGAGTTGAGCATGCTTACAGGGACTCAGCAAACAACTGCAGAGCTTGCATTGCCTGAATAATTTGATTCCTGACACTTAATTGCCTGATTGATTTCTAATGGATGTATAACTTAATGGACTGTTTTAGTTGAGAATGCTCATAACAGTCATTATGGTGTTCTCATTATATACAATATGTCAGGTTCTATTGCTAGTGGTATGTCATGCTTAGAGTAAGCTTGTAGCTTGTCTGAAATATTAAAGCCTTTCTCAAGAACAATTACAGTTATGCAGCTTTCTGCATAATACTGCAAAGTGCTTTAGAATTTTAGAGGATGTTATAAACCCTTGTACCTAGCACATTCCTGCTGTGCAGTATAAACTATAAAGTAATGTAAGTCTTGAAAAAGTTTTATTGTTCCATTTTGTGAAAGGTAATACTGTAAACCACACATAGTTGTTAAAAGGTTTTGCTTAAGGTCACAGGTCTGTAAAAACTGAAAGTAGAGATCCATAGTCTGCAATTATGCTTGAGCTGCTTGAATAGGTATTCTATGAGGTCATGTTTTAAATACATGACCCACCCTTTCTGGGGTTGCCCCAGAGAGTTTGTAGATGCCTTATCACTGGAAGCATTCAAGGTCGGGTTGGATGGAGCCTTGAGCAACCTGATCTAGTTGATGATGTCTCTTCTTATTACAGGGGGGGTTGGACTAGAGGACCTTTAATTGTCCCTTCCAACACAAACTATTCTATGATTCTACCTCTGGTTTAGGTTACTTAATTCCACAATTGTTTTCTTCCTAAAGTTATTCTTCATAAATCTTTCAGCTCTAATTTTTCCACAGTTCCAGTGTTAGGCTGACATTTGTGCCTTCTCTTCTTAATTTTTAGTATGAACATACATTATTTATCACTTGGATGTAAGCAAGAAATGTAAGATGAAAATGCACATTTCTTAAACTTTTTTTGGCTGAATGGCAGCTTTAAAATGTGCTGTATGTCAACATAAAACATCTAGCACAGGGCTGATTTTTCTGGCTGGCAATGTAACTGAAAGACTTGGATCCACCTAGGGCAATTTGATTAGGGGAATTTGTTTGTTGGAGCAATTTTGCCAGTAAGAAAGCAATTTCAGGATAGGTGCTTGTAGAATACCATTTTCCAGACTATAGGGGAAAACCTGCAGACCTCGAGCAGTAAGCCAGATTAATCAACTTAAAATGAGGACTTTTTCTTCACAGCTGTGAAGAGAAGGTGATACAGGTGATCTTTGTAAATCGAAGAGGAAAAGGACTCAAGAAAAAGTAATGAAAAGTAGCAGTACTTTTTCCTGAGAAGGTGCAGGACATGCTGTGTGCAATCACTGTCCCATCTTTTTGGTACAAACTGTTAGTTCCAGTCCCTTGGAGTTGGTAGAAAATTAAATACATTATATTAAGGCCTCAGCATCAGAGGCCTGGCAGAAACACTTTACCTCTTCAATGTTATCAGGTAGTGAGCAACACAAGACAGTTACCTTAAATTGGACCAATATTTGTTCATCAGATGGAATGTGATTCAGGGTCTGGGAGTGTTAGAGATAAATCCCATGGTGACAGGATCACCCACCTGGACTACTGTTAAACTTTTTCACTTAGCTCTCCTTTTGCCAGGAACTGCTTTGGTCTGCAGTTATAAAGTCCTGCTGTGTTCCACACCTGCTGGTTTTATTTACAACATTAAAAGCTGGAGTCCCATTGTTTTTACAAAGACCTATTCCTAGGCGTACAGTTCTTGAGCTGTGTATTATACTGTTGCTCATCTTATAGCTACTGAAAGCTTAGGTTTTAAAAAGAAATTATCCACAATCTCATTGGGCAGCAATATGAAGCAAGTAGGTAAAGATCCCTGGGGGGGAGAGGGCATTGGTTGCATGATAGAAAGCCAGCTTTCACAGGAGATTCTAGGTAAGTTATATCCAGACAATCTCAGGGCAAGAGGCACCATATTACTAATACACAGATGGCTTTTCTCCAATAGGAAACTGAATACTCTTAACATTCCCTCTCTAGGGTAGTATGTTATCTGTAGAAAGCATCATTTGGATAAATCTCTACTTGTGTGTAGGGTGCAACTAGTGATCTTTCATCTGTGGAATGTCCAACTCCAAATGTTGGTCTGCAGCAAGTTTTAGTGATGTGCTATGCTCTATAAAGAACAAATGAGTGCTTACCAAAGCTGTTACCTTTGTCCTTTTAGACTGCAGAGGGTAGGTTAATAGCTTTTTTTCAGTTTGAAGCATTAGATGACAGAGTTGACTTCATGGGCAGTTTGTTTTCAAAATATCCTCAGGTCCTAGAGGTAATGAATGTCAATCTTGCTTGAGAAGGTTGCCTGAAAAGTGACTTCAGTGCATTGATGCACTGTGCAGAACCAGCATAGCAACTGGTTTGGAAATGGTCTTTCTGACTGTTAAAAATAGCTCACTTAGTGTGAGCAACTTCATTTCAGACTCTAGCACACATCAGAAGTGTAGTTCTGCTGATGCTAAGTTGCAAGTTGGACCTTGTCTGTTAAGTAGGCCAAAGCATCCAAGCCATGTATCACCACACAAGACATTTTGTAAGGAAATGCTGGTAACCACTATGTAACTGAACCCAGCTGCACCTTACAGCATACTGAGAGGCTGAGCAAAGAGGCAGAAAGTGTATACTGTAAAAAGCTGACCTCACCTGTAGCACTGCAATGAGGAGATGAGTTTGGCTTGTGAATTTGAACATGTATGAATCTAAGAGGAGTTTCAAGCTTATACTCCTTGGTGATTTGTTGACTTATTAAAAGAATTTATCTTTCAGGCCTGTTGCTCCCTTTATGGTCTCTACTGCTGGGGGAGCTTACTCCACTAAATCCTTGCAGACACTACTTGGTCAGAAGTGATGCTCTCTCCTATCGAAGGACGTCAGTTTAATATAGGTGAAAGAAAAATCCTTTGCTTAAAATCAGATATTGCATATACTGTTGATTAGGAAACAAGACCCCTTTTAGGAACTGTTTTAGGAATGTTCTCAGCTCAGACATGGCACCTGAGATAGCTTGTTGGGGGATTTGAGCAGCTTTTAAACAATTCTCCCTATGTTTATTTGGCAGTGTCTTCAATTAAGTGAAATGGTTCCTGAAAAACATAAGCTTTCTAATGAAGGTTACAATTTTTGTGATGATCTGGGTATTTCTTAATTGGAGGTTTTGAGAAGGTATTTTTCTGTGAAGGTATTTGCCGCAAATTATGTTATTTTTAACTTCCTGATGAATGCATCAAAAGCAACTAACTCCCTTTTATTGCCAGCCTGTTTCCTGGACATGAATCGTGTGCAGTCCTTAAAAATAATCTGGTGGAGCATATTAGGTGCTCTTGGAGCAGTTTATGCTTAGACCCTACATGATGTCTATGGGTGAAAAATCTGTTGGATGGAGAAAAGTTGTCAGCTGCAATGCTGAAGTGTTCCATCTTGTTTGACTTCAGTGGTTGAAATGGAAAAAGCCTGTGGGGAGCTGAAGCATGAAAGTGTTCTGAAACACATGGTGTGAAGTAATTGAAGGGGGTCTCCATCGGTGTCCCAATATTGGAAGGAATTTGGCACACTGAAAGCAAACCAGGCTTTCTTCTTTTTATCCAGTGGGTAGTGTAACTACTGAGTTCTTGTCTAACTGTCACAGTGGCTGTGATAATAGCAAATGAGCTTTCCTTCACCAGCATCAGAGGTTAGCTTTTAAGAACCCATCAAATAGTTACTTGAGGCAATCATTACTATTCTGCTTTAGCTGAAAAGAAGCATAATAGCTGATGATTATGATAATGACTCTTTCAATCTCTGAATTTGCCCCTTGTGTTCACTTGATCAGCATGTATTATGCGTTTAATGTGTTCTGTTGATAATGAGCATACATGAGACTAGTCCTCCTGGATATAGCGGTCCCAGAGGATTAAGCAATGAAGTTGGAAGGATGAGGGTTAAAGGGACAGGCGAAGATGTTCTGGAGACAACTCGGTAGAAGTGAGATGAATTGAGCAAGAAAGCAGTTATATTAGCAGTTCACAGCCAAGATAATCTCGTTTTTCCTTTTTGTCATCCTTTTTCATACTTCAATGAAAGGGGCTATGCCTGACTTGGTTTAAAGAGAGTACTAAGTATATTGAAGTAAAAACTTCTCACTTCACAGTACTTCCTGTTATCATACTTCATTTTAGCTGAGAGGGAAAACTTCATTAATGAGGGAAAAGTCTCCATGGTTTTTTTTTTGCCAGAATCTTAAGCCTAAAAATTATACTGAATTTAAATGCTTCTTTCAATTGTTACAGGCTACTCATCCAGGTTTTTTCCCCATTTATGGTGGTTTTCCTAACCCTTAACTCTCAGAAATGCAAAGCAGAACCAGAATCTGATATGTAAGCTTTACAGCTGCCTGGTAGTAAAATCTTGCTGTGCAGTTAGGCAGCCCAACCACTCACAATGAACTGTCACCCATGAAGAGGAGATTGCTCGTGAGTCACAACATATATATTAACACTTGAGAGTGTCAAGAAGTTACAGTTCCTTATACATAGCATGTAGCTGGTTTTATGCGATTACTATTCTGAGCTATAAATACGGCTTAGGAAAAAGATTATAAAATGTACTTATATATTATTCTTGCCATTTGATTCATGTAATGAAGCTTTCTAACCTGGCAGAAACATATATCAGTTTATTAATAGGACACCTAAACCTGTTTGGATATATTTCTAGGCAGTGGTTGCTGCAGCAGCAGCACCCTTCTAGGACTTAGAAACCTATTACATTAAGTACATGTGGTGTGCCAGTTTATTTTACTGCAGCAAATTGGCAAAATGGAGGTGAAAGAAAAAATAGCTGACAGTCTGAGATAAAATGAAATTGAGTTTTTGTAGGGTCACATAATAAATAGGCAATGGAGGTAGTAGTCAGTTTTTTAATCTGAGCAAAATATTTTGACAAGGACCCCAGCTTTCTTTACCTGTAGGAAAGTGGGTGAAAAAACTGAATTTACGTTCTTCCTATGAGCCCAAATGTCAATCCAATCCCTGAGTAGGATTTTTGGTGACTGAGTGCATTAGTGCTAATTAGCAACTGGTTTTTATTACTGTAACTGGCAGAATAGTGTAGTGCAGTTGCTTTACTTGCTTGCACATGCAAGGACTTGAGTTCTAGATAACCTGCATTTATTTAAGTTGCTATGTGAAAATAGGTTCTAAAGTAACCTCACATCTTCTAATAGCCCATGCAAACTCTTAAGGCAGAGCAGAGGAGCCTGAAAGGTGGGAAAGGAACAGATTATGTGAATTTGGAGAGAACTGGTTGCAAAGAGAACTTCTGAAAAACTTGCACTGCTGAATCAAAGATAACCAGTATAATAAGTGAAAAATCAGTGTGGGGAAACTTTACTGCATGTAGAGGGTAACGTTAAAGTCTAAGTGGCTATTGGAAAGTGGGCTGATTCTGAAAAGTGCAGAGACCTGCAAATAATGTCACCTTCAAATATTTTTCTAATAGATCATAAGCTAACATGTAAAAGTTAGTCCTTGAGCTTTTTGAGGACTTCTTATCTGAGTGCAGTAAAACTGGGGAGGTGGTTTTCTGGTGGGTAGAATTCATTCCATTTTTTATATGGGAGCTGAAGGTCATTATAGGACACTTGTATTGATCCACTGAAGTATATTTCTTGGCTTGATCATAAATTGCTTCTCCACACCTCAAGGGTAGCATGCTTGCAATGTCTCACATGGCTGCTTTCCTTAAGAAATTAGTGTAGATGCATGGATATTACAAATGGAGAAATTATACACTTGAAAACTTAAAACACTTTGCTGCAGGACATGTGTGTTTTATGCTCTATCCTAGCTCACATATTCAGGGAGGATTCAGCTTCAGCAGCAGTTAATTTTGAAGTCACATCTTATTGCTGGTATGGGTGAAACCGTAGTGTGTGCAAGAGTTAAGGATTATGATGTTACTCTACTGATACGCTAATCAGCCTTCAGGCATACCGTAGGATGAAAATAGTTTAGTGCCTTTTTCTTCCAACCCTTTCAAAGGAAGGGTGACTTAAACAGTTAAAATACTGAATGAGTTTAAGGAAAAAAAATGGTTTCAATTGATTCCAGCTCCAGAAGCTACTCTTGCCTTGAACTCCTAAGTTTCTAGGGCATCTCAGTAGCAAATATTAGACCTTTGTTAGGTGAGCTAAAGGAATTATTTTTTCTGTTCTGCCTTTATCTCAACAGCTTTTCTTCTAATTATGTGTGCCTCAGACCTTCATTATCTAAAAAGGATGCAGAAGAAGGTCATTAGTCTGGAATATAGATCCTGCTTTCATATCTGATAGTTTTTCATTTGAGTAACAGATATTTCTGGTACTCATGGATCCAGGAAAAACATTATAATTTTGTCATCTGTACATGGGTTAGGGTTTCAAATTATGAGGTTTGGATCTTTAATTGTGAAGTTCCTGTTGTTCCCATTCAGTCTGGAAATAAAATTGATACGTGGCTATAGTAGAAGTGATGGTTATGGAAAGGAGATAATATATTCTGGCAGGTCAGTTGCTCATTGTTGAAATAATTTTTCATTTCAGACCACGGTGTTACTTGAAAGCATTGGCATATTCAAGTACGAGTTGGTAGGTGAGAGGTTTAAGACTATGTTTAGTGCTCTAAAAATGCTGTGCATCGTAGTATTATGCTTAAATGTCCAAATAGTTCCTGTTTTTGCTGTATTGTGCAGAAATTATTCATACTCTGAAAAGGAGATAAAATGAAGACCATAATATTTGAATGTCACTTTCTTGGAGAGTATTGGTGGTTCACTGAAACCTACTGGCCATTGTGCGGGTGGACTGAGCATGGGTCTTAGAGCGTGGTTGTCTTCCTACTCAGCTCCTCACTTCTGAGTTGCCTTTTGTGGGTGACATCCCTCCAGCCTCTCTTCCAGGGAACACTTCACCTCTTCCAGACAAACTGCAAGCATACCTGAGAAACTAAAATTGCCCCTTGCAGAGAGCCAGTGCAAGGGACAGTATTTACATTTTATTCCTAGAAGTTTTTCAGGACTGTACATAAACTGTTTCTGTACACCAGTAACGCAGTTGCCATGAGCTACTTAGAGGTTGATTTGGTCTTACTCCTTGGGGTTGCGAACACTTATTTAGAGTTTCAGTATGCTCTTTTACACATCATAAGGGAAATATGCATCAAGAGCATATGATTTTTCCAACTATGTTAATTGATACAGTAAGATAATTTCCTGTAAATCTCGTAGCTGTTTAAGTGATATTGCTGTAGGCTTTCTGAACTGTCTTGCTGAAGGCGTTTGGCCTGTGGGGACTCATTTAACTGTTTGCCTTTACGTTGCCATGTATCCCTTTTCCTTAGTTTCAATCATGCTTTTCAGAGCAAGTTCCTTTTTTTTGTGGCAGCACACATCCTGCTAGCAATACTTGGGGTTGAATCTTTTTGGCATCAGCATGATACAAACCATTAGGGTCACCTTAATGGAGAAACATGCAATTAGACTTTGTATGTCAGAAGTAGTTACTTTGGTTTTAAGCTGCGTTCTTTCCCTGTCCAATATTGTACTGTGTAATTCAGAAATACATGCTTAAGAGCAGATATTGTGCAACATGTCCAAGAAGAAAAACATCTTTATTTTATGCCATCCTGCTGAGGGTATGAAGAGCTTAGCAGTAACGTGCAAATCTAGGTGCCAAGATGAACTGTTGTATTGCACAAGAATTTGCTTGGTTTAATAGTTAGTCAGAGCCATTCTGCTAAAAAAAATAATAAAAAAATATCTATATATAAATAAAATAAATAAAAATATTTATTGTCCAGAAAATACAGCTAGTAATACTGCTCTGGCCTAATGGATCTTTTGTCCTTTATTTTGCAGACTCTGCGTTTCAGGACCTTGGCCAATGAGAAGCCCTCACCTGCCCACAAACATGTAAGCTACCCTTCCTCAGTGCACACCGTCTTTTAAGGGCTTTGGAGCATCCAGCAAACAGGACACAGTTACTGAGACAAGGCAGCCTCTGTAAGCACATAGCATAAAGCAGCAGTGGGAACTTGAGGGACTGTGATGCAAACAAAAGTAAACATCCTTCTTTTCTGCCTTTAGTTTCTATGGTAATGTTATTTGCATGCTTTTCACTCTTTCAACTTCTAGCGTAGGTGGTTAGGGGAAATGTCACTAAAAATTGGTTGAGGTCCAGATGGAGTTTAATATTCTACTCAGTTAAACTTTTAATACATTGCTCTAGAGATTGACTTTATTAAAAGGGGAAGAGGGAACATTTGTGGATTAGGGACATGCAGTATGAATCCATGTGTGTAGAAAATTGATTGTGACTCATAGGCTTTGTGAGCATTTATCCAACTTAGCTAAAAAGGTATGCTGTGCAATGGATTTAGCACCCTATGGAAAGAAGCTTGTGTTGCTTCTGATGTTTGTTTACTTTTTTATTAATGGGCTAGTTTCACCTTCAATCTTTCATTTGATCTGAAGCTTAACTCAACAAGAGAGAAAACAATCTTAATGGCTCCAAGACATTTCTTATATCCTGAATAAATAAGAGCAGCTGTTCATCTGTTTGTGAAAGCACCTTGTTTGACTTCTAAAGCTTGCTGCACTTGCATTATGGAGGCATGGTTTTTGCTAATACTGTTACTAGACCATACTCATAGTTACTGCAGGTCAAAAAAACCTCTGTAAGTAAAAGTTACTGCTGCAGTCTTTTCCAAGTAGATAGTAAGTGAAGGAAAGACTATATTGTTTTGTTTTTTGGAAAGACTTCGGGTTGTATTTCCTTAAATATATGAAGAGATTAACTGATGGAGCAAAAGAGGGGAGGAGCCAGAATAGTTCATGTTTTAGATTACCTCGATGTGAATGATATCACAGGAACCTTGGACTTCCAGAGAGCCGACTTTGGCCTGCTCAGGGGTCTGGTTGACAGAGTCCCTATGTAGGCAGTGCTGAAGGGCAAAGGAGTCCAGGAAGGCTGGACATTCTTCAAGAAGGAAATCTTAAAGGTTCAGGAGCAGACCATCCCCATGTGCCAAAAGATGAGCCAGTGGGGAAGGGGATCAGCCAGGCTGAAGAGAGCGCTTTGGCTGGAACTCAGGAAAAAACAGAGTTTATGACCTTTGGAATAAGGGGCAGGCAACTCGGGGACTACAAGGATGTTGTGAGGTTCTGCAGGAGGGACGTTAGAAGGGCTGAAGCCCAACTAGAACTTAATCTGGCTACTGCTGTAAAAGATTACAAAAATATTTATAGAAATACGTTAACAAAAGGAGGGCTAAGAAGAATCTCCATCCTTTATTGGATGCAGGGGAAACATAAGGACAAAGGATGAGGAAGAGGCTGAGGTACTTAATGCTTCCTTTGCCTCAGTCTTCAATAGTAAGACCAGTAGTTCTCAGGGTACCCAGCCCCCTGAGCTGGAAGACTGGGACAAGGAGCAGAATGAAGCCCCCATAACCTAAGGGGAGGTGGTCAGTGATGTGCTACACCACTTAGATATGTAAGTCTATGGGGTCATATGGGATCCACCCAAGGGTACAGAGGAAACTGGCAGGAGTGCTCACCAAGCCACTTTCAATCATTTATCAGCAGTCCTGGCCAACCAGGGAGGTCCTGGGTGACTGGAGGTTAGCAAATGTGATGCCCATCTACAAGAAGGGCCAGAAAGAGGAGCCAAGGAACTACAGGCCTGTCAGCCCAGCCTTCATGCTGGGATAGGTTATGGAGCAGATAATCTTGGGTGCCATCATGTGGCATGTACAGGACAACTAGGTAATCAGGCTCAGTCAGCACCTGCTTGACTAATCTGATCTCTCTCTGTGGCAAGGTGACCTGCTTAGCGGATGAGGGAAAGGCTGTGAATATTGTTTACCTGGACTTCAGTAAAGCCTTTGACACAGTTTCCCACAGCATTCTCCTGGAGAAACTGGCTACCCATGGCTTGGACAGATGTACTCTTCTATTGCGTTAAAAACTGACCCAAAGAGTTGTGGTGAATGGAGTTAAATCCAGTTGGTGGCCGGTCACAAGTGGTGTTCCCCAGGGCTTAGTGTTGGGGCTGGTTGATGATCTGGATGAGGAGATCGAGTGTATCCTCAGTAAATTTGCTTGATAACACGAAGTTAATCTGCTTGAGGGCAGGAGGCTCTGCAGAGGGATCTGGGCAGGCTGGACCACTGGGCTGTGGCCAGTTCTATGAGGTTCCACAAGGCTCAGTGCTGGGTCCTGCCCTGGGGTCACACCAGCCCCACACAGCACTCCAGGCTGGGGCAGAGCGGCTGGGAAGTGCCTGGGGGGAAAGGGCCTGGGGGTGCCGGTGGGCAGCCGGCTGGGCATGAGCCAGCACCGTGCCCAGGTGGCCAGGAGGGCCAGCAGCATCCCGGCTTGTGTCAGCAACAGCGTGGCCAGTGGGACCAGGGCAGTGACCGTCCCCCTGCACTGGGCACTGGTGAGGCCGCCCCTGGAATCCTGTGTTCAGGTTTGGGCTCTTCAAGAAAGACGTTGAGGTGCTGGAGCATGTCCAGAGAACAGCAATGAAGCTGGTGAAGGGTCTGGAGCACAAGTGTTATGAGGAGTACATGAGGGAACTGGGGTGGTTTAGCCTAGGGAAGAAGAGGCTCAGGAGGGACCTTGTTGCTCTCTATAACTACCTGAAAGCAGGCTGTAGGCAGGTGGGGGTCAGTCTCTTCTCCCAGATAACAAGCAACAGGACAAGAGGAAATGGCCTCAAGTTGTGCCAGGGGAGGTTTAGATTGGATATTAGGGAAGGTTTCTTGACTGAAAGGGTTGTCAAGCACTAGAACAGGCTTCCCAATGAAGTGATTGAGTTGCTATCCCTGTAGGTATTTAAGAGACGTGTAGATGTGGCACTTAGGGACATGGTTTAGTGGTGGACTTGGCAGTGTTATGTTTACAGTTTGACTGGATGATCTTAAAGGTCTTTTCCAACCTGAATGATTCTGGTTCTGTTCTATGAATCTTAAGAAGTTTTTGGTCATTGAGCTACTGTACTTAAACATGTTTTATACTTACATGTCCATGTGTAAGGAGTGTTCACTTTCTCTTGCTTGGGTCAGTAACTCTGGGTTTGAGGGGGAATCTTTTGGTTTGCAAGAAAACAAATTCTAAATACTATACCTCCTTTATGTATGTCAGTTAGGAGACCTGGTAATAACTTCCTAATATGGATAATTACATCCTACTTTCTCATCCTATTCAGTCTCTCATTAAGCTAGTATTTTACAAGCACATTAATCTGAGTTATATTTTGTGGTGATAAAGAACCTTTAGTGAGTTTCAGTGACATACAGTAATGACAGCCAGAGGATTAAGTAGTTGAAGAGACATCGCTAAGACAGTTGATGAGCTTTCCCCTTTGTTTTTAATAACGGTGCTTTTTCTTAGTACTACATCAAGGATTCACTAAAAATACTTCCTACACAGTTTCTTCTGAATTTCTCTCATTGCAAGTGACTTAATTGAACTGTAAGTAATGGCTGGAGGACTGGAGACCTAGGCAGAGTTTTTTTAAAATATTTGTGTATACTGAAAAGCATACCATGCAACTAGGGAGAGAGGGGGAAGAAGAAGCAGAAGTTTACCAGGACAGGATGCCTCTAAAAATGAGATGTTGTTCCAGCATATCTGGGCTGTGCTCTGCTTCTGGGATTGTCATTTCCACTATTTTAGGGGAAGGCAGAATACTGAAGTGCACATAGAAGGTGATTCAGTGCTGCTTCCTGCCTTCCCTTTTGTATCTCATGTTATGTAACTCACCTTAAAAGCAAATTTTATTCCTCGTACTTGAAGCACTAGAAGGTGGTGGACATGAGTAGGAAAAAAAATGTTTTGCTGCTTTACTTTCAAATATGAGAGAAAAGCAGTGGTACTCTAAGCTGATCATTCTGCAGACATGCCCTTGAAATGTAAAACTATAATTTTGCTTTTCTTTGGTTTTGGTTTTTTGTCTCCAAACTGCTACAGCTGATTACTGGAATGCCTATGAGACTGAGGAGTCTTGCAGTTATTGTAGAAGTTTGAAGTCTTACATCTATGAAAGCTGAAATCTAGAATTGGAGAAGTCCTGAAAGTATTTAAAATTACCTGATGTCATGGATGAGATTACCTGATGTCATGGATGAGAGCAAGGCAAGAGAAGGCCTTGCTTGACTTAATTTCTCTTGCCTTTTAGCGGATTCTGAGATCATGCTAACTTGCTATGGTAACATTGTCGCTCTATCAGAAACAAATGCCTGTCAGGCTGGAAACCGGTAGTGCCTTGTTGCTTAGAAGAGTGAATCTGTGTCACGGCATTGTGCTTTCTTAATACTGACAGTGAATAACGTTGGACTTGAAATGTATAATTTACCTTAGATTATTTCAAAGGTATTGTGAAATAGTTTGTGAACAGACTTTCTGAACTTGCAAGAAATTAAATGCTAACCTGAAAGAAAAATGGAAGACTGAAAAACATGATGCATATTCATCTGTGTTTCTCCCAGGATATGATTCAAAGGCCCCTGAGATCAAGCTGTGTCTTGTCATTAACATTAAATGATGTTTATTTTAGATGCTTCACTGTGATTATTTTTTTTAATGTACCAGTTGAGATTGGTGCATGAAATGGTATTTTTCTGAACATCTGAATTAACGGTATATTGCAGTTCTCATATGCCCCTCCAGTAAACATTATCTTTGCTGTTTGCAAATTATTGCTAGTCCTCATTGCTGCTTATACAAATGTAAAGGAAAGAAGTAGGCCAAGTCTTTGTTGAGTAAAATCTGGGTGGACTCTATTTCTGTACTTGGTTAAGCCAGACTTGAGCATGTGCTTAAATTTTGCTGAATTGAGGTAAAATTAATTCCGTGCCAACTGAATGATTTTGTCATGTTAAGAGTATTCCCTAATTTGTATTTCAGTTAAACTTTCTAGGATAAAACTCTGAATTGGTTGTATTGTGGACTTACTGTGTGATATCTTCCCACAACTGAACATTTTTGCTCTTAGCTGATACCATATTTGACAAAAAGGTATTGGTAACAGCTTCGATAGACTACAGCAAACTTGCACATACTGGTGTTGTCCACCTCTGAGTTAGCTAGAGCAATATGACCTTAATGGTGCATTTGAGATCTTTTCTTTTAAGCTTCATAAATGTTTATGGCTGTTTGAATGTAACTGTGAATTCTGTCAGTTCTGATGATCACATAATACTGAGGATGTGTGGTTGCTCAGGAAAGCAGTGCAATGTGTTTATCTCAAATAGAGAATGTTTTGATAATCCTGATACAGGGTTGGTGGGTTGTTTTGGTTTTTTTTCATGAGGGAGTTCCACAGAAGTACTGTATCAAATTTCCTGTTAGTGCAGAGCCAGGGGGAAATGAGTTAAGAGAGAATATACTGCCAAGGCAGGTGGATGAACTGGTTGCAGGAATAGGGTCCTCCCCCAGGTATCAAACAATTCATTGGTCCCTTCTCCCTTCTACAAGGGGAGGAAAAAAAACATCTACAAAGGACACAAGCCACCACATGATTTCTCAGGGACTTGAAAGAAAAAGAGTTTTTGGTAAGAGATAAACCTATGTGCAGCTTGAGCCTGAAGAATCATAGGGTATTACTCAATGAGCAGACACTCTTCAGCAAATCCTTAGCAATTCCAGGTGGCAGTGGTCAAGCCAATTTCCAGCTAATGCTGTCTCTCAGGAAACAGTCCTGGAGTGAAAAACTGTTTTATGTACAGACATGCAAAATTCATGGGTTCTTTAGTCAGGTACTTGACAGATAAAATTTAGTGATCCATCCTGAATATGCTATTTAGAAGTTCTGTCAGAAAATCCTCCATCTCTTCAATAAACCCATTTTCTATTCCCACAATATACAGAGGAAGATGATGGACAGAATTCCTCAATTTGAGGAAGATGATTTTCAAACAGAGTGGTGGCCATGGGGGTTGAAAAAGGCACTTTAGTGTGAGAGTGATGAAGGCGGCAGAGGAAGTGAACATGGGAAAAGTGATAACTTTAGTGATGTCTGAGACTTTTAATTTTATTTCATTTTTGGACCAAAAGAGTAAGTTGTAGTTAATAGTTTTTATAGATTATGTGCATTATATTTGCCATAAAAAAAGCCCCCTGCGAAGGGGTGAAGGAGGAAAAATGCATGGACTTTCTGCCTCCTGTGGATCACCTATCATGTCCCTTTTGACACAGCTTATTTGTATAGCAGGAGCAACAGCATGATCACGTTCACTTGAGATACTAGCTATTGATTTGTGTGGACTCTTGAGGTATTTAAGAGGCTTGCCTTCGCTGACAAGCACTTGTGTTGCTTCTATCCATGTTCAGTTAAGTTATGATTTCTCTTATGTTATGCAGTCTAGTTCATCTTAGTGCTGTGTTGTTTGGTAAATGTGACCCCAGAGGATTGTCTGCAGTGATGAACTGTTAAAATTAGTGTCATGACATTCAGCAGCTGAGCCTTTGGGGGATACATAGCATGGAATCTTACTCAACTTCTTTTGGCTTGAGTTCCCAAAGTTGGCAGGAGGGAAGATGTTTTCTATCCATCTGTTTTTTCTCCTTTTATGTCCTCTTTAAGAGAAAGCTCTAAGAGTGTTAAAGCTAACTGGTCCTGTCACAGCTGTAAGTTCTTTTTTTTTTTTTTTCTCCCTCCTTTCTTTGCATTTATGTGCTGTGGAACAAGAAGGAGGGACATCTTACCACTTTTCACTTCCAGAAAGCTGCTTTTTAGTTTACCTTATTTTTACTATATTTACTACTACTTCTCTGAAAGAGACTTTTGATCCTCAGCTTTAATAACAGTAATAAGGCTAATTTCTGGTACTGATGATGAATAGCAATATTAGGGGTTGTAACTTCATTACAGACAATACTTCATTTTGGTCCTTGTTATCAGTGAAGCCAGGAAGTATAATCTGTATCCTGGCATGTAGCCCTGAAGCTAATATGTATTTTCTTAATATGTAGTGTATTTTGGTACTTCCTGCAGATTTTTTCTAAAAATGGTTGTGATGACAATATAAGATAGCTTAGAGGAAAGGGCCATCTTAGATTTCAGTTCTGTACAAAAATTGTCAGGCTTTAATGCTGAGACAAAGCATGAACATAGTAACTGGATATTTCTAAAAATTGACTACCTTGGGTGTTAAATGTCTTGGGTTTTTAGTGATAATAGTCCTGCAGGATAGAGCTGTTCATAATTCTGAGCTGTCATTTTCAGCTTCCACTTCCTGCAGATTCAAAAAAAGTTCATTGAATTTAATAGGTTTTTAAGATTTCTCTAAGAAAAATGGGGAGCATGCTTATTTTGAGTAAAATATTCAATGTTCAAACAAGAATCTGCTGCAAGACAAGTTCATAGGTCTGTTGCCAGTGTTACATAATGTTAAGCTCTTTCTAAAACGTTCCTGGTACATGCTGCAGAAGTTTTATCTTCTGCTATCAGGCAATAAATATAATCTAATTCAGCCTGGCATGTTTTCAACATACACAGAGGGAAACCTTTTGTTTCTTGTTATAGTAGCTTGAGTTCTTTAATATTAATTCTTTGTCAACATGGTTTCCCTAAGACAGCTTAAAATTCCTTTTGGAATTGGAATTCTTATTTTAACCTTATCCCTCTGTGCTCTGAATTGATGCCTTTCTGTAGCACTGAACATAAAAATCTAAGTCCCGCTGTGCCAGCCATGTACAAACACACCAAAGGTGTGGCTTGCTTCTGTTGCATTTTGATGGAGGCTCAAATGGCGTATTATCACTATGGCTGAGGGATGACTTTACTCTTGCAACAGGCCAGAGGAATGGAGGGGGCTGTAAACCCGACTAGGACAGGTCTGGTATTCAGATTCAGGTCTGGACTCAGTCCTGGGCAACTGGCTTGAGGTATCCCTTCTTGAGCAGGGGGGGTGGGGATTAGACAAAATGACTTCCGGTGGTCCTTTCCAACCTCAGCCATTCTGTGTTTCTGAGGCATACCGAAATCTTCCATGTATATGGTGGGGGCTCTGAAAACAGAGGAGAGGAAGAGCTAAGGAAGCATTTCAGAAGGAAGTACCAGCTTCTCAGGATTTCCCTTGCAGACCAAGAATGCATGTGCTGCAAAGTGAACAGTGATGGTACCTTGCACCAGCTCATCCAGGCAGGCCGTTTGTGGCTCCATTCTTTGGTGCAAGCTGTTTGCGTGACTGCACAGGCTTGGGGAGATTCTGGAGCACCAGGCTGCTCAGGCATCTGCCATGGCACAGTTAGGAATCAGGCTGGCATTGACCTCTGCCTCATAAGAAGGCTTTGCTGTTAAGAACACACAAAAATGATGAGACCCTTTCCGCTCAGATCTTTGGGGCAGTTCCTTTTGCACGGTGGTGTCTACTTAGCCACAAGGACTCTAACAATAATGGAACTGCAGCAATTTGGTATTTTCTACTATCTCCTCTTGCATTCCAGCATACAAAATACATGACCTGCTTTACTTTGTACATCAAAGTTTAACCAGTAATAGTGCATGGTATATCTTTACTAATCACCTGTATTGATGTTTGAGAGGTAATTTGGCTTCCATGATGACAGTAGTGAACCTACTGTGTTCCACTGAGATGATTCCCCTTTGGGATCCTTACAGGAGCACGATGCATTGTGGGTTCATGTATATGTGTGTCTGTGTATATGTGTATATAAGATTGCATATTTGCTGGCTCTTAACTGTGAACAGCCCTCACTGCTACAAAGATTTTTCTGGTATGAAGATACTATGTTCACTGAAATCAGCAGGAAAGTGTTCTTGAATATCACTGTGATGTTAAAATTAATGCTTGCAGCTTACAATCTTCTTACACAGGCTTTATAAGTTCTCTGGCATCACTGAAAAGGAAAAGGCTTCTTAGCTGTGTGTTTAGATCCCCACGGATAGGTGAACAAGGAGATTAAATTAGTGAATATCCTTTTAGATTTCGTTAATTTTTATCCTTATATTCCTATGTTATCCTGTATTCACATTGTGTACAAGATGATCCTGGTAGCCCCTGTTGTCACATGAGATCTCTGCAGATTTCTTAGTTGTAACATTTGTGCATAGAAGGAAAAAACAACTGGCACTAATAACACAGAGGACACAAATGGGGCCAACCTAGTGGAGTGCACTGCATTACTTGCAGAGAGTGGCTGACTTTGCTGGCTTTGTGGAGTTTAATTCCTTGAATTTTTTTTTTTTTTTTCCCCCAGTGTGCTTTTTCTTCAGCTACTTCAAGTGCAGTAATGGTTATGTAGTATGTCTTTAATGCCATTGTGTACAAACGTAGACCTAATTGCATGACCCAAAAGGGCTTAGCCTATAAGTATTGATGAGTAATAATACCTGTTGGCTCAGAACTGATGATTCTTTTGGGCTTTGTTGAGAGAAAGAGGGCAACACGCCCTTCATGCCACATACACACAGTAGCTTCTGAAACACATCACAGAAGATAGATCTGGTCCCTAGTTGTCTCCTCCCTTTCTTGGCATAAAATTATGTACGTTATATCCTTTACTCCAAAACAGGAACTGAGGCAGAGGTCTGCTTATTCCTTATTCGTGGTTGGAGACCCATAGACATGGCTCTCACCAGATGGAGAAATAGTGGTGCCCCCTGCGCTTTTACTGTCACACACAGACAAATGTCCGTGCCCAGACCTATGTATAAGTATATGTCAGATATGAATTATGACAACTTTGCAAAACGTGCTTGGGATGGTGATGTGCTTTTCCATCTGAGCAGTGAAGTACCACATGGATTCACCATGGATTCCTGATGCTGTTCAATGCTTCTTGTAATGCAGGCAATAATGTCTCCACAATTGTAGGATTTAAGATATATACTTTCCTCCTTTGCTTAGCTAATTAGAAAAATCAAAAACTGCCTACAGTTGTGGAAAGCAGCCAGCCTGTCAGCCACCAGATGACTTAATTATCGAGCTGTGGCCGTGTAGCAAGGGGTGAAGTATTCCGATACTCAGGCAATGTTTTCTCACTAATAAGATGCAGAGATCTCAATTCTGTTTGAGCATTGGATTTTCTGTCTTGTCTTGCTGATGCAGTAAGGCCCAGGTGATTACTGTCTCCCAGAAAATGGAGGTGCAAGTGACTCTGACCCAGGTGTCTAGGCTGAGATGACAAATCTCATTTACTGGTGTTATTTCAAGTCCAGTCCTGATGCATTTGGCTATTTCAGTTCATGTTTTCATTCTAGTGGAGCTGTGGAATCCTGAGTGCCCTGAAAGGTCTTTTCACTTAGAAGAATGTCTGGAAACTATTTCATTGAGTTGCATGTAATTTTGAAGGCCAGCTTACTGGATGTCAATGACTGTTGCTCCAGTCTTGTGACTATTCAGCTTTAATTCAGCCAACTGCAGGTGTGGACAGGGTTTTTCTTTGTGGGTAAATTTTGAGATGGGAGACATAGCATATTGCAGTTGCTTTTTCACAAAAGTTTATGTTCCTGGGCCTGCTGAGCCAAGGATACATCTTTATTACTCTGGGTAGAGCCATTAGGGGGAGTCCTGATTGCTTTCCAAAGGCTTTTACTTGGATTTCTGTAAATGTTTTCTTTTGAGCCTTCTTATGGTATAGCTGTGTTAAAAGGGCTAAGGCTCATCCCATTTCCTTGAGGCATTTCAGTTAGAACTGCCCAAAATACAGTGTGCTCATTAATTAATGCCAGAGGGCTGAAATGTGAAATCGAGACTCTTTTACAGTAGGCAATGTCAGAGGAATGGTTTCACTGGGAGAAGGAACTTGTTACCTAGGTAAATGCAGAAATATTGTTTAGCTACTTAAGATTTCCTAGATTTAGGACAGCTCACATTAATTTAGGACAGCTCAGTTGCCTCTGCCTGCTTTTCAGAACAGCGTGGAAAGCTGCCCTAGCAACATTTTGTACCTGTGGCAGACCACATAATATTCACCCAGTCTGTACAAGTGGATTTAAGTATATTGTTCTTCAATCAAAGAAAGTTTAACATAATTTTGAATGAAACTACTGTAGCGATGGGGTCTATGTGTGTGTCAGCTGATCTAATCAGTACTAAAATTTTGTCAGGCGTGCTGCCAAAGTCACTTTCCTTCTCAAAGCTTTGCTAAAAGGAAGGAGATACACTTTTGTTGGATTCATTTTGTTTGCTGGATTTACATCATCTGTAAGTTAAACCTGATGCCTCAGCTGTGACATTTTTAATCTTCGAGAAAAAACACTGTTCAACTGTAAACACACCAAAGCAAAAGACAGATCCATTTGAAATTGATACAACTGAGACACTTGTCAACTTTGTATTAATACTTTAACCTATATAATGTGTCTAGAGACTGTAAAGCAATGACCTAGTCAATCAAGTAATAGTTTAGTCAGTCTCATTGAAAATTATGTTCTAAAATCAGGTGCTACTAGAAAGTAGTTCTATAATGTTTCAGAATCAAGCAGTTGATGGAAGGGCTCAAGCTAAATAGCGCCTTGCTGGTCTAATTGTTCAGACTGATCTGTGAATGAGATGGACTGTATTGAGAACAAGATGGAGCTGATATTAAACAAGATTTGACTTTCAGTGCAGAAAATATAGCACAAGTGCAATCAGACTGTCTTACTAGCATAAAACATACTGATCATTGTATTGATTATACCTGTAAATACCTTTAAGCACCTGTGAGAAATCAGTTATGGATACTGTGTTTGCTCTAATGCCACTTACAGAAGTGTGGAAAGTGGTATTTGATATCCTTTGAGACTTAAAATGCAACATGAAACTGAAAATAAAGAATACCTTAGGAATAGTTACAGTACAGGATTGTCTTTAATTTACAATTAGCAAAAGGGTTATTTAGTAAAGGCAGTTTTCTTGAGCAGTCTGGTATTCAGTTGAATGTTCCTGCTTCAGGAAGTAGCTTGACCATCTGAGGCTTGCCAGTGTATTCCTAAAATGTGATGTCAACAATGTAAAAGTCAGTATTGCAGTGCTATAGTAGGCCCCATATATAAAGCACACGATCACTGAATCGAATGCTATTAAAATAAATGAAGCTTAGTGTGAGACATGTGAAGTGTTGGCCAAACTGGTGCCACAGTTACATTGATTGTAAATGCTTGGGGCTGGACTTCTTCTTTGTGATTGTGTTTTCATGATGGTCATGTGAATAAGTGATGAAAAGACTTCTGGACCAGATAGGATAAGTCTTTAGTCAGTACCTTCACATGAGAAGTAGTTCCCACAACTTTTTTCTGGAGGCAGTGTTGGGTTGGAATAACCTATGACCTACTCCTGTCTGAATTTCCTGGCCTTTGTATTTATCATACTGGAATATAATTTGCCAAACAGTGACCCAAGGTCTCAGTATTGGTGTGGTGCCATGCTCTAGATTGTCTAAACCTTATTTTCCATCTTTAGCAGCCCATCTGTTCTTTCCACAGTGCTTTACAACTGATGGCAAGTGATACCCTATGAGCCACTAGGCAGTTTTGAAACAGAAATGTATTGTTGGAATTGATAAAGCATTGTTCTTGCTGCTTTGCATTTTTTTTTATTTCTGATAATGTCAAGAATCAATTTAGCTTGGAATCTGCAAATAGCTTTTATGACTATGGGTAACTTGCTTTAGCTGGCTTTTTGCATCTGCCTTCTGTCTTGTCCCTTTGGGGCAGATGATGATGACTTAATACCAAGAATCCAATAACGTTCATCTTGCAGAAACAACCAGAAAAAAGTTAATGACACAAATTTAGTTTCACTTCACCTTAAGGACAGTTCAAAGCTTCATTATTATTAAAATTGACATCTTCTTTTACTGAAATCCTTTTGTACTCTATTATTTTGTAGTCAGTAGTGGTTTCTTCTGATAGTATCTTATCTTTTCCTTTGGGGATGGGAGTGCATTAGGGGATGTGGTATCCCATGGCAACCAGCTCCAGTGCAAAAGGCACGCTATTTTGGAAGTGCTTATTAATTAACATAGTCTTGGTGAGGAAGCTGAAGAAAGCTCCTCTTGTTTGTATTGCAGCGCATAGCAGGCCTTTTACTGGATTTTACTGACTGCGATGTGCTGGTGACAGCTGTTGCTCTAGTTGCTTTTCCAATTTTTTCATGTTAGTGAATGTCATGCATGCTCATGACAGATTAAAGCAGCCTGCAAGAGTGACTGCTAAAGGCTACATGCATTACACCATTATTCACACTGGAGTTAAGACCTCATGTAAAAGCTGTTGTGGTCAGAGTTAGCTAAGTGAGAATGGGTGGACTTTTTTAACCCCTGCTGACAGTTTTTTGGCAGAATTGGGAGGGGGTTAACAGTGGGTGGGGCATGGAAAAATTATGAAACCAAGTCTTTACTATCAGCTTATACTGGTGAGATCAGTTGTACTGGTACTAGGAAACTGAGAAACACTCAAATGCCTGCACTACTCAGTTGTTCCTTTGCCTGCAGTATCAGCTTTTCTTGCTCAGTTGCTGTTCACCAACTTTAGCTACTGAATTCCACTAACCTCGAGCCAAGTGCTTGGTTGCCTGTTTTACTTTCCTTGTGTGTGGGTCAACTGTAGAAAAGATGTCTGAAGACATGAAATATGCAGGGAACTGTGGCACAGGTGAATGACGTAAGTTGCATATAAAATCTGGGAGCTAAGCCGGTAGCAGGTCATATTACCACAGTGTGTCTAAGGTTTGCTGCAGCCATTTTGTATAGCTGTTAGGAAATACCACAGAATGGGTTTAGAATATTGGACACTTGGTTGTGATTTGCCTCAAGATTGCATTTTGTAGTGTCTTTTCCTTGCCTGCACCTTCTTGACAGTAATGCATTGTGGCAAGGCTGCAGTGTTGATACTGAAGGAATTTTACCAGTGTGCTTCATTGTAAAATGTTGAAACATACATATCTTTGACTTTAGTTAAACTGCGGTGCTGTACAATGCTGCATTGTGTGATTAACAGTAGGCTCCTGTAGCTTAACTTACTAGTACATAAGAACTGGTACGAATCCAGGGCATGAGCCAGGATTGCTGAAATGTGGCAGCAGAAGAGGAAGGCATGAAAAGGGCAGGAAGAAGAGGAAGATGACAAAGAACACAAAGAAAGGATGAAGATGTCCCAAACGACCACCAGAGGACCCCTGACTCATTAGACCACACATGCGTAGCAAGCATATCGATATGATAAGTAGTTATTGGAAGTGTAATAAATACATATGCTAATGGTTTCTCAGAAATGTCAGGGAGATATATGGCTTGGCCATATAAAAACAAACAGAAAACAAAGTCGGTATGCAAGTTTGGCAAAACTTATTCCCTGTGCATCCGGCACTGAAAATAAAGATTGCTTGCTTTCTGAAACTCAAAGATTAGCATTAGAAAGTTTTGTCTCTGATTTTTTTGGGGTAACAGTGTCATCTTTGTGGTGCTGCTTTTGGGAATGCACTGTATTGCTCTTTAATTTTTGTCCTGATAAAGGTGGCAGATGGGTAGTTCTGGAAGGAGAAGTTGCTTTTTGAGTAAGGGAAATTCCCTGTCTATCCCAAAGGTAGCCTAGACAGAGGTTTGAGAACTACCTTAAAGTCATTCTATGTATGTCCTAATTTTCTTGTTTTCTTTCCCACCTTTTTTCCATCTGCAGTTGCTTGGGTCTTGTACACTGAACTGTCACTCATGAGGTTCTGCTTTTTGTGTGTATAATTTTTCCTGAATACTTGTTCCTATTTTCTACAGTAGTCATTGTCCCTCTGTATGCCTCTTTGTGGTAGAGTTGTCTTCCATCTATAATAGCAATGGCCTTTCTGACTACTCTGCATTGGAGATTTCACCCAGCGTGGTAGTGTGCTGGGCACCTGAGACCAGAGGTCTATCTGTATGCCTGATAGTGTGACCTATCTGCTCCTGCCAGGCTGATGCTCAGCTCTGAGTCTGGCTGAAGTGAGGCAAGTGTCAACTGCTACAGCTGCTTGTGAGACTTAGCAGTGATCTGAAAGACTTTTGACGCATACTGGATTGTGTCCAATTAATGCTAGTGTCTTTGCAAATACTTGTGTTCTGGGATCTGGCCTAGGATTAAAAAGCTCACTCTGTACAGTGTGCCAGAGAGACAGCAGGTGGTAATGCTTTCTGTGCCCTTCTAATCTGCTGTGAATTTGGACCAGTGACCTAGAAGGGATGGGCTCTGTGATGCTTTGCCTAGTGTCTGTGGTCTCCCAATCTACCCACAATTGCACTTCTATTGCTGTGGAGAAAGTCTCATTGTAAATTTTAATTTTAAGAGATCACGTGGATTGCACAATGGGTGACATCTGATACAGTGTTAGCAGCCTAAAGGGCAAGGGTTTAATCTGCTTTGAAACTAGCAGGCTTTGGAGGCATCCCATCTGTGTGTCGCGTAGCTCTAACCTTCCCAATTACAGCTTAGTTTCTAGTATACACAAGCTTTCAAAAGCACCTCTGATTAATTCATCAAACATTCTGGGGACCCATCCAAGCTAAAACTATTTGATGGCAGCTTTCATCACAGGCTCTCTTCCTCCTTTCTTCCTTCCAGTTTATCCCTCAACTTTCCTCTGGGGCTTACAGCAGAGCTGGCAAGCTTTGGAGAGGCTGGAAGAGTGGCAGGTTCTCCTTGCAGCACAACCTGCTGCCGTTGGCATGAAACTGGAGATAGCTGTCGCTCTGATATGGCTGCAAGGTCATGTTACTGCTTTGGTTCACCTGTACTGCATCAGCCCTTGGCTAGTCATCCGCTTCATGCTTTAAAATGTTGGAGCCACAGAGGAAGGGAAGGAAAACCAAATACTGCCAAGTCTATTGTGATAACTAGGTAAAGAATAGCTAGTAATACACAGGAAGTCAGTCTTCTGATCTAGTTAAGGCTCTGGTTGATTGCCACATCTGCAGTGACTTAACAGTCCTAAGTGATGGTTAGGTGTTTAGAAACATTCACTTTAAAGGTACTAGGGCAGACAATAAAAGGATTTTACTAGTTGTACAGATTCCTGCCACTTGTACCTCTGTATTCTTTTTATCACTATCTGCATAGGACCAGGAGTAATGCATTGTAAGGATGCAAAGCAGCATTGCCCAGAGGCTGCATCTTTGCCCACTTCTGCTTGCTGCAGTTGTGCAGGTACTTTGGGGAGTTGATGCGGGGTGCCTCAGTTTGCATTATCCCCACAGCGGGTGGTGCAGGCTAACTTGTACCAAAGAGCAGACAGAAGCCCAGGCCTAGGAATAGGTTTCCGTTTAGGAATACAGCCGAGCTTGTACATTTGAGCACCGAGCTGATGGTTTACAGATTTGTGTGCACATATTAGTAAGTTTCCTCCTTCTTCCATTGAAACAATTGAGTGGCAGAAATAGAAAAGTGGAGGAGGCACTGTACACTATATGGGAGGAAAAAAGAAAATCCAAGATATCCTTGTTTTATTAGGCAGATGCTCAATCAGTGTTAATGATTTGGCCCTATGTACCTTCATTTTGATATCAAACACTTAACAAAATTAAATACATTGATAGCCGATCTTTAAATATAAAATATCTATATACAGATATAAAAGTGGAGATATTGAAGAGGAGGTTTCGTTGCTGATACTCTCCCGGACAAAGGAAACAAGGAGAGCTAGGGAGTGAATCTAATAATGAAGAGGTTATTTTTTATGCTAGTCCAGTTTCAAGTAGAACTAGAGGAAAAGAAAAGCTGATATTGCAGGCATCTTTGAGACAGGCAGTAGGACCTAAAGGGGAGGTAGCTTATGTACGTGTTCCATTCACCACCTTGGATTTGTTAAAATGGAAATAAGAGGTTGGGTCCTACTATGTCAATCCTGACAGAATGTATAACATGATTCAAACAATGATATTAACACATAATCCTAATTGGGGAGATGTTCGAGCTCTACTAGAATATCTGTTTACTCATGAAGAAAGAAGGGTGGTTTTGGAAAAAGCCCAAGGAGTAACTATAAGAATTGAAGGTTTGGATCTGAAAATTACAGGAACTCTGAGTCCTGATGAATTTCTCCTCAGAGAGGATCCAAAATGGCACCCAAATAGGAGCATGGGGTTAGACTGGTTGAAAATGTATCAAAGGTTAATCTGGTACAGAATTCAGAATGGAGCAGAGAAACCTGAGAACCTTGCAAAATCATATGAGGTAAAATAAGGAGAGAATGGATCTCCTTCGGTCTTTTATGAGAGACTTTGTAAAGAAGCAGACTGATGTAGACCCTGAGAGCAAAGGAAGTAGGCTATTATTTAACATGGTTTTGATCAGACAATCTGCACGAGATACTAGAAAGTAACATTGAAAGGTAGAAGACTTTGATGCCTTTATGACTCTGCATAGAGAACCATAAATTCAGAAGAAGTGTAAATTGTGGGAAGATGTGTTGATGCTACATGTGCCAGAAAAGAGAGTGTATGTGGGGACAATTGCAATAAGAATGGGACTATATGTTGTGGAGGGGAGCAATAGGAGGATATACAACTGCTGGTGTGCAGAGCCCCACCTCTATATGGTACAAATGCAGAAAAATAATCGGATACTTCAACAAAATGGGTGATGAAAACTTTAGTCCTGTTTCTAGCAGGACAAGGGGACAAAGCCAATCTGAGACTGAGATCAGAGGGCAATCTCAATCTCAGAAGGAAAGCACCTCTGAGGAAAGCAGTGGGGGTGGAGGGCTTAATGTTTTTTTGTATGTGTGCCATTTGCTACCTCTGATCTATTGAACTGGAAACAATCTGTCGCCTGTTATCGGGAAAACCCTGGTGGAAGGTACCAGCTTTTGGAAACTATAATGTTGATGTATGATCCTTATATGATGTGAGACAGGGTCCTAAAAAAAGTCAGTTGGCTTTTTATGAGAGTTTGAGAGGCAGCCAAAAAGTGGACAGATTTAAATCTAGATCAGGAAGCTAATTAGAAAATATTTAACATGTTATTCTTTAGACAATAGTCACAAGATGTAAGAAAAAAGTTGCAGAAGGTTGGCAGGGCAGGAAGAGTGTCTACCTTAGTTGATAGACATAGCATATAAAGTGTATAACAACTGAGAGAAGAAAAAGGAAAAGAACGGAACCGTATGAAATTGCAAGCATCTCTATTGACAGCAGCTATAAAGACTGCTACAGGTAACAGAGGAATAGGGAGAGGAAGAGGAAGAATGGGAACAGGGTTGGGAAGAAATCCGCAAGGTTGGACACCTTTGGGACCAACTTGGTGTGCTATGTGCAAAAAAGGACGTTGGAAGAAAAAGTGTGCTACCCAGTGGGGAAGGAGTGAGTCAGGGGACCAGAAGGATGTAAACCTTATTTTGTTAGAAAATTCAGGTGATGAATGAAGGGAACCAGGGGAGAAAACTGAAGTTTCTCCAGCTGATCCCCTGGTTCCAGTGAAGCTGGGGAATGAGACTATTGATACTGTTGATAGATAGTGGAGCAACTAGTTTGATAATCACTAATTGTAAAGGAGCCTTAACTAAAATGACAATCCCAGCTGTTGGGGCAACAGCAAAACAAACCATACAGCCTTTCCTTAAAAGTAAATGAATAAACAATTGGAAATGCTAAATTAACTCAGGAATTTCTAAATATGCCAGAATGCCCCCTTCGTCTGCTAGGATGAGACTTTTTATATGAAACGAACATTCAAATAACTTTCTCTGAGAATTCAGTACGGCTCCACATCCCACCTGATATGGCTTGGAAAGACAGGTAAAACTCGAGAGGGGCTTGAATACAACATCCCAGATGTGGTATTGAATGTGGTAATTCTCATAGTTTGGGCATCTAAGAAACTGGAAAGAGCAAAGAATGTGTCTCCAATCGAAATTGAGTTGAAGCCTGAGGCAAAACTGGTAAAAAAAAAAAAAGACAATACCCTATCAAAATGGAAGCTAGGAAAGTGTTGGAACCAATAATTAATGCTCTTCCCAGAACATGGACTATTGTGAAAGTGTCTGTCTGGATATAACACTTCTATATTGCCTGTAAAGAAACCCAAGACTCATGAGTAAAGGTTGGTCCAAGACTTGAGGGAAATAAATTGGATCACTGTAGTTGTTCATCCTGTGGTGCCAAGTCTGTATATGCTTTTAAGCACTGTGCCTGAGACAAATGTTTATTTTACAGTTCTGGATTTGAAAGATGCTTTCTTCTGCGTACCTTGAGCTGAGCAGGGTCAGACCCTTTTTACTTTTGAATGGGAAAACCTGACCACTGGAAGAAAAGTGCAGTTGTGTTGGAATATGTTCCCATAAGGTTTCCAGAACAGTCCCACTCTGTTTGGTACTGGCAAAGGAACTATAGCTATGGCAAGTTTTTTTTTTTGCTTTGCTTTTTTTTTTACTTCACTTCAATATGTAGATGACATACTGATTGGAGCCGATAAACTGTTGCTCCCAAACAGCTCTCTATTATTAAACCTACTGGGATTTGCAGGTTACTGAGTTTCAAAAAGGAAAGCACAAATATCTCAAGTGCAATACTTAGAGTTTGAAGTTTCCAAGCATCAGAGAGAACTTGGAATTGATCAAAAAGAAGCTACCTGTCAGATGGCAGTGCCAAAGTCAAAGAGATTGGGATTTTTAGGAATGGCAGGGTGGTATGGAATGTGGACACCAAATTTTGGACTGATGGCTAAGCCCTTATATGAAGCTGTAAAAGGCCTGAGAGAACTGTTAGATGGGCCCTAGAATGTTGGAAAGGTTTTGATGAAATAAAAAGGAAGTTGATGGAAGCCCCAGCTTTGGGCTTACCAATATGAATAAACCTTTTCTGTTATATGTGCATGAAAAGCAACAGGTGACATTGGGAGTGTTAATTCAGCTGCTTGGTGATAGGAAGCAGCCAGTCACTCGCTTTTCAAAACAATTAGATGAAGAAAGTAAAGGGTGGTCTGCCTGTTTACAGGCTGTAGCTGCCACAGAATTGCTAATCGAAGAACCCTGAAAAGCAACTTTAGGACAACCAATAACTAGTCCTAGTGCTTTATGTAGTGATATCTGTTCTAGAAGAGAAAGGACATCACTAATTCTCTCCAAGTTTGCTAACAAGATACCAAGCAGCACTGCTGGAAAAAGATGGCACTGATTCTAAAACAGTGTTCTCCCTGCACCCTGCTACCCTATTGCCTCTGCCAGAACAAGAACCCCTATAGCCTGATTGTTTCCTTAGTAGATAGTATCAAAAGGTATGCATGCAGTAGGACCAAAAATGCAGACCCTTGCAGACATGACTGTGAAAAAATGCCAGACATGTTGTATGAATAATCCTGAAATCCGGAAGAAACCACCACCAGCAGGAAAGGTAAAGACAGGAGTTACTCCTGGGAAACACTGGCAAACAGAGTTTTTCTGACTTACCAAGGTGCAATGAATATAAGTATTTGCTTGTTTTAGTAGACATCTTTTCAGGATGGCCAGAAGCTTTCCCTTGCCATACCAATAAGACAAGAGAAGTTGTTAAGATACATGAATCAAAGAGCTCTTATGCCTTTGGATTCACCAACACATCAGTTTCAACCAGGAGATTTGGTATACCTCAGAAGTTGGAAAGATGAACCACTAAAAGAGAAGTGGAAGGGATCATGTACTGTTTTACTGACTGCCTACACAGCACTGAAATTAGGAGTCGACTCCTGGATACATTACACCTGAGTTACAGAGGCAGCTATGATGAAACAGTGGACCACTGAAAAAAAGTGGGCTGTAAATTAAAATTTTCTAAACTTTGATGAACTACCTTAGTTATAGTGATAGGACAATGCAGGAGCCCTGAAAGGCAGCCATTAAAGGATCCTTGGGAGGAAAATGTGCATTTTAAACTAATACAGAAAACAGTACAAATAGTGAACAAAACCAGTTGCTGAGTCTATACACACTTCCCAGAAACCTCGGAAAGGGGAATACCTCTAATCAGGATTCCTATCCCTGCTAATTTATCTTGGAGAGAATTATGGACAAATACATCCTTTAATATAGGCTGAGGAATAGAAGAACAGGAGTGGGAAGTAACTACCCCAGATCACTCGGAACAGAGATTACATGCTGTTAGCATCTAAGTCTTAAATTCTAGTTCCTGTACTTACATTGACCAAAGCAGTAGAATATATACTGACTTCAATGAGATTTGGAAACAAACCAAAAATTTTACTTGAGATACCAAAGGATGACGCTTCTGTTGTCTTTGCTGAAACACGGAAATGGCTGCTGACCTCTTGGGTACCAAACTTAAGTTTGTGGATAAAGGTTACATGAATTGTGATTTTAGGAGTTCTGATATTCCTGAGTACGTATGTACTAGTTCAATGTGCATGGAGATCTTGGGTGGGCTGACTAACAAAAAGATGAGACTAATATAAGGGAAAAATATAAACACTTCCCTTATACTGCCTGAAAGGGGAAAATTCTTACAAGAGCTATTTAGTTTAAAGAAATATGTAAATATCTATAATGAAAAACAAGAGGTCAAAAGAATTAAAAAACCAAAGGATGTTATCAGCTCCTACAAATAGTTAACGAGACATGGCCTTGGGTGAAGGAATAGACACCATAAATGCTGAGAAAAGCTGAGAAATAACAAGATAAGTTCAAGGAGAACCAAATGGGTAATAAAGCCAAACAGAAAATTACTTGAACTATGTGTTAACTATCCTAATTAGCATACTAAAAGATCCACCCTCGAGCAAAGAAAGCTCCCTCACCACAGAACTTGTGGAGTGAAAAGACCCAATACTGTAGCTTTAAATGGAGACGAGGTGCACAAGAACTAATGAGGTGGCTAGCAGTAAGTGTAAAAGAACTGGTAACAGTTGCTCAAAGTATATAAAATGTTTTATCATGCCTTAGCTGGTGTACTAACTTTGTGGATTTACCACCTAGCACCCATCTCTGCACAAACGTGAAATAAACCAGTATCTTGACTTTGTGTGTTGATTGGCTCTTTCACTCAGGGTGAAGAGCCCAGATTTGGGATAAATTGCACATGAATCTTAGAAAAGGGAATATTCATTAGAAATAATCTAACCAGCTGAAATTAGCCTGATGTAGCTGGCACTCTTGTTGTTTTCATTGGGTATATTACGTAAGTAAAAATGAAAGATTCCCTTTATAGTAAGGCCTGTTCCGCTGTGTTTTGAGCACAGGAGGCAGATGAGTATCCTGCTGTAGCTAGAAGTTTGAGAGAGGTGATTTCCCATGGCAGTTGAATGGAACTAGGTTCTGCTTCTGATTTTCCCTTAATCTAATGGTGTTGCTGCTTTTAGCCAGTAAAAAATCACTAGCATTCTCTATCATTTCTTTAAATGCCAAGCACACTTCTAAATGAATTGCAGGAGAAGACTGAAGTAAAACAGTGTAATTTCTGTATGATGAAGGGCTTCCATTTATGGCTGGACTCAATGATCTTTCCAACCTAAATGATTCTATGAATTACTTGAATTTTTTACTCTCTGGAAGGGAGCATAGTGCCAAACAGACTAGCAAAAGTGGTGACAGTTTTGTAACCATAAGACTAAAACCAGAATTTTAATGTCTTGAAAAGTTCTTCAGTTCTAATTTGGATTCTCTGCAAATTTTTGTTAACTTGTGTACTTATAATAGGTAGTGATCCTCGGAGGGGAGAATGCCTTTGTGGTTGAATGTGTCTGGCAGTCAGACTGTGATCACTGCCAGTGTACTTCTTGGTGGGATATATTAACAAAACAAATGAAACCAGATTTGTCGTATACATTGTGTTATGATTAAAAGCAAAGTGCACGGTTTAAAATGCTTTTGAGATCTCAACATTTTGTAGAAAGAACGGCAAAATTATAATTTCTAAAAATAATTACCATATTATGTTTTTTGGTTTTATTAAAGCAAATGAAATTTGACTCTCCAGAGGAGAATGAAATCCTCTCAGGACATGCAACGTAAATCTTTAGTTACAAGGACTTCTTTTGAACAGGGTTTTTGTCTTGGCAAGCCCTTCTGGCCTTTAAATTTGGTGCTAATGGCACTGAAAAGTAAAACATAAAGGCCAATTAACCTGTTGTATCAACTTCTTAGCAAGTAAAATATTCTCTTTTCAATCCATTATATCCTCTGTGCTCCCAGTTAACCTCACATCTGCAGGTACTTGGTCACAATCACAGTCAAGGTGGAGGGGGAAAAAACAACCCTAGCAGAGCATCAGAATAGCTTTTCACTTGGCCTGCATGATACGCATTGCAGTGTCTCGCTTAGAAAGCTGGTCTAGGACTTGAATTTGTAGAGCAGTTTTTGTCAGAACTTCTGGGTGTTCCAGCTGAAACGGTTCGTTTTTTCTGATTTTACTTCAATCTTGTCCGTGCCTTAGCTTTCAGAGAAATGCTCTTCGATTTAATAAATGTAGCAAACGGAGTATTTCTGAACCGGGGCTTGCTATTTTGCCTGGACCCTTGCTGAACTGTCTCGATTTTGCTGCTTGTTTCATAACCCGCAGGACCCACAAGGTGGCAATGTCACACAACAGGATTATTGCCAAGGAGTACTGGAGAACTGCTCTTAAAAATATGACAGAAATGCAGGTGGCTTGAATTGTATTTACAGGAGGGAATCACTAGCGTGCTATGGTAAATAACTTAGCGGGATAGTGACTTCAGAGAGCCTTTGAGGACCTTGCTGCTGATGATACTGCGGCAGAGAGCCAAAGGTACTCTGCAGAACGTTGCCTATATGGCAGTGTATCATCTTGCCTTTATGCTGGTGGCAAATGTTATGGAATCTGTGTCCTGGTCTGATACTTCCCTTTCTGTCCTCCCATCTTCTGCTGTTGGGTTAGAACGAAGCTTTTAATAGACTTAAGATCTGTTCTCAATGGATTTCTACTGTTGCAGTTAATATTGTCTGCTTTGGAAAAATCCTGGTTTTGTAGCTTGCTGCTTGTGCTCAGTGTAAGTGTATGAAAACGATAGCTTTTAGGTAATTACTGTATCGCCTAGTATTATAGCATTTTGCTTACAAACAGGATAAGTAATGTTTGTCTTTTAGATTGTCAAATCAGTTGTATATCCAGGAATATAAGTTAAAACTGAGCAGATGTGCTTGCTGTATTAAAATAATAAATTCTCACTGTGTGCCACTAAATGGCAAATGAGTCATGATGTACACATAATTATTCCTTTAATGAAAATGCAGCATCAAGGCATCTTCAGCCATGTAGTGTTTCTCTTGGCCGACGCAAAGCTTTTCATTAACCTCTTCATGCACACTGCCTTATTGGAACTTTTTGGCTTCTTAAAATCTGTTTAAAAATATGTATGTGTTTGATTTTTCTGTTAATATTTTTGTTTAAATAAGATAGCTGGAGGTGAGGTGATGATGGTGGGAGAGAAAGTGGCTTGCTAAGTAGCTGGGAAACTGCCTCAAAATTCTCTTTTCAGCCTTGGAAAACGTTTTTGACACAGGTATATGCTGCTAATACTTGAAACAAGCCTACGTTACCATTACATGCTCTTGCTAGGCATTCCTCTATTAAATGTTCAAGTCCCAAAACTGTTTTTCATTAAGCGTTTGTGTCTTAAGAAGTTTATTGTGCTTTATGGTCAAGGACGGGTCTTTATATGCTATCTTTCCTGTAATGCAAAGGTGTTTCAGATGAAAGCTGTCATTTTAACTGCTTGCAGAGGACCTTTTATAGCATAAGGTATTGGATGCATTAAGCATTTACACCTGTGAACACCTTGCTGCTTGGTAGTTTATTTATATTGCTTAACAGTCCATGAAAATAAAGCATCAGCCTTTTCTTGGAGCTTCATCAGCTACTTCACTTTTTCAGCTGTCTTAAGTTCTATGGAAAATGAATTGGTAAAAAGCAGTACTGATGCTGTGGCCTTGTAGAGTAATTTGGAGAGAGAAAACGGCATGTTTGTAGTCAGCCTGAGTTTAGCTTGAGACTGCGTAGCTCTTTCAGCTGGTTTCAGCTTGTGACTTGGTAAGAGGCCAGTTTATTTGGGCAATGATACCATAAATGATCTAGATACCAAGAAGTGCCTGCCAATTTTCCTTTGGGAAGACGGCAATTTCAGTATGTATGTTTATATTATGTTTACTGGAAACTGAACTGATGTTTGGTGTGCTGACAGCCCAAGACTTGTCTAAATAACGTCCCTTTCCCAGATTTTGCTTTCTTAATGCTTCCCTACTAGTCATGTCAGTTTACTGAGGGGAAAAAGGAACCAAGGATTTCAGTGGCAGTCTGTAGGATTTGTTAGTCTCTGTAAATTTCTGTGCTTTTGACTCAGCCTTAACACTTGACTTTCACATGCTATTACAACAAACTTAGAATGCTTCTGTTGTCCCTGTTTTTCTTGAACCCTGACCTGATTCCTTGTACTGACTATTAAAATACTGCTGTGGGTGTAATTGACTTCAGCTAATAGAAATTTAGGTGGTCACAGAGGAAATGAAAGTAGCTTTGTGGGCTTTAAATGCCTTGAAATGACTAAAGAAAAAGGAGGCTACTGGCTAGGGCTGACCCTAATAGCTAATTCAGGGGCACATAGCATGTATTTTTTTCTCTTTCAGCTTTATCCATGAATAAGATGTCCAGTTCCTGTGCCAGTTCACTTCTTCAGGCAAACCTACATAGTATGGGATATAGTGTGTAAGGGGAGAATGTCAAAGACAAATGATTGACATGAGGTATCTGTTAACTTTTGCTGCCCTTCAAAAAAGGGCTGGGAATCTACATTTGAATATACTTTCTTTAGCATTTAAAACAATGGATGTATTTTCTGGGCACTTGACAATTGTTCTTTTATTGTTAACACCTGTTGATCTGAATGTGTATTTTCAAAGAGAATGGGACAGCATCACAGATAGTCAAATTCTGGAATATATTTTGCCATAGAAAAAACTGTGGGTTCTGACTCATAGGTCCAAGCAAATGTGCTTGGAGCTGTGCAAGGCAGTACTGTCCCTGGTTCTCTGCACTTGCCAGAGGTTACTGTTTCTGTAGCAATCTTGTCAGCAAAACATGACATGTGGCCCATTCTTGCTGCAGGGAACTGCATAATATATTTAGTTTCTCCTTCTCTTTGTCCCCTCTCACACACACCATGGTCTGTGCGAACATAAAGATCTTGAACTACAGCACATCACCTCCATCGGACTGCTGCTGCTGTGTTACGTTTGGGTTGTACAGGTGGCAATAAATTGAATAAATGTTAATGACCTCAGCTAAATCCTTAAGTGTTCTCGGTGGCACAGAAAGCACCAATAATACACTTTGTCACACAGTAGGCCTAGGGATGTAGTAAGAAAATGTGAATCCAGCCAAAGTCTCCCAAGGTCTGGTCTCTTGAATTGTTGTTTGCATTGTCCTTTATCTCACAAGGAATAAATCCTGCATGGAAACATAAGGGTCAAACACGTAGTTGAAAAAGCATGACATTTTATACTAAGGGGTAAGAAGGACACCAGTAACTGTTGTACTTGCATGGCTGGTCAGGAATGTCCTCTATCCCTTTAGCATTATAGCCCTGTAAACCAGTGAATCAGCTGTGATGAGCTGTTAGGTGCTTCAGTGTCTACCATTCTCCTGAAAAACAGCCTTCAACTGTTCAGCATTGAAATGGCTAGCTGTTCAAAAGACAGGAATCACGTTGGAGCCTTCATCTCTGCCCATTTTCAGTGCTAACAAATGCTTGGAAGTACACCTACTTGATGAGTAATTGTCATCTGTTTGATCCAAGCTATTAACAAACGGACTGTCTGGGCTAACAACTGCCTTGAGACAGAAACTTGCAAGAATATAAAATCAATAGTTAAGTTCACTACTGTGATCAGCAAGTGTGTCCTGGGATTTTATCCCACTCAATCTCTTAGGCCTGTGTTTCGGAAGAACAAAAGGCTATATTTCAATACTAATATTCTTGACTAATGTTGGGATAGCTTCACTTCATGTGCTTATAGCAGGGGTCCTCAAACTTTTTCAACAGGCGGCCGGCATGCGGATGAAGTGGCAGGCAGTCATCTGTGGCTGCTTGGTTTCCCCCCCGCCCCTGCAACCCCTGGCGGGGGGGTTGTTCTGTAAATACCGGGGCCGGATTGAGGACCCTGGGGGGCCGTATCCAGCCCGCGGGCTGTAGTTTAAGGACCCCTGGCTTATAGTCTTCTGGGAAGCATTTGTGAAACCTTTTCCACAGCTAAGTAGTGTTGATGTGTCCTGAGCATAGCATAAAAGAACTTGTGGAACAGCAATGTTGATGCTGCTGCAGTTTCTTTGATGAAGGGTGTCTGCTTATCAGGCATAACAAATTGTCAGTAGTTGTTAATCACAAAATTGGCACCCTTTGGGAAAGGTGTAAATACTTGCTTACTATGTGACTAGCCATGCTGGTGTTAAGAGAGTAACTGTGGCTTGTTGATCTTGCAGCTGCCAGTGCTACCAATAATTAATCTAAGCTTCTTATCTCAGTGGAGTCTTCTCTGATGTGAAGATGGGTAAAGAGCTATGACTTTAGATTGTACCATTTTCTTCCCCTTAGAGCACTAACACTGTAGTGATGTCTGGCACTTCCCAGTGTACCCAGAGACAGTGGGGAGCAGGTCACCAAGCAGCAGGATGACTCAAGTGAGTAGAGCTAGGCTTTGTGCCTAAGTTACATGGCAGCCTTCTATGCTAGCGTACTAGTTTGTTCCAACTTAATTAGCAATCACTAGGTTTCATTGGGGAATTATCACTTTAAGAAGTGTCTCATCCAACAGGAGTTGCTGGTTGAAAGAGCTTAATAGGCAGGTAATTAATACAAATGAGAGGGTCTGTATAATGATCAAGAGCTGGCTGTGTCTGTAGCAACTTCATTGGAAGGCAGTAATGAGTTTTTGTTTCAACATGTTTATTACATGTGAAAAATGAATAGTTTGCTCTTTCTGATTCCACCAAGCAAGAGTAGTGGTACTCGTTATTTTCTCAAAAGTAATTTTTCTGTTTAGCATGCCTCAGGACTGCATTTTGCTCCTGTGATTTCTTTCCCTTTAAATCTTTAAAGAAAGGACCCCATAAGCATGAAAGGGTGTACTTTCTGGAGGAGCGCATGTTATCCCAGTGTCAAGAACAGCAGCAGTTGGAACCATCATGGATCCAAGTTACCTTTCACTTCCATATTAGTGATTCAGTATTGAATGTCAAAAACATTCGTATTGATTTATTTCTTTACCTGCCCACCCAGATCAAGAAGAGGGCTGAGAAATGGCAGATACTGACTGCATGCTGTGAAGGTTGGGGTTTTTTGATTGGCTTTCAGTACCTAATGTGATGAATGTTACAGTTTCTGATGAAAGCTTTTGAAATGCAGTGGAGTTGATCGGGACTGATTCATTAATGATGATTTGGCACTGTTTGCATCATCTCAGTATTGCACATGTATAGAGAGATTATTTCATTGAAAAAAAGAAGGGCCATATTGCATCAGAGAAAGGCATGAAAGTGCTGCCAAGAGAGCTGGGCGAGACGGGGAATGGACCCAGAGGCAGCCCTGTGTCCAGGATGGAACGGTGCAGCTGTTATACTCAGCCCCTGATCCTGCCATATATATCTCTCAAAAGGAAAGGGGGGGAAAAATAAAGTGCCAAAATACGCTACTGCAATTCCTCTTCCATTATTCCCTAACAAAATTTTCCTTTGCAAAGTAACCAATGAGCTGTTTTCTAGGTTTGGCTGATAAAGGGTGAGTGTGATCTTTACGGTGTATAGCATGACTTTGACCCCGTTGCTCAAGTACAGAGTGCTGCTGAAAGGGGTAACTGTGCTCTTTCTATCCCACACTTTATTTCCATCATCTCTTTGAGCTGAGCTAGCACTTGCATAGCTGCAGGGAATTGGAACAATTTCTGGCTCTAGCAGAAAGCAATGATTAAGAATAAGGCATAACTTTAGGTCAGGCTAGTGAGTTGAACCAACTGACTTTGTGATCATCTAAACAGCAAGTGAAAAGCAGCCTGTGTGAAGCTAAGGCTATAGTGAAGCCAAGCCACCCTGTGAGTTATCAGAGCAAGTGAGCAGCCTCTGAAACCAGTGGGAAACTCGATTGCCTGCCTGACACAGCTATGAGTGATTTTGTGTGGGACAGTGATTAATACCGGACTTGCCACAGATTAGAGGCAGTTGTTTCAAACTGGAGCTCTGAAGTAGCAGACAGCCTCTGGCGACGCTTCAGTATCTTTTCATGCAAGGTTCCTTTACATAAAATGTCAACCTCAGTTTTAACCTAGGGGAAAATACAAGGTGTTTAATTGTGTAAACTGAGACATGCACCCAAACAGTTTTCTAACAAAGGAGTAATTGTGGGCTGACTGATGCATGGAGTACTAATTACCATCAGAAATGCAGTTCAGGTTCCTGTATGTTGCTGTGATGTTGGCAATATAAAATTTATGGTATCAGCTCTTTGTTTCTGTCTTCTGTAAGGGCTTGGCTCTTGTAAATTTTATGATAAAGTATATTCTTAACAGTTTGTGTCATTTTTTGAAAACATGTCTTTGTGATTTATAACTGACTTTAATTATGATTAAATCTGTGTGTTTCTTTAAACCTGGTGGAAACAGGTGTGGGATATAGCTGAACTTTCCTATGATCAACAGAGAGAAACATTTCTGTTTCAAAAAATTTTGCATGTATTGTTAGATAAGATCCTCCTTTTGCTTCCTTCTTGTGAACTTACTAGTTAACACCAAGCCCGACACGTGTTGGGTTATGTGACATCTGCAGTCAGGTTTGGGTGAAAAATGGATTTTTTGGTTTGGGGAAAGGTAATTTTCTTAAAATGCTAGTTAACCTGCTGAAAATGACTTAAATGTCTTGATGAGAACCATTCATTTACAAGCTGTAAAGAGATGGGTGAAAGGTGCAGATATACTTGCATTTTTTTCTAAGTGGCTAAGCCTGTAAGTATTCAGCTCTTCATGACAAGCTTTTAGTGTATCTTGCATGAAAAAGGTTGTCTAATGTTCAGGCTGCATTTGCTTCTGTGTAGTTCCTCTAATGTTTGCGATTACAGGCAGCTTCCTGGATGTCCTCCAGAGAACAGTGCATTGTATCACAGATATAACTGGTTGATGTCTGGTGGTTTTGTTTCAGGCTATAATTTTTTTAAGCATCTAGATTTCTCTTTTGGCAAGATAGTGATAATGAAAACCATGATCCTCTGTACAAATGTCTACTGAAAGTGAGGCACAGGTGTGTAAAGAATGGTTATAGCGTTCCCTCTTTGACATAGCTTGATTTCTTCTGTTTCAGAAGGTAACTTAGATGTTTCTAGTTCTGAAATGGTAAATTAGAATGTAGTTTATAGGTGTAACTGCTGTAAAGTTGCAATATTACAATAGGTACAAGTAAACTGAGTTTTCCTGCCTTGGACTGCAGGGACAAATTGAATATAACTACACCTGCTAGTAGAGCTTCCACAGGAGAAAATATGCCCTGGGGAGTTGGGGGAGGACAGGAGTAGAGAAAAACCAAGACTCCAGCACTCAACAATTTGAGTAACTTTTAGGAAGGGTAGATGGGTAAGCCTATCCAAGTGAGCTTCTCTAATACAGATGTAAATCGGCTATCTACAAGCAAACTACCAGAGTGCAACAGAGAAAGGAGGAAGATCTGGCTCGGTACTTAGAACCCATAGTTTGCATGTCAGACCAGACAATTCAGTTATCACCCTTTTTTGAAAAAATCTAATAATATCTAACATAAAGTGCCCCTGTAACATTTTGAAGAGTAGAAATGTATCTAATATATGTCAAGACAGGACTTTAGCTCCTTTTCAAGGAAGGGAAGGGGAAGACAGAGACCAAAAATAATCTTTCTGGGCAGCAGACGCTGTTAAATGGAAATCTTAGCCTCAAGGAAGATGGATAATAATGTCTGTAAGGAGGGAGTAGTCCAGATTCTTGCAGTATGCATTGCATTGCTGATTATATTCTAGAGTTATATTTAGGGATAGACATCACAGAAAAGTTTGCTATCAGATTAGATACGCAGGATATCTAAGTGTCAGAAATTACTAGCTTTTTTGCTATTGCACTTTTACTTTTGTATTGCCCAGATAGATGAAGGATGAAAAGAGCTTTGTAAATGCAGCAGGGCTTTTAGTGTATAGCAGGAGAGGACTCACAGCATCGAACTTGCAGCATGGCATAGCCCTACATGTCCAAAACTGGAGATAGGGAGACAACAGAGAAAACAACTAAGCATACTTTGTGTAAGAAAAGATCTTGGATCTATGAACAGGAAGCTTACAGAAATAGAAATAGTGGTAAGCTTTTATAATACTCGCTCTAACAAAGTAAGAGGATATACAGGTCTTAAAAATGGCCATCAAAAGCAACGCTGTTTCTGGTGGCTGTTGGGAGTCAATGTTCTCCAGATGTGGTATGAAAAATAATGTATGTACCAAGAAATCCTGAAAAATTACTGTTATGGCAAATCAAGGTAGAAAGCATTGCAGAGAGTCTGTGCAGACTCCCAGGTAACTGCTGCAAGGTGTGAGAGCTGCCTTGGCCCCTGCTGAGAACAGACAGATTCAGATGGAAGGAGGAGGGAAGCACCAAGAGGGAGGTGGGATTGTTCTGTCCCTGGGTGAAGGCTGACAGGTGGACTGTGGTAGTGTAGACCCTTAGTCTATAGGAGTTTGCCAGAAGGTCTGTACCCCCTTGGCAATCATTTATCTTGACAGCACCAGCTGTCAGTCAGAGAAAGATATCCCAGTGCTGCTGTGCCTGTCACTCTCTTCTGTGCTGATGGCTGAAATAAATGCCAGATGCTGGGTTGCTTGACAGTAGAGGAATGGATTGTGGAGTACTTTCTGTAGTCCTTTTCTTTGCTCATTATAGATGACAAAAATGTTCTTAAACATAAGAGATGTCAAGCAAAAAAATTGAGAGAGCAGTACAGGCTGGGAAAGCAGGTTAAGCCTCTTGTGCAGAGAGACTACTTGTCCAACTTTTGCAGTTTTGATTTTCCCCATTAGCTAGTGTAGAAGAAGTGTTTCCACAGATGGAGTTCTCCTGTCTTCTATCCCAAAGCTGGTGGTGTCTACAGGGAGTTTAGGTTGATCGTCCTCACAGTCCACATTTGTTTTTCAAGAAGTGAAAGGTAGACACCCTTGCCTAGGTCAAATGTTTCATGCAGTTTTCTGTTTGGGATCTTCCCTTCAGAAAGAAATTCTGATGCCTTAAAATCAGTGGCAGCTTTGTCATGACCTTGCATTTAAGATGTTGATATTTGGGCAAAGGTTGTGTGTTACTACGAGTGCTGAGTAAAGTATGTAATGATAAATGACATTCAAAACAAAAATCTTTCCCCTTGTGCTTGGATTCATTTAGTATTCTTATAAAATCATGATGCACTTGAAGAACATAATCCATACCCACTGTAGGTCCTGTAGTGTTGAATCCTGTTATTGAAACAAATAGGAATTTTGCCAATAGCTTTTCTTAAAGCAGGACTGGAGCAGTGCAGGTGTTAAAGCATGCTGTTTGAATTACTGGTACCTTTCCTGGTTCTTTAATAGGTTTGTATATTATCATGTAAGAGTGGTGGAATTCTTCTTGGAGAAGTAATATTCAGGTTTTGTAGATTTCCAGATGGTTCTTCATAGGAAAGCACACCTTAGATAATACTAGCAATTGTGATTAAAAGGAAATAAATTTATGAAAATAATCATGTGCTTATTCTTAAGATTAATATATACACTAGATTTGTGAAACTAAACATTCATGACCCTTGATCGGGCCAGAAGTTGAAGTAAAGCCAAATAATCAAGAGTAGTATTTTTGAAAAAATTGCAACTTTGATTTTTCTGGAAACCTGCAAAGTTGTAGTTAATAGATGCCAGAATAATAAATAAGAATGGATTTTGCTTTTTGCTCCTCCAGCTTTCAAGGGTTGCCTTAAATCAGTAAGGGCAGATGAGTAAAAATTCATTTGAAGTTTGCAGTCTTGGTGAATTGCACTTGGTTAATTCTGTTTATAGTACACACATTCAAGGAACCCCAAACTGAGCAGTGATCTGGCTAGCCTGCTTGGACGTGAAGGTACTGAGGGTTGTCCGAGGAATGGGAACTTTTCAGCACAAAGGAACATGTAGATTCTGGGGATTCCTTTGCTGTCTTTCCAAGGGTGATTGGTACTTCCTAAGCAAACCTAAGATGGGGCTGAGCCTTTATTAGTGACAGCACCAAACAGCGTATTGTGGAAGAGTAGCTTTATTACCAGACTGCATTATGTCTGTTCCTAGTCACCAGCCGTGGGGGATGTTTGGTTTTGTCAAGATCACTGCTTTTAATACCCAGGTGGGAAGAAAGTTATGTATGCTGGAAAGGATTTTAAAGGTTTCTTTGAAGGAGCTATAATTTATTTCTTCTCCCTCTTCTCTCACCTGTGCCCATACAAGGCATAGCTGCGGCGAGATTGTAGTATGTTTGTATCAGCCAGCCTCCACAGCAGTCATTTGGACCATGGCCCCACAGATCTTTCACAGTTGGTTTTGGTACTGCACATGGCTTTTCTGACTTGTCTGAGGCCCAGCACCAGTTACCCTGCACAGAATACTTGCCTTACTCTCTTCTGTCATTCTTATATCCATCCCTGGACACGCACATGGTTACCACACTGGCAGTGTCAGTCGTACTACTATACTGGTATGACCTTTATGGCAGAAAACAAAAGTTAATTTTAGTTCCTCTGTAGCTTTTGCTGACCGCCTGATGAATGCCAGTTTTTGGCAATGACATTGTATGTTAAATGTTGCTAATAAAAGAGTTGCTGTGAGTTCATTGTCACAAGGGTAACTTACTTATTTTGTGTGTGTGGTGTACAGTCTGTGGGTTTTGGGTCCTTTCTCTGTGGCCCAATAGGATGAGAAGTGGGAAGGTGCTGAGCACTGCAGAGCTGTACTTCACAGGGGTTCTTTAGTGGCACACAAAGCATAGGGCTGACATGTTTGTCTAGCTAGTTAAAGGAAAGCTGGGATGCAAGAGCAACAATGGCTATGCCAGCTGTTAGATTGCGTTTACCTCTGTTAGAGCAGTACCCCAGGTTTGAAGGGGTGGATGCCTTCCTGACAGTCTTCATTCCCCAAGGTCAAGCATTGCTGCTTTAACAAGGCTGAATCAAAAGCAAGTTGCCTGCTCCTTTCTGGGTATAAAAGATATTGAGACCCTGGGTTTTGCTGCTGTTTGTACCTGCTTAAAGTTTTATCTTGTGCTTTTAGTCTCATTAATAAGTTGTTAAAGCAAGACACAGAACAAAAGAGGGGGAGATGGAGGATTGTGGAAAGATAAGTAAGTAGGAGACAGCCAGACTTCTATTTAAGTTCTTTAGCTAAAGGTTTTATGGGTCTGATAGTTTTGAATGAACTTCTGATCAATGTGGAGCAGGTAGTTCACCTAGTCATAGTGCAAGAGGGTTTAGTGCATTATTGCTGCTGAGGCCTGGAAGAACATTTCTGGAAACAGCCTGTTGGAAATACTGCAGGGTAGTGGCTTTGAGTGCTTTCAGCCTTGCTGTCGAACTTCAGCCAAGTAAAAGCTTAGCTGTGCTCCAAGTGGAAATACTGGGAAGCTGAAGACAGTAATGTTGTTTTTTTTGTGTTGAGATATCTAAAACAAATTCACGTTTTGGGAAAGAGATCTAAATGGACTACTTGAAATGTTATCCTCTGTTTTTTGATAAAACATTTTGGTTTTGAAATAAGGCCTTAGTACAGTAGTTTACCTATGCATAGCTGGAGGGAGCTTGTCCTAGGGCAAAGATTACTTGCCATATATAGATATATATCAGTATTTCTTTGTAGAAGGATGTAAGTGCATGTACATCACTATTTTATTTCATTGTTTTTAACCTGGGTTTTGATACTTAAGAGCATAAATACCCCCAGAAATTCTTACTTGGAGGTCTTTCAGCACTGAGCAGAACATACTGTACTAGTTACTGCTGGAACTTTCTTAGATGTTTTCCCTGAAGGCTGTTTGCTGATTTTACTGAACACCTACCATGACAAAAACATCAGGCTGCCTTGATTTTCTGCAAGTTTGTCTTGTGTTTTCTCTTTCTGCTCTGGGCCCATGGCCAAAAGAAGAGCTAACATTTGTTCTGTGCCTAAGTGGAAAATCGGTACCTTTAAAAAGGCAGTTGTTCAGTTATGCTGCAGCATAACTCACCCTACAGAGAAAACATGCCCACTGCAATGACTTCCTGACAGGGTAGCAGTAGCCTCAGGGTGTCTTGTAATCACTGATCTCTCTCATTGCTGTCAGAGGGGTGATTTCTGGATGGTCACCTTGCCAGTGAAACCCTGTCCCACAAGCCATGGCAATAATACTGACTGATCTCTTGTCAAACAAATCACCTGTAGGTGGAATTGACTGGGGTTTGTATCTACCAGGTACAGAAAGAAGGCTTTTGTGCACTGGCTTTTTTTCTGTTTGACTTTGGGGAAGTGTTAATACTTGAGTTCATATGTTCTACACAAAGCACAAAAGTATCCCTGGAATTAAAGTATTTCTTGACAGTCCATACTCAGTGTTTATGGTGAAATAATCATTTAGCTACCCTGTTTGATGTGGAAAGTATAAACATTCTTTAGGATGCCTGCTGTCACCAAACACTGAGCACTCTTCTAAGAAATTATTCAAATACCTATTTTCCTAAGAAGTTTTAAGAACAGAAGAGGCATTAAGAAAACAAAGGAGGTGAAGAGGTAAGGGATTAGTTTATCAAAGAGAGTTGGGAGAGAGATGTTGCTGTTGTCATTGTTGCTTGTATTGCTGAAGAAAACTCAAATTAGTCTTGTGTGTTCAACAGGTTTTGATGATGAGGCTTGTTATACTTGCTGCGTTCAAAAAGAAGTTCTGAAGAAATTAAAGCTTAAGAAAACGCTGATGTTTGTCAAATATAAACCCTTTTCTTAAGGCTATTTCCTAGCTGTGTAGGAGTTCTGTGGTTTGAGTTATGCAGGAAGCAGGCATGCTAGATAGCTAGATATTTGTGGATAATTTGCCAATATGCAAAGTATTCTTCTGTTCAGCCTGTTGTGTGACTATGAAGATCAGGTGAGAGGGCTTGTGAAGTTTCCTAAGGGGAGGGATGGGAAGAAAAGCAATTTGCAGAAGATGGTGCTGCAGGAAGAACTAATAGAGAGCTCAGTTCAGCAAAGCCCTTCCCAGAGTAGGCAGGGCATATGCCAGGACAGGGAGGGAAGAGGGGTAGAAAGAGACTCTACTTAGAAGGTCATTACAGATGAAGGTAGTAGTTGCTGTACTGAAGAGGGAAATCTAAGGAAAAGTCTTCCACAGAATGGTCAGCATTGGAAGGGACCTCTGGAGATCTTCCCATGCTGCAGTTTGTGCCCCTTGCTCCTTGTCCTGTCACAGGGTACCACTGAAAAGAGCCTGGCCCCATCCTCTTGGTACTTGCCCTTAAGATATTTGTATGCATTGATAAGATCCCTCTGTCTTCTGCAGGCTCAACAAGCCCAGCTCTCCCAGCCTTTCCTCATAAGGGAGATGGTCCAGTCCCCTCATTGTCTGTGTAGCCTGGACTGCTGGACACCCTGTCTCATTTGAATAGGGAGCCCAGAACCTAATCAAGTTCCTGATTTGCTATAAAGCTGGAAAGACTATGGTCTAGTCTGTATAGTGTGGGGGCCATAGGATATCTGGAAATTATTTTTTTACAGTAGCATTTTTAGTTTAGAAAGACATCTAATCTTTGCCAAATCTTTTGCCAATGATGGAAATCCATGATATTTGATTTGTTTGCAAGTTTATTACAACTTAGTCCTATGCTTCCTTGTAGGCCAAGGCCTGGTCTCTATGGAACCCCTTCAGTGATATTAAATGCTTTTAGAGATTATTTACTGCTTGTAATTGTGTTCTGAGAACTCTCTCTTAGCTACTGTTTAAGACACTCTGTGAGGTTCAGGTTGTAGCTTAAGGCATCTAAACTTGGGCATCTATGTGTTGGCATGTAAGCTACAGCCAAGCATCTTGGCTCTGTTTATAATCAGTGGAGATCTATATCAGACAGTGGAGCTTATTCCTAAAGTATGTAAGTGGAAACAAGGTAGTCTGGAAGCTGAATCCCGCTCTTACTGCATCATAGAACACGTTTTCTGTTCTAATTTAATCAGATATCTTGTAATACCAAGTCCTGTACCTTCCTGGGGTAGAAAGGGATATTTAAGAAAGGAGACAACAGTAAAAATGTGGCAACTAGTAGCTTTATAAGAGGTGGGAAAAGGCTTGTCAGAAGGGAGAAGGAACAGTCTTCTAACCTAAGTCTGAAATTAATAGGAAATTGCTGAGATGGATAGAAAGGAAGTCAGGGTTAGGAAAATGGAATCGAGGGATTACACAGAGGAAAAGGGAAACCTAACAGCCTCAGAGTTGAAAGTGAAGGTACCTTTGTGGGGAAGGTAAGTACTAGAATAGCTCTTGGTAGCGGTCTTGCATTATATTTTTTTAGTAGAGGCATGGGAGAGCAGAGCAAGAGAAGAAACTGCTAATTATGGGTCTAGGGCTCTTTATTTTTTTTTGTGATAGTTATGAGGAAGCTCTGAAAGAGGGGGGATGAACTGCAGTAGGTCATCTGTCATCACACAGTGTGGTTGTGATGTGTGGGTGGCTTTGTGGTGGGAACATGGGAGTGCGGTTGGGAGATACCTGTATTCAGTTTCCATCACTGCTTTACATTTATGCAGTGGCCTAGCTCTCAACACTGTGCCACTGTCTCCCATGGATAAAATAAAGCTGATGAGATATTATTTGCTTATTTTGCAAAGGTAATGAACTGGGCCAGGTTTCTTGGACTGCTGTTTCTAGTTGTTACCTATCATTTTCAAGCAGTGATAGAGAAGATGTTAAATTTCTCAGAACACCTGAATTAGTTTTTAGTCTCAAAGCCAAGCCTTGATGGACTCTCACAGCCTCATTGGTTTGACTGGTTTCTTGACTGACCAGAGATGACTGTTCTAAATTAATTTGGAAGGTTCACACAGGGTTCTGGCACTGGCTGAACCAAAATTGTCTTTGAAACCACTAATCCAATTGAGGTATCTTGAGTGTGGTGTTGGAAATGCAAGATCACTGTCTGAGAGGGATGGCAATGTCTCATGGATATGCACTTTCCTGAAGCTGGCACTTTCAAATACACAATGCTCTTAGACCAGTCAAATTGAACATAGCCTTTTTTCTCTTCCCACCTTCATGGCTTTAAAAATAGTATCCTTCATGACCTGCAGGGTTTGCATTGCTTGTTTGGGCACTATCCTTACATAACAAAGTTCAGGATTAAAGTTAAGGCCTAAACATGTTATTAGCACTTTATTATAATGTACCACTTTCTATCCCTGTCTGGAAAAACAGGTTTTAGTCTCCTACTAATGAATACCTGATGGTCTGATGGCTTCTCAGTGGTCTGTGAAAAAAACAATAACAAACCTTAAACTTAACTGTTTATGGGTTTCTTGATTCTCCAGAAGATTTTGAAGGGAGACTAGAAATTTGAAAGAAGTTGACGAAACCCACTTAGCTAGAAAGAGGAGAGGAAATTTTGGTTCAGTGCAGTGGTCAAGTATCAGGGACACTAAGGGGTCTTGCTTATTTCACACTGTCTGCCCTCTTCTGAAAAGAGTATGCCTTCATCTCAGCCAAGAGGAGTCCGTAAGGGATACTTGCGTCGCATTTAACTCATAAGCAGCTGCTATCCAGAAACATCCCTGATTGCTTGATCCCAAGTGGGTACCTAAAATTCCAAATGTCAGGTCAGAGAAAGAGCATTACAAGTCAGCCTGGTCACAGCACTGTTTATAATCATTAGAAAATTGTTGCCTTTGGAGCACTGCTTCAGATGTAGTTTCTTTACACACTTACACAGATAGATGTTTTTCAATAGCTTTTCAGTATAAAGGGTAGAACACAACTACTTCTTAGCTGTGCAATATTCCTCTGTAATAATCACTGCATATGTACCCTTCAGACAAACTGCAGTGCTGTTGAATTTTTGAAATACAATTTGTATCCTAGACTTCTAGGGGAGGAGGAGAGAAGTGTGGTCCCTTCTCAATCTGTAATCCTGCTTGCAAATAAGAGGCTTAAATCTCACCAAGTCTTCAACTCCATCTGTTGTGTTCTCTCCCTCTCCATCAGTCTCACAGCAAGCAGCACTGAAATCCTAGTCAGGGATTGCATTTCCTCAAATGAGGGGCCAGGAGCACTGACCAGTTTATTTATAGACAATAACAGCAAATGGGCCTTAATGCAAGTTTCTGTTCTTTTAATTTTGCTCCTAAGTTCTTAGTCTGTTCTGATTTTTACTTCTTGCAGTTGTATGGCTGGCAAAGGGTGTTGAGTGGACATTCTCATTATAGCAATTTCATGTCAAGCATCTGTCTCTTGAGCTGAGGATGTCAGGTTCAAAAAGTGCTTAGGTAACATTTTAGGTGTTTTTATAGTGAGATAAAATTGGATGGTTTTACCATTCTGGTTTTCTTTCTAGTAGACAGCAAGAGACAAGCTCAATTTTCAGCTTTATGCCAGAACAATGTCAGTTACAGGCATTGAGTCAGTTGTATCTCATAAAGAATTCTCAGGCTGTATGGGTGACTAGAATGAAATTCAGAAATATTTTTCTAGGAAAGAAATGGCACAGCTGCTTCTGTGATGCTTGATACATAGAAATGAAGGCAGGAGGATTCAGTGTTTTGATTACTTGATTGCAGCGCTAACCAATGGATGAGGGGAAACAAACCAGATAGAAAAAAAATGTAATGCAGGAAAACTTTCTATTACCTTCAGCTAGATGTGTGTATATTGAAATGACAGCCTGCCTCTTGATTGATTTTTTTGAACTACCCTTAGGTCATATAACCTTCAAAGAAAGTAAGTTTTAAAAGATCTTTTCCTTGTGTTCAGTGAGCAGTCTTAATTCTCTTCTAGATGAATGAAATCTTCCAATGTGATTTAGTGATTCTCAGAAATGGAAAAACGGGGAAAAAATCATAGGATGGTTTATTCAACTTCTTGTGAAGGTCAGGGGAAGCTTGAGTAGTCTTCATATTCCTGTCATAATCTCTGGTAGAGGTGGAGTTGGCACTTGATCATGGTGCAGCCATGACAGTTAGTGGATGTGTCCCTCAGGTGAAGGACACAGCTATCCTGTGTCCTTGTAGGTGTCTCTGTGTGGAATAGTTCCTAGAGCTGCCTGTTCTGGCTGGAGGACTCACTTGGAAAAATAGGCTCAACCTGCTTCCCACTGCCTCAGCACTTTGCTCTGCAGAGCCAGAGCAAGCCTCAGCCAGCAGCAACATATGGCCCTTCGGTCCATTCAAAAGGCAAACTTTTTGATACAGTCGGTGGATGCCTCAGGCTTCATCACGTGGTTAGGTTGCTAGTGGCTTTCTCTGATCTGTGGTCCTGATTGCAGGGAATTAATGCAGTTCTCCACTTGGGAACAGTTGATTTGTGAGTAGAAGATGCATCATGCCACTTTTAAGTGTCCTCTTTCAGAGAACAAAGAGGGCCCTTTTGGAAATGGTCATTTCTGAAACGCTTCAGTGTCCTGCTTGGGTTGTCCTTGGCAGGAAGGCAGATTTTGTGTTGTAGGCAAAAGAGTGAAAGCCATGTCTGCTGTGCTAGTCATTGTTAAATGGTCCTGGTATTTAATTTCCTGTTGAAGGGATCTTTATTTAAAGCTAATTACAGGACTACCTGTAATTGCAGCTACCAAGCTACTTCTGACTGTTTCAAAGCAAAAAGGCTGTTTGGCTGGAGCTGGTGAATTATCACACAAGCTCACATGACATCTGCAGACTTCAGAAATTAAGTGAAAAAACAGGAGCTTGGAGGGGAGGAGCTGACACATCTTAATCCCTGGAGGGCAGGTTGTGTGCACTTGGACAAGAGATGGGAAGCCTGACATAAAAGTGTGATCAAACTGCAGTCACAAAGACCTCAGAGTGAGACACAAGACCGTATTCCTCCCTTGCAGAGGATCAACCTAAAGATGTGTAGGTGGTAAAGCCATCTTTCCTCTAGATGTTCATCAGTTCAGGACAGACCAGAGCATACCGTAACTGTGCATATGCCAATATGTGATAATTTTGTCCTGGTTTCAGCTGGAATAGAGTTAATTTTCTTCTTAGTAGCTGAGACAGTGCTGTTTTGGATTTGGTGTGAGAGTAGTGTTGATAACAGATAGTTTTGGTTGCTGCTAGGTAATGCTTATACTAAGTCAAGGACTTTACAGTTTCTCAGGCCCTGCCAGCAAGGAGGCTGGAGGGGTGCAGGAAACTGGGAGGGGACACAACCAGGACAGTGGATCCAAAGTATCCAAAGGGATATTCCATACCATAAAACATCATGCTCAGTATATAAACTGGGGGGAGCTGGCCAAGGCCTGCGAATTGGCTGGGCATCGGTCAGTGGGTGGTGAGCAACTGCATTGTGCATAACTTGTTTTCTTTTCTTCCTTCTCTTTGGATTTTGTTCCTCTCCCCTTCTCCTTCCTTTTCATTATAACTGTTGTTGTTATTTATTTTATTTCAATTACTAAATTGTTCTTATCTGAACGCTGAAGCTTTACATTCCTTCCTGATTCGTCCTCATCCCTCTGGAGAGGTGGGGGGGAGTGAGCAAGTGGCTGCGTGGTACTTAGTTACTGGTGGGGTTAAACAACAGCATTATAAAATCCTCAAGATACTTGCATGTGAATGAGAATATTTTCTTTGTACTTCATACTCAATGTGTCCTCCAGGCTCTTAGAAATTAGCTGTTATGATACCGCTTTGATATGTTTCCAGAGCATTGGCAATGATGTCCTTTCTATTGCTTGAGAGCAAACATTCTAGATGAATAATGGGACTTGTTCTTCTGTGCAGAAGGCCAAGGCTGAGTTGCACAAGTACAGGAAACATGAAATGCTCAGTCAGTGAGACCCTGTTGTGGCGTATCTAGCCACAGTAGTATTCTATGGTAAGTTGTGCTGCTATAAACCCAGTGATGTCTACACGCAGGGCATTTGTATGTCTTCATTTCAAAGTCTGTAAAGGAAATTCATGGAGACAAAACTTGGACATAGGTAGATTGGTTGGAGATTGTTGATCTCCTGGCCAAAGGTATGAATGAGGGTTTCAGCACTTAGACCTATGAACAGAAGCAAGCATGGTTCTATTCTCACTGACCGCATTGCTGTTCTTGCGATGTCTTACAATAACCAGTGGCTTATTTTACCAAAAGGGTAGTGGTGATCTTATTTCTGCAGTGGACAACTAATGTTGCAGGGCTGCATAGGGAAATATGTGCAGTGTCTGTATTCAGTTTGCCTCTAGGCAGTGTTGTTGGCTTTTTTTTTCTTGAACTGCTTTAAGGACTGTCAACATCTGTTATACTGTGAAAATGCATATAGGAAGTAAACCTGACAGCCTTGTGATAATTTTTTTTCTCTTGTGTCTGGAAAATGTGTTGCTCGTATGGACATGGTGGTTAATTAGCATTTACATACTACTCTGACAGTAATATAAGTATCATGGCAACAAAATGTGCTCCTGGCATATTGAAGGAACATTATAAAATTATAAAGATGGCATAATTAAGAATATAACAGATCTTCTGTGCACTATTTCTTCTTGCTGTTTAGCTGTTGCAAGACAGTCCGTAGCTTTGGAGTAATTTCCTTGGTTGAGAGTTGAGAGCAGTGCTAGGGGCTAGTGGTAAAAAAACCAAAACACAACCAAACAAAAAAATCACAACAAAACAATCCTGTTGGCTCAGCCAGCAACTGATTAGCACTTTGTGCCCTGCTTTCCATTAGCTTTTCGTGATTATATTCCTACTTGGGGGAAGGAGTATTTGAAAGATGTCTTTAAAAAACAACCCACAAACTTGGTAAAGCTGTGTCTTGCTCACAGCAGGTAAAGCAAGGCAATTTGCTGGGAGTAGAAGAGGATTCCTTTTGAGTCTGAGTCTCTGCTCTTTTTTTCTCTTTTTTTCTCTTTTTTTTTTTTCTCAGCAATCTAGTTTCAGCATCGCTTAAATTATTTCACTCCGGTTGTGACCAGGAACTGGTGCTTCAGCGACAATCACAAATACTGGATCTTACAGATCTGCACAATGAATCATGCCTGGTTGAATGGGCAGTATTAGAATTGGTGCTTGGGAAAATTAACCTGAAAATTTAAGTTTATTTCATGTGTGGGTATTGAGCAGTAAATTCATGCTCAGTTTGAAAAAACTGGAAACATATTTTGTTTTCTACTTGGAAGTTCAAAGCGTGGGCTCTTGGAATTCAGCTGTAGAGCCACTCAAGCAGTTTCCCCTGTCCCCAAGCCCCTGTACGGTATTTTTTTACTTGGCTCTTTTGTCCCTGCTTGGAAGCTTGTGAGCTTACAAATGAGATCTGTCCTTATGCTCTGACAGCTTTCTGGATTTTGAAGGGAGTTGAAGTTCAGCTGCAGAGCATTTTCTTACAGTAGGGGGAGTAAATTGCCAATTAATGTAAAACTTGCCTTGTGTGAGGTCAGTATTCTACTGCTGTGCAAAAAAGTTATGCTTGGGGGCATCCATTTATTTTACAGAATGTTATTTGATTAGCCAAAGAGATAAGGGATGGTATATGCTAAAAGGGAATTATGATATTGTAAGACTCAGAAATTAGTTCAGGTCCTGAATTTGGACAGTCATAAATTTGGTGGTAACAAGGGTCCAGTTGTACTTGCCTTCTCTTTGGTGAGACAGTGGTGTATGCATCCTTAAAACTGCCATAGTATTTCTCTATGGAAGTTATTTTGTATAGAATATTTTCCTGACTGAACCGGTTAGGAAAGATGGAAGGAAAAAAGCCTTTGCATAATTATTTTCTGTCCCGGCTGCTGTTTCACTGTGTATATGGACAAAATGATTTGTATTGATGGTAGAGATTTGTCTCCTGAGCCCTTGGTGATAGAAGATGGGTCAGTTGGTTCTGCAACTGTTAATGCAATATCACTATTACTGACTTTGTGATTACTGTTTTTTATTTGGTAATATAATAAGTGTGTATTAACCCTGATAGAGATGAGACCTGTTGTCCAAACATACAGTGGATAATTAGTCCTCAGTTTAGATAAGGTGATGGCATTCAGCAGAAGCTCTTTTTTGAACTTGGCAAACTTGAAGGCTGAAATTTGCCTTGCTAAATGTCCAGATTATTTTAATATTTGTATTTTCTAACTCTGGAAGTTTAACTTTGCATCTTTGTTCTTACTAATTGTAGTTTTTAAGTATCATTTCTGTGTAGTGCCTGAGTGGTAGCTTAGGGCCTGTGTCGGGTGCTGTCATATTCTGTGCACTTAAATGATAGTCTGCTGTAGTTCAATAGTTACAGGTGCTTCTTTCAAGAAGCAGTGGCAAAATTAACAGTGATTTATGAAAATAATGGAGATCAAATTGTTCACTAAATTGGGTGATCTGAACAGCTCACAAACGTTGAACTCTTGCAGCAGCTTAAAAATTGGTACATTAGTTAACACAATGTTATTTATCTAATTTTTAAGAATCTAGAGATTCATTCTAAATGCCCAGGGATGATTTCCTATGCAGCCACTTGGACCTTTCCATTTTGTAATGGTTGTTCAAAGGTGAGCTAATTGAAGAGGTGATTAAAATTGCTCCCATTCCTCTTCACACAAATGAGTTTTATAAAGTATGTGCTGCTTATTAAATTATCTCACCATGAAGACATTAGAGAGACATTTCCTCCCTGGATAAGAGTGTCCGTTATATAAACCTTACTTATTACCTGAAATGTAGAAGTGTTTACGTTTTTAACAGAAAACTCGTTGAACCTTTGTCTCAAATGAAAAAACAGTCTCTGCTTTATTACTGTTTAGTTTACAGTAGGATGTTGCAGTGTTCCCAGAAATAATCTGTTGAAACAATTGCTGCCAGACAAATTGGGAAATTTGGCATAATTTCTGTGCTCTTGACAATCACGGCTCTCCTCAGACTTCTGTATCCTTCCTGCCAAAGTAGTTATCCCCAGGGCAAAGTGAATTAGATTTGGATATTGCTTATTTTTACTTCTGACACGTCACTGGCTTCTTCCTTGAACCACAGGTGTGTAGTCTGCTTCCAAGATGAGCATGAATAATACACTTGATTTCATTGTGCGGTGGCTTTTGTCTTAGAAGTACTTGTTTTCAAGTGCTCAGTGAAAATACAGGCATCTGATAGAAAGGTCTGGTGGCTCTGAAGAACTGATTGCAAAATACTACTGTTTGCAGAGCACTGAGAGCACTTGTAGAGTGAGTTGCTGCTCTGTGTAAGGGGAGGTATAGCAGCCTGATTGAGAAGGGCTGGGGGAAGCAAGTACTGATGTGAAGCTATATTGCTTCCTTTGATTAGCCCCTTTGTGCCATCTCTCCCCTCTCCTGAGCAGTGCTTTTGAACCACAGATAAGCAGGAATGAGACCAGGTACTCTTTTTTTGTAAGCAGTTTGTATTGTTTTGTCCTTTGTCCCAGGTTGTCCTGTTTGTTTGGGTTTTTCCCTCCACTTGTAATTTATGTCCCTGCCTTCCCCCCAAGCGGCAGATGGCAGTGGCACTGATTGGATCAGCTAGGCAGCATTTCAAGTAGCAGAGCTCCTGTACCTGGGTACTTTATTCAGGCTAAGCATCAAGTTTCCAGGTTCAGACAAGATCTGTATATTTTAAGTGGCTTATTTTAGCCCCTGAAGGGATGAGTGGAGGGCAACTTAACTTATCTTGTTCTGGAGACACCTCATGTTTCTCCACTTCTGTGAACAGGTGCAAAAACACAAAGTTAAGAGTCTTACTGCAGTTGATGAGGCATCTAAAGGAGGAGTTTGATGAGCCTTCATGTTAAAAGGGATATGCAGATTCAGCTACAGCCTCTCTCTGACCTTCACGTGTATAGTCTTGGTACCGTTCAGCATGTAAATGAGTTTCTGAAACACCTATGAATGTTAGAAAGTGAGTTACCTCTTTCATCATCTGAGCTTTCTGTTGCAGTGCTGCATCCAAGTTCTGTTGCTGAAAAGCACTTTGGCCATTGGACAGGCTGTTTTCCTACATATGTGCATCTCTGGATCCATACGTGCTTCAGCGGTTGACACAGATTCTTACTAATAGTCTCTAGGACAGCTTTTTGATGCCAGCAGTAGATGACGGAAAAGCCTAAGTATTTTTGCTATCATTTGATACTCCTTTGAAAGACCACTTACAGCAGGAGTCCTCTTCACCTCATTCTTGGCTAAAGCTCTGCTTTTATTTTTGCTCATCAGAGCACTGAAAATAGGGCAGGAGTTGCTATCTTGAGCAGTGTTTCTCACTGAAGAGGTTAACCTGAGCAGCTTCCCCCCCCCCAAAAAAAAAAAAAAAAAAGAAAAAAAGAACTTAAAGATGAGAATGAATTGTGTTCTGAATGATGATGACAAAATTGGACTATTAAGTACAGTTCTGAAAACTCCAGATTCTCATGTGATTATTGCTTGGAATAATCCTGAAATAATAATCTTGCTTGGAAATCCTGCATGTTCAAAAGTGGAAAGAGAACGCGATAGGGATCCTGTGCTTGTAAATATATCCAAAAATCCATGCAATTCTGAAGATCACGGTACAAATTTTGTGGAGGAAGTGACTTGTTAGGATAAGTGAGCTCAGGTTTGGAAATACTGTTTTAATTGTCAGACCCTTTTTAGTATACATTGTAGATCCACATAGATACCTCTGGTGTAAATGTACAGGGTAAGGGGCTGGTGACATACGTTGCCAGAAAAGACTACTGTTGCTGAGATTCATGGGCTAATGCTTATCTAAAAAAACACACATTAAAAAGCATTTAGAGTTGGCTTGACGTAGATGTCTGGTTGTGGATGAGTTGCTGATGCTGGCACTAGGGCGTTGGTTTCCTACTTTTTTTCTTTAAGGAAGCGGAGCTGGTCTTTGTATGTCAGAGTATCATATAAACAAAAGGAAAGAAGATGTGAAATGGCACAAGATGTGGGAAAACCCTAGACAAGTAATAAATGTTGCTATTTTCTGGGCAAGCCTGTGTCTGCTTTTTGGCTCCAATTCAGAAGGAAGGGATCTGGAAACTGGGAACTTTGTAATATGATATAATGCTCAAGAGTAAAAGCTTGAGCCTCTGATTTCTGTCTCTTTCATGGTTTAAATGATTTTAGGAGGCTTTGGCCCCAGTTCAGCAAAGCACTTAAGTCTAAATGCTACCTTTTCTTATTAGTCTCAGTGGAATTATTCATGTGAATTAGACTAAGCCAGAGCTTACTGACTTTCCTGGGCCAAAGGCTTTATGATAGGTGGGGAGATGAAATGGTCAATCCTGAAAAGGCTGCTGATGTAGTAGTGGTACAGAAAATGAAGTATAAGCAGCACTGAAAGCCTGGAGAGACGACATGGTTTGATCTTTCTTGTGTGTCGCCCTAGGCTAGATTTGGAACTTCTGACAAGTATATTTCTTGAGTTGTTAATGCTCTCTGTAGAGGGAACACAGCACAGATGGCTCCTCCAAGGTAGGGAAAAAATCAGTGCTCTAGCACTGAACCTGTTCATAAACATATGAAATCATGCTGGCTGGATGAAGATAAGTATCTCAGCTGGAGATACCATGTGGGTTGATACATCTCTGGAAATGATGTTGCCACAAGTTACCCGATATCAGACAACCAAATGCACTGTTAGGACTTAATTAAGGGTTTGGCTGTACTGGGTGTTTGTCAGTCTGTGTTGAGGCTAGTGAGTTACTCAGGAGCCCCACCAAGCTCAGGGTGAATAAACTGCTGTGCTATGTGATAAGGGCAGCAAAAGCAGTCCCCATTTTCTCCTTCAGGAAACGGGTAACTGAATTCAGCGATTTGGTGTTTGCTTGTCATCTTTTACATGTATTGTTGCTCATGGGCTCTCTGGGAAAATCATAAAAAGATCTGTTTAAAATGGCAAATCACAAAACCTATACCTTTTTCTCAATTTGTGGTACTGATGGTATCAGAGCAATGAATGAAGAACATCTTAGCAGTTTCTTAAATGAGTACTTTTGCCTACAGAAATAGTATAGTTCTTCAAAGCAGTTACTTAACTACCAGCTTGACAACAGAAGTAGTTGGGATAAACTTTCAACTTGTCCCATGGAAACTTCCAACTGCTGTTGCTTTTCAGCATGCTTTCTGGGGTGCTCTGGGACAGCACTTGATGCCACAAGTTCCCCATGACCAGTGTATGTCCTCACAGATAGCAATACGTGTTTGAGGGCAGAAGTACTGCATGCCTTCATCTCTTTAACTTAAAATCCTGTGGCTCAGATTCCTCCATTTGAAGTTCCAGCCCTGCTCAAGCTGTTTATTTAAGGGGTAGGGCATTTAGTTCTGAATTCAGAATCAGAAAAGATGCGCTGTTCTGCCTTTTCCAGATGTAGAAGGAAACTAAGGAAAGGAAAAGAGTTGCAGCTCTGTGTTCTTGTGTACTTCAGCATCCTTTTTCTTGTCTTTATAGCTGATGAGTAACAATTACTGCTCTATTTCCCAAACTAGCACGTCTCCACATCCATATGAAAATCCATATTTCAAGGTGTCTGAAAACATTGGCAATGTAGTTGAAAACTTAATTATGCAGAAGAACAAAGCAAATGTTAGATTTGACTTGCCCAGATAAGTGTTTTGGACCAAAGCTAGTCAAACAATCACAGTGAACAATTAGTCTTATTTATTGTGTATTCATGAATAGGGCAAAAGTTACTTCATTGTTGTATACCAAAAAGTAAATGAGTGGTATGGAAGTGACTTTATAAAAAGGGAATAATCATTTTCGAGAGAAAAGTAGCAGCATGTGATACTACAACAGTTATTTATTTTGTTGGCTTTCTGCTGATGTGTGGCTTGGAGTGGTAGTTTTACAGTAGCCTAGTTCATTGTCAAAGGATATTATACCTCTGTAAAAATGAGGTACAGCACTTGTGAGTTAAGACTATTGTGTTTCTGTAATGGCCATGGCAAGGGTATTTTAGTGCATTTTTCTTGGAAGATGACTGATTTTGAAGTCATCTTAGCTTGGCATCCCTGCTTTCCTTCTGAGATCCTAATTTAAGGCTTGCTCTGACATATGTTCTTTGTAGATGTGATCTGATTTTTATAAATAAATTGTGAACTGGAGGTCCTGATTTTGCAGGGTGCTGTTGTCTCTGCTTGGAAACCCCATGGGATTAAGCATCTGCCTACCTGAACTGCTTTTTCTTAGCTGTGTGGCATAGCTGTAAAGTTAAGTTTGAAAAATACAACTCTGGGTTGTAGCATGTCATCAGACCTGTACTTACCTCACAGTAAACTGAAGCATAGTAACAATTTAGGGGTTCTGTCTGAATCCTCCTTATGTTCTGGGGTTACTGACACATTCCAAAGCCTGAATTAGTTCATGTGTTCTCCTGTGCAAGGAAGAAAGGGAGAGAGGAAAAAGTTTGTCCATGCTTTTGAGTGCCAGAAGTGTGCTGTCCAGTGTGTCACTAATCCAGATCTCAGAACAGGAAAGAAGGAGGTTGTACTTGCCTTCCAAGCTCAGACTGAATTTGCAGTCCTTGAGTACTGGACTGCAGGTCTGCCATTTGACTGAGAAACTGTGTCAAGCTGACCTGAAAACTGAAGAGATTAATAAGGAACTCCAGGATACGTGTTTTCCATTTTCCTCAGTGGGAATGCACTATGCTTTCTGAGTGCCAAAGGCAAGATAAGTCAGACCAAGTGCACTTTTAAATGGTGGAGGCATGGTACACCATAACAGTATGTGACAAGGCAAAACATTTTCCTTGTCCCCTCCAGCCATTAATGCTATTGCTTGTATCTATATACAGTGCCATCTACAGCACTTAGCTTTGTTTTTGTAAGTCAGCATAACTTCTATGCATTTTGTAAATGGATTGAAAATATGTGCCTTCTCACAGGGTATCTGTATATCCCAAGTGAAGGACCAGTGTTGTCCCTGTCCTTTTTCTGAGTAGGGTACTGTAGCTTTCCTGGTAACTCCGCTTGTGTACTGCCTTCTGCATATGGAAGGCCTACAAGGAATGTGCCCTGAAAGCGCAGCTGGGCTTATAGCTGTTTGGAATCTGTGAAGACCTATTGACTCACTTAGATCTATAGAGTAATACAAAGTACCTATTTTAGATACTGAATGCTGAAGGAAATAGTCAATACAGCAAAACCTACAAAAATCTTCTGTTTAAAATAGTAATAAGAGAAAGTAAACTTCTACTCAGACATATCCTCCCAGTGATATTTGTAATATATCGGGTCTTAGGTCTAGAGCTAGCTGTGAGTTCAGACTATTTAGCATGGAAAAGCAGACTAGATACAATAAGACTATATCAGTGCTTTCAGGCTTGGGAAGTAGATGGAGAGGACCCTGTAGATACAGGAAATGCAGCTGAAATCCTCAGCCCTTTTCTGTTGAGGTGACAGTCCACAGGCACAAGGGGGAAAAAGGACAGAAAGCACACAGCCTAGTGTTAATACTTCTCTAACAGTATTCATGCTTTCTTTCATTCTCACTTTGGATAGTAAAAGATTACGCTTCCTGTTCTACCTCTCCTTCAGTAAAAGTTCATCACAAAGGAATCCGCTGAGCTTACTGAACACACAGAACCCCCATCCAAGCCAGTGAAACTGCACTTGCACTCTAAGCTCCCCGATATCTTACTGGGGAGGCTTTCAAATAATTTGCCTCAGTTGTCTTCAAGGTATCTGCATATTAACACTCTTGGAGACAAAGTAAAGTCTTTGGTGTGACCAGTACAACCTGTCTATTGTTTTTCCTCTTCAGTAACTGTGAAGGAGCATATTCTGAGAGTGCTGAGCACCTGCCATAGGATAGCTTTCTGCCCTTACATTCAAGGGGAAACAACTTATTTCAGCTTATTGGAAAAATTGTGTAGGGCTAAAAACTTCACAGCCAAACTAGTAAAGAAAAGGCAGTAGTGCTTCTAGTAAGCTGTAATCACGTCAAAGCCAACAGTATCCTTTGAACAGCAGAATACCAAAACACAAACTGGAAACAATGAAGAGAGGCTGAAGAAGCAAATTCTTAAATGTAACAAAGGGTTTAGGCAGAAGAGCAGTAAAACAGGGTCACAGGAGATCATTGTAGCCCTTTCTGAAAATCTATGGTATATGAAATGAATGACTGGAGAGAGAAATAGCTATTAATTTGATGGGGATGAGAAAACGACAAATTATGTAGATGGATGGGAAAGCATGTAGCAAGGTCTGTAAAAAAGAGCAGGAACAGGAAAGAGATCAGCTCTTGCACAGTGAAGAGTTAAGATGAAGATGAAATTGAGCAAGCAGAGAAGATACTAATGTGGCAGGGAAAAAAACCCCATAATGCTGAAAACTTGGAATTGTGAAATTTCTTCAGGGAAATAGTGGAAGCTCCAGTGCTTTGAGTAATTTAAATCCATGTTAGACAAAACTCTAAACCATACTGTAAATAAGGATCCTGTATATCAGAGGAGTGAATGTTCCCACATTTCATTTTGGTCATTTTTCTGGCAGGAGCTTTACTAGGAAGTACTGACTCTTAAATTTTCTGGAATGGAAAGAGAGCAGAGTTGGATCTTGGCTGAGGAGAAGGAAGGTTTCAATGAGGTTTTTTGTTAATTTTTAAAATAATATTAATATTAGCAGCTGAGGATCAGCTGGAATAAGTGCCCTGCATCCGCACTTTGAAAACTTAATTACCTCCTCTTGAATTAATCTTGTGAACTGAGTTCATTATCTTCTTAAATGCACAGTGCAACTGTGCATGGACAAGGAAAATAACAGTAAATCTCTAAACCGTACCTTTTTTGGAAAATGTTTGAGAAACATGTTGTGTATCTTATGCAATCTTAGTTGAATAATTGTTAAATTATACTTCAAAATAGTATTATACTAAATTTTGAATTAATTAAAGGATTTTATTAATCCTGTTAGAGTTTCACTGTTTCTTAGTTAAATGTCTAGAGGAGAGTTCAAGATTGTCTCCTCATGCTAAGTAGAAGAAATCTTCAAAATTTGTTTCCCAGATAATATCCAACTTATCTTTCACTTGCAGAATTAGTGAACTGATGTGACAGTAATGGATGAGAAGGATTCCTGGTATTAGTGTAATGAACATAATAAAGCGTAAACAGTTAACTTGAGACAGGATGTGACTCCTGTGACTTTCAAGGCTTCAAAGATTCTTTGGGGACAAATTATCCTTTAAGTGTTTGGTGGTGTTTTACTCTGGCTTTCCTTTGTAATAGCCTTGCTGGATGTCACCGGACACAAGGTATTAAAACTAGACTGAGAAGGGGCACTTCTGAGGGTCCTGAGGCTCACTGGGCTCAGAACAAACCAAACCCTGTCCATTTACAATGAAGGTAGTCGTCACCGCATTGAAGTAACATCAATAATTACATAGCAGCCTATAAAAAGAGCATCCTGGATCTCCCTCTGCCTTCAGACCTGCAAATCTGAGTGATTTTGCCACTTCACAGGTGGAAAGCTAAGGTGGAAGAGAGAATCTTTATCTCTTGCGGAAAATGAAAGGTCATGTCATAAGCCCAAGTCAAGGCCCGAAATATGGCCGTGTCATGCAAATCGATGGCAGTTTGCCTGTGAAGAGCAACTTTTCCATTCTGCATGTAGCTTCTAGATTAGAGTCATCTCTGTGGACTGCTGTCAGTGTGGGTGGGAGAGGCAAAAGTCTGCCAAGGGTCAGCAGTGTTTTGCCTTCATTTCCAAGCACAGCACAAGGAATATGACCTTTGTGAAAATGTGAGTCACTGGAAAAGCTTTTGGCTGTGATGTGCCTGTAAGGATCATAACAGAAAAACATCTGTTTTCCATAGTTTTTTACCAATCTGTAGTATGCTAATGGGGGTGTGTGATACATTAAATGGACTTCAGAAGCAGTTTGTCCGTAGGACAAGCATTTAGATTTGAAAATACATTATTGAAGCTTTTTTCCAGTATTAATAAAGAGTATTTGTTGAAAGTTTTTGAAAGTCTTGAGTGTGTGTGAGGAAGGAAGGGCCCTTATAACAAAAGGTTGTATCAGGTTCTTGGTTTGAAAAAAGAAAAAGGATGCACCACTGGAACTATTGTTACCTGTGTTTATGTGCATTATGTTATAAGCCTTATTGCTTGTAGGATTTGTCACGTCACATTTGTCTGTTGTAACTGAAGGAAATCCATTACAAGGGACAGATGGTATACCACAGATCAGTGGGTCAGAAAGACTGTAAACCTTTGAGAGTGAAGACCCTTAAAATGAAGGCTCTAATCTTGTGAGTGGCACAGCAAATACACATTGCAGCAGATACGGAAATGCTACTTGGTTTTGAGTTGCCTGAAGTTATGTACAAGACTGCTGTCAAAACCTTGAAGACTGTTTTCAAACTTGAGAGCCAGTTCTGTGGTTATTCCAGCATTCCTCAGTCAGCATCGCAAAAGCACAGATGTATTGACAGGTCTGGACTTGTGATTTCACATCCAGCACAGTAATTTGCCCATTGCAAACTCATCACCTGACTCCTTACCCATGCCCTTAGATTATATACATGTGTCCTGTTTGGATCGCGTTTAGAGGAAGCACTGGCAGCTGACCTGAGAGTTATATATAGCTCTGTACAGCAGGGTACATATTTTCAATTCTGGGTAACTTTCATCAGAGACAACCAAAACCGTCACAAAGAAAATGTAGATGTGAGTCTCTATAGAAAGAAGTAGAAAAGTTAGATTGTCCTTTATAAGGACTACCAGCAGATAGGCAAGAAAAGGTATTTAAAATTAAAATGTAGCATGAAGAAACATCCTTAATGGCAATCATGGGTGATACAGGAGCATGCATGACATGGTGTATATGGAGTAGGAATATTTTTTTTTTTCCTGAGTACAGCAGTTAGTCCTGCCTTTATGGCTAATAAGCAGGATGTACACCTGGGTTAGGAAATCACAAAGAAGGTATAATAGTACCTAAAGTTTTCAGATACCTTTTCCATATTTCTTTTGCAAGTGCCTAGTTGTGGTCTCTGCTAGGCTGCTCTCTTAAAAGCACTCATTATCTGGTAAATAATCCTGTTTAGCTCGAGGTTTGGAGTCCTAAGTATTCTATTTTATTTTATTTTGGCTTTGTGTGGTGCTGACAAAGAAGGCTGCAAATTTCATCCAAGTTCTTGTTTCTTGGTGACTACCAGTGTACAGGAGGGGCCATTGGATCCTGAAACTGAAGGATGGCAGGGAGGTATAGAGCCTGTAATGGAAGCATACCCACCTGTCACACAGCTTTAAGTAGCAGAACTTCTGTTTCTATGATAGCACTGCACACAACTGGAAACACAAAAAGAAGCAAGTTTGAATGTGTGAAAACAGAAAATGCTAATTGTTCTGGCTAAGCTGTTGCAAAACTATAGTTAGGGCTTCAACAGAACTTAGTCTGAGCACAGGGTAAAGCAGTATTATTATTTTTTTTAAGCTTTTCAATAAGTACTTGAGAGAATGTGTAGTATGAAAGGCTAAACCAAGATAATCTGATGGTGAAAAAGATTTTTGTCTTCGCTATCTTCTTAAACATGGTTTGTGTCCTAGGTGGACTCCAGAATGTACATGATGCGATTGTCTTCAAGTTAAAATGAATGTTAATTGCTAATGCGATATCCCATCTGTACAGCTTTCAGTGGGAGCCATCAGCCAATTAGGGCTGGAGCGTGTGTCCTCTCCACAGATGTACTAGAGCTGAAGGGAGTATGCTCAGAGCTGCTGTAGGCAGTCAGTCTTTTCCTTGTGATACAGAGGATCTAATGCTGCTGACTTTAGCTTCCTGTTCTTAGTATTTCTGGTTATTTCTAAAAGCTATTGTAGCATGCTTTGATGCGAATGCTTTCTCCATTCCTCAAGTGCAATAGAAACAGAAGTATTACCACTGTGGCCCCATGAGCCAGTGTGAGTCCTTGGCCCACACTGACTGGCACTGAGTGTGGGCCAAGCAGGGCAGCGCTTCGGCTTCTTGCAATAACTGAGCACACTAAATAGGGAAGGCTCCAATAGAATAGCTTAGTGCCAGATAACTGCATCTCTGCTGAAAGCACCAGCTTTAAATGGCTGTCAGAGAATGCACTTAGATTTCAGAGGTCTCATGTAAGGTTTTGAATGACTGTCTCTGAGGCTTTAAAAGTAACTTTTCTTTACAGTTGTTTCCTGGCCTTTAACAGGCCTTAACAGCTACCACTGCTCATCCCAGGATTTAATAGAAGAATGTGAGAAATGAGGGTAACCCTGTCAAACTAAGATTGTGTTGTCAAGTTGGGGGGGGGGGGGGGGGGGGGGGGTTGGGGGTGTTTATTCTTTGGGAATGGTATTCAGGCAGGTACCTTCCTGTGAATGTTATTTCTGAAAACACCATCACACCAGACTTTAATAAAAATCCTACTTGAGCTGAGCTTTTCCCTAGTTTTAACCATTAAGCTATCCTCCAAAGCCCATTCCCTTCTAAATTGCTGTCTTCCTAGCCAACAAGAAATGGAAAAAGCTGCTACAGTCTAAAGGGAGCTTATGCCGCTGTTTTTACATGGTCTTTGGGGTCTTCATATGTTGCATTGAAATCCCCAAACTGAAGAACTCAAATGACCTTTTTTCTTACTAGTTTATGCTGGGGGCTTGGTAACTACCATTTTAAAATGATATTTTAGAAAATGGTTATTGTGTCAGTAATAAGGAAAAAATAGACTGCAGGATTCTGACTGTTCACCTTGAGAAAATAATGGAAGAGTCCTGCTCCAAAAACCCTGATGCAATTTTGCTTTCAGGTTACACTCATGAAGTATTGAATGTTATCTATGGGAATTACTTGAGATCCCTAGCTTAGGTTTGACAAGTTCAGTGTTACACACACAAAAGACAGAATCTGAGCTTTCCTTGAATGTAAGATAACCAAAGAACAGTACAGTTATAACAGTAACAGAGCTACTTGGAAATAAAACACTAAGAATTTCTTTGTTATTGATAAATCTGGTATGTGTTTGGGTAAAAGTCTGGTGCCTGCTTTTTTTTGAACCAGAGGAGACAGGTCTGAGTAGTTATTGGTTTCCTGCCTATAAGTAGTGCCTTTTGTATGTCTGGTTTGTCTTTGCACATGTCACAGATTTCCTGTTTATCTTGTGTTCTGCTGTTGCAATGGGAAGGAAATCCAAATTCTAAGTATTTTTTTCTTTAACAGGAGCTATCAAAATTAGGACTAGAAGTCAAAACAATAAACTGTTCTTCATCTGCCAATGTATCAATAAAAAGAAGTTACTAGTAAGGGAGCAGAATTTGCAAGTAGCATACAATTATATGTTAGCAAAAACTAGAACAGAGTTTGCAGTGCATTGGCACGACCTCACAGAGCTGCAAAGATTTGAAGAGTCATAGCAGATGAGATTAAATTCAAACCAGTGCCGGATAGCGCATGTTGGAACTTAGAATTATAGCAATGATGTGGTTGATTTTATTGTGAGCAGCCAGGAAGAAAAGCAGGGTTTTAATGTTAACAGTGCAATGAAAACAGATGTTCGTTGAATTGCTGGAGTTAGAGAATTGCATATTTATACAGTTAACAAGACGATCCCCAGTTCCAATGCATTAGGTACTGTAGAAATGCATAAAGGATTTGTGTGCTTACATTTCTGGGGACAGAGAGATCCTGCTAGTGATCCAGTTGTGCTCTCTCAACTTGGGTGCGTTATTCCTCTGATACACATGACAAGAGAACAGGGTTATCAGCCTGGGAGCATCACCAGTCTGATACAGTGTTGGCAAACCCAGTTTCTTCATCTGAAATAGTGCAATGTGCTACCTTCAGTTGTGACGAGAGTATCTTGAATTGTTGCAAGAAAAAAACTTGTTTTTTGAATAGAGGGGTGAAGAGTTTAGTATTAAAATATTTGAAGATTAGAGCAGCAGCATGCGAACAAGCTGAGGTCTGGATATGGCTGAGCAGAAGGGAAGAAAGGAGGGAAACCTAAACTTTGCAATTGGCTTGGTTTGGTTGTTTAAAACTCTTCCTCCTAATAGTGACAGTATAATGCCATCTATGTATTAGGCACTTGGGTTACTAATTTTGCAGTACTTTTTTTTTTCTTTTAGTAGACAGTACTGGGTGTACAGGATGGGGTTGTGGCTAGGGCCTATTTCTGGAGGATCAGCATGTATAATTTCTGTGGTGGGATGAGATTGTTATACTTCTATTGGCAAACCAGTAGAGAAAGTGTTATGTAGGCAATAAATGCCTGTTAGACTTGATGTCTTCCTTCACAAATCAGTGATTTCCAGCTATTTCTTAAGTAGAAGATCAGTTCTTGTCCTCCAGCTGCTTTGGATTCATAACAGTGACTCTTCCAAAACTTCTGCATTTTGTCTTGGAAATTTTCTGTTAGGTGAAATTGTTGAACTCATTGAGAGGAGGCAGCCTTGGAGTGTAAGACTAAGCTTCAAAGAACTGAGTTTGCAGCATGTTTTGTAGCATGAGCTACTGTTTTCATAAACAGTGAAATTGCTCCATGCTCCCAAAGAATAACTAAGCATCCTCTTCAATGTGTGTGGCTCAGCAGCATGCGTTTAAAGGCATGAAATCCTAGTTTTTCTGTCTACCCAATTAACAAGGGGGATGGGGGAGATGGCAGAGGATTGATGGAGCTGTTGAGGGTGGTTTGTGTTAAAAGTTTATCGGACTGGAGCAGAGGAGAAGAAGGGGAGACAGGAAGAGGGGCAGCTGAATTAGAATAAAAAGGGAAAAAGTACAGAAGCAACATATAAGGAATGTGAAACATAAATAGTTAAGAATGTAGCAAATACTTGACATGAGTTTATATTCTTATCTGCAGAGTATTGCTGTGACCTTCTTCACAGAGTGAGACAAAGGTGAATGCTTGGGGTATTCACACCAGCAGTGAGGGCTGTTGGGAAGTAGGGCCTGGCCCAGCTTCCTGTCCTACCTGGACCCCCTTGCTTCCACTCCTGCCTTCCCCTGCCCTGTTCTCGCAGTAGCCCAGCTCCAGGCCCTCTCTCTGTTCCCTCCCAGCACACCTGCCTTGCCATAGCCGTGTGTACACCCATTTGATCTGGCCCGCCGCTCTGTGACACAAGCATACATCCCTGTCCAGTCCCTTCTCCAGTGGTGGTCTCCTGCTGCTTAGTCTGACCCCAACACACATCTCCCAAGCAGTCTGTGGCCCATTGGCTTCAGCCCTGATGTGAGCATGAATCCTGTCTCTCTACTCTTCCTCCAACTTGTTTTTCATATTTCCTTACCTTTCTAAGTATATTTCCACTTTATTGACTCTATGCCTTGTAGTCTTTGAAGGTAGCTTCTGAAATATAAGTCCGTGTCCAGGACATGTAAGAGCTGGTGACTAGTAAAATCCAAGACCAGTGACTGGTGAGTGAGATAGGAGGTGCATTACATCAAAAAGAAGAATCCTTTCAATACAACCCTCAGGCTGCCATTACTAAGCAGCACATTTTCAGTTAAACTTCAGTAGTGTCTTGGGCTGCCATTCATCTCCTGGTTTTATTAGCTGGCAGATTCCCAAAGAGGCAGACAACCCTGATGACTAAAACAGGCTTTCTGACCTCCCACACTCAAGTGGAGGGTGTTTGCTGATTTATCTTGCTGTTCTGACATATCTTCCCCACCTGGAGGGCAGGTTGCTTTAAAGAACAGTCCCAGCTTGCTTGGGAATCGTCTTTCCTGGCACATTAACGGTGCCATGTTTGTTTGATGGTGAACAGTTTTTGTTTGTTTGAAATCTGCAGATTGCAGTGGCACAACACTGCTCAGCCTGCAACTGCCCCAGACCTTGGGCAGCTTCTGTGCAGGTGAAGAGGTAAGGGCTGTTGAGGAGCAATTTTATATTTTTTTTTTTTATTACTTGGGTTTTTTCCCCTTCTCCAGCTCTTTTCAAACATGGACTTTTAAGACCAAGTACAAGCAAGGGTGCCACACTCCCTGGCAGGTTAACAGTTACTGGAACTCTGATGTAGAAATGATTATCTGCTTCTGAGGAGTTGGCAGTTCTGTGCATGTAGCATAAAGTTCTGAACTCAGGCGTATTTTTTTATTTAAAAAAAAAAAATATGTAGTTGATGTTTCAGTTGAAAAGAGATATACCTAGTAACAGAAACTGGCAAACCGTCATACAGCAGCCCGGCGTCCAGGTCCACTCATTTAACACAAAATGCTGGCAGCTTTCACTTCAGCTGCTCTTTATTACGTACCATAGCTTTGTGCCTAGAGCTGTTACTGTAATTGATATTTATTCATGCTATGTTCATTTCAGCAGATAAATCAATTAATACTAGTTTTAGTTTTCAACTTTTAAGTTTCAAAGCAAAATATTCAGGTTTTATGTTCAGATTTATACTGGTACAGTACAGGTTTCTACTTTCACCCTTTGCATTCTGAAAAAACTTATGAGCTCCCTCCTGGCGTGTAGCTGTATCAGCCTGCAGGTCTGATTGCCACCTTAGATGATATCTTTACAGCAGTTTGAGTGCCTAGGCAGAGGGACTGAATACAGTTTAAAGATTAAACACTCAGCTCATAAGCTTTTGTGGCAGTAGTCAGGCTACAATTCCTATTTTGTAACGTGTGATTGACTTTGTAAGTCTATGTAAATACAGCTGATTTATAAAGGTAGGATTTGAGTGTTGTGGCTCCTGATATTCAAAGTCCTTCATACATTCATGCATGGAATTTGCATTCCTTAATGGGTCTGACACCCCACCCCCCTTCTTTTTTCCCCTCTGGATGTCCTGAAGCTATTGCACATCAGTTTTGGGTGACTCTATTAAACATGATACAAAGCATGCCTGCTATTAAACTCAAGTTAAACTACTTCCATGTTGTTTATATGCAGATTCCATGGCAGTGAGGTCTGTTGATTTCTCCTTCTTGCTATATGTGGGCTGTGAAAAGAAATTGAATCATTCCTTTCACTAGTTACTTTCTGAATGCTTTTTCATAGCAAAGCTATCGCACACCTACACATTTTCCATGTGAGCAAAATAACAGCTGTCCTGATCATGGGGCTGCTGAAGCCAGCCCACCAGGGAATGCATGAACCATGAAAATTGCCTTTCAAGATTATATCTCTCTTGTGTTCTCAGGAACACCAGGAAAATGTGCATTGAAGTTTGGCTTTATTATGTTTGCATAACCCATTACTTAGCAACATGTAAATGTGGCCTTTCTCTTATTTCAAGTCACTATATGTTTGTGTGGTGACATAGGAAGCCTTGCCACAGCCCTTTCCTTCTGTGAGTAATTTGGGGTGTCTGCGTATGTCCAAAACAGTCTTTTGTTTTACATGAATCTTCATTGGTTGTAAAGAAGCGTAGGAAAGAATTGAATGTGCAGACAAGAACAGCTGTGATGAACAGAGCACGTATTATGGGTATAGAGTATGGGTCAGTACAAAAAAACATACCTGATCAAGATGATCTTTATCCATACAGGGTCAGCCCTAAGATGGCTGTAGTCCGCAACCTGTCCACTGACTGATTTAGTGGCCAACATATAAACACCCAGAGAGTGGTAAAAATGGGGCATGCTTTGGTGAGACTTGCCCCAACTACTTTCTGCTCTTTGAGGTATTTTCAGTAAGTGGCTTTTTCTCAGCTGGAGGTGGATTTCTCTTCCATGAAATTGTTCAGTCTCCTTTTGAACTTAGGTCAGCTTTTAAAATCCACAGTTAATCTTCTGCTGTGAATTCCACAGGTGTCATGTTCTCCTGTTGATTTTCATCCTGACTTCTGGTAGTTTGAGTGACAGTCTGCTAGTTCTTGTTTGTGAACAGTTGCATTCTGACCAGGTATGATTTTGTAAATCTGCACTGTCACATAGCAGTAATCTTTCAGGTTCCTGCACAGAAAACCTGTACAAGCAGTCTGTTAAGACTGAGGACAAACTAAGTGACTTAAGAGTGTGCAGTGTCGCAATAGTCGGGTCAGCTGAGTGGATTTGTAGGAGAAACCTTTAAATATACTTCTGGCTCTTAGGCTCATTTAAAATGGCTCTTTTTACTCCACAATCAGTATTTCTGACTTTTTTCTGAAAATCTAATGTGAATACCACATTTGGAGAGCAGGAAAAGAAATTGTAATGATGTAAAGCTTCAGTGTAAATGTGGTGACTCTCTTCTGAAAATGTCTCTGTAAAGTTGTAGCTTCCTACTCCTCTGGTAACTGCATTGTATATTCAGGTGTAGTACTTGGTGTTGGCTTAGCAGAGTGTGGAGAGCATGAACTGGCCTTTTTACTCTCTGATGGCTGTTAACTAAAAGCTTGATTCAAACCCACTGAAATAAACGTGTTGCCTTTGGATTCAGTCCATAGTTCCTGACTTAGTGTATAACCTCTTTCACTGTACCCAAGAGATAATCCTCAATCTTATGAATTTTAGTGTGACCTTATTCACAGAAACCTCCCACTTAGCAATTAAGAGGAGGGAGAAGTGGGACAGCACTGTGTTTGTGTGATCTACTTGAAGAAATAACCTCTTGAAAGATTCAGTTCTTGTAACACTTCATTACCATCAACATCATGAAATGCATAATTATGTGGTGAAAGCAGCAGTACCTCTGTTGCTCAAATATCAAGTCATCTATCTGCTACAGTGCTATGGTAGTATTGTCTCTCTTATTTTAGTCTCAATAATACTTGACAAATCAATTCAGGTTTCTCTTTTATGGCCAATAGTCTTGTAATGTGGGAGTTCCTACTAAAAACCTGAATAGACACTCAGCTGTGGAACTCCCTTTCTGAAATGACAATTTTTAACTGAACAGAGCACTTGAGAAGATCACCAGAGGTCAAAGCATCACATCACAGTGATTTGTTTTTAGAAGTGCAGTGCATCTGGCAGCCACCACTGACATCAAAGGAAGCTTCCTGGTACTTAGATCTCTCTGATAGGTTGTGTAAATATCACCTCTCTCAGGAGAGGAACTTCTTACTATTTTTTAAATGCCTAATACTTCTCAGTTCCCAGAGACAGTTGCAGCTGTCAAGAGGCTGTATTTGCTTTCTTAATTTCTGTGCAATTATTGTTAATTTTTAGCAACTATATATGCCTTGAATTTCATTTTAACATGTCAAGACCTCTAAAATGAGATTTTAATGAAGACAAAGTCAGAGACTGTTTTTTCCTACAGGATCAGTGAATGAGTTATATTTTTGAATGGACTTTAGTGGGATCCTGTCCTTTATTAAGATGAAGATTGATGGGGATATTTAGCTCAGCAAGTTTCCTGGAAACTGAAGACTCTGAAATACAGACTACAGGCTATTATCCAAACACATAAATATGCACGCATGATTTTTTGAGTCATGGGCTTATGTTTGTTGGGTTCATCTAAGAATTATCAGGATGTTTATCAGGCCCAGAACAAGAAGGGATAGTTAGACTTAGGGCAGTTGAAAAACATGTAGGAATTGTTGTCAAGTAAATCTCCTTTGGGATGCTTGGTAAGCAGAGTATAAGGCACCTGTTTGGGGATGGTGTGGTTTCCTGAGTTTTCTCACAGATGTATAGGCCTGAGGCAGCAACAGTGAAGGTTGAGATTCCCCAAAACCTTTTAGATGTGGAGAACGCAGATAAGGAATTTCATAATTTGCATGCATGTCTGCAGCTTGAAATTACTCCTGTTGAGACACAAAAGGTAAAGCTCAGACACATCATCAGTTTCACGGAGGCAAAGAAGTCATGGGTCCTCCAGAAACTGTCAGAATTGGGTGCTGTGTGTTTCTTAAATGGCATTTCTTGTTTTAGCTGTTTTATTGATCAGAAGCCCTGTTTCTCCTGTCTGCATGATACCCTAGGCTCTTAAGGCAAAAAACATTGCATCTTTGCTCTACCTTCCTTTCTGTTTTAGTCTCATTCTGCAGTGATTAGAAAGGAGGCGAACTAAAATCTCATCCTCTCTTCCTTTGTTGGTCTGCTTTCCCCCTCCTTACTGCATTCCTGACTCCTGAATACAGGATGCTAGCAGTCTTGCTCAAGTAGATTGTAGGCACAGGCATAATCATGCATTTATTTTTTTATTATTGAGGGGTGGGGAGGAAACATACGAACACACACTTTGTGACACATTCAGTGTTAATTTCACATTGCAGAGCTGCGTCATGGAATAAAAGTGAAATTGCACAAAGACTACCATGAAGCCATGTGAATATACTTGGGAGCTCTTAGATGCTCCAAGCTGAACAGTTTTCTCAAACTCCTCCATATAGGCTTGATATGTTGGCTCACTAGAAAGTTTCCTGCTGGTTCTCCAGTTGGTGAAACTACTTATAATGTCTCTACATTATTTTGTTTTTTAAACGTGTTAAGAGAGCACAGGCAGGCATTAAGCAGGAAAGTGTGAATGATGGAAGTTCTTCTGATTTTTCATTTCCTTCATTGAGTACCTGCCTTAATTCCCAATTCTAGCCTCATCTTCCTCTGGAGATGCACATGCCTGTATTTTCTGCAAAGGTTTTGGAGCTCTACATATATGACCAATCTTTTCCACATTAGATTTTAATTTCTGTGCTTCCCAGAAATTTCAGTAATTGCAGTAATTGAATCTACAAACAGCAGTTTCTAATCTGATTTTAGGTTACTGTCTTCCAAACAATGCCAGCGGTTTTCTTTACCTTCATATTTTGAGTGGTCATTTCTCCAGTTTGTTCAGTTTGATCTCAATAGAGCCTTTCAAATTTCCACACTTTGAGTTCTTCAAACCAAGGTGAAAGTCTGAAATCTTCCAAGTCAGACAGCCTTTGACAGAGCATTGCCTGTCAAGCATGTGTTTCTGAGGCTAACTAAAGCATTATTTTCAAGTCCACAGTAGTTTTTACCAGGTGAGAACCTGCTGCTGATCTGTGTTGCTGATTTAAACTACAAGTTGAAGTGCAAGGCTTGGGAAAGACATCTTTTCATTGGGGGATTTTGTCTGTCTTGTTTCTTCTTGTATGCTCTCATCCATCAGAATTTTGCATAGTATTAAAGATGATTATCCTCAGAAGGTCACTTAGAAATGGTTTCAGTTAAACCATGCTGACACATGGCATAGACATGGCAGGTAAGATATAGGCCAAGCAGATGCAAAGCAAGCATTCATTCCGACATTGAGATGTCTTAATGAAACCAGTTAAAAAATCTCACATCTTTCATATTTGCATTTGGTTTGGTGTGCAGAACATCCCTTCATGGATCCTTTTTAACCTCAAATGAGGAAAACAATAGATTTATAACTGGCAATGTGATAGAAGTTTATGAATATAACTTTAAATGTAAAATGGAGCTCTGTATATAGATACAGTGAATATTGAAAATATGCTTTTATCAGACTCGAGTGAGTCTAATTCAAGTATGAGAGTTCAGCAAACAATTTAATTTTGTAATTTTTCGCTTAAGAAAGCTGATACAAAAGTTTCCTTGGTGACTGAACCATGTCCTTGTCCTCCCCACACCTTGATGACTTCTGTATGGTGGAGCTCAGCTTCCTGGCCAGTTCCAAGTAGGCAGGTGGCCCTTCGGTCAGGGAGGACATTGAAAAGCCAACCCAGCCCAAGTTCCCTGTGCAGCTTTGCCTCTGTTGTTTCTGTCTCTCTCAGCTTTATAGACTGGACTGTTTCTCGGTGTTTAATAACCTACTAACCCACCCTGGCAGTTGATTTATGCTGTAATTGATGTGCTGCTGCTTAAATGGCAGTGAGTGGGAGGGCTGTGTCATCTGGAAGGAGGCTCGGGTTCCCTCTGTCACATTTGGCTACTGCTGCTGGAGCTTTTTTCTTTTTCCCTGAGGTTCTTAAATAAACCAAACAATAGTTCCCAGATTTCTGGGCTGTGGGACACATGTCACAGTGTGTTGTAGAGTCAAGGCTGAGTAGCGAAGGGTGGTGGTTGAGTAGCTTTGTTGAAACCTCCCTTGTAATAACATAAAAGGCAAGGGGAGTTGGTCTGTTTTCTCAAGTGTGCTGCCTGGCCCCGTTTTCCTGTTCAGGGGCCCTCAGGAGAGAGGTCAAGTCCTGCGTACATCTGCAGTCAAAAAGAGGGATGGCTGTGAAGGAGATTTGTGTAACAGGATCTAAGAGAATATTCTGTCTTTGCTGGACTGAGGTTGTAACTGGGGTGGAAAGACACATACATTTTAAGTGCCAAAATGCCAAAACACGTAGTTTGTCATCGGTAGGTGACATGTGCAATCTTAGCCAGACACTGTAATACTTGTGATGATGTAAGAGGAGAAAAATCTGTGTTACTTCATTTTACCTGGTTTCTGCCATTTTCCAGTTTCATATGACATTTCTGTCTGGTCATCCAAATCACATTTCATAGAGTGGAAAGCCTCCTGTTTGACTGCTGAGGACCAGCAATCTGAAGGTAAACTCTCATGTTGTTAGCTCAGGTCATAGCTGAAGCTTGTTCAGTATGGTTTTAACATGGCCATTAAGCTGTAGTATTCACAAATGCTCCTAAGGATGAGGGCAGGAGCCTGACTACTTGCGAAAACGGTTGCATAAAGCTATTTGTGTTATCTTTGATATATGGAATTGCTCTCACAGGGCAAAAATGCGTAGAAAGATGACGTGTTATTTTATCTACACACTTTACTCTTCAGCCTAGAAAAAGCAGCAGCTGCACCGAACATAGTAATTTGCTCTTGAATCTCATCCTGAAATCAAGTCGTTGATTATAAAGCGCTCGGTACAGTCAGTCTATGGTGTAGCACCTACTATACTCTTCAATGATACTCCTTCCATAGCAGTTCAGCTTAGAGACACTGTTGAGTTATGCATATTCCACTCAGTGAACGGGCCCTGCAAGGGATAACATGAGCTTGAGGCAGATGAAACTGCAGTGGTTGACTCTGGTACAGAGACCCAAGCTGACCTTTGCCAGCTGAAAAACTTGTTTGATTTTCCAGACTAAGAAGTCCACCTCAATAGATAATTTCCCTTAGAAAAGGTCACTTCTGACACAACTCCATTTTCTAAATGAAGCAATGTTTTGATAGAAATCACAAAAAAAGAAAAAGTAACATTTATTTCTAAATCATCGAATGGTGTGGTTTGGAAGGGACCTTAAAGATCATCTAGTTCCAACCCCCCTGCCATGGGCAGGCACACCTTCCACTAGATCAGGCTGCTCAAAGCCTCATCCAGCCTGGCCTTAAACAATTCCAGGGATGGGGCACCCAGAGCTTCTCTGCGCAACCTGTGCCAGTGTCTTACGACCCTCACAGTAAAGAATTTCTTCTCAATAACTAATCTAAACCTACCCTCTTTTAGTTTCAAACCATTGCCCCATGTCCTTTCACTAGAGCCTCTTGTAAAAAGTCCCTCTCCAGCTTTCTTGTAGGCCCCTTTAGGTACTGGAAGGCTGCTATAAGGTCTCTCCGGAGCCTGCTCTTCTCCAGGCTGAACAGCCCCAGTTCTCTCAGCCTGTCTTCACAGGAGAGGTGCTCCAGCCCTCTGGTCATCTTCATGGCCCTCCTCTGGACTTGCTCCAACAGGTCCATGTCCTTCTTATGCTGGCGGCTCCAGAGCTGAAGGCAGTACTCCGGGTGGGGTCTCATGAGAGTGGAGTAGAGTGAATCACCTCCCTCGACCTGCTGGTCATGTTTCTTTTGATGCAGTGCAGGATATGGTTGGCTTTCTGGGCTGCAAGCACATATTGTCGGGCCATGTTGAGCTTTTTATCCAGCAGCACCCTCAAGTCCTCCTCCTCAGGGCTACTCTCAATCCATTCTCCACCCAGCCTCTATTGATACTGGGGGTTGCCCTGACCCAGATGCCAGGACCTTGCACTTGGACTTGTTGAACAGCATTAGGATCTCTAGGTTTATCCTTATGAAAAGCATTGCTGGCATGAAATATAGAAACTTCCTGTGCTAATGAGGATTCAAAAATAGTGTTTAGCTCTTAGCTAAACCCTGAAAGCTGTCAAGCATCTGAGTCTCGTGCTAAACTGAACAGAAGCTGCTCAGCAGATTTTAGTATTTTGCCTTTATTGAACAGCAGGAGACAGGCCTGACTGACATAAGGTGGGCTGAGTGTGCTCTAAAGGGCTTTGTTCATTACTTGATGGGTTTGTAAAGCTCTGGCATTGGTCACTCACAGTATTATTTGGACATCATTCCTGTAAACAGTGTAGTCAAGTTGTGTGGATGTTGAAAGGTAATGATTTGGCAGTATTGAAGAGGAACTTTCCTACAGTCACTGCCCCAGAAAAGTATTGATTGATGTTTTCTTCATAATTAAAGAGTAAGTATGTTGTGTGGTACACATTCAATCATTGGTTTTACTCAAACTTCATACCTATGTGTCAGTTCTAATTCCATACCAGGACTACAAAGGAGTATGTTGATTACTCTATATCCCTTGCTCCAAAACAATAAAACACAACCTCTTGGGACAGGTGCTCACAGATGACGAGAACTTGTCAATTTCTTTGAAGTCAATGCGGTAATTGTGTGTTGCACTGTCTGAGCATTTGGCCTAATAAAAGTGAATTTATAGTGGAATCTAATACCACCTGGTTCTGAGGCCCTTTAAGAGTTTACAGGCTGACCTGGCCAACAGCCTCAGGAGCTCTTCTTTTACTGGTTAAGATCTTTTTCACCTAGACTGCTCTGACATTAAGCCCAGCTCCTGGGAGAACGATCCAAGACCATTTCAGGAATGCTAGCTGCAACACTGAAGACATGCTTTTGTATCGGAACAACCATCTACACTGAGAAGAGATTGACTTTCTCAATTCATACACATCTACAGCCACTTTTCTGTTTTCTTCTTATATATTCCCTATACTTGTTAAAATTAGTGTCTAGTTTATCTACAACTGTTGACTCTCAGCTTTGACCATGCAGTTCCAGTACTAGTTCACTTTGGGGGAAAGAATATTGTCCAGGTTACTGCAGATTAAGTTACCTCTTTTCTATCAGATCTTATCTGTAGGCATAAAACTGCAGGGATTACATGTAGTATTATTGCTTCCTCTGCCTGTGATTGCTTTTCCTGTGGTTACATCCACGTTTTGTGCTGTATTGGCTTTGGAAAGTCCACAAGCTGTTACAGAAAATACTGTGTGTCAACTGTGTTATAGGGTCGACTGGAAATAACAGGTTTTGATGGCAAGACTCTCCAGCCAAGAATGAGAAAAAGGGTTTTACAAAGATGGTCTCAAAATGATTGTTCTAACAAAATCAGTCTTGGCATTGGCCTAACTGATGGCATTGATTAACTCCCTTGGACTTGGATATTAGGTCACAGGCGTCTGTTTCCAAACGCACCACCTCTGTTCACAGTGGATGTGTTTAGTTTGATGATAGCCCTGAATGGCACAGTTTGTCCTCCAGCTTGTCCAATGAGCAAGCAGGCATCTTCAGAGTTGCTGTTCTCTGAAATTACTGATTGCACCTGATTCACATGTGGTCAGTGGTTGGTTTTGGCACAGTGTTGGTGGGGGTGGTGGCTTATAAAAGCTCAAATCAAAATTGAATTTCAGTCACACAGACACAAGAGACAGTAGTGGGCAGGTTCTGGTGCCTGTCTTCACCAGAATATCCAGTTCTGTTTACTTGAATAATGTCTAGCAATTTTACCTAGAAGCCAGTTGTGAAATGGTTGGTGGGGTAAACGTGTTCACTATGGATCTAGGAGATAGCGATCTTTCAAGAGATGGATGCTACCTACAGCAGTCAATATTTTTGAAGCACTTTACCCTGATCACTCAAATAAGTTTCCCTAATATCTTCTGGATGTTCCAATTGTTACAGGTGATTTCTTTCAGCATTTCAAGTTGGTCTCTTTATTAAGGAAGAAGCTTTCAAAAAACTTGCTGGTCTTGGGTGCAGCTGCCATGCAAACATGAACATGTTTTATGTAACAGCAGTACTGGTGGTGTCTCCTTTCAGTCTGTTTTTCTAGGAAAATTAGATATTTTCTTTTTCTTTTTTCATGCTTATTAGGTCTGTGATTCTTCTCCCCACCCTGTTGTCTCTGTTGACTTACAAATTTGTAGACCAGAGGGCTGAAGGTAATTCAGCTTCTGCATGATTAAAGGAGTGAGAAGAGAATCCACATGGAAAGGTTGTAGTATTAGATCTCCTTGTACTAGCCATCAAAGGATCTCCATGGGAACACAGCCTCTCAAAATGAATTCACAGAAGATTACTTTTTCTCTGCTGAAGTTACTTAACATTACATGGCAGGACAGCTTCTCTCAAGGGACAGTTTGTTTCTCGAAAGCCATAGCTGGGGAGACCATCAAGTCTGAGTTTTCATCCTGGTTTTGTGTTTTCTACACTAATAGAAATGACACCTAGGACATGTGGGTTTAGCTTCTGATTATGCCCCAAGCTCATTCTGGACCTAGGCCCAATCACTGAATGCCTCTGGAACTTGAGACATTATTTCTCATCAAAGCTAGGGGTAAAGTTGTGCTTTTTTAATCTCTTGCCTTGTTAGAACTTAGTTTTCTCTTCAATTTCATAGCACACCTTGGCCCACAGGAAGTGTCTGCATTGTAATGTAGCAGCTCAATAGCCAACACATCTTAACTACAGCAGAGTCAGATTAATTAAAATGCTTGTTTTCCAGCATATGCAGGCTATCGGCCAGTTCTGGGATTCAAGATGTCTTTTAAATGCTCTGAGCTGTCATTTGCCTGCTTAGATTAACTTGTTAAATATTGTATGTGACACAGACTTGAGTACAGAGGAAGACATAGCGAGTGTACATAAGAGTGAAGACACCTAGGCAGTAATGGGCAGTGCAAGAAAAAAATGGAAGTGCATAGCTAGGATGCTGTGAGGTTTGGAGGGAGGATTAACAGAAAGTTCACATGTGATGGTTACAGTCAGTTTTCTGAGAGGAGTCATGCTGGTAATGGGGTATGACTGGCAGAGCCCTATTTGCCCTGGATAGACAGACACGATAATAGCAGATTGTGAGGAGGGAATTACTTTCAAGATCAACTTAATTGTGTTCAGTCTTCCTTTATAAACAGAAGTACTGTTTTCTTGTGGCAATGGAGGAAATGTGTTTGGTTGGAAGATGTGGCTCTGTGGTTTCTGCACAACTGCAATTGCTTGCTATGCTAGACAGGGTTACTAAAGAGGCTGAAGCTCCTCAAACCTCATTTGTACCTCATACAACGTTAGAAACCTTGGGACTTCCATCTGGTACTGCTATAAATGGGGTTTCTAAAAATCAGAGAACAGGCCAAGCAGACTGTGTTGCCTTGTTCTGTTTCAAGAGATACATCGAGAGATCCAAAATGGTAACAGTGCGAACTAAGACTTTTTTTGCTCTTTTTGAGGTAACTTTGAAGAATTTAGCTTTAGTTTGCTCTTGTACATAGAGTACTTAGCAGGACAGATTCAACAACAAAATCAGGTGGTGGTTCTGCCCCAGAGACATGAATGCAGAACCCCAGCTGCAATGCAACAAACATATTAGCTCGTTGCCCAAATACAGTAGTGCCTGCACCACAAAAGAGGCTTAAAATAAAATCAGTCCTTCACAGTGATGGAAAAAACCCAGTCTGGTTTAATGAGATCAGGAAAATAAAAAGGAAGGAGGAAGCTGAAGAAATGACAGCAAGAAAAGGAAGTGGAGAGACCAAAGGGGGTTTTTTGTGTTGGAGTATAATGTGTACTTAACAGCTGCAGAAATCAGTAGGTTTCCTTAAGAAATTTTATGGGTGAGCTGGATGTAATTTACTTCTAACAGTTCCAAACACTACTGATCAGAGGGATATTATTAATTTCTTTTGAACTCTGCTGTTGGAAAGGAGTTGAGTTGTTGGGGTTTTTTTCTGCAAGGGCTATGGAAAACCAAAGGAATTGCTAAATGCAGCACAAGAAACATATGAGCAGCTATAACACAACAGAAAAACCTATACAGAGAGTTAGAGCAGTGTATTTGTAGGCAACTACTGTGTTACTTGAAGGGTTTTAACACAGCAAAATAAAAAAGATTGTGTTAAAGATGATGGTTTTAAACAAGAAGGTAGTGTTTTCTGCAGAGAAGTAGCAAGACTGGGTTTGTGATGCATGAGTGTGTTCTTACAGCTTGTGTGGGGTGGGAGAGGTCATGGGGGTAGCCATATAGTACAAGTGTCCCTGTCCAAAAAAGCTGATTGCTCCATGTGGCAGCAGAAAGAATAGCATGTCTGTTGACAGCTGAGTGATTCACTCTTCATCTTGCTTTCCTTGCCTACATATTCCTTTCCCTCTGCCTGTCTTGTAGGGTTGCTAACTCTACCAGAGGGAGCAAGATAGGAGCATTTCTTCATGGCCCATCAGCACAAACATCAGCACACACAGTCAGCTATAGGGAGTGTCTGTTGCCCCCTCTGCCCCTTTTGCCTTTTCTTTTAGTACTTCTTGTCCTGTAGTGCCATCATAGACATAAGTTTTTATCATGCCAGGCTTGTTTCTTCCTGAGGCTGTCAGAAGATTTTACAGCAGCTCCCCAGTCACCCTGCCAGCGTTGTCTTTCTATTCCAGCCCCTGTTGGTACTCAGCTCTTTTTGTCCCCGGGGCTGGTAGGGAAATGTGGCTCCTCTCTTAACTGTGGTTAGCTCCTTGCAGCATTTATGTATGTCAGCATCAGCTCAGAGGCCCTATTCTCCCTTTCACCATTTACAGCTGTTAAGCCCCTGCTGGCTGATTGTTCCAAGGGGTATTGGTCCCTGCAGCTTACTGCCATGCTTACAGAGTACCAGGGGTCTCTGGCTTATGGTCTCTGAGGTGAAGTTGCTTTGTGGCAGCTAGGAGAAACTGCCTGGATTGTCTGCTCTCCATGACAGACTTATGTTTTTTCATCAACTCTCTGACATGCAGGAAAAAAAATTCTGCTTCTGTAGTTTAGATGGCTCTTCCCTGTGCAACATGACAGAAGATGGTGCTTGCCTAGAGATATGGAGTCATGCTTAGCTGTGGTTGCAGAAAAGCTGATTTGCAGTGCAGACTGGCTTGGTCTTAGATTTTAGTAGTAACTAGCATGTTGAAACACTGAGAAAAGAACAGAGTCATCAGTTTGAGATGCATTAGATTTACACAGAACTGTTTTTCATCAAGTATTTCAGGCCTTGTGGTTAAAATGAATAAATAAATATCCAAATAAAAATGATAGAGTTATATCCAGGCTCAGACTAGTGTTGGTAGTTTGCACTTGATCTTCTGTTTTTCGAAATCTGCAAACAGCCTGAGATTCAAGCGAGTATGCCTTTACAAATATTTCGGTTATTCAGAAAAGTTTCGTTTGGGTTCCCTTGAGAGGCTTTTGAAATGAGTGTAGGAACTTAACCTCCAGCATAATCAGTTAACACTCTGAGACCCCACATCAGCTGGTTTATGCTTGATTCTGGTTAAAGTTGTTACTTGTGAAGCAGTAGATTCATCCCAAGGGAAGCCAACATCCATGACTGCAGGACCTTACAGTTTCAGTGTGTAAGTAGCAAGTTTGAGGAAATCTTATGGTCTTGACTGTGGTTCAGAGCGAGGAATTCAAATCCAGCTGAGTTTTGTTTAGTCATTGATTTTTGTTGTACTTATTTTGCTTAGCTCAGATGTCAGCAAACAAGCAGAGCTCTGAAGGAAGAGCCCTTTTGACTCATGAATATTTTGACTGCTACCAGTTTCAAAGTCTAACATGGATTTCTGCTCTGACAGGCCAAGTTATAGTGTAACTATATAAAAGCATATTCTGCTTGGTGACCACTTTCAGGGAAGCACATTCTCTTCCCTTGAGAGTACCTGCCATATTCCTTAAAACATCTGGCACATGGGTTTTCATTAGCCATCATAGCCTATAGACTTTACTTTGCTTTTTCATAAACATAATTATTTCAAAATAACAAGTGCACATGAGTGTCCCTGTACTATTGAGTGCAGTGCACCCAAGGTGCACAAGAGTTTGTGGGTAGAAGTCAGTGATGGATTGTTTTTTTCAAGAAACGTCTGCTGTGAGATAAACAGGCTGAGGCTGGGGACATGTGAAGTCAGCCTGAGCTAATTACTCTCTCTCATAATGTCTCAAACTCTCAAAATGGGTTATATTTTGCACTGATGCTTAAGAGCATTCCTCCAAACAGTGAAGATGCCCCTTCCCAAGGCTGCTTTGTGGCAGCGGGGACACTCACCTTGTACCATAGCTAACCATCTGCTCAGGACCAGGTCTGAGCCTGCTGCTTCCCCTGCACTCCTGCCCTCAGGTTCTCCAAGGCTCCCTTTGAACGTGCATTGCATGTTTACCTGCATTTAGATGTCCTTTCCTTTAAGCACTATGTTTATTCTGCAAGATAATCACCCCTTTCTTATCTGTACCTTGGTGCTTTTAGTTTCTGCAGAGAATGTTCACTCTAAGGGTCATCTTCTACCCTCTAATTTGAAGGGACAATTACTTCATTCAGTGGGAGCCTTGCTAGGGATTTAAAATCACATTTCACCCCCACTACCCCCCAAAATGCAGTTGGAAATACAATCTGGCCTCGTGTAGTGATGCGGGTCCAAAGTTAGCGTCTTGTCATCTACTTTATATTTCACTTCATCAAGTGTATTTCAGAGCATGTTTCAAGCAACAAGATGCTTGCAGTATGGAAATATTACATTCTTCTGCTGGTAAAAGTACATATGAATTTCAACTAAACATTTGGTTAAAATAATTAAACCTGGGTGCTAAAAGCAGGAGTACAGTGGCAATAAAAAAGGACTGATTTCATAGTGATCCTAAGCTTGTATGGTTTTCCGGATTCTCTAATGGGAGCTAACTCTGCTCAGCATATTGAGGGGTAAAAAGCAGAATGTTTTTAGTTACATGCCTATTTAACATATTCAAATCAGAAATAATTAGTTTCATGATAGTGCTTCATGATTTTTAATCCATTCCAGAGCGGTTTTTTGGCATCCTCTCAGAAACAGCTCCAGTCGTATGTATTTTCTCTAGATTCCTGATAGGGTGGTAGGATTGCTTCTGTTGTGTTGTTTCCTCGCGTGAATACCTTTAGCCTCTTGTCTTTCAAGACTATTTGCAGGCTTGTTATGTCTATTAGTTACAGCAATTTCTTCTTGTTGCTGCTTGCTGAAATGCCCCAAAAGCTTTGGGCATGACTGAGGCTTTCCTATTTTAAGGAGCAGCTTTGAATTTTTGTTTGTGTGCCCAGTGTGACTCTCTCAGACTCTTGTTAACCAACTGATGGAGGAAATAATTTTTTTCCCTTAATGTAAAGTTTGGAACAAATAAACATTCTTAAATGGGTGCTTTATTTAGTCTTAATTTACCCAAGTACTTCAAGTGTGTTTAGTTTAAAACAAACATGCTGCACTGCATCATCCTATAAAAAGATGTTGTTTAATGACAATCACAAGAGGAGTTTGTTTATCCTTCTTTTCCCAAGCCCATGCCCAAGGTTCTGCTTTTCCAATATTCACCCTAGATGCAAGGAACAGGACAGTGGAAAATACGCACAAGCCCTCAAGGAATGAATTACTTAATGTAGTAGATACTCTTGTTTCTTCCGTGATGGGATGGACAAAGCAAGAGATACTTTTCTGTTTTAAAGGTGAGTTAAACACTTGCTTCACAGGTTTATTTCAGCCCTCCATTGAAGGAAGGTTTAGCTGCTTTTAAAAAACAAGTTGAAAGAAATAAGCTAGCACAGTCACTTCCTCAAACCGAAGCATGGTGTTTTGGGGTGTTACTGTAATTTAGGGATGGGCTCAGGAGATTTATGGGGAAGATGGGGCTTTTCAGCATCAGGTCAGTACTGTGGTATTCCAAGGTCCTAGAGGGTCTGAAGCTGTAAGCCCATTTTAATCTTACTGATAACTGTCTAACTAGCTTTATATCTACTATTTAGAGCTGAAGTAGCATACTTTGCTGGATCAGAGCTCTAAGGGACTAATTTCTGTACCAGTGAAAAGCCCAGAACTTCTAACACCTCTTCCATCTTCTTCACTTGAACAAAACCAAGCCATTGAAAAGGTCCCCATTTATTTGATTCTCAGTATCTTAACTCTAAAATACCAGTTGCTCTTATGATCAACTGTAAAACACTCCAAAAAGGCCAGAGGACTTTCTCAGCCTGAGGCAACCCTGTTGTGGCAGATGCTGCTTGTCACAGCTCCGCAGCCTTCTGTGCCCTCTCATATGGGGGACACGTAGCAGCTGCAGAGCAAGCTTGAGGAAGGGGACTTGGCAGCCCACAGTTGACCCAAATGGCAAATCCATCTGTTTTAAGGGTGTTTTCTAAGCCGTCATGATTACTCGCTTTGAGTATGTATTTGGACCAAGGATTTAAATATTGATTCTGAAAATCCTGAAATCCCTGGGAAGGCTCAATTCCAAAACAGCTTACACTTTTTCTGCATTTCTCTCAAGGTTTTTATGTTTTCCTCCAGACCTGTTGACCTGAGGTGAGGAGCTATTTTTAATCATGGTTGGGGTTTTATTTATATTTTCACTGAAGTTACCAAAACAAAACAAAACAAACAAACAAAAAAAAAATAGGCATTTGTTTTCTACAGGGATGATGTTTGTTGCAGCAGCAGGAATTGCTGCTTACAGTACACCTCATAAAGGCTAGAGCTAATGAGTTCTTCTTAGCTGCTGTTGAAGAGCCTTCTTGCTTTTTCAGCTCACTGTCAGGTGCACTGCATAAGCCAGGATTTCATAGTAGGAGTGTTTGGGTAGATGCATGCATGTGTCCATGGGGGTGAGAAATGTAAGGCCCTCTCCTGTCAGAATTGTTGACATCTTGCATGTGTAATGGCAAAGCTGCCTTGGCATCATTTTTTACGCTCTGTGCAGTGAGTGCCTGCACTTCACAGTATTTACTTAGGGCAGTGTTGAAAAGCAGATCATCTGGAGTTGATATAAATCATTAACTGAGCCCTTCCAAGGGCAAAAAATGTTCTGGCAGCCTCTTTTGCAAGGAAACAATTCTCCCCATCCATGGTTTTGTTTACAAGAGGATTCTAAATATATCTCTCATCTCCTGATCATGATTAGGAATAAGCCTATTCCTGCATTATAGGGTTAGAAGTCAATGAACTCTTAAAACCTGTTTTTCTTTGAGTCTACTGGGTGCAGTGTTACTGTCTGACTTTAGCTACTTCTTTAATAATGATGAATGCTATCACTGAAATCATATGAGGACTTGTTTTATATGAAGTGCTCCCTTGTGCAGTTGTCTGCTTCTGTGGTAGGGTATACATCTGGCTGCTGGGAGGAAAGGTGAGACGCAATTGTTATGGACAGGAGTTATCCTGAAACCTCTGTTTTCTCTGCCACAGGTTCAGCAGCACTATGACAAGAGTACCCTGTGAGAAATTACTTAATCTTTTTCCTTGCCTACCTGTTATATTTCACTAAAATTGATTTTTGGAAATTTGGAGGCAGAGTCAACAAAAACCACATTACTCGCCACCAGGAAGAGGTAAAGCAAATACTTCCCAGACACTTGATTTGCTGCTACAGTTGTACTGCTTTTGATCTGCATTTTCAGGAAAAGAAGTTAATTTGTGGATGTTGGTCTCAAGCATACCTGTTGAATCTGTTTGATTTGCAGATTCCATTTGCATGTGAACTGGGTGAAAAAGGCAACATACAAACAAAACCTTTGCAGGAAAAGAGGCTGTGTAAATAGCAAACACTTAGGCCACATATATTTAAGGTCTACTTTGTAATTGCTGATTAAAAATAATGACCACTTCTACAGCAGTACTGCTGCTTGGTCAGTGGTAGTGCAAAACTGTGCCTTTTCCCTGGCTCAGATACAAACATAATTTAGTTGCATGTTCAGCGAGGACTAGCACCAGGATCTCTCAATGGCATACAAAACGTGCAGATGGGATCCCACTGCTTACTGAAGTCTCTGTTGGGATGCGATGATCAAAGGGGTTTGTGTCAGCTCACTGTATGTATTCTGCATGAGTGTTGCTCCACATTCTTCCTTGGTGGGTTATCTCCCACTGAATAGGGAATCCAGAGCGGGTAAGATGTAGGTCTGCTTTCTGAAGTACAGGATGGAGAAAAAAAAGGCAATAGAGACTAGGAAAAGTTTTTTGGAAACTACGGTCCCAGTGTTGCAGCTCATGTAAGAGAAGGTGCAAGTATTTGAGGAGAAATAGCCAAATAAGCAAGGAGGAAAGAGAATGCAGGTGCCTGGCACCAAATGAATTAAAGATAGAAAAGGTAAGCATGTTCGAAAAAAAACTCCAGTTCAGTTTTAACTTACAGCTAAAGTAAGTAATTGAAATTTTCCTGAATAAAAGGAACTGGTTTCTGAAATACAGCTTTGTGGAACTGTGCAGGAAACCATTTATCCCCTTCTTGATCCAAACTGAATGATTATCAGAGATGAACTTCTCAAAGCAGTGTCAGAGGCTTGAATGCACTCTTCTATTAATGAGCCACTTAACAGCAATTACTCTTGATATAAGCTGGTGCAGCTTGGCAGAAGATCAGACTTCATTCTGTTTACCTATATTCTGTGGCTATAATGGAGCAATCTATACTTTCTTTAGTATCTAGACCACCCCAGTGTTTGGTGGAGAGGCATTTTTAAGGTGCAGTTTGTCTGATCTGTTTTAGAAGTCTGCCTTCAAAGGCAGTGACTCACACATGAGAAGTGCATGTGTCTCTGTGGACGGCTGAGGAAGTCTCAAAGATGAGCTCCAGCATTTGTGTTGAACATGTTTGTATTTTGGTGAGAGAAATCCTTCTTTGTTTCAGCAGCGAGACACGGTCTTAGGAATCCCGGGTTCGGTCTTTTGAACTGAGTAGTTCTTATTTCAGAAGCTCTTACTTTTTGATATTTTTATTCAACTTTTTAACCCTGGCTTACAAGGTACAATGCTCAGCAAGGCATGAAAGCATGATGGTCAGTGAGGAAGCTGTGTGTCTGAAAGCCCTCTACTTTGTGGCTCAGTCCAAGACACAAACCCAACTGCTGAGAATGGACTTTCATATGAACCATAGATTTCTGAGCAGAGCCCTTTTTTTTACTTTTAAAAGCCTATTTTTATGCTCTTGACATGTAAATTTGGCTAAAATTGACATATACGGGGCATACAACTCAGGGAAGCCTTTATTTCCCATGGGAAATAAACATTTGTAGTGACTAGTTAATGAGCAGTTTTTTTCGGAGTTATTACTTCAGGATGCTGATGATATCAGTCAAATTACATAGTGCTTGGATGGAAAAAGTCTTTTTTGTGAATTTAACGCGCCATTTTGGAGCCAAATGTAAGCTTGAAGTGTGGCTGTTCTGAGGCTTGAGACAACTATGTGTGTTGTCAGAGATGAGAATGGTCTTGTGTGCAGGTCAGTTCAAAGGGAACTGAAATCTAATAGATGTGGTGCTGGCAATTACTTTTTCAGAGTGCTTTCAAATTCACATACCTGATTCTCTTCTTGCTTTGCCTAGGATGGTGGTTTTTCTCTATGCAAAGCATGTCTATTTGTACACCATTTCACAATTTCCTCACTCAGGTGTAAACAGCTATACCGAGGCTAAGGTGAGAACAATCTCTCTTGGAAGATCCTTTCTTCAGTATGCTGCTTTTAAACTCCAAGGACCTTCATAATGCCAAAAGGACAGACCTGGAACAAAATGGCCAAGACAGAAATGTCATGCTTTTTTCACTGTTTCAGGTGTTGAGCTTTCACCTTGAAACACCACAAGGATGGTTAGATTTAAGGAGGTTACAGTGCAAAGCTTTCTGGCCATCTCTTGGAAGGTACCCTGTAATGACTATCGAAAGTTAAAGAGCACAAGAATATTAGTCACTGGATAAAACCTTTGCCATGATTGCTGTGAATGGGCAGGACAGATGGAATTCCATACTCTGGTCCCTGCAATGAACCAGGTCATTCTGAGTAGAAAAGAGGATAGGAGGAATATTGCGTGTGGTAGGGGAATTTGAGAAGTTATTTTGTATTCATTTCAAGTTATGTTAATCATCAGGTCTTGTCATATGCTACTATTCTGTTCTGCCATTTGGAGTGGAAGAAAAGAGGTATTATGCTATCTTAGTACAAAAAGACTCAGTATTAAACCCTAGAAAAATCAGTATGTTGCTAATGTGCATTTCAAGGGTTAGAGTACTGAAAGACAAGACTTTCCTCATGTCAAAGGGCAAGGACTAAGCTGGGTCTGGAGGTTCTTTAGAGAGCGAAAGAGAAACAAACTAGTGATACTGAAATGGATAATTTATCACTTACATAAATTTATTTTGGTGTATAATGGATCAAATAAAAGGACGCCCAGCTGAAAAAGCAGCAGCAACTAGAACGGCATTGAATGAAATGAGCTTTCAAAAGAGAAGCCTTGTAAAGGAAGATTCTGTGCTGATAAAATGGACTCTTAATAGAGAAAACATTTGACCTTTGCTTTATTTGCCTGCAATAGGCTGAGAGTATAGCTGATACTGTGTGAGTGTGTATATGCGTACGTGCTGCACGACAGTGCATTGCCATGTGGGTGACTCTGTGCCTGTTCTAGCAAACGGCTGTTATGTGTGTGCCTACATAGTGCATGCACACATGGAATTGTACAGCAGATTTAAATGGAGAGATTTTCAAATTGTAGAACAAATGTTTCAGGCATGGAAAAAAAGAAAATACTTCAGCCAAATAGAAGTGTATTCGGTTTTCAAGCATCGTGCTTTGATTTGGTTTTTTAAATTACCTTTCTTCATGTATTGTGCTTCAAAACATTTTATTGAAATAATAGGTGAAGCGCTGTATAGATGGTTTTATGTTGTGTTTACAAAGGGACAGATGCAGTCATCCATTATTATTTATTTATATATTACTGAGTTGTAGTAGAGGTTTTGAACCAAAATACAGTTGAAGCTGCAGAAGATGCTGAGGTGGCTGCCGTGGGGTAGCCAGAAGCTGTTTATCTCCTGATTGATTTTTTTTTTTTTTTTTTTTTTTCCTTTCAGTTTTGTATTGTAGCAAGGAGGGGTGAGGTGGTGGTTATGGTGTTATGTAAACTGAATCTGTCACTTTGTTTTTCATTCTGCATGCAGTGCAACTTATTTTTAGGGCTGTTCTTAAACATAATTATCCAAGTGCTGACTAACCCTTTCAGTAGTTCTTTAGGGCAGGAAAGATGTCACTTGTCCAAATTGCAATGCCACCAGTAAGGTGAATATTCTTCCTTTCCCAGTTTTTGGTCTGGACTTTAGATTACATGTCTGCCTCTGGGATGCTTGCCCAGATACCTCAGGTTGCAAAAGTAAAGAGATTCTCCATCGTGTGTGCGTGTGTGTGATGCTTCTATATCATACTGGAAGTGCATAGGTGCCTCACAACTCACCTCATCTGCCATTGAACTGTTTCATGGTATTATGATTCAAACAGCCTGTCAGAGATTTTCAGAATGTATTTTACAATTACTTCAAATCAGCTGTAGCCATCTAAAATGACTGAGTCAAAATGGAAGTGGAAGGGACTCACAAACCTTTAAGCTACATAAATTGATGTGAAAAGATGAGGTTGCAGTGCAAGCAGTTGTGGTAATAAAGTCAGTGGTCAGACATATTTTCTCTTTAGCTTGTCTTGCCTGGAGCTCTGAGGCCTCCTCACATCCTCTCAGAATAAAAAGGTGGGTCTCAGCAGAGCACTGACTTGGTGTTTGTGAGCTTGTTAAAGCTAATCTCTGAGGTACTGTAGGTCAGGCTGAGGAGGCACTGGCAGAGCTTTCTGTAAAGCATCTCACGTACTCTTTCCATGGTGCATGCTGCTGTTTCCAGAGAGCTGTGTTCAGATCATCATGCATACTCACATACACTCAGTATACTGCTCTTGGTTGTGTGTCAAGGACTGAAGTGCCATTCTGGGTTGTCAGGCCGGTGTCTCAGTGTAGCCCTTCAGGACTTGAGTGTTAGAGTAGGCAGTGAGGGTCTGTGTGTGACCAGGGCTATGCCAGTATCTGTTGCCACAGATGAACACTGTGAAGTAAGGGTATTTGCCATGAAGAGCCCGTTTCAGAATCTGCGTGCTTATCAAGGGCTGTAAAGATGGTTTGTTTTTCATTATCAAGCAAATTAAAACTCAGCTTTTATCTTAAATGATTAATGCTTTTGTTTTTTCTGAATTGATGTGGGGCACAGGCAGACTGTTATTGCTCATAGAGCATTGATGATGTATGTCTTAGTCTTTTTGTGTTCTCACCTGTTAGCTGATTATAGGAAAGATAATTAAGGTGTATAAGTATGACTGAGGTTTTGTACTTGGAAGAAAGCCATTTGTGCAAAGGACCAGCTGTGGCTGTCTGGTGCACATGGGCCGATCCCCTTGTTCTTCAGTGGTAACAGAAGTGTTGAGCACCTGTCCAGACTGCTGCCCGGAGAAGAGGAACTGGGGGATTGGAAATGAGCAGGTTTGGCTTTTTGCCTTCAGGTAGGCAAGTTCAGAGGAGGGAGAGGTGAGCTGCAAACATTATAACCTCATCATCCTGTGACTGTGAATTAAGAGGAATTCCAGTGCAGACTGGTGGAAGAAAGAGAAAGGGTGTAGCTTTTCCAAACCAAGTAGTTCCATAGCTTTGCAGAAATACACATAGCATTGCTGCCTTTGAAAACCCTACCTAGATTTTTCATCCTCCTTCATCCACAGGTGTTCTAGACCATAGTAATAAATGTGGCAACCAGAATGCACAGACCCTGCATTGTCCAACGCAGCAGAAAGCAGGTAACTGCTTGTCTCAACACGTTGTTGCAGACCAGCTTCACTGCTGGCATAAGGTTGCTATGAACTGCTGGTGCTGCACCTGCATTTGCCACTGTTGAATTTGTACCTCAGCATGTTTCTGTTCTGGACAGGGCGATCAGAATTTAGTCCCTGTTCTCCAGAGAAACCATGTTAACATACTTGTAAGATACTGTGTTTCATGAGATCGTGCTTGAGTATCGCTTTGGGTTGAAAAAACTCTTTATCTTGGAGGAAGCTGAGGAAGCTTTTGGGGGAACATTTTATTCTTCTGAATGGGTTCTTCACTCTCCATACACTGCTTTTAATTACATAAAGAAGAGACATATTAAATGAAAGGCAGCATGTGTATTTCACTCTGCTCAGCATAGCTCTCTGCTATTTTAACTTAGTGAAATGCATCTATTTACGTAATGTTATTTTGAGCCAGTTTGTGTAGCAGTTTCACAAGCTTCATATGAAAAAATTTAGCAACCAACCCTGTGAAGTTTCTGTCTGTATAGAAAATGCAGTGTGATGGTTCAGAGAAGATCTTGGCTTATGCTTATTACTACAACTGCACATTTTGCTTTCTTGACCTCTTTCTCTCTCCCTGTCAAAGTTCTCGGCAGGAAAACCAACTCCCTCTGACACTCAAGAAAGTTCTTGAAATGTGAATAGAAAAAGCTAGCAAGAAACAACCGGAGAGAAAATGGGAAGCAGGCACTGGGCTCGAACACAGCTGGGCATGTGACTGTTAATCCCATGGTGATAGAAAGGAAAGGTGTTTAACACCAGCCTCTTCCTCTTCTTTGGAACATCAGTTAAGTTCCCTTCCTAACAAGGGTGTGTGTCCTGTTGGAAGAAGATAACTCACAAAGATTTGAGTCACTGGTGTTAAACAAAAATAAATGGTCACAGTGAAAGCCCATTTTGCCTGGTGCTTAGTCTCACTGCCTGGAGGGCTGGTAACAGTGAGCTTGTGTAACACAAGTTCTAAAGGTCACCGTCCCATTAGCTCAACACAGCTTGTGTGTGGTTTTGTCTGTGATGTTTGGGAACGACTGCAGAGCAGAAGAATGGATTTGAAAGATGCTATGACAGCATTTTATGCTCAGGTGGAGTGAGTGGGAGACCCATCAGAACAAGAGTGTAACAGGGGAAATCTTTCATTCTTCATCCTATGCGATCTTTCCTAAAGCTTGTGATGCCTTAACCAAAAGATAAAATGCTATTGTTTACTAATCTAGCTGTTCCCATCAGATATAACCAAGAAAACTGTGTTAATGCACCTTAGTAGATAGGCAGGATGCCTACTTTTGAAACTGTAAGCAGATTTACTTTCCCCATAACTCCTGTGAGAGTATAGTTATTTCTGATTTCCACATCCCTGCTGCTGCTTCCATTAGCTTTTTAAGAATGGGTTTAGGCACAAAGATATAAATGTATCTGACATTGCTGTAAGTTTCTTCTCCTAAAATCCAAGTGAAAAAGCTCTGTGTTTTAATTGGTTTTATGCTATCAGGCAGTACTGCTTTATCTTTGTATATGGTTAGGCTTGTACTGTTTAAGCTATATAAAAGGTGTGTATTGTCTGTCATTTAGGATATGAAATAACTTATTTTATCAAAATAGCATACCCCAAGCATCCTTCTGGGTTGTGGACAGCTTTAGTAGAGGTGATGGTTTTATGGGAGGGTTGTGCTGCCAGGTCTGAGAGCAAATTCAGACTTTGCAGGCCCACAGTAGGAGGGAGGGAGGCTTTAAATGTCATGCTGTGTTTCAGCTGTTATTCATCAAACAAAATTCTGGGTGAAAACCTTTTCCTGTAGGTATCAGTAATACTGTTCTTACTGATGCTAGTGGAGTCACTTTCACTCTATTTATTTTAGTGACAACCTGAAAAATTGTGACAAGCAAGAGGGAATTTGTTCTCTGCTACACAGCATATTGTAACCTTCTGTGGGAGTTCATTTTTTGCCACAAAAGCATATTGCTGGGAGGCAAGTCCCTCAACCTGATGGCTCTGCAGCCTGAAATAGGGAACAAGCTCTGGGATTTTGTAAGTGAAGTTAGAGAGTGTAAAGGAGCTTGCATGATAACAGATTCGTCACAGCTTGTTGTGATAGACAAAGATGTGATAAAAGAGGGCACCATTTATGGAATATAGATGAGGGACTTCAGCTGTTCATGTCAGGGATGCTGAATGGTGGGCTTAGAGAGGAGTCTAAATGGAAACGAACAAGGAAGATGGATTTCGTTCAGCTTGACAGGCTGTATTTCATCCATGAAACTTGTAGTGATGCTGTTGCTGATCTTCGGCATAAGAAAGCTGACCAGGGCCGCGTAAGAAAGTGACTGGCTCGCTGCAGGCCAGACATTTTCAGAAAGCAAAAGCTCTTGAATCAAACCTGCAAATGGAGGGTTTAAATTAATCAAGCAAATAGATTGTTAGGCAGAATTACTCACAATAGAAGGACAAGAAGTTAGCCATGGCCAAAAGTGAATGAGTGTAAGTGACTAGTTTGTATGTGACCATTAGAGAAAATAACTTTTGATTTTAAGGGCATGAGAGAACTCTATCTCTATCCTGAGAGTTCAACAGCATAGATCCTAAAAGGAGGAGGTAGTAATCTGTAACGTGAAGACGCAGTAGCATAGCCTTATGATAAACTGGACAGAGTGGTGAATATTCAGTCCTACCCAAGCAAGAAAGGGACGAAGCATGTTGCTATGCTACTGCAGCAGTAGCAGGGCAAAAGTGAACTTGAGACTCAGCCACCATTTCTCCTCTGCATACCATTTGTCTTCATGTAGAAGTAACTTCCCCATCATTGCATAATCACTGACAACTCGGCTAGCTTCCAGTCAGATGCACTGGGCAACAAGGAGTTAGAGGGGCACCCAAACTTCACTCCTTGCAGCAAGGTAAAGGGAAATGCTCCCCATTGTGGGTGCTTACAGCAGGGCCAAGCAGAGGGAGGCAAGTAGGCTTCTCTGTCTGTACTGCTCAGCTAAGAACAGCCTAACCCTGAGAGACAGATGAAGTGAAATATCACTGCAGTGTCAAAGCTACCATGTCATTTGACCTTGAGTGTCAACTGTGATACAAAAGAAATGTGACTGGAATGGCCCGGGAGCAGTAGTTGGCTGTCACTGATGCAGATATACTGGCCTGCTTAAGAGCTGCAGCCTGAAAGAACTGCTAATTCAGAGACTATTATGGCAAATTCTCGTGGTCTAGAACTGAATCTGCAAGCTTAAACCAAGTGTGCTTAAAGAAGACAGATGATCAGACAAACTCCAGTGTGCTTTATATGATTGCTGAGATGAACTGGTGAATAGAAAGGCCATTCAGCAAGAAAAAGGCATATGGAGAGCTGGTTTTCCTTTGTTTCTTCATAAAAAAGGCCATCTGCATGCAGCAGGAGGTCACCTAGACAACATAACAGTGAGAAGAAATTTGCCTCCATCCATAGCAAAATGGAGAAATAACAGGGAAAAATTGTAATGTAGAACTATGTCACTGTAGGGGCTGAAACAGAAAACCACTGTCTGGCCATTGCCACAGAAACAGGGTGGCAGTCTTCTTACCAGGGGGTTGTCCAGCCCCAATTTCCTGTGGTACCTGTTGCTTACCATAGCTTTCAAAAGGAAACAGACTTAGTAGTAATTTTCAGAGATTCTGTTTTCCTTTTTTCAGTTTTGTGTGGCTCCATGGCTGTCATTATCCTCAGTAGTAGCCTTAAGCTTTTCTAGAGCTGCTTTTTTTCTTTCTTAACTTCTGTGTCCTTCAGACTTGGCAGAGGAGGTAGCGTTGTTCAGTATTTCTGTTGTGGAGCACCTGGTCCCAGGCACCCCCACCATTAAGCTTTTCAAGGACACATGAGAAGATGGCATGCTTCAACAAAATAGTATTTTTGGTAGACAAGATGAGACGAAGGATGGGAAATCTATGTGTTATTCTTCCTGTTTTATTGATCAGGAGCTATGTTAGTGGGGTTAAATTTGCTGAGAATTGACTGGAGGTGCTTTCATTTCATACACAGATTGGTGACTGCTGGGCTGTCCTTCCTAGGATCTCCCAAAATCCACTTTAGCCAAAAAAAAAATAAAAAAAAGCCCTCAGAGAAGTCTCTTCATTTCAGCCCACCAGCAGGAAGCTCTGTCTCTGTGGGATGGGGGAAGAACATGACAGGATATCACAAGATTAGCTGCCTCAAAAAAAACCACCAAAAAAACAACAAAAAAAGCCAAACCAAAAAAACCCTGAAAAACAAAATGTGGAAAATATGGTACAAAGTTCTCGGGATGCGTCCCAAATGGGGCTGTTAGCACTAGTTTCATTCTGAGTACCAGTTTCTTCATTTTGAATTTACAACAAGCAAGCTAGCAGCTGAAGCGCAGTTAGTACATGGTTTGCACGTAGATCCCATTTAAGTCCACCTACAATGAATTTGCTTCAAATTCTCAGTGAGAGAGCATAGAAAAACTTAAGTTTTCCTCGTGGCAAAAGCAGCTTTTGGTGGTCCTGCCTCCGAGTATTAATCTCATAAGTCTTCATTATCATCTTGTTCTGTGCTAAGAAATATAAAGTGAATGAGTGCATTTCTTTTATTTTTTCCAGCTAATTCAGATATTGAGTGGGTATTTATGGGCTGAAGGACTTCATGTTGCTTGTGTGAGACTTCACAGTGGTGTTCTGGAGCCCAGCTCTCTTTACCTGGCATCTGGAAGCTTTCAAACTAGGTGAAAACAAGCTCTTATTTCCCTTCCCACTGATTTAGAAACACAGAGAAATGTTTGCAGTCTCTTAGATCAAAGCATATGTCCAACAATACTACTTGCCATAATGGTATTTATAGGTAGAATGAATCAGGTGGTACCCAGCAGAAATGGATCTGCTTGAGAAATAGACACAAGAGGTCCTGAGCAGTCACTTGAAAAAAGCCACGTCAGTCCGTTTGGAAGGGTGTAAAAGGCTAGACTTTCTTGCACCAGGATTGTCTATGGACAAGGTTTGACAATTAGTAGAGGAACTGGCACAGCTGGCAGACCTTGCATTCTGACCAGTCTAGTGCTACTGGGAAAAGTGGCTTTAGCATTCCTGATCATTGATAATGAGTAAACCTTGTCCTTTGGAACACTAGCAAGTACCAAAGCACAGCCATAATATAGGAGTAAAACAAGAAAAAATTAATTTGGACTGCTGCTAGCCCAGCTGGTTGGACAAGCTTTTGGATTGCTTACATAGGTTCTTGGTGTCTCTGTGTGTGTGTCTTTAGGTAAAATTAAGATTATGTCAAAATTTCCCAGACCCCAGGAATGTGAAGCCCCCCAGCCCAGAATGGTTAGGTTTAGTTAGGTGGTTTTGTTTTCTGGGTTGGGGAGGACACCGCTACTCAGCTGATTAGGCTGTTGAGCCATACTGTAATTTATAGTGTATCTATTGGAGCAGAACAAAATTTCTGGGATTTTTTTTTCTTTTCTTTCTGTTTGTAGGCCTTTCTGGAGAGAGGATACTACTCTCATTTCCTCTGTGAAAATCCCCCTCGCATAATTTTTACTAGCTTATTACTGTGGTTTTTAGGGAATTTCCAAAGAACCCAATTTGGCTTCTATTGAAGTGAATGGCAAAGGTCCAGCCTCCTCTATGAGACAGCCTCTAGAAGTTCTTTAGAAAATTCCCATTTGAAAACACAGTTCTTATCACTTGAACTTTCTTGCTTAGCATTTTAAAAGTAGTTACTTGTGGTGCAAAGTAGAATCTTAACATTGTGGTAGACTTACTGGCAAATAGGGAGCTGTTCTGTACCCATAGTCCCCCCAGAATCTGTGAGTCTGATTTTCAGATACCAGCACCTCTTACTACTGCTAACAAGTACCAACGCCAAACCCTTAGTTTGGTGTGAAGCGTTTTCATGGGAACAGGGCTGTGTACCAGTAGAGCATGTACCTGACTGGCTTAGGCAAAACCATGTCTGGTTTGATGCCGAACACTCACCTGCTACTGGTTTTTTCCATCCCTTTGCTTCATTTTTCTGTTGTATGTCTGCCAAGCACCTGGGCCATAAAGACCCATGGGTGCTCCCTTCACATTAATGAACATTTCTGCTGTAGGCTGCAGTCGTGGCCTAAGGTGCTTTGCTGGCCTGGAGAAAGCATCCCCTCCTGAGCTGCTCTGGGATTGTGCCTGGGTGACCTGGCAGGGTCCTTCTAGCCCTGGAAGTGTCCTACACAACCTAGCTTGTCTCAGCCTTCCCATGGCCCAGTGCAGTCTTTTATCCGGCTTATCTGGGACCAGACCTTTCGGGAGTTTTTGAGGGGATGGTTTTCTAGCCTTGCAGTTGTTATTGTGAGTTTATTAACCTGGCTGGGAACTTCCTAGTAAGGAGAGCTGCTTTACAGTAATTAAATAGCAAATTAAGCAAAATAAATCTCTGAAGGACAGAGCTTCCCAAATTCTTTGCTAGTTCAGAAATTATGATATTTAATGACACAGTCAGAAGGAGCTGCAAAGTCTCCTGAGTGCTTTATAAATCATTCAGTGTCAGGATGGGCTTTTAACTCCTCAGATTTTGGTAACACCATTTAAATTGACTTCTAGTATATGTCATTCTGTCTGAAAGGTCTCTGCAAATTTTGACTTGGAGATCTGAAGCATAATGGGCCTCTAAATAATTCCTTACGGGATAAAAGGAGCACGGAGTCTTTCTGACAAATTGTATTTATAATAACCTACCAGTGACTGCTGAGTGAAAGATACTTGTGTGGCAGCAAGCAGCTCTGAAGTGGGAAGTACTGGCCTAGCTGGTGCCTGGTTTCTGTTTTTCCACAGCATCAGACTGTTCTGCCTCTTGTCAGTAAACTTGAGCATACTGACTGTATCAGTCAGGGTTATTATTAGCAGAGGGTGACTCCTGGGCACTGGATATTTACAGAGCCAAGTAAATACACTGCAAGACATCAAGCATAACTCCTAATGGATGTGCATTTGAAATGTGTTTTTTCACTATACCCTGCTGTAACAGGATTTCATAGCACGCTGCACTCAGCACATTGAAATGACTGGGAAGATGCACGAAGTGGAGTGGTCCATACAGCAGATTGTATACTGTCGAAAATTCCTTTGGGACTCAGGACTTCAGTGTATCCCTAAAGACTTGGTTATATGCCAGAGATCTCTGGCCTCTGTGGAAGCCTTTCTTCTTAGTCCTTCTCCAGCAATACGAGCTGCCCACCAGGGCTGTGCAGCGGGCATGATGCCACGCCCTGTTACTTCTTGGCTGTTCTGAAATCCAGCATTTCAGGAGCTTTCAGCCAGCCTAGCTCACTGATGTTGTTCAAGGCCTTACCTTTGAGTAATGTTTTGATGTTACCAGTGACTTGCAATGATCTTAAATCAAACTAAATCAATTATAAAATAAAAGTATTTAATTAAAATGTACCAAGCCCAATGAAAAAAAAAAAAGCAAAGAAATAAAAAGCAAGTTTTATCTGCTTATACCAGGATAACACCTAAAAAGTGTCCCTCCTATATGCAGCTGTTGTATTGGAGGTGCTCTCTGGTCCTACGTCCCTGGAAGCTGATGGCCTAGTTGTCATCTAGTTAGATTTCTGAGAAAAGACTTTTTCCTGGTGCAGCATATTTGCTTGGTAGTCCTTCTGTCTTTCAGAAATTTTCCAGAGGTTCCATTCACATTCAGTCCTTTTTCTACAGACCTTGTTCACTTCTGCCAGCTGATGACTGTGATGCCTCCTGGGAAATCTAGATATGTAATCTATCACTTTCTGTATGTATTAAGAACTTTCTGACTCAACAAGGGGCTAAACTGTCCCATTTTACCGCACACACCTACTCTTGGGAATATACAAACAGTGTGTCATATCTCTTGAACTGATCTTCATGTTTGTATCAATATTCATATCAGCTATAAGACTGAATGCCAGAAGCAAGAATGAATTAATACAGCTCATTCCTGAGACTTGGATGTAGTCAAACACAATGATGATCAAACTTCCATCTGATTGTTAGCTTGGGCAGGGGATGCCCTCGCAGTCTGTCTTGGAGGGCTAGTCTTTTAAAAATGCAGAAGTCTATGCCCCCTCCAAATGTGGCACTTCGCTATATCATGGGTGTAGGACATGTAGCACTGTATAGAACACAAGTATCCATGTTGTTTAGCTTGTGTTGCAGATTGTGTGTACAAGCGGTGCGGACCAGGTTTTCTGTCTTTGCTTATAATCAGAAATATTGGTTATGATAAGATTGGCATGCTAAGTCCCTGTATACAATTTTTAACTTAATTTTTTTAAACAAAAACAAGCAGTCAATTGCAAAACAAACGCTTGCAGTGTTTTCTTTTTCACATTAAAAAACCTCAAACCAATTCTTGCTCACCATTATCTCTCAGCAGAAAGGTGTTTGAGGTAGGTCTGAGTTTTCACATATAAATTTGGAAAAAGAAACATAGAAAACATGTTGTACAGTACACAGGACTGTAATTTCCACTTAGGAACATTTAAAGTAAAGTAGAAGCACTGTGTAAAAGGCTACTGTTTCATTTCTCAGGGACTTTGTGTAGGTTTTATTTTTGGTTTTGCATCATGTGAACTCCCAGAAGCTGGGCTTTGCTTTGCATTTGAACAAAACCAAACCTTTCAAAACAAAGCTCAGATTAAAGTGCTCATTTTCATCCTTTTTGTGGTTTGATCATATGAAGTCAACATACTTCCCATGGTTTCTTGCCAAAAACATTAATCTAAGGTTCATCTGAAACTCAGTAAAAATTTACATGGAATTTGGCTCAGATTTTGAGGTGATTTCATTGAATCTGGACTGAATTTCAGGGTTACAACAGAATCACAGCATGTAGTGGAAAACACCTCTTTGGTTAAGTTCCCTGTTTACCTCCTGGATATTTAACTTGAAAGTTTAAATAGCATTTCTCTGCTTAGAAATAATAGTGAAATATTATTATGGTACTGTCAGCTATCACACCTTGACCAAAATAAGCAAAGGGCAAACCGAACTCTTGTTCCACAGGCATGTGAAGCAGTTGCTGGGGTTTTTTTCCTGCCCTCTGTTCTCTCGTGCTATGCTGTTTTCTTACTATAGTGGAAAGTTTCTGCAAAGTAAAATGCACTTTGGTTCTATATTTTGAATATTTGGTGTTCAATACCATTCAGCTTTGAATGCTGGATACTACTGCTGGACTGAAATGAATGGGTTAGGCCATTTTTTCTGTGAGTCATCTCGATAAAGTGTAACCGTCTTTACTAAGGTGCAGGCATGTTACCAGGCAAAATGAGCCATTACCCAGGAATGATTGTGTTCGTTTCAGTCCTGCTAGGTGCTGGACATTCAGGCCTTCATCCATCAAAACACTCCAGGAATACACAAAATACCCAAGAGACCTTGTTACAGAAGAAACTGTACTCCTGGATTAAAAGGATGTCCTTGGCTGGATTGAAGCTTGAATGCTGGATAACTTGGTCAATAAAACATCAGCTCATTTTATTTACATGCATAGAGAAAAGAAGAACAACTGCAAGTCAAGTTGAATCAGGATGGAATAAAAATTGCTTAACGCTGCAGCTTATTGCCAAAAAGGCCCTTGAGCAGTGAGTGAGTGGCTTAAGTGTTGAATGCAGTATTCCTTCTCTCTGAGCAGTGAAAAAGCTGAGTCAATCTAACCACTCATCTTCATTGTGCTCCGTCCCTGCCTGATTCCATTGCTTTGGCTCTGGTGCTCATCTGATCCTTTCATGGTTCACTCTGCTTGGGACATCTGCTTTTCCTTTTAAAAAACGGGTGGAGGAGTGCCAGATACAGAGTGAAAAGGAGGAGTGATGACCTTCTGGATGAGTAAATATTGTCAGCCTGCACTTTAACATACTCAGTGTAAATGTCTGAATTGAATAAACGCTTTCAGCTCAATGCTGTCTCTTGGCTGAAACCAAATGAGATTGGAATTAGTCGCTTTTCAATGACAAAGGGTTTGACGGGGACTGACCTGCCTATGGTGTTCTTCTCAGGATCTTGATATAGCTTTAATTCAGGGATGCTTGCTGTGGTCGTGTTACTGTTCACTTCACATCAGACTCCTATGACCAAAATTTGCCTTTAGTTCACCGTCAGTTGCATGCTTCTGCACAGGTATTACTTCTGGGGGAAAAAAAGTTTCTGGGATGATTCATACAGCTGAAAGATTCCCCTGAGTGCAAATAAACAGAATATGTCTGCTTTGAACCAATTCTATTGACTTCATTCTCTGCCAGTGCAATATGTGCTGCTAAAACTCATCTTCTGCCAGTATAAGTGTGCCTAAATAAAGGTTTCTTTCTGGCTGAGTGGGGATGTCACCACCACACAGCCTTGGTAATTTGGCCATATTGGCAGAGATGTGTAGAATAGTCAGCTGTACTACGATGCTGGCCAGACATTAGGGAGATGTAAATGGTAGTTTGTGGCTTATTGGATATCAAAGAGAACATGCTTAGAACAAATTGTCCCCACATCCATGCCGTTGCTTTACGTAAGAATGTGCTTTCATGGCTGCCTTAAATTAGTCTAGTTGTATACACTGCTGCCAAAAGGTGTGTAGTTCTGGATGTCTCAATGGCTCTGCCAGCTTAAGTGGCTTCAGGCTAGTTGTTCATCTTCAGTGGTGGCAGTACAGTTGCTGTGTTTGTGGGACAAAAGGATGAAATGGGTTGAGCAGCTGATCCAGAAGTTTTTCCATCGGTGCTTTTTGATGTTCAAGCGGTGTTCCTACCACGGCTTCCCACACAGGCTGTGTTGGTACAGCTGCAGGCCAGGGATGAGCTGGGAATGAGCTGTTACGGGCAGGAGCTCTCTTAAGCTGGTGCTTGCACTGAGAGAAATAGCTGCAGCAGCAAGGCTTTTATCTCTTTTCATGACTTTCAAGACAGGTTATTTTCTCTGTACCTGCTCCACATGCACAAATACAAGGCTGCTTGTTACATTTTTTACAGCATTTCTATACTGAGTACCGCTGACCTCATATGAATGAGTGCAGATTTTCTGTCATGTGTGTGAGTGCATGATCAAACAGCCATGGTAAATGTAATACCAACTGTCAAGAAAATTTAATCATCGTATGAGGTGAAACATCTCTACTAGTGATACAAGCTAATCAGAGGATGCTGTTTTGCATGCATCACTGTCAAATGCTTTAATAGTTTTAGTCAGAAGGTATTTAGTGATTACAAGCTGCTTGTGATTAAAATTAGTACAATTACGCTAAAGAAATGGGATTTGTGTAGTTGCTTGGACACTTTTTCAAAAATAGAACTAAATTTCCTGTATAAGGGATAAAACAAGCCTAAGACAAAGTTCATTTGAAGGCTTATGTTAGTATTGGTCCTAGTGACCCACGTGTTTTCTCTGACAGTCTGTTTGCTTCTCTTATGTGTTGTCAAAGAAAATCCTTCCCTTTGAAATACAGACAGACTTCAAAACATAAAAACAGCATGCTTGCCAAGAAGAAAGAAAATTGATGAAAATAACCAGAGAAGGATATGGAGTGGAGATGTACGTTTTTTCCCACTCTAGTATTAAGAATGTGTTTATACATAGTTTTTTCTGGACAAAAGCAGAAAAATTTCAATACTTTCCCCCAACACCCACACACACTTACTGAAAATTGGCAAGTTAATAGGGTCTGGACTGATTCAGACTAAGGCCACAGAGTTTAAGGGGCAGTATGATTCTGTGTTAACTCTTGCCTAGCTGACACACTCTCCTGTCCAGATTCTGGTGGCATTATTGGGTAGGAACCCCTGTAAGGTAGCAGCAGTGGATTAATCTTTGTAAGCCTCACACACTTGAGGTCAGGCAAGAAGTCTTTATAAGGGCTTTGTCTAGTCTTTTTATCAGCGCTAACTTCTCACTATGTGTTCAGTCCAACACCAGAACAGTAGTAATTGGCAGAGGGGCAGGGGGAATGTCTTCCTTCTGTATATGCTGGAAACATGGTTGGGGGGAGATGTTAAGGGTGCAGTCTCCTAAACAACAAGCAACCTGGCAGAGTGGAGCTTCTGCTGCTGCAGGGAAGAGGACAAGGTGACTTGAAACTGTCAGATGGAGTTGTTTTCAGGGAAGAGCTCTGCAGAGCTTAGTTCTCCCTTTGTACGTGTATCTGTAGAAAGTAATTTGTAGGGCTAGCGAGCTGTGATCTGGGAGGGTTAGCAAAGCAGCCTTGAGGTGGTTTGACCCTGGCTCAATGCCAGGTGCACACCAAAGCTGCTCTTTCACTCCCCTCCTCAACCAGATAGTGGAGAGGAAATACAATGAAAAGCTCATGTGTCAAGATAAGGACAGGGACAGATCACTCAGCAATTACCGTCACCAGCAAAACAGACTCAACTTGGGGAAATTAGTTTAATTTATTACTATTGAAGTCAGAAAAACACCTTCACCCCACCCCTCCCTTCTTCCCAGGCTTAACTTAATTCCCAATTTCTCTACCTCCTTTCTCTGAGTGGCACAGGGGGATGAGGAATGGAAGTTGTGGTCAGTTCATCATGTGTTGTCTCTTCTGGTCCTTCCTCCTTACACTCTTCTCTTGCTCCAGCATGGGTCCCCCATGGGTCCCCAAGTCCTGCCAGCAAACCTGCTGCAGCACATGCTTCCCACGGGGGTCACAGCCTCCTTCGGGCACATCCACCTGCTCTGGCGTGGGGTCCTCCATGAGCTGCAGGTGGAGATCTGCTCCACCATTAATGCCATGGCCTGAGGGGTACAGCCTCCCTCACCATGGTCTTTACCGTGGGCTGCAGAGGAATCTCTGCTACAGTGCCTGGAGCACCTCCTCCCACTCCTTCACTGACCTGGGTGTCTGCAGAGTTGTTGCTCTCACATAATCTCACTCCTCTCTTCGCTGGCACAGGTTTTTGTTTTTTGCTCCTCCTTAGATATGTTATCCCAGAGGCATTACCACCATCACTCATTAGCTCTGCCTTGGCCAGTGGCGGGTCCTTCTTAGAGTTGGCTAGCATTGCCTTCCGCGGACGTAGGGAAAGCTTCTGTCATCTTCTCCCAGAAGCCATGCCTGTAGCCCCCTGCTACTAAAACCCTGCCATGCAAACCCACTACAAGCCTATACATTTTCATTTAGTCCAGCTGAAAGCAAGAGTTTCTTTGTCAAATAATTGAGGGGGTAAGAAAGAATAACAGATTCTGGTCCTCTGGGATTCCACTAAAAAGACAAGATACACAGCTTCTGGCCTTAGTTCCTTGCCTCACTGTTGAGGCAATTCAGGCTCTGTTGACTTCATCTTGAATTTCCTGGTAACCAATATTTTTCTTGAAATCTTAGCTCCCGGAATTATAAACTTACATGAGAATCCTAGTTTACTTTTTTGTTTGTTTTCCTGAAGCACAAAAGGCATTAAAAGTCTTCAAGCTATTAGCTAGAAAGCCTCAAAAACACAAAGGTGACTAGAGAGATACATATTAAAAAAAGGAGTAGTAAGGAAAAGAAATAGTTGGGGTTTTTTATCAGGCTCCATCTTCCGCGTCTTGGGAATCTTCCTTATTATTTTTGACTGGTTGAAGGTCAAAATGTTGTTTTAGTTCTCGTTTTCTTATACTGAGGAACATTTTGGCTGTTCTTAGCTCTCTTTCTCTAAGACAGTTGGCATTGTTTCCCAGACAGTTGTCATAAATTTCAGCCTGTGATGCTTTTGCATTTCTCAGAATATGCTTTTCTTTTCAGTTCCTCTTCCTCTAAGCTTTGTTTTAACTCACTGGGGATTCCTCAGAACAGAGTTTTACTTGCTTACAGAAATAATTAGGAAATCAGCTGAAAGACTTCCTTCCCCAAAACATTTTGATGAATGCAAGATTATTAGTTCTTTGATAGGAGATTCTGAGGGCCAAGCATGTTTGTGTGGCCCAGGGAAGATGGCAGGGGCATTGGCTGGAAAGTTGAGATCTAGGGCAGGGGTGCATGCAGTCATGTTTTGCTTTATGGATAATCTTGCTGAATACTTTACATTTTGCTATTTTTTATGCATAGGATAGTAATCAGAGCCTTTCCATTGACTTCCACTAAGTTATGTAAATTTATACTAGCTGAAGACTTGGCTTAATGGCTGGAGAGCAAAGTTCAACTTATTTAGCTAGTCAGCTGCTGAATTGTACTTTCATCTATTGCATTAGCTATTTGGTTTTTCTTGTTTGTTATTGTTGGTATTTTTATGTTTTCGGGGGGGGGTGGGGGGGGTGATTGTTGGGGTTTTTTTTACTTTACTATGAGTTCCCAAAAAGATTTCATTCAGGTTATACCTAACATAAAGTTCAGTTCTCAAATGATGATAGTTGAGTAGGACAGCATGCTCCTGAAGATCTTGTTGGTCCAATTGTGTATGAAATTCATGGCATCTTCTTTGGTTAAAAATCCTGTCAGTTCAAGATCTCTCATGAAATTTTGTAATTGCACTTTTCTCAGGATAGCAGATGTCTTTAGTGTCCTGTGACTTGTATGTTTGTGTGATGAAGCTTTTGCCTTGTGGATTAGGGGGAAAGGGATAATGCATTCTAATCCTCAAGCCTGGAATATAGAGCATAAGATAAAGCAACCTGGACATTGCTGTTATTTAAGCCAGCAACTCTGTAACAAGTGAATATTCTCAATGTGCACAGCGTAAGGGCACAGTTGGATATAAGCTAATTCTTCTGTATTTGATGCATTGTTAGCTAGGCAGAGATAAAGTGAGATTGTTCTCCATTTGTGACCCACCTCACTGGCTTTGGTGGAGTTGCTTCTGCCTTGCATAGTAACTTCATGAAATTACAAGGGGAGACCAAAGTGTGTTCCTTGGGTAGCATGTAGCCTGACCCCTGTTTCTTAAGCTGGGGCAGTTATTTAGCAGGGAAAAGGCCTCTAGAGCATTCTGCAGAAATTCAAGATTACGAGCAATGTATTGCAAAGGTTATTATCAGTGTGACCTAATCAGATGGACTTTTTTAATACCTCACAACACAATCGGTAAGACCAGCAAGAGTTTTCTACCCCTAGGAAGACACGCAACCTCTCCATTCTGTGGCAGTGACCCTTCAGTGGAATGAGAAGGGCGCTCAAAATCCATCAAGTATTTCAGCAGTAGTTCAATAGCCTTTTATTAGTATTTTGCCTAACACTAAGCAAAATCATAACTTTACTGTCTCCTAAAATAAAACATAGTGCTGTTTGGATGCTTAGAAAGCAAATAAAAGCTTGATGACTGAAGCAATACATCAGAAACCATTTAGATTTTGCCTTTGTTACAGGATATAAAGGATACATAAGTATGGCCTGACATCCAATTTCAGAAACTTTTAGCTGCTGAGCTAAATTAAGGTAGCCCATGAGCCACATGGAAGTCTTCATTTTTCACCTCGTTTATACCCCAAATGACACTACTTTTCTTGACAGCTCTCCTGTAAGAATGAATGTTTCTACTGTATTGTGAACGTAGATGGTGCTAAGTATTGCCAGCCTGGAAAAACCCTTGCTACTTCTGGAATTTCTTGTAGTGCTTCAGATTTCTCCAGGTAGAGCTGTTGTCACTGTTGTTAATCAGAACCTTATTTTCTGCATTTCTTTGCATGATGGTTTGTGACATGATGGTTCTAAGCATGGTATGAACATATAACAAACATAATTCTTGCCCTAGGGAACTCATGATCTGAATCAATGCAGAATAAACTGATATCCCCAGAAAAGGAAACACTGGGAGTTGGTACAACCAATACCAGTTCAGTACCACATACAGGAGTCTGTGCGTGCCGGGGCCTGTGCACTTCTGAATTTCCTTTACTCATCACTGCAAAAGAGAGTTTTGAGGCGGGTTTGAAGAAGGATAATTCATTAGTTTTGAAGGAGTTCAGAAGGAGCTTTTCCCATGCCTGAATTAAAATTCAGGAAAGAACTTGTCTGTGTGAGTTTATAAAGGCAGAAGGAAAGAGACAGAGGAGAGGTGGGCTGGACGTCAGGGCCTGATACTGACCTGGAAAAATGAAATGGCACCAAGTCAGGTTTCTTCAGTGAAAAGGATTTTTGTCTGTTTTTTAGGGGTAAATCATTTTAATGGTTTATTATTTCCCTTTGCATGTTCTAAGTCATGATATTTCCAGTAAATAATACAGAAGTATATACTTCCTCTGCCTTACCTACCTGAGGGAAAAGTTTAGGGAAAGGGGATCATATAAGCTGGCATTTCAGTTCTCTCCCTTGATCCAGGAAATCCTTTATTTTCATTCAGTAGATTGGAGAAAGGAGGTATGTTGATGTGAAGATGACGCAAGCTTCCCTTTGCTTTATGCCTTTAAAAGCACAGTGGCTTTAAAAAAAAATCTTAACATTTGTTGCTGTAATAGAATTAATTAGAGGATATTTGGTGGTGGTGGTTGTCAAAATAGGCCATGTTTTCCATTAATAAGTCACCTCATCTAAAACACCCATTCTAAATCCAGGAAGAGAAAACATTTTGTCCTTCAGCCACTGAAATAATTTTCAAAGTTTAGTCTGGCTGGGATAACAAAGAAGGGAGTAAACAAAATCTGCAGCAGTTTGCTCTCTACGTGCTGTGCAGTTTAGCAGCTGTTCCACTCAACCACGCAGGCAGTACAGTCTTGAAACCATCATCTGTGATGCAAAAACAAGTCGCAGTTTAGTTAGAAACATTAAGTACAGGTATATTCAGTGGCTGTTGTATTGGTCATGCAGGGTTCTGTGTAGATCATCCCAAGTACTGGATTAAATACGTGCAGTTGACAAGTCAAAGGAATAGCCTTCAAATCTTCAGCCTTAAGAACTTCTTCCTGAAATGCCAGATAGACTCCTTCCTGTTTCTCTCTCCACACCACTAGTTACTAGTTACAGGGTTCTGTATGCCAAGTCTTTGTCAGGACATGTCTTCTGTGCCCCAGCGGAGTTCTTCACGGTGATGTAAATACACATTCAAAACCTATCTGTTAAGTATTTTGCCAAGTTTTCTTTGCAGAAGAAAATGCACATGAAATAACTACTTTAAGTTTGTTTAGCAAACCTACACTGCTGTATAATCACACTTCAGTCATGGGAGTCTTTCTTAAAAGATTCCACTGCAAGATATGTATTACACTGATCTATCTCCCCCTCTAGCCTCTGTGCTGCCATTTGTATCATTTGGCTAGAATAATAAAATGAAAGGGATTTTTTTTCCCAATAGATACTGGTATTTGAATAAAGCTGATATAGCTTTTCCTTTGCTGTTGGAGTTTGTTCAAAATAGCAGCTTTCAAAAACCAAATATTCTTTTGGAGATGATGAAATTTCTTCTGTTTAAACTGTGTTTTGGGAATTTCAGTTGAAAAGGATAACAGGCAAAGTGGTTGCCTTTGTAATGAAGTTTTGTTTTCTCCTGGATACTGCCAATGCCATTCTTCAACATGTGGCTGCATAGTCTATTTATTAGTGCATTTTGTCTGTGACACAATTCTTCCCAGCTTTAGAGAGGCCTGGTCAATAATTGGTGCTGATGGAAGAGACTCTAATTGGCTCGATGTAAAATGCCTATGGATATATGTATATCAACTTCCCTGCCACAGTAATTCTTAGTTACTACAGCCTGAACAAGCCTGTGCTGTCTGCACTGGTACAGAAATGTCTGGGTACATTGTCAGTTCACAGTGTGGGATGCTGAATGCTGCTCTATCCCACCCTGCAGCCCACAGAGGAATGGGTTAAACTGCAGTTCATTCCTCTTATAATCATCAGGTAACTTGGCAAAAAGGAGCAGGAACATGAACTAAGGAAAACTCAGATTCCCTCCCCATAGCTACTCTGCACCCATGTCGTGATCTCATGTAGATTCCAGGTCAGTGATGGGCTGCATCCCACCTAACTGAGGTTGCAATGTTACAAGAATGTGTTCAGATAACTTAGCAGATACCTGGTGTGTCTAGTCTTTGTTCCCTCTCCCAAACCTATACTGGAAGCCTTTGGTACAGGCATTACTGCAGCTCTTCAGCACACTGTGTAGCTCTGCTTCCTTTGTAAAAAGGCCTCATTGTCCCTGAGAAACTGTTTTATATGCCAGATGCCTCATAGCAAAGCAAGTATTATTCTCCTTGTATGGCATGTATCTATTTTCCAGGCTCTGAAGATATATTCAGAGCATACCTATGCAAATGATTTCCTTTCAGAAACTTGATCCTGAGCTCTCTGAAACAAGTGTAAATAAAAAATGAGGGCCTCTCACATTCAGGATTTGAGCAGCAAGACCTGCTCATGGTTAGTAATTGTGCACTCGGTTTAGCTTTTGATACTCTGAGGGGTTTCCGAACATGTTTTTCCACAAACACTGCATACAGCTAGGCTTGACTATTATTTCTGAGTTCTGGTCTGAAAATCTTCAGAGGGTGGGGGCTGATGTAAAGCTCCTTAACTTTTGTCCACAAGCATTATAGTGGAATAACAAGCGGAGAACTCTGCAGCCTGGCTTACTTGGTGGTACAGGTCCCTCAGACATGCATGGGTATGTGTACTGCAAGGATGTTGCTCTATCTGAAGATTGCTTGATAGCATTTCTTTATTTGTTGCAATACAGATCTAGATGTTATCAAATTCAAAACCTATTTGAACTTTCTAGTAAACATTTAGCTCCTCTTTGAAATGCAAAAAAACATATCATGACCCCTTTCATAAAAGCTAGTAACAGTGTCTTTAGAGGCTGGGGGAGGGCAAATTCATATAGAAACTCTGATACCTTTGGAAAACTCTCCTTCATTTCAGCAATTAATGATTGGAGAGGATAATTATTAAAATCCTATTAAAGAAAAATAGTAATGGATATTCTGATAGTCATGTGAAGAGTTACAAATCAGGTGATGCTCTGAAAGGTGAAGGCTATCATATTAAACCAGCTGGGTGACTTCCGTTTGCATTTACAAGTATCAGAAATGTGAACAACTGGCAAAACATTTCCAGTGGCTTGCTTCTAAAACGTTCAGTTCTGAGATTTCCCCACCATCAGCATCAGGTCCAGTGGTTATGAAGTAAGGTGACTTACAAGGCATCAAAAATGTAAAAATATGAACACCAGACTTGATTTGAAACAAGGGAGAACATTGCCCTTTTTCATGTGGCAGTCTTTCTCAGGAACTTACTCAAAATGAAATTCTTGAGTCTCTCAGCTACTCCCAGACTACTTGATTGATTGACCAACTCCATGTTTATGCAAAAGGAACAAAATGGAAATATTGCTTTCAATTAATACCATCCTAAATTTGTTTTATCTTTACTAATTTTCAGTGGCAGAACTGAAAGCAGAGTCTGAGTGACAGGAGTTCATTATTTTGTCTGTGTATCTATTTACAGTGGAAGTAAGAGTAACCTTTTTTGCTCTCCTGTGTTCAAGTTGTGACTCACAGTTCAGCAGCTAAGTTGGGCAAACATTGGAAGAATGAACGGATGTTATAAAATTACTTGAAAGTTTGACAATTCCTAGGCAGTGTCATTCAGTGATGTTGTAGAACTGAATTATTAGCAGATGTAGGATTTGTCCTTATTGCAATGCTGCCTTGAGTGTGGACTCTGGCTCCACTCCTGCCATGCAGAAAAAAAAAAAAAAAAAATTAGAAATCCTTTGCTTGATCCAGAGGATGCTAACTGGCCTACTGAAAGAAAAAGTTCGAAGGCTGGTCACTGCTGTCCATCAGGACATGCAGTGGGAATACAGGCACAGTGGTGTTGTCCAGACCTGGGTTAACTCTTGAGATGTTACTGTGTGTGGATAACTTAGGCTAATGCTGTGTTGATAAAATACCTTTAAGGATGAATAGATGCTTTTGGGCAGCATGTTTATATTGGTGTTTGTGAATAGCCCCTTACATGCAAACTTTTGGACTATATCATTAAATGCCAGCTTTGGGGTTTTGCCTCTGAGATATGTCTGGTGAATCCTGAAAACCCCTCATGTCACACATAACCTTTTTGCCACAGCTTCTTAGTGATGTGCTCAATTCCCTTGTCCACTGATGTAATCACTCCATCATAGAAGCCCATTAGCTTGGTCAGGCAAGACTTGCCCTTGGTAAAGCCATGCTGGCTGTCTCAAATCATGTCCAGACCTCCGTGTGCCTTAGCATAGCTGCTAGGAGGATCTAGACATGATCTTCCCAGGCATAGAGGTGAGGCTGACAGATGGCAGTTCCCAGGGTACTCCTTTCTACACTTTCTAAAAACAGGTGTATTTTTTCCCTTTTTCCAGTCACCAGGGACTTCACCTGACTCCCTTGACTTGTCAATTATCATGGAGAGTTGCTGGCAACTACATCAACCAGTCCCTTCAGGACTCTGGGACGCATCTCATCAGGTCCCATAGACTTATGGTTCAGGTTCCTCAGACAGTCACAAACTGATGTTCTCTTACAGTGGGAGGGACTTAGCTCCCCCGATCCCCCATCTTGGGATTCATCCACTTGAGAGGTGTGGGAAGAGAGTTTGCCAGTGAACCATGAAGCAAAAAAGTTGTTGAGTACCTCAGTCTTCTCCATGTCTGTTGTTACCAGTTTGCCAGTCATACTCATCAGGGAGGGTACGCTATCTTTGACATTCCTTTTCTGGCTGACATACCTATAGAAGCCCTTCTTATTATTCTTTGTGTCCCTTGTCAAGTTTACCTCCCTTGGCCTTCCTGACCACATCACTACACAATTGGACAGTGTCCCTATACTCTTCCCAGGATACTTGTCCTTGCCACAGGCAGTGGCCTGTGCATTTCCTTCTTGTTTTTTAATTTGACTCGTCCATGCCGGTCTCTTGCCTCTGTCATTGTTTAACCCTGGCCCACAACCAAGCCCCATGGAGCCATTCTCTCGCTCCCCCCACAGGGGGATGGGGGAGAGGATCAGAAGAGTAAAAGTGAGAAAACTCATGGGTTGAGATAAAGCCAGTTTAATAGGTAAAGCAAAAGCTGCACATGCAAGCAAAGAAAGCAAAACAAAGAGTTATAATTCACCACTTCCCATCAGCAGGCAGGTGTTCAGCCATCTCCAGGAAAGCCAGGCTCCATCATGCCTAACAGTTACTTTGCAAAGACAAACGCTGTAATGCCAAATGTGTGTGTGTGTGTGTCCCTGCCCTTTCTTCTTCTCCCAACTTATATGTACTCATCATGATGTCATATGGTATGGAATATCCTTTTGGCTATTTTGGGTCAGCTGCCCTGGCAGCGTCGCCTCCTGGTTTCCTGTGCCCCTCCAGCCCTCTCGCGGGCAGGGGCTGAGAAACTGAAGTCTTTGACTTAGTATGAACATTACCCAGCAACAACCAAAAATATCAGTGTGTTATCAACATTGTTCTCACACCAAAACACAGGACCTCACCAGCTACTAAGAAGAAAATTATCTCTATCCTAATTGAAACCAGGACACCTTCCTTTCCTGGGTCCTTACACTTGAGCATCGAGAGCTCTTGCACTCTATGGAAAGCATCCTTAAAGGTCTGCCAGCTCTGTTCTGCTCCTTTGTCCCTGAGGGCAGTTTCCTAGGTGGTCCTACTGACTAACTCCTTGAGCAGCTGGAAGTTTACTTTCCTAAAATTCAGAGTTCTGACTTTACTCTTCGCCTGACCCATATCCCTCAGGACTGCGAACTCCACCAGTGTATTATCACTGCAGCCCAGGCTGCCTCCAGTCTTGACGTCACTTATTAGCTTATTTGCATTACTGACCATTGGTCCAGTATCACATTCCCTCTGGTAGGGCTGTCTGTTAACTGGCTTAAGAAGTTATCCTCAATGCACTCCAGGAGTCTCCTGGATTGCCTACAGCTCACCATGCTACTTTTCTAGCAGATGTCAGGGTGGTTGAAATCCCCCAGCAGGATGAGAGCCTGCAAGCACGATGCCTCCTGTAGCTAGAGTAAGAAGGCTTTGTCAGTAGGCTCCCCTTGATCGAGCAGCCTGTAGTAACTGCCAACCACGTAGTTCCTTTTGTTGCCTTGGTCTCTAATTCTTACCCACAAGCTTTCAATCTGCTCGTGACTTTTCTTCAGGAACAGCTCTTCATAATCTATCCATTTCTTGATGTAGAGGGGCAACCCCTCCACCTCTCCTTCCTCATCTGACCTTTCTGAACAGCCTGTAGCTGCACTCCAGTCATAGGATTCATCCTACCAAGTTTCAGTAATGGCAACTAGGTCATAGCTTTCTAGCAGTATGGTAGCTTCCAACTCCTCCTGTTTGTGTGTGTATTGTTGTAGAAACATTTAGCTGGGCTGTTGGCCATATCACCTTCTTAGAGGAACACACCTTAATTCCTTTGAGGGTATTTCACTGGTGTTTCCCTGTTGGCTCCTATTACCTCAGGAGCCCCTGGTTCATCTCTAAGACTTCAAGTGTGCTTCAGTGTACCAGGCATATCTCAGAGCAACAGGCTGAGGGCCCTTGCTAGCACCCCATCCCTCTAACCATTGGGGTGTCACCTCACAGCTTGTCACAGATAAGCCTGATATTATGCTCTTCTTGTTGCAGCACAAGCAAGCTATCAGGCTGCAACAAGGTTTTACCATCAATCAGATTCTACCGTCTGAGCTGTTTTTCCTTCCTCTAGAGGCCAGATCACACTGCTCCTGCTCCATGCAGCCATACTACCCACACTCCTCAGGGCTATTTAACCACTTAGCTGGAACGAACTACAGCTGCACATTGTCCGTGTCAATCAATCTAATGCCTTTGAAGCAGGGCTACAGCTGCATGTTATCAATGTTAATTAACCCACTGCCTTTATTCCTCTACACCTCTCCACCTCAAGTCTAGTTTAAAGTTCTGTTAATGAGTCCTGCTAGCTCATGAGCAAAGACCCTCTTCCCCCTTTGAGAAAGGTGAATCCCATCTGATGCCAGCAGGCCTGGTGCCATGTACACCATTCCATTATCAAAAAACCCAAAATAGTGGCAGTGACACCAGCCACGGAGCCATGTATTAATAGACTGGGTCCATTTGTTTCTTCCAATGTTGCTGCCTGCAACTGGAAAAATAGAGGAAAAAATTACCTGTGCTCCAGGTTCCCTTACTAACCATCCCAAGGCTCTGAAGTGTCTTTTGATTGCCCTTGGACTATGCCTTGGAGCTTCATCAGTTTCATCACCAGCCACATGGAAGAGCAATAATGGGTAAAAGCCCAAGGGCTGTACCAGGCTGGGAAGTTTCTTAGTGATGTGTTTAACCCAGGCCTCAGGGAGGCAGTAGACTTCCCTAAGAGGAAGGTCTGTTCAGCATATTGGACCCTCTGTTCCCCTCCAAAGGGAGTCACCTACAACTGTAACTCATCTTTTCTTCCTCATGGAGGTAGACTTCATACAGGGGGTGGGTGTTTCTGACCTTGGCAACCCTGTGGTGTAGATGGACTATCATCCACATCACCTGTTGACTGGCCTTCCACATCCACATCCATCATATCTGCTGTACAGAGGCACCTGGGAAGGCAAGGTAGGCAAGGAGGGGGTTTGCTTGCTGCCTGTGACTTGTGAACACAAGCCCATGGTGGCTCTGTTTGCCAGCTGTTTTTTTGTCAGGAAGTTCTTGTGACTACAGTTCATTTACCCTCATTAGTAAGATGTCTTCATCCCAGTTTGTAATTGGTGATATAAGCTACAGAAATTAAGGTCTTTCAGTACTGTCTTTTACTATATACAGCAGACAACATAAAATGAAGAGTGATTTCTTGGTGAGGAGACTCATCCAGGACTTCTGCCCTGAATTTATTGGAGGGCACTCACTCTGATGAACTTGCTGATGGCTGGATTGACCTGGGTCTGCTCAAGAAGAAAAATATGGACGGCAGGGCACTGTACAGATAGAGAAGCTCTGTGATGATAGTGGTAATGCAATGAATGTCAGTATGCAAGTGATGGGAAAAAGACAAAATAACCCTGTGGTAAGGATGCAGAATGTAATTTTTTGAGTTTTATATCTTATTTTGAGTTATATAACTTAGTTTATTTGGGAGTTTAGACTACTCAGTTTTTATTACATTTAATTTTCTGTTAAACTTTGCATTATTTACAATCTGTTTAGTGGTCTCTGCTTGGAGGCAAGAAAAACAAACCTCTCACCTCTTTTCCTTCCAAGAGCAGGAAAAGAGGTACCTGCCTTTGGAATAATACATAAATGAAAAAGACTACCTGCCCAGCAGATGTGCTAAGAAGGAGAGCCTGGGAACCACTAAGTATAGCAGAAATGAGAACTAAAGCATACTATTTCTAGGCTGGATATTTTTTATTTGATCATTGGATTTACATGCCTTTAAGCCAGATGGATCTGACAGAATCAGATAGTCCATATGTCTGAGTTTAATTCATCAGGTTGCGCTTTCCCAGTTTGAAACCCTGCCTTGGAAGGTGAGAATCCATAATCCAATTGTCATCAGCTCACACATCATGCCAAGATTTATGGAGCGTCCTCAGACACTTATGCACTTTTGCTAAATCCTGTTAGCTGTCATAGTTGAACTCTGAAAAATAAGGTGAGGAGTAAAGAGTGGGAGAAGTTATTGTACTTCAATCCTAAACAGCATTGGAGAGTTTTGGATGTATGCAAAGCAGTTAACTCCTGAATTTACCCTTTACATTTCTGGAAGCCTTATTACACCTCAAGAGTCCTACAGATAGATGTAGCCTACATCGACTTCAAAATAGGAGCTCTATAGTCTGCACTGTGGTAGTTAACTGTCATGACAGTAGTTGCAGAAGAAAACAAAAAGAACTTTGGAGCTGGCACAGATAGGTTTCCCTATAGTGTCCTACTAGACATAGCTACAAGAGCGAGGTCTGCAAACCCTGCTGAATTTTCGTTGAAGCCCATATGTTACTTGAAGGGCATTAGAAAGAAGCACCTGTTCCTAGCTGGAGAATTCGATAAAGCACCTTAAGCCTACACATGACAATCTGTATCCAGCTCATATGTTGGCAGATGGAGCTTTAAGCTTGCAGGGGGAAATTAGGTTGTTGGAAGAGGAGGGGTTTCTTTGCCCTGTAAAATTTTGAAAGTTGCCTTTGTGCTACCTAGCAAATTTTCCCATCACTTTCTACAAAGTGTAACCAGTGTGCTATCTCACCAGTTCCTCTTTCTGCTGTGAATAGCAGTGGCAGTTGGTGGTCAAGGCAGCTGGCCTGGGACTTAGTGGGGTTACTGAGAGGCAATCACTGATTGAAGACTGGAGAGAAACCGAGACGGTACCTTGGGGGAAAGCACAGTTCACCTTGGCAGTGACATATGTACACTGGCACTAACAAAGCAGCTTGCCATGTCCCACCCCCAAGCAGGGCTGGAAAGTGGTGAGACTGAGCAAAGCAGAACCCCTCAGAGCTCACAGCTCTGGGCATGACCACTACAAAAGCAGGTTCATCTCCCAGGTGTTGTTCCATTTCCTGCATGTCCAGACCAGCCCTTTGGCATTACTGAAGAAGCCAGCCTTAGCTAAAGGACAGTATTCATGCCCAAGGTTAAGTGTAAAGTCTATAAAGCATTAACAGCAGGATTTAGAGCCATTAAGCCCTGCCATGTCTTGCATCCTGGGAGCCAACCAAAGCTGCAGCATGACAGCAGCAAAGAGAGTGCGCTGTTCAGTCTAGATCTTGCTTGCAGGAATAAAACTTTCCCTTTGTGCCCAGAACACAGAGTTTGGGATCTATTAAACTGAAGGAAGTGAGCGATGAAGAGGGAGGCAGGCTTTCAAAGGAAGTGTGTGGTGGGGTGGTAAAACTCAACCAGAGCAAGTATGTGATCTAGAAGGGATCAGGATACTGATTGGATCCACATGTCACAACAAAGAGTAAGAGAAAGAAATCTGTCTAAATGTGAGCAGATTGAGCTGCGGTATTAGGGAGACCCAGCATGTCTTTCACACAGATCCTCATCCCTCAGAAGTAGGAATTGAGCTCCATCTCTTTAGGAGCTTCCTCTTAACTGCTCTGAAGCCTTAACCAGAAGCCTTCCCCAGTGTGTTCTGCAGACTACAGGCTATTTTAGTTGGGGAAAGACAACCAATTGCTACAAAATGTAAACACCTCACTTTTAGTCAGGATTCAGTGCCTTCCTGTTGTTGCTTTTCCTTGTCTTTTCTCTCTCATTACTTCTGCAGGGCTACATGGTCTCAGGAAATGGATGGAGGGCATGATCCCATTAGAAGCAGAGAAAGCACCTTTTCTGTTCAGTGGTAGAATTTTAGCCAGAAATTCCAGAGTTCCCTTTTTGCCCATCAGAGACAGTTGTATGTGAAAGACTCGGCATTCTGTCGCAGCATCTATATAGTTTTACAAGGTGATGTAACTTTTTGTGGTAGCTTCAGAACACTTATCCCCAGGTTTTTGTGCTTAAGGAATGGTTTGCCTGTCTGCTTTGCAAAGGCAGTAATGACTTTGCAAAACATGAGGCAGAGGAGGGTTGAGACTTTGGTTTCACTATGCAGCTTTCTCAGAAAAATGCTACCTAACTCACTTTGCTGATACTTGGTGGAGTAGCAGCCGAATTTTATGTTGTTGGTGTATATTAATGAAAAATATATCCCAAAGAATTGTACGAGCCTCTGCACCTCTTTGCCTAGTTGCACGTGCCACAGAAAACCAGTTAGCCTCATGTAGAGCTACTGAAAAGTACCACATAGGAAAAGATTGCAGTTTTGCTTCTATTATTCTTGAACAATTTGAATAGTATCATTTGTTCATGTTCTGTGTGATTTTTTAACTAAGAAATATCTGTGTAACTTGAAATTTCACTGCCCTTATTACCATTTTCACCAAAAAAAAAAAAATACTGCAAATGAAAAGTACAGTCAATTAAAGAAAGCTTTGAAAAATCACAACCAGTAGATTTTTTTTAATTGCTTTTGAAGCAATTGTGTTTCAATGAAAATAATGCTATAGGAATTCCATCTCATGTAGTTCTGTATATTTTCCGCAGAATAACAATATTTTTCTTGTTTCTGAAACAGTAGCTGAATGTCCTAAGAATCAGAAATACTGACATCAGTAAAATAATAATCATTAATATTATGCTGAATCTCTCATCAGTATAGCGATTCTAGACATAACAAGTGGTAAAGTGTCAATTAAAAGGATGTTTTCTTTTCCTGTGTTGTTTTCTAAATCCCAGTATGGTAATTATTTAAATCAATGCATTTCATCTGTTGAAAGCACTTTGAGAGATGGGAAGTTTACACATTTATTGTTCAGTATCTCAGCGTTAAAAGTAGTAGTTATTGTTACAGCAATGCCACAAACTAGAGGGGGAGAAATGAATCTTGTAATTACAGCAAGCCTTCTCTGAAACTGTCTGTCTTCTGGAACTTGAATGCTGGCATAAACAGGAGTAAGTTGTTCTCCTTGGGTTACAGATCTCTCCTATTAAAAAGGCACATGAGAACCAAGGAGGAAATGGTGGTTTGGGAGAGCAAAACAAAACCATTTTGGTCTTCCAGACCTTCTGTACTCCAGCAACACAGCTTCCAGGCAGAAGCCAGTTCTCAGCTAGGAAACCCCTACTGATGCAAGCAACTTGTTTGGCCTGCCAGCCAATGAACTGAAAATTAAGAGCTCTCCTGTTGTGTTGCATCCTTTTTCCCTCTGCTTTAGTTGCACTTTCCAATAAAACAATGAAGTGGCAAGAAAGTGATTTTCAAAACCAAACTGGTAGCTATTCCACAGATGTGCATTAACAACACATAGCAGTGAGGGAAGGAGGGACTGGGAAGTGTATGGAGAGAACAGGTTATCCAAGGCAGTTTGGTAAACTCACATAGTGGACATGAGCCAGATTTGGAAATGTGCACGAGGCAGAAGGAAAACTCCCAGGAGTTTTGCCTGCCTTCTGTGAGTAGTAAGTTACGTATTATCAGGAGGTGGTGTAGAAATTCATGGTCCTTGTCTTGAGCTAGGCTATTGTGTTCAGCAGCTCTTGGTCTGGGACCCTCATTGTCTCTGGAAGGAAAGATGACCTTGTCATTAGCAAGTCAGTCTCTGTGTCAGAAGGCCAGAGCTTAAAAATGCTTAAATGATTTGCAAGTAGGTGTTTTCCTGATACAGATACCTAGTACAGAGAGCTCCAGTTAAGAGAGTGTCTTAACTGAGCAACGTTCTCTTGAGCAGTGTGTTTCTGAGGAAGCAACTGAGCACCCTCAGTGTCTGCTGCTGCCAGGACCTGGCCATCTACACCTGAAAGAGAAGGATGTGGGAGCCATGGGTTTCGTTCTCCCTATGGATTATTAGTTTCTGACTGTTAATAGTGATATGTAATCTCTAAAGAGTATTTGGAGAGGTGGGCTGGGTAACGTGCTGGATTAAACTTTATTTGGAGAGATGGGATGGCTAATGTGCTGGATTAAACTTTAATTAATCTTCATCACCTATTTCTTATTGTTTGAGTAGGGCAATTTGGGAAGTCATGTCACTCTGCTTCACGTGAGTATTTTTCTCTCCCCTTTAAAGCAGATCAATTTGACAGCTTCAGAGGCATATAAAAAGAAATGTTTGTAAGGCCTTGTCCAGAAAGGAACTATTTGTGTACCACCATATGATATGATTTTTATATTCCCCAGTAAAGAGCTGTGCTTACTGTTGAGTAAAAATTTTGAACAATTTTAAAGACATCAATACTAGTAGCAGTGCCCCTTTGAGGATTTTGTTCCTTTGGATGAATGAAGCAAACCCCCTAAAGCTTTCTGGGTTGCTTCTGCTGGGTCTGATCATAATGTTTAAAGCCCATTGCTGCCAGATCCTATGGAGAGTAGAGCACATCAGAATGATGCTTCTGAGCTGTAGGTGATGAAGAAGCTGCCTCTGTAATAGGTGGTGAGGCGAGCCTTTCTTTGTTCAATTTAGTTAAAATCAGGCCCAGCTCTTCTGATGAAACGTGGAATATGGTTTTGGTTTTTCTGCCTTCCATAGAAGAACACACAAGAAGTCTCATGGTAACGAGGACCAGCTGCTGCAGTAACAAATTTTTATGAAGGGCTTTCTGGCAGCCACATTAAATAATGTCTGTAGTCCACATATCAGCTCTCTGAAGTAATTTTTATATCATCAACGATGCAGACGGGTGATTTGTTGCAGCACTGGCTGCCATTTAAAGTCATGGTCTCCTACAACAAAAGGCTCTTCTTGTCAATGTTTTTGAGTTTACAGTTTCTCTTCCACTCAGGGTGATGCTAGTACATAGAAGAATTATGAAAGGGAGAGAAGGGAATATTATTTTACCTTCCAGAACTCAGTTATAATATCTGTTTTAGCACAAGTTGAATTTCTTTACATCTTACTACTAGTTCTAGATTCCAGGCTATCAGAGTTCGTCATACTTGTGGCTTCTTTGAAATGGCCTCTAAAAATGAGTGTCACCAAGAGTTCACCCTTCAGTGACTGATACCTCAGTCCAAATGGGCCCATATGACATCATTCAGCAATACAGAAGGACAAATGCTGTTCCCTTTATGTGCATCACCTGCATGCCTTCAGGACTCACGATGGGAAAGCTCTAAGTGTTGTAGCAGAGGTTGTGTGCCTGTAAATGAAAGCTGAATATATTCTGTAGAGTGCAGGGGAGGTCTGTTGGCAAAAACTTTTGGAAAGAAATCTCATAGCACTCAAGCCAGTAGGTTCATTTTATTATAGGCATGTTATATTCTTCTCCATGATGTTTATTGAAATATTAATTTTGTGGGTTTCACCTCAAACTCCATGGCACTGTAGAATACCAGAATCCAGAGTAACTTCATTCTCTAATCAAGTTAAATACGTAAAACTATTGGGGTGATCATTCACTGATGATGATATAACCACCACCCACTTTGCTGCCATAGCTTTTATTTCAAGAGGCTATGTCCTAATGATACTCTGCAGCTTCTCTTGGTGCTGTGAAGTCTGGTGGATACAGTTGTAGAGGATGCTCATAAACATTCTCCTGTTAGAAACTGGTTTGGGAAGAGTTTTTCTTTTCTGCTTCTATGTTTGAAAGCACACAGAACTCTGCATGTGTGAGACGTCCTTTGGAGCTGTGGATCATCTGACAGCTGCATAGAAATAAGCTGATTTTGCACTGAAGGGCTTATCCTGTAGGAAACAGAAAAAGGGAAATGGGGGCCTAGAAGGAAAATGATGCACATACAGCTACATAAAGCACTGGTGACAGAACCAGGAAAAGAACTTTGCTCCTTGCTCTCTAGTTCATTAGAGGTATCAATACCCATTGGCAACATTATCTCCAAGGTTTCACTAAACATCTCTTCCTTCACCCCCTCCAATGTCCACAACCATTCAGCTGTGGATTTCTGCAGTTCTGATTTATATCCTCTGCAGGGTGGACAAGGCCTATGATGTTTATAAAACTGCAGTCCACTAGTCTGTCACATACTCTAGGAAAACATATGTAATCACCTACCTGCCTTTGCTTTTGAAGCTGCTCAGTGCAGGCTTGGGGTTTTCCTATGTGGGTAACCCAGAGACTTTTAGCAGACTTTCATACACATGGATTTCACACTGTTCCTTGCTGGCGTTCTTCCTGTTTGATTGCAGCACGGCTGTGCAGAGCTTAAACTGCAATAAAAAGGTTTAGTGAAAACTGTACATAGTGACTTCTGATTTCCTCTTAGGAACTTAAGCAGTCCCCCTTAATTATATTCTGCAGCCTGGAATTTTGTTGTTGCTTTTGTGGTTGGACTTCTTTTCTAGCCAGTCCGTCCTTGTTTATCCAAATGCCCTCCTCCTTCCCTTTTCCAAAGCATAATATTTGAGGGCATTTCTTAAGAAGAGGGAACCTTCTTAGAGCTTTGTGCTGCCTTAGTCAGAATACTTTTAACAATAACCTCTAATCTGTGTGAACAAGTAACATGAAACAAGGCCCATATGTCCCTGCCCATATGCAGACAGAGGAAGAAAAGGCTATGAGAACTTGAAAACAGTGTTGACTGCTCAGCAAAGGCCAAAACCCTTTTGGCTTTGATCACATCAAACATTTGTGTTTGCCAAGAGAGGCAGAAACTTCTGTATGACTATGTAGAATGCCACCTGCTCATTTGGCATTGTGAATTGCATCTAAGCCTACTTCTAAATTAATCCTGTCCTCAAAGAATGTTATTAATTTTGCAGGAGGAAGTTCTCTCTTACATAGATTATCCTCAGCAGTCTGTACCTGTTTCTTAATTTCTTATTTCTTAATCTGAATTTAGGGAAATTCTCCCCTATGCTGGAAAAAGGAAAGTATAGGCCTTTTGATCAATAGAATAATTTATGGTTATTCTTCAGAAATAGAGAGCTATGCTGATATATAGTTGCCCATTCCACTAACGGCTAAAATCAATGTTGTATTGAACTTTTCTAGGTGGAAGCAAGTGAAAATTAATTTGTGAAAATATTTTATTTACTTTGAAATATGAAATAGAAATCACTTTAAAAAAATAACAAAATCTTTTTCCTACATGGTCCTAAACAAACCAGAATAGATGTATTTTGCCAGGTGCGCTTTCTTGTGCCTGTAACAAGGCCTACTACATAGGTTGTGAGAGGTGTGAGGGTGCCAGGGGTAGCATCTCCACCTCTGCCTCTTCTTTCTCCCAAACAATTGACAGATGAGCTGAAATACCTTGATGTAAAAATAGGTTTACTTTTACATGCCTTTTGAGCCTTAAAAATACATGTGGGTCATACATATATGCTGCTTCTTATAGCCATGAAACTTGGATAAAACCAAATGAAGGAAACCTTTGATTTTTTGCTTATAAAATTTATTTCATTGCAAGGAAACAAATATTTTCATGCTATAACATTTCTGATAAAATCTTTGGAGCTGGCAAATTGAACTGAATTGCTGAAAAATGGCAGGACAATTCTGTCTTTTGTTGCAATATGAAAGGTGAGTAGAATTTTACCCAAATAACCCAGAAGACTGAAAATTGTGGCACTGCTGATTTCCAGAGACGTGTTTTCAGATTTCTTTTATAATAACTTCTGCATTTAATTGTTGTTGTGTTTCTGAATTCTGACACTGTGGCTGTATCATTGCTTAGGTACAAGAAAGAGGCAAGAATTAATTAAAAAAAAAACAATGATATTAGAGTCAAAGCCCTTCTTTTTTTTAAAATTAGCCTTCTGATTAATTTCTCCTAATTGCCTGTTGTGCAGTGGTGTTTATCCCAGGGTTAAAGTCAGAGGTGATGAGAAACATCTTACTTGGCTGAGGTTATGCTCTGATAAAGTACTACAGCTCTGCTAAGTAGACGACAATAAAGCAATAATATTTAAACAGTATTGTAAATCTGTGGAAGATACTGCACTCTTCAGACTAAACGTCCTTCCTTTCAGCCTGTGTCCTACATACCTGTACTCATGTGCTCTGTCTGAAGTACTGTGTTAATGTTTAATAAGACTGTCTCTCAGGTCAGCTCCTGTTGATGTTGACCATGTGCAGTAACAGTTTGCAGAATCTGAATCTTGGTTTCTGGCAAGGTGCCTTTCCTTTCTATTATGCCATAAGAGGGGGAAAAAGCAAACTGCCATTGAAAGCCAGTGAACTGACACGGCAGATGAGAGTTGCAGTCCATCATGGATGTATAAGTACAGCTGCTAAACCATATTTAGACAAGAATTGAAGTGTTCACTGTGTATTCTGTTTCAAGAACGGCTGTTTTGAGCCATTTCTGTTGCATGAAGTAACATTTAAACGGTTTTCAAATGACTGTTACTTACTTAATAGAAAGAAATACTGAAGAGTCAAATGGTATCAGTATAAGCTACTCAGCCTGCACGGTTTCCTTTGAGACTTGTGTTTATTTTCTACCCATCAAAAGTATTAACTTAATGGCAAGTCTTTGCAGTTACAGAGAATAGCAGCAGAAAAAACATAAATACTCCTCTACTCCACTTTTTTTTTTTTTTTTCAGGAAGGTCTTAGCAGATCTTTGTGCCTATCGAAATATACGTAGCCAGGGCTTCTACCTGTCACTACAGAAGTTGGTTTTGCTTAGTTTTGTGTTCTGCCTTGTATGTATGTCTTCCGTGGTGAGCAGTACCTCCTGCAATCTATGAGCCCAGGGGCTGTTGTTCCAAGCTTTCTGGGAGACATACCCCATGCTAATAAAGGGGTTCGAGGCTGAGCACCAGCTATTTTTCTCTGTTTGGGTGTAGTAAATACTCCGTTATGTGTGTGTGTACGTGGGGGACAGCTCCAGGAGGGTTTTATTCTGCAGAGCTTTGTAATCCTCCTCTCCAGTGGAAGCTGGAAGGGGACAGCTGAGGACACAGCAGGCAACCTTTCAGTTAAGCAGAGAGAGCAGGAAATCTTCCAATGACACTTTTTTCCCCTATTGACCAGACAATTCGCAAAACTCAAAACTGTTAGGAAAAAGAGTAGCTTTTGCAAAAACAATCTGATAATCTTCTTCTGGGGGGAGAATTGAAAAAGACTTGAGATTTTCTACTTAGTTATTTCTGAATGTTAAAAATTGTGTTGGTTTTTTTTTCAAGCCAACCTTTGTTTTCACACGTTGGTTAATTTTTTAAATAAGGTTCTAAATAATTCAAGATTTTTAATTTGAAATTTATGCTTCTAAAAACTGTATAAAATATGTTTGGGATTCTTGGTTCATGAACATGCATTTTCTGGGGTGATCTCAAATTTGCGTTATGGTTTGGGAGGGATTTTTGGCATACAAATACTTGCAGAATAGGAAAGCCATTCCTCATGCAGCTGCCTAGGTGCTGTAGTAATAGTTTTGAAAATGTGGATCTGTTCTCTGGAACGGAGGTCACCCACCAAATTCCTTTACATAGGCTGTCAAACAGCTTTCATTTGTAATAAATCTTCCTTTTACTTCACTGACCTGCAACTGAACTAACACCTTAAAAGTCATAAAGGCATTGTTTTCTTAGTTTTCAGGACATCTCTTCATTTTTCTTGTCTTTTCTGTTGAACTATAAGCCTATTTGCAGCACATAATGGTGGAAAATACACCAGCTCCCTTCACAAAATAGCAAACACAGTGAAATTTGTGTGCGTACTTTATCCATACTTCAAAACAAAAGTTGTGGTTTGTGAACTCTCTGAATCCTTTGTGCACTGGTTGTGGGTAGAGATGACTGAACTCTAGCCAAAGATTTTGAGAGAGCACTGTCAAGTTTATTAAACATCTGGGAGGCATACCAGGTTTCCTGCAAGTCATCTGGTACAGAAGCTTCTTACTGTAACCAGCACTTTGAGGTTTCTCTTAAGAGCCATCACTGCTGCAGGTTAAAAGGATGATTTTCCTCCATGACATAGTCTGGCATGATTGGTATGGTTGGAAGTGACAGGAGAGAATGTCTTTCAAGCTAATAGATCATCCATTATACCAGAGTCCCAGACTGGCTACATGCTAGGCGAACACACAAGAGAAATAAACCAAGTGCTAGTATAAACTTTAAGCAAGCATAGTGGGATAATTTTCTTATTAAAATGGAGACTGTTTTGTCCTTGTGATACTTGCAGTACAAGACTATGCACTCCAAAAGCAGTTCAAAGCTCTGCAGTTCCAGTTCAACAGTTCAAGGACGGTTTATGAACATTACAAAATTCAGAAGGATTAGCCTTGGCTTTGGGAGGAGGTGGTTTATTTATTTTAATTTGGGGCTTTGTTTTTTGTGGGTTTTTTTTGTTTGTTTGTTTGGTTTGGTTTTGTTTTCTGAAGACTGTTTTTGTTTCTGTTTGCTCTTTTACTATTACTTTCCCAAACCAGTGAGTCCGTTTCTTGTAGCCGCAATCCCAGCTGTACTGCGGTACACAGAAAGACGTTCAAAGCTTCACTGGCCAGAGATCAGACCTCACTGTCTGGAATAGCAAAAGGTGTCAGTTTATCCACATAGGTAGTCTGTTGCTGCAGCCACCCTTCTTCCAGCAGCCTTCCCGGGCCCCAAGGATGGCAAAATTTAGTGCACAAGGGGTTTTTTGGCTGCCTGTGTGAATGTAGTGAGTCTACAGAACATTGTTATTCAAACCCTTAAACCTGTGCCGCTCTGTTAATGTCTTAATGCTTATTCAAGTGTCAGAGAGTGCTGGCAGGTGTCAGCGTAAGTGGGAGGCTGTCAATAGGGAAATTACTTACCATTCACAGGGTGATTGCTGCAGTCTGTCAGGTAGCCTTAGAGAGGATTTCAGGCTGAAAGGAGAAAGGGTGAGGAGGCAGAGGTTGTAAATGTTTCCTTGTCTTGAGGGGGTGAGGGAGAAGCCTCCAGCAACAGCAACCATAAATCAGTAACTAAACAAATAAAGATCCCAGCATCCAGCTTTGGAATAATGCTACTAAAGGAGGGGTTCAGGGCTTTTAAAGCTTAAGGCATGTGGCACTGAGAGTCCAAAGCATTTGCAGTTATCCACAAGGAGCAGAACCCAGATCATGTTCATCAGTGCTCCCATTTTTCCTGTATTCATACATCACGTGTCTATCATCAGACAGCATCCTAAATGAGAGCTTTCACCTTTAGATAAGGACAGTAGTTGTGCAAGGTATGTTGTTTCTTCTGGATACTCTGCCTTGCAGTTAGGCATACTTGCCAGTCTATGAGGTTCTGATCTCCCAAGCCACAGAGGACTTGGGATCAGGATCTGCTCTTGGTGTTAGGTGTTCATGTGCTACATCATCTGCCTTTGAAAATGCCTCAGTTTCTTTGTCTTGAAGACAAGGTGGAATATTGTTCAAATTTGCAGGTAGCTGTAAAGGTTTATTAATTAAAATACTTTGGGGAATATTTATGTAAATATTCAGGAAACAGTTATTTCACTCTTGACAGTTTATTCCTTTGGGGACATTTAAAGAGAGGCCATCAATAATGCAAGTGATTGCAATGAATCAGTAAGTTCTCTTAGAGATAAAAATCGGGATTAAGGCATGCTGAGTTGGTATCGACTTTACCTGCATTCTATATCTCACAGATTGTAAAGGACATCATGCATCAAGCTACACTCCTTTTGACGTTTTTGAACTTGTAAAGTGACCCGATAGTACTGGCAAAGTTATGTTCACTCAAAAGAAAACAGAGCCATTTGCTCCTTGTATAAATACTTACTTAAGGTAATCCTGACAGTTTCCATCATGGCTAGTGGTTCCACACTGCATCAACATCGAAGGATTCAGTGAGACTCAAGTAAGAAGGAGCCTATAAACTGTCCTAAATGAAAGAGTTGCTGCTTGTCCTTTAGAGCTTGAAGATGCTTTTTCAACCTAATTTCAGCCTTATCTGGCTTAATTTACAGATACCTCACTGTCATACTGGGCCAGACCTGGGGAAAGGTCAAGACAACCCAGTTAGATGCGATGAAAGAGAAAGTGAAGCTGTTTGCCCTCCTTAGACCAATACTGTGATAAGCCATTGGTATTTTCTTCACTGCTTGCCTCATGGGGGGGTTTCACAGGAGATAAAGCAGGACTTACAATGGACTGCCTCAGGACACGTGAGCAGTGCTTCAGATAGACTTTCTTTTTAATTTGGGAGAGAAAATAAACTCTTCAAGGATGTCTGTTGTTCCTTTCTGTTCCCCCACCCAGTCAGTCAGGCTTAGCCTTGTCATTCTCAAAGGTGAATGGCTTTAAAGATCTATGTCCAGTTTCACACAGTGATTGTCACCCATTTAAAGGATGGAAGTACCATGTCAGGCTCAGGTGTGTGAAATGACTAAAGACAGAGTTCTCTGCCTCTGAAGCACAGGCTCCTGGACTGGGATTCAGGAGTTGCATGTTCCTCTTGCTGGCCTGCCATATGATACAGGATTTGATACTTTCGTGCCTTGCTTTGCTCATCTGGGCAGTGCTGACCTCCTTTGCAAATGGCATTGAGCTCCAACGGAGATGCCTCCATTTGAGAGAGGTCACCTACACTTTTTAATTTCTTCTGTAAGATTCCTCCTTAACTATATTATCCCAATACTCAATTTCCTCATCCAGTCTTGTTTCTCTTCAACATACAATATTTGATCCTTCCACATTTTTGTCTGTTTTTTCCCTTCTTTTCACACTGTCTTGGTGCTAACAGGAAGGGCACAGAGAATATGGAAGACAGCTGTGGCACCCACTGCACAGAAGGGGGTCACTTCAGTACGAGTCCAGCTAAGCCATTGAAGCTTGGGACTGACAATGTTGGTCATGAGGTCTGTAAAAATTATGCTGACAAATTCTCACATGTGCTTGTAGGGCAGATATGTTTCAGAAATGAAGAGCTTGGCTGAATTCGAGCAGTTCTTGCATTAAAGGCAAGACATGAAAAGCAAATTACAGGGAGCATATTTCAGTTTTCAAGTCCCTGTCTGAGGGTTTGTCACAGAATGTTTTCCTTCAATAGGTATCAGTAACAAATAAAAAAGCTGTAGTCAACACAGGAACATGAACAATAACAGCAGATTTTTGTCTACCACCTTTTCAGAAGCACATAAATTATCTTATCTGAATTTTGCCCTGCCATCAACACTTTTTTCTCCTATTGCTTAAATTCTGACAAAGTTGTAAAGAGCTAAAATCAAAGTCTCATCACAAAAAATGTTACAGGAAGTAGTGTCTGCTTACCAGTCAAGTGCCCTGAGTGCTTGTACATCCTAATCTCCACACACAACAGTTTCACTGTCACACCACGCCATCTAAACGTTGAAAACTGTGCTTGAATCCCTCTGTCAAATCACTGAAGTATGCGCGTAATTTCAGACTTGAAGCCAAGGCAAGGTGTAAGTGATCTGCTGGACAGATACCTCTAATCTAAATGTTTACAGTGTGAATAGAATTAGAAGCAGGTTTTTGAAAATTCAAAGTGATCAAGAGTTTGGTATCTAGTTCTGCAAATAATTCTGCCTGTGCAGGGTGTCTCAGTGATTTCACTGGGAGTTCTGTGCACAGCTTTAAATGTCTGCTAATATTGCCAGACCGATGCTTGCTTTCGCGTTTCAGACAATTGACTTCAAACTCTAAGTCCTTCCTTTCCCTTGGGTTGTATCAAGAGTGCTCTTTGTGTATGGGATTCTGCTGAGTACTTTTTGAAACGCTACATATGTTGTGCGTTTTTTATGTAACATTACAGCGAGTTAAATGCTACTTTTCATTTACTTTGACTTTCCTCTTACTTAAAACCACAGGTTAGTTTTGGCAGGCATTAATAGCTCTTAAGTGATTTGTAATGTGTTTTTAATATGATCCTAGTTTGAGTTCAAAATTAATAAACATAGTGCTTAAATGAAACCTGATGTCTTTCTGCTTTATGTGGGGAAGTGCTACAAACCACAGGGTAAGGGTTGATGTATTTGCACAGCAATAAGTATTAAAATGAAAAAAGGATGTGTATTGGCTTTTTTCTACTAATTATTTGATGATCGTTTGGAGTTACTGGAGGCAGAGGGCGGCTAGTTTAGCCAATGGTTTCACTTTACTCTGACCGAGAACTGTCCAGACCATTACTTGCTGAAACAAGAACAAATGTTCTCTCTTTATGTTTAAAATTCAGCATCACTTAACTGTTTTACAGACCGTTCTTGCATGACCTAACCAGTAAAAGATTACTGGGTGAACTGAGGAAAGTGGTTTCCGGTTTATCACTTGGAAGTTACGTGTATTTGGCTGGGGCACATAGCACAAGCACCACTGCATGGGATCAGGACAGAGACAGGCAGGGGGGTGGGTTGTTTTATCAGTAGGCAAATTTTTCAACCACATAACAAAAGTTAGTCCACAACAGAAGTTGCATAGAGTTAACAACTCTATTCTCAGTATTCCCTGGCTTGGTGCTTTTTCTAAAGCTTCATTTCCTCAAGTTGTCTGATGCCATTAAATACACTTTTTCTCCCTATTATTTATAACTTTTAATTTTTATGTCTTGGAGAAACACTGGATAGTATGATATGTTGATTTGAACCTTATCAGCTCAGCTGCTAGTCACCAGAAAAGTAAACAGAAATATCTTGGAAAAATACATTTTCATTCTATGTAAGTATTGAAATTTTGGGAGTTAAACTCCTGCTTCTTCAGCAGCTGATATTGGCATTGCTGTTCCAACCCCCCTTTTCTGGAGAGGGTCTGAAAGCCCAGGAGATTGCTTACAACTAGCCAGAACTGTAGTTTGTTTGCATACATGGGTCCAGAGATTTCCAGTGTCTACTAGATAGAAAAATCTCTTCTCTCCTAAAGTCCAGTTTGTTTTGAAGTAACACATTCAGTTTTCATACTCAGATGAAAAATATAGTTTTATAGTAATAACAGAGATAAGATGGAGCTGTGGATGAAATTTTCCACAAGTTGAATACCTAGGCAAAGCAGAGGCCTGGTTTGCAGTCCAGGCCTGTGGTCTATATTTCTACCACGGTGGAGGGCTGCATGTTAAAGCCTAGGTGCTGGGTTTCATGTCAGCAGACTGAGCCATGGGACCCAGGCCTGGTTTTTAGGAGAACATTGCCTGCACAGAACTTGTTTAGCGAGCATTGGTCTAATTGGTTTAATCTAGGTTTTTTAGGTTTTGTTTGTGCTTAATTCCTTTAATCTGCATTGCTGTTGTGAGCACAACCATATAGAAAATGGGAAGAATAAATAAGCAAAGCATCTGAGCAATGCAGACTGGGCATGTTCTGCATTTGAAACATTGACTCATAACTGTACCTCTTATATCCTTAGAATTTTTCATCTCCTCTCAGCTCTTGCCAAGTTACTCATAACTGCTTGCACTACTGTAAATGAGGCCTGAGCAAGGCCAAGCACAGCAGACAAATTACCTCGCTTGCTTAACACTGATACTTGACTACAGCCCACTGAGCTGTAGCATTTCCCAGTCTTGCAGCCACACAGCACTGCTGATTCACACACCCTGTTCGCCGCACCACCCATCACTCCTCTCTGTCAGGGAGCCCACAGGCTGCCTTCACTCTTGTTGGCTTGCACCAAAACAAACCAGGGTAAATGTGTCTGTACATGCAGTTACTGCCATAAAATATTTCTGCTTTAATCAGAGATCATGTCTGAGAATACAGGAGACAAGGGGAGGGAGGAGGGGGAAAAAATGTTTGTCCTCAAATCTGAGAGGAGTGAAAGAAAAAAGGGAAAACCCTTTATCTGGATGAAAATCTTTTCCTGGTTGTTTTCTGGTAGGTACGGCAACAAGAGTTGTCTGATGAAGGGAATGGTAGGGGTAAACAGGAATCAAGAAAGTTAAATAGTTATTGCATTGGGAAACCTGTCACAGAGAGGAAATGGAGTTAGAAACATCACAGAGCAGAGCATGAGGAAGATATGTAACACCATCCTCTGACATACCAAAATGGGAGAAGGACCAGGATACGTGTGTAAGTGCTGTGACCTCTGACTTGTAACTGTGTCATCTTCCTTCAGAAATAACATTGGAATGTTCTTTTGTTATATTTGACGTTCTATGTGACACTGTACAAAGGGACAAAGTGGGCTTTTGTGTGAATCCAGAACTGGAAGACTTGCAAGTATTTTCTAGAATCCACAGTGAAATCACATGCGCATTTAAGCCCCAGTTCCAGAAAGGGAGTTTTGTGAGCAAAGGCCCTTTGTGCAGGGCTCCCTTTATCATTAGTTATCTTGCCAGCACAATTATTTTAAAAACACATTTTTAAAGCATTTCTTTCTGGAGACTGAATTTAAAGAAATGTAAATGCAGGTAGGCAGGATTTAGTGATGCCTCCAAAATCCTCCTGGCCAAAGGAACTCAGGTTTATGTGCTCCTTCTATGCTTATGTGCAGAAATAGCATCCAGAGGCACCTGTCTTTCAAGCATTTAACTACCAGGGACAGTTTTCTTCAGTTAGAGAAAGATCTGAGGCATGTAGCTAGCTTCACGTGTAAAGAAAGTACGGGCTCTGACCTGGCTGCTGCCACTCTGTTTGAAGATCTCGGTTGGGTGTTCCGAGGGGTGGCTCCAGGACTGGTGCCGGGTGGCAGTCAAAAAGGGAAATTGAGCATGGATGGGGAATTGCTAGGAGGGATGGAGAGCAGGGAAGGCTGGCACACTGCTCTCCAAACCTGAGGTTCAGCTGCACCTTGAAGTGTGTGTGTGCAGCTCTCTTTCCTTCATCTCAGAAGGTTGAGAAGTACTGCGGAAGGCCGGTGAAGGGTAATAAGGATCGTCAGCGATTTGGACCCTGTTCATGGAGTGACTGGGCAGACCTGGACTTTTCAGCCTGGAAAAGTGGCAAGTGAGAATGCTGCGCAAGACACGGAGGAAGCTCAGAATGTGCTGGAGAGAGCGTGTAGCAGCAAAGTGAGCATCGCTCCCCGCAAGAGCAGGGGGACATCGGATGGAAGCTGGTATGACAAGTTCAAGAGAAGCAGCGGACGGTGGCTCTCTGAGGAGCTGTGTGGATCTGCGCAAGTCCTTTTCGAAGACCGTTGTGGATGGGCTGCAGGGGAGACTGGACAAGTACTGGAAGGAGAGACCTGCGGGCCACTGAAGAGCCCAGCAGCGCCGGGGCAGAAGCTCCCCTGCGCTGAGACCACCAGCCGGCAGCCTGCCGGGGGAGGCGTGCGCAGCCCCTGCCCGCCCGGGCGTACGGCCGCGGCCGGCGGCAAGGCGCAGGGCCGGCGGGGCAGGGGCAGCGGCCCCCAGCCACACGCGGGGGCGGTGCCGGTTTGGACAGCGGTGCTGCGACGCCTCCGCGCTGGTGTGCCCCCGCGGCGGCTGGGCCGAGCCGTGCCGGGAGCCCGCCCTGCGCCTCCCCCGCCGCCCCCCGCCCTTCCCGCGGCCCGGGGGAGGTGGCGGGGCGGGCCGGGGCGCGCCGGGGGAGTGGCGCCTCCCGGCGCTCCGCCTGCCGCCCGCCGAGTCCCGCCGAGGGAAGCGGCGGTGCGGGGAGCGGAGCCGTCCCGAGCCGCGCCGTGCCCCGGACGATGCGTGTCTGCGGGTGGTGAAGCAGCGGCTGGGGCCGGGGACGCCAGCGCCCACTTCCAGGTACGGTCCGGGGAGGCTGCGGTACTCGGATGTGCGTCCGTCCGACCGTCCGTCCGTCTGCCTGGTGGCCCTGGCAGGATAGTCTCTGCCCTCCTGGTGTTTATCTCCTTACTAGCTACCCAGTTCTGTGCAGGCAGAGCTGCTCGTTTCAGGGGGATCAGAATGCCGAGCAGAGAGAGAGACTTCAGCCCAGCAGAAAAGGTGCTTGGCAGTGCAGTGGTTGGGTCCTTCTCCCTGTCCCCTTCCACGTATTAAGATGGAACAGGGTCCTAAAACCGTGCGGTGTGATCTTGCTGTGGCTGTAATCCTGAGAGAAGCTTTCCCCATTTTTCCTTATGCCCGTGGGTTCAATTGATGGCAGCTTTTTTGGATGGGAGGAGGGAAGAAGCATTCATTTGCCAGATTGTGATTGTAAGACTGCGTAAAATGGGTGTGTGGGTGGGACAGGTGTGTGTGTGTGTGTGGTGTCACCCAAGTGTTTACGAGCTTCTCTTTCGCTGGGCATCTGCTGCGTGTGACTGTTGTAGAACTTCAGGCGCCTGTGCTGAGTGAGGTAGGAGCAGTACAGGGGCAGAAGGAGAGTAATGGCTGTTAAACGACCCAAGACCAATGTGTTGCTTGTCAGCTAAGTCTGCTAGGTTGTGCTTAGGCCAGACTGTAAACAAAGGCAGCCCTAATAACAAGCAGTGCCTCCCTGTCTGCTCTGTGTGTGTAAAGCTAAATACAGCACTGGGGGATGAGGAAAATTCTTTCAGCAGAGTTCCCCTGAATAGAGCAGAGGAGGGCTGACTTCTCAAAGGGGAAGAATGGCCTGAAAAATCAAGAGAGCCATGAACAAAGAGGTACTCTGTGCCTCAGTCAGCTATCCATCTAAACAAGGAGAGTTGAGGGGGTTGCTTTCAGTGAGATTGCAGCCGCAGCGTGCTGAGATAATGTGCCGTCTCTGGGAAATGGGGACTTGGGCAGGCAGGACCGGGTCTCTAGTCTGTCCCTTTATTTTGAAAGCCAAGAGCAGCATTTGAGGGATTGGTCCCTCGGGCTTATCTTGCAGCTTCCAAATGAGATGTCTTGGAGAGAAGCTGGTAATCAACAGAAAATCAGTGCTAAGTGTACTCAGGACAAGTAGCTAACTGGTGAGCTGTGCTGGAGAGACTTCGTAGGTAAGACCTAACTCTGATTTTGGATCAGTGATAGGGATATCACTCCTTTAAACAGGCAGGACTGAAACAAGCCACTGTAGGTTTTGTTAACTCTTTGTAAAAGAGGAAAGAAAGTACTGGTTTATGAAAGTGTTAAGCTCACAGCGGTGCCACATGCTGAGTGAAATGTTTTTTTATATGGTACAATGAATCCTTTTTGGTTCATGTTCTTCATGCTTTCTTTCTGCTGAGGTTTTTGGGGACAGCACAGTATTTTGTGACCTGTGCTCCAGTTGTATGAGTTATCTAAACAGTCTTCGGGGAATGCAGTGATTCACCGTACCTGTTCATGGTCTGCAGGGTGAGCTGCTGTCACACCATGTCAGAAATGACAGGCACAGTTCAACACTGGAGCCCTATCAGTGAAGGAATGTGAAATGAAAAAGCTGAAAACATGGGAGTTTATTTTTGTAACTTGGAGTACTTAAAAAGTGATGTTTTCCTGGGGTGAAGATAAGAAGCTGTGTGTGGATCATATTGACAGTTTGTGCTACATCACTGTAAGGGTCTGGTGTTATGATGACTCTAGAGCTGATGGAATTGTGTGGGTGGTATCTTTCTTGGCTACCTTTGACTACATGGCTACTTGGGCATCGGTGTTACCCTTGAAAAAGTGCTGCAAAGCTCCGTGGTTAAAACTTAGTAGAACTGGTTCTCTCAAGCACGTCTGAGATGGATCATATGTGAAAGGGTTAAGTGATGTTTGGGACCAAAGGTGCTGAACTCTTTTGATAACAGAGGCGCATTGTGGCTCTAAACTTTTCTGAATATCAAGCTCTAGGTGTCTTGTGAAGACAGAGGTGATGTGAGAAGTATTGGGTGATTCGCACTCCAGAGATTTCCTATCTAAATCAGAGGGTTTAGAAACTTTTCTTTCTGCACAAGGTGGCAGTCAGTCAGCTAGTACTGTTTTTAATTGGAGTGTCATTGTGATGGGAGCTCAGTTCAATCAAGCTTGTGGTGCTCACTTGACTCTTGCACATCCTTGATGTGGGTGTGTCGTTCTTAGCAACTGTGTCCCTGCGCAGTTTGTAGAGTTCCTTCCATTAACTGTGATCCTTCTCGCCCATTTGGAGAGATTAGTGTCAAAGCTCCAGTGCTGAGCAGGTTAGCTGTCATAGGAGATTTAATTTAAAGCACAGTCTTCAGAAGACAGCCCTTGACTTTTGGAGATAGAGATGATCCAAACCATTTATTTCCTTTTTATCTTTATGCAGTGTTTCTAAATGAAAAGCTAATTTTGCGTTTGTCTCAACATGTCCTCATTTGAGTGCTGTTCTGCTGTTCGGTAGCTGGTTGGGCAGTAGGGGAAGAAGCTGTCAGTTGGGAGAGGATGCCTGTGGTTCACTGAAGGAGGCAGAATTTGTGATTGCTCGTACTTAACCATCTTTTCCCAAATGTTAGTAGATACACAGGTGTACTCTGCAAGCACTGACAAGTGCCCTTTGCTTGGCGTGTGTTTGTGGGACTGGGATTGAGCCACATCATCTAATAAACACTTCATTAGAAAATAAGCTTGCAAACAAAAGTTCCAGAGTGTGTTTTGCAGCCGCAGTGAGGACAATACATAATTTACAATCAGGAGGCAAAGACTCTACCTCTAGCCAAAAGCTATTGCTAATTTCTCCTCTATTATAGCTGCTATGAGTAGTAGTATTAAAAAACACCTGTATCACTACAGTGACAAACGTGAATGGATGGTATTCAGTATGGCTGTATTTTTAATTAGAAAATGAGCAGGATCGTGGAAAGAATACAGCTCAGTCTTCCTACGCAGCTCTAGAATAGCAGTGCATGACTCAGATCCACGTATTATGGCTATTTTGGTTTTGGTTCATTAAAATGCGTCTTTTCCCCGGAGTAAAATGTTCCTCAGATCACCTGCCCCTCCCATGGGGTCAGATACTCTGCTTGCGTCTTGTCGCATCTGGAAATAGGGGCAGAAATACCAGGTTACATGCCAGTAGAGAGGTGAGCCTCGGAAGCTGTGACTCTGCATCAGCCAGCACAATGAGACATTTAGATTCATAAGCAATAGGACAGAGGATAAATATGCTTGAGTCAGACTGGGGAGGGGTATTTTCTGAGGTAATTGCTGTCGTTGATAGAGGGCCTGGTGCTTTTCCACGCTGACCTGACAGTACCTGCCCATCAGGGCTGGGAGTTGATCCTTGCTTAAACATCCTGCAGGGGTTCAGACACTATTAGCCCCTATTTACAATGGTCCTTTCACAACCCAAGCTGGTACACGTTTGCTCAACACCTTACCTACTGTGACTTGACTTAATAGGCGTAATTGTTTCGAGGCGAGGAGACGTTGACCCATCGATTGCAGAGCCCAAGGCGCCACCTTCAGTCGAGCGTGGGAACTGCTGCCGGGTCTTAAAGCCCGACACAAACCATTAGATGCAGCGTGTGAGGGGAACAGATTTCTGCTATGGCCCTGGCTAGACTAGGGGGAAAAAACCTCTTTTCAGTCAGTTTAGCTAGACTTGTCTTCTCCTTGATTTCCCAAGGAGCCAGTCAATCTGATTGGAGCCAACTGTTTTACAGGTCCCTCATACCTCAGACCCAGCTCTAGTCTAGAAACCACTGGCTGATATTCAGCCCAGGTATAAATGGGTGTGAGACAAGTATAAGTGATCTGGATACAGAGCTGTATTTGCTTGCTTAACTGCCAGAGTGGGAACATCCCTTTTTATCTTCAGCCTAAACACTGGAAGGTGCCTTTTGTGGTTGTTGTTGTGTAATTTTAACTGAAGCCTTTCGGTTACTAAATATGTCTATAAATATCAGTAAAATTCTGTACTGTTCATTAAAACATAACGTCTTAGCAAATGGAAAAATAGAGATTATGTGAACTGTTCGCCTTAAACCAGCATTTTTTCTGCATCATCTAGATGGAAAAAGAGGCATTTAGTGATGAGTATTTAGGTAGAACGAATTAAATTAAATTAGTACTGTTACTTAACACTATTACAGCTTGCTGTTGTGAATTATAAGTTGGCTGTCCATTATGATTATAAAAGGGAATGGTGTTCTCTTCTGAAGGTATTGTAGGTTTCACCAAAAGGCCAAGCATGGATGTCTGCAAAAAGCAACAGCTTTTGGATTCGGAAGGTGTCTTGCTTTGATGAGGTTGGAGAGGGAACCGTGTCAAGAGAGCTTCATGCTTAAGGCTAGTACTGTGCTTCTGGCATTAATACAGTGTGATACACCTTCTGCACCCCTTTTGAAAAAAGGTCTTGGAACTTAATGAAAGGAAATAACCCCACACTAATCCCTCTTTGTACTGTCAAGCAGAGGAATGCAGTAATGAGAAACTGAGTGACTTGACTAAAGCCACGTGAGGAGCTTGTGGCAGAGTCAGAAGCACATCCAGGCTCCCAGGTCTAAGCACTGGAATGATTCTTTTTCTGTTGACTGTAGACAGATGTGTGAACAGTTCTTGATGAACCTGGTTATCACTGTGAACTAGATCGGATCCACACTTAGCTACTGACCGTGCAGATGCAGAAAGTTTATGTTTTGGCCTTGGGCACCTGAGCTGGATTAGGATTACAGAGGTTCGCATCCCTGTCACATAAAATGAATAATATTCCCCAGGGTTAGTGGGAGTCTAGTACCACATTGAAATCAGTGATACTCTTTGATGATAGTGCAGGGGAAACTGCTTCCATCTCTATTAACATCATCAATTTTCTGTTTCTTCCGTTTGAGGTACATAGGAGGCAAAAAGCATGCTGTGAGAATGATGGAGTGTCAGGATTCTGATTCAGTAGTGGGGATGGCATAGCATGGATGACATCACAGGTCCCAGCTGTCCACCCCACCCCATACCCCGTTCCTGGACAGCTGAGCCACCGTGAATCAGCTGCTGAATCACTCCATTTACAGCGTGATGTTTTGAAGTAAATCATCCCTGCTGCTTGCTTGCCTTAAAACTCCTGACTGAAAACTGCAGCAATTCATCAGCTGACTGATGAGCAGCCGCTCAGCTGTCCGCTCAGCAGTGCGGGAGGTTGGGATGGTAACCTCCTCAGGTCTGTAGAGCTCTGCACCTTGCTGGTGGATGGGAGCCCTGATGGAGCCAGTCTGCAGCTGGCTGAATAGAGAGGTGGGATTTTAATCTTTTATCACTGTAATATTTAAGAGCCCTCTGTTCACAAGAGAACAAATGGCAAAACTCCTCTGTACTTCACTGAGTGCAATTAGGGGAATGCTGTGTAATTCTAAAAACCCCCTCTGCTTCAGTAAGTTAAAAAGCATAAGGCTTTGATAGTGTGCTTGTGTTTTCTTTGCATTTGATATAGTTGTACTCTTATTTCAAAGCTCTCAATTTTGCCGTCAGCAGTTCCAGCCAGCTTCTTAACACTTTGTGCTGGCTAGCCCATAGGCCGTCTGCCTCTCCTGATGCTATTTGATTTTGAACAAAATTTAACATGTAGGACTGGGGAGATCATACTCAGCTTGTGCATTGGTGTGGGTTTAAACAAAGTGCTTGGAAGTCAGTCTATTTACAAATTTTCCTAAAGGGTGGAGGGAATTTGTTTCTTAATACGGTCCCAGTATTAGTTGTCTATCAAAATTTCTTTGCTTCCAGTTCAGCTGTCTGCCCATAAATTTTGGTAGAAAAGAGCAGCTTACATGTGTTGTCTGTTTTTTCAGGTGGATGGTATTTCATTGCTGGCTTTGGCTCATCTGAGGCCTTTGTGCATCCTTTTCCATTTCATTCATTCTGTAAATCACTCAAGCTTTACAGGAGTCACTATGGAGCATGAACTGAACTTTTCTAGAATCTCTAGTGGCTTGTGACATATAATTACTGCTGTGCTAATCCATCATGTCACTTATAAAAGATACTTATCCTCTATGGCTCATGTTTTAAACTTCTCCTCTAAAACCAGGAAAAAAACACAAGATATGGGACTATCAAAAAGATTTATAAGGTTAAAAAAACCCACATTTATAGAACAGCCTTATTTTGAACTAAAAATTGAATTTAAATGTTAAAAGGACATCATCCAGATGAAGAAATATACCATAAATTAAAAGATAACTTAGACGTGAACTGAATAAGAAGATTAATCGGTCAGCGATGGAGCGCACTTCATATAGCATATTTTTTAATAATTGTGGCCTCCTCAGTTTTAACCTACAGATGGAAGTCTCAGCTGCATTGTGATCATGGTAAGGTACAAGTGTGTTGAGAAAGCTAGTATGTTCTACGTGTGGTGATCTTTTCATATTCCATGTTTCAAGGTTGCTGCCTTTGTGTGTCCAGCAATACAGACAAATTGCTTTATATGTTTTGGTAGGAAAGCCGGAATACCTTGGCCCGGGTAATTTTCCTGCAGTTGGGATTTTTGCCTTGATGCAGTTTGCCTGCATGTACTTGCTTGGCACTGCAGCAATGCTGTGGCATAGCCACGCTCAGCATCGTTAGACTCGCATTGTTATTCCTGCCCCACAGAAGAAGAGCATAGGGAAGAAGGAGAGTTGATTCTTGGGGCTTAAGCCAAGGGTACATGGATTGACAACACATCAGCATCAAGAGGGACTTGTTTGTTTTGATCCCTTTTTCCACCCTTGCAGATTTTGAGAAATTCAAGGCATTCTTAAACTCCTGCACTTTTCCTAATGCTCCCAAGCATATGCACAAATGTACTTGTATCCATCACACTTTCGGAGTTCAGTATTCAAGGACTTTGAGTGATTCAGGATCCACTAGTAAGTGCCAAAGTCCTCATATGTGCGTGATCAGTCAGCAGTGCTGCATGTGGCCTTCCCACATCATCAGCTGGATCTATTTTTAGAACTAAGAAAGAGTTCCTTTGCATGTTCAGGAGGAAAATGCCTTTCATTGAAATTCACTTTCAGGTTTGTTCTTTGCTTACTGGGGTTATTCTTTTTCCTTTGCAGTCTATTGTTGCCTGGGTAATTTTTTCAGAACTTTAAGAAATTGTTCATCCTCTGCTGTTTTAGTGAAAATGAAGAAGTATCTCAAGGCTCAGTCAGGTTTGTTATGCGTTCCTGAGGTCTTTGCTTGCCCTGCCAGAGTCTGCAATTCACTGGTCTCTGCTGCGTGCCAGATGTATTTCTGCTGCTATGTTGCTGTCCAGCAGTATCACCTATGGATAGTTTTAGTCTCTGTTACTCTGTGGTGGATTCCTTCTGAAGTGCTCTTAATGTTGCTCTGGATTTCAGCCAGGAAAAAGCCCATGTCACTCCTCTTTCCATCTCCTATGTGAGTATGAAATACCATTCTGTACTCGGCCTCTTACAGGCTACAGTTAATAAGAAGTATTTCTAAGGAGGACAACTTATGGGAAGGAACTGTAAGTCAAAGTTGGTGCTGAAGTCACATGGCCATAATTGCATGGCAAATTCTTCATGGAAGAATGGAAACAAGAAGACTTGAACTGGGATAGTTCTGTGATCTTTGTTTCTGCAAGTAAGGTGTACGCAACACCAGTGTGGGAGTTTTTCAGATTTCTTCTCAATAGCTTAAGCGGTAGAATTTCACTTTACTTTTCAGTGCAAAAAACAAATGCTTTGTGAGCAAAGTAAACAGGCACAGGTGTATGGAATGCGACCGGTGGCTTCTTGTGTGGTGTGCATTTGTTTTGGGTAGCCTTGGTCACTGTGTAAAATACTCCACAGTTTTCAGAAACACTTAAAGCTGGATGTTGCTGGCAAGCACCTAGTCCATCCTTTCTTTCAAGATGTTAAAACCGAAGCTTGTTCTGACTTGCTCAGACTTTCCGAAGTTGGTGCAAGCTGTTAAAGATTCTTAGTCCTTTCCCCAGCAGTCTTTTGTTTTGCCATAACTCAATTTTCTAACAGTGGCCTTAAGAACCATGGGGGGTGGTAATCACCTGCTAAATGTGATTTGGGGTTTCTGACTGTATAGTGAAGCAGCTCTGAGGGGATGTAATTGCACACCTGAGGCTTGTATCTTCTATGAGAAGGTGTGCCTTGGGACTCAACAAATACAGTCACCGTTCCTCTGGTGTAGGGATGTAGTATGGAAGATACCCGTACATAGCAGAGGAGCTGAAAGTGTTTGCCAGTGGCTTTAAAGACACCTTTTGTGGCTACTACTGAGCACCTCAGTGGGTGCTCCTATAACGGATATGACTATCCATATGGTTGCTTTTGTTTTATACACCTGACGTGCAGACTGAGCTCTTTAATGTAAATTAAAACAAACCAATGCAATTTTCCACTGTTGCTACTTGAAAACTTAGCTTTTTTTTCCCTGTTGCTGAACATAAAGGTTTGGACAAGCACTTGGCAGCCAGGAAGCTACATCTGATTCCTTTAGTTTTGCCAAACTGGAACTCAGCTCCTGCAAGGAAGTGGTGGGGTTTTGAGCACATTGTCTTTGGCTCTGGCGCTTTCTATTTACACTACTGTTATTTGGAAGGTTGAGACTTCTTTTTTTGTCAGAGGCTAGTTAAAGTCAGAATTTGGACCTTAATGCCCAAGATGTCACGTTTTCCATAATGATACTAAATGCATAAAAAAATCTTTTCTTCCTCTTTCCACAATGCTGAGAGTTATCGACTTCTCTTTGTCACAGGAGAACATCACTGGTAGAGCCAGGAAATTATTTCATTGCTCTTTCCTTCAAATTGGTTCTTTAACCAAAAAAAAAAAAAAAAAAAAAAGCCACTCTTTTCCTTGTTTAAAAAAAAAAAAAAAAAAGAGAGAGAGAGGAGAGAGACGTGTTTTCTGTGTTAGTGATAGCCAAATGTTTCCAGAGCCCAGTTAAAAAGTTCCATTTTAACTCTGAGGATGTTTTTCACTAGAATCGTATTTCCTGTCTTTTTTTCTGATTGCTGCTTGTCAGACATTGTGTTGCTGTGGTTCATCAATATTTTTACATCCCAAGTCACTTCTGCTCTATATGTCAAGGCTTTGTGGACCAGATTCTGCTCTGTGACCAAATTTCAGTTCCGCTCGGGTTATTCTGAAGGCAGGGTTTGGTGTTAACTAAGCATGCTGCATTGTGTCTCCACCTCCTTATAAAATACAGCAAAAGAGTCAAGGTCAAGGTAATAAAGGAGTCCTGCTGGAAAAGCACGTGTTGTATGAATCATCCTGTTGGCTATGCTATATTTATCTCTGTCACACTTTGATATCATCCCTTTTCATCGCATGAAGAATGTGTCCTGTGTCTTGTTCTCTTACAAGCGAAATCCTCAGTGTCTGAACAGGGAGCATACAGAAAATCTCTTAGTTGGTACAATTTGATGTTTCACTGATGCAGAATTGAACCACCTCTGTCAAGCAGCTTCCAGAAATAGCAAAAAAGTGAGCCAATACGTACCTTTTGGGGCTAGACTCTGGGGAATTTTATTTTATTGTTATAAATCAGTATGTCTACTAATGTAGACCTGATGATTTATTTTTGTTTCCTCTTGTTGAGGCACTGGGAGGCTCTGTGTGTCTCAAATTTAGTTTTGTCTGAAGAAAGATCAGTGTGGTCCTGGGAGTAACTGTTGTGCTCAGAGTTAGGGGACTGCAAGCTTCAAACAGGTCTCATGCCCTTTGGGAGTTAGTTATTAGAATTTAAGTATTGCCTGCTGACCTGGAAAGTCTTGTATTTTAATGGGCAGTAATATATAGTGGGAATGTCTAAAATATGTTGAAGAAAAATCATTCTGTGATTCACACCTGTTCCAGTTCTCACTGTGCTAGAAATTAGTGGAATGGTGGAAGTGGAGGTTTTTCCCCAAACACTGTATCACTGATGAAATGAGATACTGCCTGAGTCTGCTTTGGGTGATGAGGGTTATATGAAATCACAACTAATTGCGGACTAGGCTGGCTAAAACCACTGCAGATTCCAGCCTCACCCTGAATCGGGGTGTTTTGGTTAATGCAAGATCTGGGTTGAAACAACTACCGACGCTGGGTTTTTTTCTAGTGCCAATATTGATGTCAACTTGTTTAGCTCATGCAAACTAGCCTTGCTCACTTTCTCTGCAGAGTATTACCTGGGAGCCACAGGACTACAAATGTTTGGTGGTTGGCGGTGTTTACATGCTATCCACTACTGCTGCTTTGCTACAGTAGTTCAAAAGAGTCCTGAGTTTTGGTGCAAACAGAAACTTTCAGCGCCAGTGAGCTGCAGAACATTTTGGATTTGTTCAGGTCTGCCATTTGTGAATAAAACATGGTAAACTTTACACAGTGTGAAGACCTAGGAAATGCTGCAGAAGATTCCTGTCAGCTCCTGGAGTTTTTTGTTACTTAAACTTTGCTAGCCTTGCAAAGAGCCTGAAAAACCAAGAGTCTGTATCAGAATGCTTTACTGTTGCAGAGCATGATCGTGGTTGGGTTGCACCTCACCTGCCCAGTGGTTTGAACTCTCTCATACAAGAACCTTGTTTTGTTCAGTCCTGCACTTTGTGCTCTTATGCTGTGGCATGTGTACTTACTTAATTCTTCTCTTCCAGTTCATTGGGCTGGATGGAACTGAATGAAGGCAGGCTGAGAGAGTCAGGGCTGTTCAGCCTGGAGAAGAGAATGTTCCAGGGAGACCTTATAGCAGCCTGCCAGCACCTAAAGGGGCCTACAAGAAAGCTGGAGAGGGACTTTTTACAAGGACTTGTAGTGATAGGACAAGGGGTAATGGCTTTAAACCGATAATGGCTTTACACTAAAAGAGGGCAGATTTAGGTTAGATATTAGGAAGACATTCTTTACTGTGAGGGTGGTGTGACACTGGCACAGGTTGTCCAGGGAAACTGTGGATGCCCCATTCCTGGAAGAGTTCAAGGCCAGGCTGGATGGGGCTTTGAGCAACCTGGTCTAGTGGAAGATGCCCCTGCCCATGGCAGGGGGTTGGAACTAGATGATCTTTAAGGTCTCTTTACAACCCAGACCATTCTATGATGATTCTGTGAATCGCTGGCTGAACAGCTGCATAGAGTGACTAATGTAATTTTTCAGACATGGAGACTCCTCACTCTTTCCTATTTTGATGCAGATCTCTTTTGGTATCTCACAAAGTGGAATAAGCCCAGGTCATGTAGACCGGGAGGCTCTCTTCACTGTCCCTCTCTGTCTTTGCAACCATTTTTGGCTCTGTCTTACTGTTTACTTACTGAATCCCTCCATTTTGTGCTGGTTTGAATGCCTCCATTGTCCGGACCTGCTGCCAGCAGCAGCAAGTCTGTGGTTCTCTGTGTGGTGCTTCAGGTCCCCAGGAATCTAGCTAATAACTTAATAGCTTCTCATCTCCAATGCACTCCCTCTGAAAAGTCCTTTGTTTTGAGTGGTAGAGCACACAGATGGCCGCACGCCATTTATCTCCAGGCTGTCACATCACTACTTGTTCTCAAAATGGGGTGCCTTCAAAGGCTGGTGTTCACTGAGGTCTGTGCCTTTAAAGAGCCTTTTCCTAAATAGGATTTGATACAATGGAGAGAAAAGCAATGGCATCTGCACTTACAATGATGGCTTAGAGGCATTAATGCTTTTCTCAGGCACACGTACATGCTCTGTCAACACACGAGCATGGCAGCCTGTGGATATTGTCTTCTCAATTTGATCTCCCTTGCCTTCCAGTTGTTGGGAGGATGGGAAGCAATACGTGATACCTTTTTGCATTTGATCTGTCTGCTCCCCAAACGTGACTGGTGCATTAGCACTCACAGCCCAGTAACTGCTGTAGTAGAGTTAAAACCAGCACATACTTGTTAAAATTGGGCACAAACTTAGCTTGCAGTCAAGGCTATAAAACCCAGGTTCCTTTAACTGACAAGAACTGCTACTCCTAGAAGGCGAGGGAGGCGGGGGGAGGAGGTTATAACTCAACCCTCAAGTAATCAGAGAGATTTTATCTTTTGGTCTTTTCAGTACTCTGTCACCAAAAGAGCTCTTGGGTGGTCATATTCCCCTCACCACCCACCCACTACTCTGAACAGCTTGCAGCACTGACTGATCTTTTCCTTGGTAAGACATTTTTATTCCACAAGCACTGAGACACAGACTGATGAAGAATTGCTTGATTTTTCCTTAAGTATTAAAATCTGAAGCTGGAAAACACAGGGCTGGATTTTTCACATTCTCACAGAGCTTGGAGAGAGGGTTTAACAGATCTCTGGCTCTGCTCACATCTTTGGTATCATTGGTAAACTTGGACAACATTGGTAAGCAACTATACACAGGCATAGTTTTCCAGATTTCTGTGGAGCCACTCAGAGAGTAGGTGGAGACAGATGTGCTGAAGTGTCAGGCTTTAGCCTGGGTCACACTTGTCACAGTTTAATTGGAAAAACTCAGTGCTGATTTACTAGGGTGGAGTTGGGAAATTGGAGGTTTTGATTGCAGTTACATGGCTGTCACGTTGCATAAGGAGACTGTCCTCACACAAAACCTCTTTAGGGCTTCACTTCAGTCTCTCTCCCTCTGCACTGATGGGGGCTGCATCAGCCCGTGACAGCTCTGGAGTGTAGGAAGCATCTTACATTGCACCTTCTGGTAATCATCCTGAATCTCTTTTGTGTGTCTCCTCAGGAAAGGATGCCACAGACACCTCCCTTTGCAGCTATGTTTGACAGCAGTGGCTACAACAGGAATCTGTATCAGTCAAAAGAGGACAACTGTGGAGGGCTCTGTTACCACGACAACAACCTCCTGTCAGGGTCTCTGGAAGCTCTGATCCAGCACTTGGTACCCAACGTAGATTACTATCCTGATGTAAGTCTATACACCCAGCTAACTATGTGGCTAGGCCTGATGCATCTCATAAAGGGGAACTTTCACGTGTGCAGCAAAAGCAAAACGTGTCACATTAAATTGCTAAGGAGGGGGTTCAAGAATGATAGCATAAACATGTGCTTCATGTGAGTGCCACATGCAGTAACTGACCTAACCTAGGAGGTCTAATGCTTGATTACTCCTGTTGTGAAGTGTGCAACCCTGGTGACACATTTATGAAGTAAGTACCTAGTGTGGCTTACTGTTTGATGGATTGTATGTACCATTGACCTTTAAAAATCTGTCAGGTAAGCTGAGGACAAAGGTAAGACCACCAGCATGACAGGATGAATGCATTTAGTTTAAAAACAAACAGGTTTTATGCATATTTCCCATTGCTCATCTGAGGTCCACATGTATCTTGCAATTAGCAATTGAAGCATTGAACTAGTATCACACTGTTCAGAATCAGCACAGACTGGACATGAGAACAGGACATTTGTTATCTGAGAATTCTTGGCCTATTTAGACGCATCTGTGCATTGAGACATTTCCTATAATTCTTAGAAAACACAAAAAATACCAAAAGATTACGGGGGGTAGTTGGAGATGACTGAGGGATGATGAAACTGCATCTCAGCTCATTGAAAGGCTCCTGCTGAAGACATAACTCCACTTATATTCAGCTTGTCATAGATTTATTTATGTTTCCAAGATGGGATCTTTTTTAACTTGGGTCAGAGTTGATAGCAGCACAGGACTGTGCTTAAGCTAGTGCTTACCATTAATTCTTAACATAAAATTTAAACATGTAGCAATTTAGATACCAGTTGGTCAAACATGATGATTTATTCCAAGTCCCTAGAACCAGAACATTGTAGAATCTTGTGGGTGCTGTAGATTCTTAACTGCTGGCAGTATGGGGAGTGGAGTGGATGTTCTGAATATCCATCTCACAATGAGTTCAGATCATGATATATGGAAAATTAAAGCAAAATCAGGAGCCTCTTGTAACCTCAGAATGAGTTACTAATTTTTATTCTGTAAAATCAAGCTATGTAGTTCCCTCTTCTTTCACCCAGGAGACAAGCAATACTATGAGAAATGAACAGTGTTTGAGGATTCTTAAAGGAAGTACAAGGTCATAGTGTGGGGTTTACTGAAGTCAGACAGGCAAACACACCATAGTAAAGATGGCATATGTGGTGAAATCAAGTCAGCTCAACAATCTGATCAACTGGCATCTATTTTGTTCTTTTTCTGAAGACTCTTCCTTTTCACCAGTAACGTGGTAGCAGACAAGATTTCTCGATTGGTATTCTAAGTAGCTTGGACTTGCAGCATTAATTTTCTTCCATTGTTTGGCTATAAAGAGTTATGTAATCTGGTAATGGCTCTCGCAAAGGTTTACTGTAGAGCAAGAAAAGATGAGTTGAAGTTTTATTCTGAGTAAGCTTATAATAAGGCTGTGTGTAATAGGAGAGCTAAACCAGCCCAGCCCTGCCTTGTTTTGGTTAAATCTTGCATAACTTGGCTCAAACACGAATTTATAACACTGATTCTGGAGCAATGACAAGTCTTAAATTAAATGCTTACTGCTGTAGTAATAGCTCTTGGCACAGCCATGTGCAGAGTTTTCTTCTGCACATAGTAAAGTATTAGGAACCAATCTGTTAGGAACGCATTTTGAGAAAATATAAAACTGATGGTAATTTATCCCTTTCTGTGTCTTGTTTGCAGAGGACATACATCTTCACCTTCCTTCTCAGTTCACGCCTGTTCATGCATCCGTATGAACTCATGGCCAAGGTCTGCCATCTGTGCATTGAGCAGCAGAGACTAAGTGAGCCTGGCCTGGACAAGGTAAGACCCTCACTCTCAGGGAACTCCTCTTAGTGCCAGTCAAATATCTCTACCCTGCCCTCAACAAAATAATCCTATTGAGGATACTCTTGAGTAGGAATAAACAGATTGAAAGTCTGATACAAGCAACTAGAATTTTACCCTTTGTTCACTGGCATTCATGGGAAATTTCTACACTGCTTAGCCTGTCCTCTGTGAAGAGTGTTGCTGCTTCTGCAGTTTGTTTTACCAATACATGGGCCAGAAATAAAAGTGCTTGCTCTTAATGGCGTATCCTGCACTGGCCCTGCAGTGGTGGCTTTTGTTTCAGAGTTCCCAGCATCTTGCCATAATAATGCCAAAACGCTGTAAAGACTTAATGATTAATTAAGCACATCAATGGGAATTACACTGACCTGTCTCGTATGCTTAAACTACAGTCTTGCTACAGTCTGTGGAGTGGCTTAGATTGCTGGCCCCTTTGCATGGGAATGCATGCTTCTTTGTGTGCCATGTCTAGAGTTGAGAGGGGGTAGGATGTGGATATTTGGATAGAACCTCCACTCCAGTAGAAAATGGGATGAATTAAATTAAAATACTGGAATAATTGTACTGCTTTCTCACTGTAAGGTATAGTGCGTGCATAAGGCTTGGCAGAGCTGGAGCTTATCACTTTCATTGTTGATAGCCATAAGTTATGGAGATACTGATAAATGTCTTGCACTGAGACACTCCAGATAGTGAGGAGAATCATTCTAAATATTTCCACCTGCCTGGGGCCTAATTTCCAGGTCTGTTAAGCCAATGAGAGTCTCTTCATTGGCTTCAATGGATATTGGCTCTGGCTTGTAATCCAGTGCTGAATTAAATTAAGCTTAAAAATTTATTGACCTTCACAGCCTTATGCTCCACAGTATCCTTCAGAAGGGAATTCTGTTTCCTTTGTATTAGATATGTGTTGTATTGCTGTTACATGTAACCTTCCTCCTTCCTTCAAATAGAACCGCATACGAAAAATTGCACCCAAAATCCTACAGTTGTTGACTGAATGGACAGAGACATTTCCTTATGATTTCCGAGATGAAAGAATGATGAGGAATTTAAAGGAGTTGGCACAAAGAATAGCTAGTGGTGATGAGGTAAGTTGTCAGTGCACAAAGCTATTGGATACAAAGGCATTCCTTTAATGTTTTGATATTGCAGGTTTGTTTTTAACAACATAGTAAGGCTCTGGATGGCTAAGCTAACTTATTATGGAGGTGCTGGTAGGCAAAAAGTTCTCTCTGGTACCTAGGCCTATGAAGAAACCACACAGCATAAGCACATCCTTTTCAAAGCATAAACAAGGTTCACTCCATCCCTAAACACCTAATATAATTGCATATTGTGCAGACAGATGCAACTTCGTGGATGTTAGTATTTTTCATTGTAGTGATTCTGCTTGGAAGAAGCTGGATAAGATGCTGGGAAACTTTGCATATCTGAGAAAACCCTACTAATGTTGATAATTTTTTTCATTTGCGTGACTAAGGTGTGTTGGATTTGGGCCTCTGACCTGTAGGTCAATGGAAGAGTTATAGCAGGTTTGGGTAAAAGTTTATGAAAGAAGATTGGACCAGGAAGAATTGTTTTGAGCTTAAAGCATCACATACAGACTCAGAGGAAGTCTGTCATATTTCTTTCTCTGGATAGAGCATACAAGGAAATCACTTGACGTTTTTCTAAATCCTGGTTCTCAGGTGGAAGTAAAGTTTCACAGAGGTATTATGAAATATTTTGATGCTTAACTGATGCCTGTCTTATGAGTACTGAAATAAACTCAGCCAAATGCCAACACTTACATTCACTTAGAGGAAAGGCAATTAGCAAGGTTTCAGTAAACAGATCATATGTAGCTGGCCTAATATTAAGATTACAAAAGGCACTGGAACAGCTGGCATTTGGAAGAACTATAAATGCAAAGAGCAATTGCTAAATGGCATCGTGTTTCTGATGTTCCTCAGGGGCTGGCGTTCCTTATGTAAGCTTTTGAATAATGATATGGACGAGGCAGCAAATGGCATGTTAAGAAGCATGTAGGTAAGCTTTACCAGAAGGAGTTGCAAGCACTGCCAAAGGCCTGGAAAGATCTTGAGTGCCTGTAAACAATGCTGGAAGAGAACCAATCTAAACTAAATTGGGAAGCTGAAATACATTTTGGTGATATAACAGAGGAGAGGGACAAAAGAAGATGGGACGAGAGAGTGAGATGCAGTGCGAAATGCAAACGAAAAAGATACCAAATTCGATGGGCAAGCTTAGAGTTGTCCAAGATAGTTGGAGGGGACTTTGGAGTCTGGAGAGGCAGTGGGTTTACCTTCACTGTGGAGATGCCAGGAGGCACCTTGCCCTGTTGCTTTGTTGCTGGGTATTCTTAATAGGAAGACGGGGAACTGAAGTTCAGTTCAAGGAAAAGGAATAAGATTGAGGACTCACATCCACTTGAAAAAAAAAAACATTGGCACAAAAAGAGAGCGAACACTGTTTATCCTGGAGGAAGTTGAGTTGGTGGATGCAAGAGTGAAATGGCAACAGGCAAGAGTTGTCTACAACGAAGTTTCTGGCAATACAGACAGTTTAAACAGTGAAATCATCTATTGAAGGGAAAAGCAGATGTACAAACTGCTAGAAAATGAGCACTAGGAAGCAATCCTACTCTGGCAGCAACTGTAGAATTTTCTAGGTCTAGCTTTGAGCTTTTTTTTTTACTTTGAGATTTCCTTTAGAAAGGCAAAGGGAAAGCAAGCATTGCAGTAAATTGACTTGTGTTATTGTGAACTGCTTGTAACAGTAAAATGGCAACTTCCTTGACCTTGCTTTTCTATAGACCTTGTTTAGATTTGTGAATCATTGCCTTGAAGGATACAAAAGAAGCAGTATTTCCTGTTCCTGTTCACTACAGTTCTTCTACTTGTAGCTTCTTATTCCACTTCCCAAATTATTGTGCTCCAGTACTATTAAGAGCTATCAGCAAGAGTCCATCTAAAATCATTCACTACACTAACATATTGCTCCATCAAAAAAATGTCTTTGGAAAAACCTTGGTGGGCTTATTTCCACACCCACCCACCCTTCTCCCTCATTTTAATTCTATTCCTTCCATGTTTTCCCTCTCTATATCCTGATAGGGCATCACACACATGAGATATTTCTCAGTTGTTCTGATGCCTTTTACCACTTAACGGACCTTTGTTTCAAGTTATATCTTTGGAAACATTCCCATTAGCCATTGCCTCTCATCTCCTGATTAGTTCCATATAAACATTTATCAATGGCTTTTTTCTATGAAACACTTGATGAGTGTATGCAGTCAGACCAAAACCACGTGCTGTATCCTGATGCCTTTTGATGTGCAGCCCAGCGTTGCACTGACCTTTTTTAAATTTTTTTTTATTATTATTTTTATTTTCCTCCACCATGATATCATATAGTGAGACTGACTGTGGGCTAATTCCTGATTTCTTGTTCTGGTTTGGAGGGTATCTGTGCCAGTTTGCCTTTTCTCCGGGGTTTTCCAGCTACAGAAGCAGATTGACCAGAATTAGGTGGTTCAACTTTTTATCTTCACCCATTTTCTCCCTGATCTTGCTGTCAGTTCTGGGTCAACATGAACCATAAATTCAGGCAAAGTTTATTTTTTTGCTTTGAACCTTAACCCACTGGCGTGATTTCCATCCCCACTATTACGTGAATTCCATCAGCAGCCAGAATTCATCCTGAAAACTTTAGATGTACCAGCTGGGCAACAAAACACTTTGTAAAGTTCTTTTACAAGGAATTTCAAAGAATTTGGAGGGAATGGGTCAGTGAAGCAAGTCAGGGTGTGCGTCACCCAACACCTGTTTATGGAAGGGCAGCACCTGAAGTAATACTTCTGTGCCTTCCTGAGGAAAATGTAGTTCCTTTTCTTTAAAAGCTTGAGATCCTCCTAGTCTCTCCCCACCCACCCTGGTGAAATATTATGCTCTGTGTATTTGTCTAGAAAATCAAAATACACGTAAACAGAAAACAATTCTTTACCAAGTAACAACAAATTCAGCCTTGGTTGAACACAACTGACTTCAAAAATTAGTCTGAGTCAAGATAGTGCTGTTGTATTTGAGTAAATTTGGAAATCCATATCAATGGCAGCTTTGGAGGGAATGACGAATTCATTAGAATACAGGTAACATTCCTGCCTTGGACTGATCCCACTATGCTGTGCTGCTGGTAGGTTTTGGATGCTCCTTTTTTCAGCCATTTGGGTTTGCTTTAATGGCTTTACGATGGTACCTAGAATTTGGAAGAGTAACCACGTTGGGGTCAGTTACACAGATCTGTCTACTTAAGACTTGAGTCCTGCTCCTACTTAAATTTGTCACTCCTTTTAACTTAAACTGCCGCGTGGAAAGAAAAGCAAGATAGTTTTATTATCTTCTCCTTTTTCTCAGATTTACTGGAAGTTTTAACTCTGACTTCAGTGAAATTGTTCTTGATTTACTCCAGAGGGAAGCAGGCCTTTTTTTCATCATTGAATGAGCATATAGTGGTTTTTCTGTGGTCTTAGTCAGGAGAAAATAGTGTATTTTCATTTCTTGTATTTTGTCCAGTGATTGGTGGTACTTTACTTTTCATGCACTACATAGTGCATGTCTTTTCTGCTGTTCCTTGAGCTAACTGGGTCACTACTGAATCTCTGAGACAGTCAGTGTTTAAATCCTCAGCTGGATTCTCTTTGGTCTGATGAAATCCCAATATTGGAAACTCACACAGTAGAGCATATCTTCAAGTTGACCACACATACATATATCAGCATCAAACTGGTTTGGTGTCATGCAGACTTTTAATACTGTCTTCTTACGTTTTGAAAATGTCTCCCAATTGTTTCATGTCATGACAGATGTATCGGAAGAACATACAGCAGCTCCTCCAGAACCTGATTCGGAAGCTCGCCACTGTTAGCCAGTATGAGGAAGTACTTGCAAAAATTAATGCCACAACTACAGATCGCCTCACGGTTCTGAAGACCAAGCCCCAGTCCATCCAGAGGGACATCATCACAGTCTGCAATGATCCCTATGTGTTAGCTCAGCAGCTGACACACATAGAGCTTGTGAGTTGTTATACTTCGAACATGATTCCATCCTTCCCCTCTTTTTGAAATGCATGTTAACATAGGATATGACTTGGCTGCTTGTGTGCTTTATTTAGGAGAGACTCAACTATATTGGACCAGAAGAATTTGTCCAGGCATTTGTGCAAAAGGATCGTTTGGATAATGACAAGGTAATTGGAGCAGATCTGGAGCAGCTCTGAAATGCAGCATTTACCATCCTGGAGCTCAGGTGCCCCATGAGCTGGAAGTGAGGTCCAGTAATAAATGAGGACCAGCAGAAACAAGCTTTATAGTGAAAATGCTTTAGTATTCCTCTTTAAAAATTTGCTGATACTTTCTCTTTCTGGAGGACAACTCCTGGAGCTCAGCCAACAAATTGATTTAAATAAAGCTAACAGAGAACTTAATCCTGTGAATGTTTTCTCCAGGCCACCTATGTGGTCTGCAGCTGGAAGAAGCTGAATTTAACTTCGGCTTTTACGTTACTCATTTTCAACATCCATTCTTTCTTTTAGTAAACTGAACTCTTTGCAGCAAACTGGCAAGTGGGGCAATTTGCAGGTAGAGCACACATCACAAAAAGGGGGCAGTGAGCTCTAGATTCATGTGAGATGAAGGGCAAAGACACAGTATTTTTAACTAACTGCTAGAGTTGTCATCTCCTTGAGTGCTGCTTTCAGGATGACTTATGTCGTCTTTACTCTGTAAATAAACTGTACTAAAGTCAGGCAGTTAAAACTTGAATTACTGTCCTTCCTAGAACTGACAAACAGAATAGAATGACTCAAGCTTACAATCTGATGTTCAGTCAGACAGTCTCTGAAAATTATTTTGTAGGTAGAGATCACTAAAACTGCTGCCTACCCCTTTCTAGACAACCCTGAGATGTGTGAGAGTCATTCCAAGACACTACCGAACAAACAACGCTGGTTAGGAAAGGGAGAATCCAATCAAAATGGTAGATCCGATCTCCCAGTTAGGATGCAGAATGTTAATTTGGCATCAACAACTGAACATAATGTGCCAAGTGAAATGGTCTGGCCTCTATTTCCCATCTGCTCTTGCAGAGGTTGTAGTGTTGTCTCTGCTGTATCAGTGGGACAGGCGCAAGGACTGAAACAGTGCTCATATTCAAGGAAGCTTTAAGCAGATACTTAGCTTTGATTGTTTGCATAAGTTTATCTTAAGTCCTTAAAGCATCCCTGTAGGGCTTACAGCAGGTGGGATTCCAGCATGCCTGCCTGAGTGCTTTACTGAGCCAACAGCTCAGGAAGAACTTACTCGTGCTCAATATTATCACTGCTACTTTCCTTGTAAGCTTTACATGACTTCAGGTAATTGAGTTATTCCTGGTTACTTGATAGTTTTTGGGGGTGGCAAGATGGAAAGCCAAAAGGTCTCTCTCAGGGAAAAGATTAAGATTACACTAAAATCTGCTATTCTTCTGTCTGCAGAGCTGCTACGGAAATCGAAAGAAGACCCGGAATCTGGAAGCCTATGTGGAATGGTTTAACAGGCTCAGTTACTTGGTTGCAACAGAAATCTGTATGGTGAGCTGGGACTTTTTCTGCTAAAAGGTTTTATTTAATCTAGTTGTCTAAAACTGTGAAGCCTTTTCAGGTTTGTTGCCCCTTCAGTGCGCCTTTTGATTTTTCATTCTCTCAGCTCTGTACTTATTCACATGCAGATGAAGTCAGTGCAGAGCTGAAGAAGAAATAAGTTCCATGTTTTCAGCATCATGCTTGTGCCTCAGCCTTGTTCATGTGACACAGCGGTGATGTTATGCTGGGTTAGCCCTTCTTGGCACAGAAGTGCATCTGCCTGTTCTTCATGCTCTTCTTGGCAGAGCCTCTTTACTTGTTGTCCTTGCTCCCTACCTGCCTGGTATCTGGGTTGTCTTTGCTGTCCTGAGGGCTTTTGAACACAATAGTGTGGCTTCCTGTACATGTAAAGCCTAGTATGCAGTTGTGGTACATGTGGAAAGGACTTTTAACCAGGGTGGTGTTTCTTTTGGGGGTGGGTCAGAGTGCTGTTCTTCCTGCCGAGCGTAACACTCTGATGGCATCTCTTGCAGCCTGTGAAGAAGAAGCACAGAGCAAGGGTGATAGAATATTTCACTGATGTGGCACGGGAATGTTTTAACATTGGCAACTTTAACTCCTTAATGGCTATCATTTGTAAGTATGTGTCCCGAGATGTTTTGTCCCTGTTTGAATCTGGATAAAGGAAGCACAGTGCTTATACAAAAATCTCCTGCTTAGCATGCTCAGCAGTGTGAAGTTAGGAGGAGAAGCGGTGGACAATTGTTCAGTGTTATTGTAGCGTCATTGTGTAAGGAATGATTTACTGCTGTAGTGTAAATTACAGAAAAACAAAGTTTTTATTGCAGCTGTTCAAAGTTCTGAATCCCCACTTTTTGAAACCAACTTTAGTGCTTGATTGGAACAAAAAATTTTCATGTAATATGGAAGATTGATGTCTACCGTTGTTTCTGTTGCAGCATGAGTGTCCTAGTGGTGTAAAAATTCCACATCAATTTTAGATCTGATAGGAAAATATTGGGAATATTTTTTTAAAATTTGAAATGTGAAAACTTCATAAATATGTGTAATTTACAATGAAATATGTAAGAGACAGTGTTGAGAAAACTCATTTGCACTTTTCTACTGTATATTCATGTTTTGTTAAAACCACGTTAAATAATGTCATATCATTTTTTAGAGCTTTCATTCTGTAAGAGATGTTGATTTTGTTTCCAAAGTTGTTTTTAACATTGGAATTTCAAGAAAATGATGAGTCTGATTTCTGAGTAGCTTTGTGGAAAATACTTGTTATTATTAATAGCTCCTTTGCTTTAGAAACACTTACTAGCCTTAGCTACTTGAAATATATATTTTTTTAAATACTCCAACAATTTCTCTGTCTTTTATCAAGCGGGCATGAACATGAGTCCTGTGTCTCGGTTAAAGAAAACTTGGGCAAAAGTGAAGACAGCCAAATTTGATATTCTTGAGGTAAGTTTGGCCAATATTTGGACATGGGGCTATTAATAGCATTTTACTTTTCACTGCTCTAACATGCGAGTTTGGCTTCATTATGATATGTTTAATTTAGTATGTTTGTGCTTTTGATGGAAATTCTAGATGATGTAATAAAAATTGTTCAGCTGAATTGTGCTTTTTAGATTTGGAAGGAGGAAATTGAAGTAGTGTCAGGTTTTTTGAATTCCCAAACCCACCTCCTAAGAATTATTTAAAAAAAAAAATGTAGGTAACCTTTTGAAAGGGAGATGCACTTGAGAGGGATGGTGTGGATTGACCTAATGGAGTTCTGCCTTTTGAAAATCAAGTTGAGCTGTAAGGTGGCTGCCTTGCCCTTTCAGAGAAATTTGTCTTGAACTAATTGATTGCCACTTACCTTCAGGTAGCAGAGACCTTTGTCAAAGATCATGTAGGTGCAGCAGTGTATGAGTTTGTGATTTACCCAACAGATTATTTACCAACAAGTTATTATCCTGCTGTAAATGGAAATTGGTTAATTCAGCTTCTTTATTAGTAAGATAAAGAAAATGTAATGTTTTGTATTTGACGCAAGCATGAAATGTTTATTAATATCATCAGGACAGTTGACTTGTGTTATGACAACAGATGAAAACTGGATGGCTGTAGCCGCCTCACACTTCCTTCACCTACCCTTGGGTGGGAAATAGCTTTCCTTGTGTTAAGAGTGGCTGCACAGCTCGGGAAGTTGCTCTTAAAATTACAGCCCTATTTCGTTTGACCTTATCGTGCAGGCTGGACTTTGCTGGTTAAGGAAGTGCTTTGTGAGCCATGCAGTCATCCTAGTCCTTGAGGTGCAGCAGTCAGTCTTGGAGCAATGAGGTGGGGGCATTAACAGCTTTAGGTGTCTGATCTTACTTTGCCACTGCAAATGAATCAGCTCTGAGAAACCTGCGTACTAGGAAGAGCAGAATATTAGTGCCAAGACCACTGTTACCTTAGCTTCATGATTTTGGTTTTTGAATTAAAGCTGAGCTACCTCCTTTGCAGAGAGAGAAAGGAGGTCCATGAAGCCTGCCATTGCTTTCCTGCCCCTTGACTTGTATTGGATCCTTTGCTGTGCTGAATGAACGTTTTTTAAAACAAAGTTCTCTTCTGATTGAACGAACAGATAAAGGGATACTGCAGTCCTCTAAAAGGCTGTATTTGTGGTGCTGTTCAGCAGACCTCTTGCTTTTTAAAATAGTTGCTGAAGTGAAAAAGTATTGTGTGCGGTGATGACACTAGCTCATTATTTACATTTTTTCATGCCTCGTAGCATCAGATGGACCCTTCTAGCAATTTTTATAATTACCGAACTGCTCTGCGTGGAGCCGCTCAAAGGTCCTTGACAGCTCATAGCAACAGAGAGAAGGTACGTTTACAAATGACTTGGCAGCGGGCAAAAATGAAGTGTGCTTCTTAAGTTGCGTGGTAAGCTTTTGTCTTGGGATTCTGAATCTCATCAACTCTACCCCTGGTGGGCTTTCAAAAAGAATAAAAAGCTTCAAAACTTAATCCCTTTTTACTAGGAATGTCTAAATACTACCTGTAAGCTACAGAGAAAGTAAATGGAATATTTGAGGAAACCAGGTGGCTCAATGGAAATTACCATCTTAGGTCTGCCAGTTCAGCTTGGAGCTGACTGAAAGCTGCAAACATTAGGTGATTGCTTTGATTATTTAAATAAAATAAGTACATTGCCTCAGCTCATTTCTTTTTTGACAAAGAGCTTTATCTGACAAACCAGTAATACAGATAGAAAGGCTAAGGACTGAAATGAGGTTGCTACTAATTTGTCCTTCTAGCTGCTATTTGTGCTCAGTTTTAAGTGGTTTGTGGTTGAGGGTGGAAAAGCTTTAAAATTTACTCAGAAAAGGTATTCTAAAACTCAAATCTAGACAGAGCTTCTGTCTAAATTCTGTTGATTCCCCTTCCTGTGTACAGTTTTAGATAAGCTTTAAATATACTATACATTTTTTTAGTGGAAATAGTGAGATGAATCAGGTGTTTGTGTACATTAAAATCCCCCTTCCAGTTTCAAGACTGGCTGTGAGCTATGCCTTAGTAGAGGTGACATCTTTCTTTACTCTTTAAAATAAATAAGACTTTGAGAAATAAACTGGATTTGGTCACACATTAATGCAGAATCTCAGTTGTAATTCTTGTGGAAAGAAGCCAAATAGCTTCCTAGCTATTTGTAGTGTTCCTGCTTAGAAGCAGTTGCTCATCAACTGCTTTTAATATTAGGATTTCATACTATGTTTAATAAACCTGATCTTTGTGCTCATAGAATAAACTACCAGGAATGATGAAGCAGATCCATGTGCAGTCTACTGGTCTATATTGTTTTTATATACATGTAAATAAAAATGAGGATTATTTTTCTGAGTCCTAAGGATCTGTTTATGTATCATTCAAAGCACCAGAAGCTTAAATGTAAGATGCTTACTTCTTCTCAGAGAAAAGTGAGTTTTAAGATTTGAGAGAAAGAACTTACAGATATTGAAATGGTGCAGTAAAGTCTTCCATGGAAACAGCAATAAGTGATATTTGTTTTAGCCCCAGCTGCAACAAGGATGTGCAGCTGTGAAAATTTTTATAGGATGCAGATTAAAATACAGACATTTTAAGAATGTGAGAATGCTCCAACATTCTCCAAGGAAAAATACTTTGATTTGTTCAGTTGGCAGGAAATTCTTCATTTTGAGCCAGTGAGTGCCAAGGTTCAATTTCTTGCATGAGTTTGGGGAATAGTAGTTTGAAAGCCATTTGTGCTGCTAGCCCCATATTTTCCATGCTGTGCTTTAACATGCATCTCCCCTCATCAAGCAAGTTCCTGTCAAGAGGAAAAGCTGCACTAAGAGATACCCTGCAGGAATTACATGTAAGAAGTAGGCATCTCTGAGCTCTTATGTTGTGGAATCTGCAAGGAAGAATGAGAAAGTGAAAACAAGAGGGACATGACACAGAAATTAAATTAATTAGGCATATTTTTGTTCTAAACACGCCTCATAGCCACAGTTGACAAGCAGTGGAGTACCAACAGGTACTTTAATTGTGACCTTGAGGGAGCTACGTGCCAAGAAGGGTTCAAGGTAATGGAAGCAGGTTGGCACAAAGCTGGAAATAAAACCATAAGGATTAGCTTACCATCCAAGGGAGGACTTCCTTTATAGAGAAACATCACATATTTCAAAACATAGTGAATGCAGAATTTTTGTGTCATGAACAAATCTTAGTCCTTGGTATTTTGCTTACCTTTTGTACCACTTGACTTGTAGAGCATTATGTTTTGATTTCAGCACCAGACTGAGAATAATGTTGTTCTTTCCTTAGATCGTAATACCTTTCTTCAGCCTCTTGATCAAAGATATTTACTTCCTCAATGAAGGTTGTGCCAATCGTCTTCCAAATGGTCATGTCAATTTTGAAGTAAGTAGATCACTGAATGGGGTATTGATACAGGGTCAGCTCCTTTAACAGAAAACTGAAGCAGATGATGGTTCAGCTTCCGCTGGATTCTGGAAGAGCAAAATTAGACTGGAATTTGAGTGTGTCTGTCACTTCTCACAGGAGCTGGGAGGTAGTCAGGAAAAAGCAGTTTTATTGAAGATGGAGTGTTTATAGAAACCCTTTTGATATTCACAATCTTTTAGTGGGGAAAAAAGTAACAACTTTTTCTCAGTGCTCAAATCCATCTGAATATTTCAACGCACAGGTTTATTATACTGAATGACAAAATCATTCAAATTACTATTATAGAGCTTGTTTTTGAATTCCATATGTAAAAGTTCATCCTTTGTCAAGATATAGATGCAGTATTTTTGTACATAAAAGTACAGATTATCTCTGAAGAGACATGTGATAGAGCAGCAGTGAAGGAGCCCCTTGTCTTTCATTGTTCTTCTGCCTCCAATTTCACGCTTGTTATCTGACAGTGTGGATTACCCAATAATTTGTTTTCTGGTGCTTTCAGCTTTCAAGAAGCCTAGGTCACTCGCACAAAATTACAGTACGTTTCATTTGTAGATATTGGCCTGAATTAGCCTGTTTCTAAAGCTCTAGACTATGTGATGATCTGGAACAACCTTTTACTCCAGGAATCCATGTGCATTTGAGGCATGTTAAACTTCAGTTGAAAGAGTTTATCATTAATGACATCAACATCCTGCATGGGGAATGTGGTTTTTTGGCATGAATTTCCAGCAAGAAAATTGAGCATTTCAGATTAACTAACTAAAATGGAATATCTGGATTTCAGAATTTCAGTATTTAGCATCTAGACACTTTTGATGTGAAAATTCCTAAATATTTCACTGCAAAACAAACAAGAATGAGCACAATCAAAGTGAAAAGCTGGGCATAAGGAGTGGTATCAGCTCCTTGAAAAGCAACTGAGTGCAGATCATGATATACTATTTATATTCATAAATAACAATAATTTTACCAGGGTGGAGGGGTGGGGAGTCATCCCAGTTTGAAACAGAAATGTAGAAGTTAGAAGCAGAGTTGTGAGTCAGATCACATTCAATTCTAGCTTAAAAGCTGGGGAGAATCTAAGCCTTGGACTTAAAACCAGGATATATATATTAAAAAAAAAAAAAAATGCTCAGGGTAAATAGTACTGTTCAATATATAGCACCTCTTCTGTTTTCTGTTCTATTCTGACAGAAATTTTGGGAATTGGCGAAACAAGTCAGTGAATTTATGACGTGGAAGCAAGTGGAGTGTCCTTTTGAAAGGGATCGGAAGATTCTGCAGTACTTGCTCACTGTCCCAGTCTTCAGTGATGATGGTAAGGAGCAATGGGCTTCCTGCAGGTCTGGTGTCACTGGCTGCTGCTTAGTTTCTCTCCCTGTTAAGTTGTTGCTTCCTTACAGTAAAGAAAGACTTTGTCCTGAGGCGTCTCTGTTGGGCAAGTAAAAAATGCTTTTCCCTTACAAGTGAGAGAGAAAGTACAATTTTTCTTTTTATGTGCACTTGGTCTGTAAGAATTGACATTATCCTTTTCTCTGAAATGGAATGAAAAAAATGTGGTCCCTACAAAAATATCATCTGAAGTGTGTTTATATGGACTTTCTGGGTGCTTTACACTAAAGGGTGCTGCTTGAGAAAGAAAGTGGGGGTTTTGCTGGCTGCTTATAAAGCACCATGTCCCTGGGCTCAGTTTTTTCTTTTGAGTGTTTACTTTCACCCTTGTGCTTTTGCATTTTCTCTAGTTGTTTCTTTCCCCCCTCAGGGTAGTCTTTGTACTCATGCGCTGTTCGTTAGCCTTGTCTGGAGGTTATTATAAGCAATGCTATACTTCCTAATGGGATTCTGGAGCCCTAATCTGAGAGATAGATAATACAAGCCTGCTTCATTTAACTTCAGTCCACTCTCCAGGGAGAACAAATCTTAAAATGCCAGTAGGCCTAACATATTGTATTTGCTTCTGATTGCAGCACTTTACTTGGCTTCCTATGAGAGCGAAAGTCCTGAGAATCACGTTGAAAAGGACAGATGGAAGACACTAAGGTTTGTGTCAAAGGTTACCCGCATCAGTAAGTAAAGAGAATGGGATACAGAGCAAGCATCAAACAGTTAAAACCAAATGGCACACTACATGTTTCAACAGATGGGGCACAGCATCAGTGTAAATCCCCCCTCCAATCTGGGACTCTTGGAAAAAAGAACAGTCAGTCTTTATCTTAAACCCTTTCAAGCCTTTTCTCCCTTAGGGGATGGGAATTAGAATAAGTAATTTTGTATCTTGATTTCTTGTGTTTGTCAGTGTAGGAAAAAATACTTTCTAAACTTCAAAGAAATCTCTACTTCCTTATCAGTACTATACAGAGCACTCTGGTTTCCGAGCAGACATTTCTGCAGCTATTGCATCCCTTTATGCACCTAGCCTTTCAGACAGGGATGAGGTTTGCACAAAGATCACTCTGGGGCAAATGCATTGATGAAACCAGGTAACAATGTAGAGTTCAGGCTAGGAAAAAAAAATCAGACAAAATCCTGGTTTTGGCTTTTCTTCTGCTGCTGGCTGAACAGCCTCATCACCTCTTTCATTTTACTAATTGCGGAAGGATACATGAACCATTATGGGAGTGTTTTAGCTTGTGCTTTGCCTATCAACTTTTTTCTAAAAAAAAAAAAGCTGAATTCATGGCAGCAGACAAAACTAACCGGGTACATAGATGGAGACACAGAACTAAGCAGGTACATGAGTAGTCTCTGTTTTCACCCCTAAGCCATACCTTCACTTTAGTATTAAAACAACCGATATCCCAAGGAACTCACCATTAGCCAGGTGTTCTTGTCACTGTTGCAGGCAGTGTTACATTAACACTTAGAGGATCCCATGGATATGAAATCCCAACTCTTCTGATCCACTCTGCAGCACCAGAGACAACCCTACACCACAGCCCTAAGGATTCTTCTCAGTCCATGTTGTTTTTTCCTGGCATACCACAAGGAGATGTAACAATTCCATCTGATTAATCGCGGTTATTTTGGGGAGAGGACAGAAAGGGAGAGTTACTCACATCAGTGCACAGATACTCTGCATTACACAAGAGTCGCAAGATAGACGGTCAAAGACTCTGAGCTTGAAAATCTGTGATAACGCAAACCTCGGTTTCACAGAATCCTTATCTGAGGCCCTCTGAAGCTGTCTGAGAAGATTTACATCATCCTAATGACTGTCTTTACTTATTTACAATTTCCCTCTTCCTTTCAGGTCAGCACTTCTGGGCAGAGTCTAGTGCACAAGATGGCTGCTGTTTCTGCTGTTGCTGTTATGTGGCTTACCAGGGGGCATGGCTTGGTTTGTTTTTCTGTACACTGAGTGGCATTCAAAGTGATGAAAAATGTGCAGTCAGTTGGGATATTGTGTCAGCAACGATGAAACAAGTTAACTCAAGAACAAACAGGCAGCTTCTCACATCTGACAGATGAGATAAAATCACAGCCCACTTGGCTGTGATTCAGGCTAAAGTATTGATTGAGGACAGCACTGACAGAATCCTTTGAAGAGCTCTATGCCACCTATGAATCATTTCACACCTGGATGGAATATTTTTCCTTGTCCTCTTGCTGCAGCTTGCTGCTACAAAGACACTGTAGAGTTGGTAGTAGATTATGGAGGGGAAAAAATCAACCATTCCTTTCAGTGAAACCCAAGTCTACGCTGAAGAACTGCCATTTCTAATAAGCTGAAGATAGCCAGGAACTTTGCCTGATCACGATTGCTAAGAAGGGAAAGGACTGAAAACAACAAATTGGCTGCTGGGAAGAGTTTCTCCCCGCCACTGTAATGGTGGCTGCGTTTTTTTTTTTCTTTTTCCATTATGTTTTTGAGTTGGCTGCTGGTAGGCAAACTCATTATTATTCTAAGTTATTTAAAAAATAAAAAGTAATAAAAATCAAGGCTGTGGTAGAAAACACCTTCTACAAAAATATAGTAGCTGTATAGCTTGGACTATTTTACAGCTTCGTGGGAGGTTTTTCCTTTGTTTCAGTTGTTTACAACTAACTACTACATACTACAGATATTCTTATTTTTACTATACAATTTTGTTACTCTAATTTTCCATACTTGACCTTCTTATATTAGGTTGAATATGCTGACTTTTCTAGAATAGTCTTGGAGAAATTGGTGTACAAACTGCATTGAAGTACAAAAAGTATGTTTTTATTAAGTCATTTTTATAATTGCTTTTCTTGAAAGGATAACAGTGAAGAACACAACCCACTTTGACTGAAACGGAAAGATGCCAAAAAGAAAAAAAAGATGAGGCTTCTTCTCTACTACAGCTGTGAACAAAACAGTATCCCTATGTGTTTGCTTTATGGATTATGTTTATGACTGTGAAGTAGTTCACTGTGTTACACATCTAATAAGCTTGAAGTAGCTCTGAATACTTAGTCAGTCTATTTACCCTAGGAAGAGCCCAATGGGCCGGGGGGGGGGGGGGGGGGGGGGGGGGGAGAAACTGTAGCTGTAGATCACCCTGGATGCAAAATCACAAAGCAAAAGCACATACTTCACGAAAAAAGGAATTTGCAATTATCCTGCCACTGTTACTAAAAAAAAAAAAAAAAAGAAAAAAGAATAAATATGTCTATTTGTTGCACTGCATCTCTCGAGTTTTCAGGTAAGCTGTTTTTTATGTCTGTCCATGCCTTTTCAGGCAAGTATTTAATCTTTGAAGTCTCTAAGAACATGCTGAAATAGCCTTTGTTAACAGGCATACTGTCCTTTACTACAGCCTGTTTGCTGGTGCAAGGTGCTGGAAGTCACTGAGTTACATGTTCCATGAGCACCAGCACCAGGGCCTTGAGCCCTGATGGTGGAGGAGGATTCCTCTCTGCCTCTCCCATTCACTGAGTTAGGGTGAAGGAGAAAGAAGAGGGTGACTCTTTGAAAAGAGGATACTGCTTTTGCAGTTCACGGACTTGCCTCCCAGCTTTCAGGTGAGGTCATTCCCATCTTCCCCTCTGTGTCTTTCCCCCGTTGTTGAAGCTTACAGGTAGAACTTAGTGTATATAAAAAGCTGGGGAAGATGGTGTATACCTCTTTGTCATGGTTTAACCTCAGCCAGCAACTAAGTACCATGCAGCTGCTTGCTCAGTCCCCTGCCCCAGAGGGACAGGGAGGAGAATCGGGGAAAAAGGTGAAACTCAAGGGTTGAGATAAGAGCAATGTAATAATTAAATAATAATAACAACAGTTATAATGAAAAGGAGGGAGAGGAATAAAATCCAAAGGGAAGGGAAAAAAAACCAAGTGATGCAGAATGCAGTTGCTCACCACCTGCTGACCAATGCCCAGCCAGTCCCCGACCAGCGATCGGCAGGCCCTGGCCAAGCCCCCCCATTTATATACTGAACATGATGTTCCATGGCCTGGAATACCTCTTTGGCTAGTTCAGATCAGCTGTCCTGGCTGTGCCCCCTCCCAGTTTCTTGTGCCCCTCCAGCCCTCTCGCTGGCAGGGCCTGAGAAACTGAAAAGTCCTTGACTTAGTATCAACATTGCCCAGCAACAGCTAAAAACATCAATGTCCTATCAACATTCTTCCTACACCAAATCCAAAACACAGCGCTGCACCAGCTGCTAAGAAGAAAATGAACTCTGTCCCAGCTGAAACCAGGACATTCTTCCACATCTTCTGGAAGTAGGATCATATGATAATAAGGTAATAAATGAGCTTCCATGATGCAATATTTTCTCTCCTCGTTAACCTATTTGTTTTACATTTTTAGTTCTAGGGAAAGCCAGAGGGTTGAACAAAGGGTTAACTTACCTGTAAAAATAACCTCTCTGTCCCTCCTCCACCATAACACAGTTTGACTGCTAGCTTGGTTGAGAAATGGGTTTGTTATTGATGCAGTTGGAATGAAGCCTTTGTAAACAAAAGGAAAAATAGCATTAAACAGCCTCTGTCCAAAGTGCAGGCTGTGTGTTGGCTTGTGGGCCAGCTTCTTGCCAAGAAAAGGCAGCACATAGGGGAATGATTGGTATGGAGGAGGAGGCAGGGTCTGCCTTGGCACTGAAGCTGGTCAGCAGGTACAGGAGCCTGTGGCTGGTGCTTGAAAGGGAAATGCAAATTCCCTAGCCCCTGGCAAGCCAGAGGCTACTGCTGTAGGCATTAATGAACTCGGTGTTTGATGTTAGAGCCATGTGAGTCTCATCGTGCATTGTACTCTGCTGCAGCCACAGTGCTGAGCTTTAATTTTTAACATCCTGAGCCACTGTCAGACTGTTGATCTGTTGGCTTGGGAACAGCCATTCACACCTGTCTCTAGGAAATGAGAGAGAAAATGACTGACTGCTCTATCACTAACCAGCTCCTAAAGGAAACATCACAAACTCTGAAATGAGGAGTTGCAAGAACTCATTAACTCTATGAGTTGAGTGTTCAGCCGGCACTGCAAATCTCAGCTCAGTGCTGACAGATGCTCAGTGCTTAATGGGGACAGAAGCAACACTGAAGTGTCCTGTATAAATGGCTCAAACATTACTTATTTCTTTGTGGTGCACTTTCTTCTTGTGGTGCAGAGACAAAACCTGTAGGTCTTATGGACCCCTATGAACCAACTTGTTCAAAAGAGTCCAGATGTCTGGCTGAGCCCGCAAGAAAAATACCTGTCCTTACATCCAAATACTTCCCTTTTCTCCTACTTGGATACAGCTTTGTGGCATCATCGTGAAAATGTGAATAGACAGTTGCATGCAATAATGTGCAAAAGTCTATTTACAGATGTCATCTCTAAAAGAGCAAGCAAGAACCTACCTCCATGTGGGTTTTGAGGGTTTGGGGGTTTTTTTCAGCCTTCCTAGACAGCCTGTTCTTGTTGGAGCTGAAACTGGTACTTGATCTAGCACTAAAAAGAACTCTTTTGGATAATAGACAAAATTTCCTATTTTTATTAAAAAAAAAAAAAAAAAGCCAAGATTCCCATTCTTCCGGGGAATTTTCCCTGTCACTTTGGGTGGATTTTCTGGTACTAGTTGTGTGCAGCAGGACCCCTTGTGGGCTCGTTGCAGTATTTCTGCTTGGAAAAGTACTTCGGTAGCGCGCAAGTGTCTGTTTTTTCTCTTAGCCCCTCTCTGTCTCCACTTGGTCATGCTGAGCAGATTTTTCCCATGTAAAGGGAGCAGCTAATCCCTAGAGATGCATTCCCTCACAGCTGCATCTGTCCTGCTGCTGTCGGTCAGATCCAGACAGCCTGCTTCTACCAAGCAGCTGTATCCTAACCTGTGCTTTATGGTCATGGGGTCCTGTGTCATCAGATGGTTTTTAGCTTGAGAACAGGGCTGGTAAGGGCTGGTAAGGATTTTCAAGGGAACTAGTCTGTTTACAAGGTTACTGTTGTTAGGCATTTGCTAAGCTAGTGCTTCACACTCAAAACTGACTGAAGTTCAGTACATTTAGAAGCAAGAGTTTAGTGCCAGAAAGTGTATAATTTGATACCGACAGACACTTTGCCGTTATTCCACTGTGCTGCATTAAGTTATTCTAGAATATGTTTTTGTCTTTCTCCTTTATTAGAAAATTTTAGCTATACTATGACCCAAAAGGATGTCTCCTTATAAGCCCAAGTAAATATACTGTCTTTCTTTCATGGCTGTTACTTTTCAAGAAGAAAAATGTAAAAGATAATGTGAATAAAGCAGCTGGTTTTTCATCAGTTATTTATGTAGCCAAAGCAATCTGAGTGCCAATGAGCCAATGACACTAGGACAGGATTTTCTTCTTTCTGTTGGTGCTTTTCTTCCCTGGCCTGTGAAGTCCAGAGGTTGGAAGGGGAAGCAGTTCTTAGGTGGATTTCTAGCTGCAGTGGAAAGCAGCATCTGGAGCCAGTCCGTTCCAGAGGGTGACAAATGAAACAAAGCATCTGTGTTGGTGTTACAGCAGGATCCTCTGTAAGCCCCCAAGCTTGGTCTTGTGGTCAAAAGGTGAAATAGCTTTCTTTAGAAAGAACCTGTAAGCTATAAACGAGTACAGGGAGCATTAATAAATACTAGGGGTGGGGAAGAGCCCCTTGGTCTTTCAACTGCTTTTCTTTATTGTCTGATAACTCAATAGCATTTACATTTGGGATGCCTCACTGCTTTTTAAATGTGTTTTTCCTGGGAGAAAACTATATAGAAGACCATCACAAAGAGCTGTGGCTGAAAGTTCAATGCTGGTGATTCAGAATAGAGCAAATGATGTGGGCAAAGAAGTTCAAAGAAGCTCATCTTGTTGTCAAGTCAGACAGATCGACCTCCTTTGTACAAGCAATCCATCTATTGATAATGCTGTCTCTAACAGAAGCATGTTTTGAAGCTACAGTGGGAGGCATTAAAGCAGCCACCTCAATCCTTTGTTTTCTACTTAACCACAGAAGTAGTAACACATTCAGACAGCCAACATTCCTAGGCAGAGCCTTTTTTTTTTCTTTGTGTGTGCGACTACAGTAGAGGGTTTACTATTTCTCTAGTAATAAAGAAACACACTAACATTTTCTCTGCTGTGTCTTTCAGAACAGGGCCATCTTTCACACTTCTAATCTTGCCAACCTACCCAAAATTGGAAGTATGGAAACAAGACAGAACACGTGAAAAACTATGCTTCTTGCTGATCTTAACATATACAGGAGGATTGTTTTTACTAGAGACTGGTAGAAAGTCAGAAATAATTAGGGCTGGGAGAAGTCAGTCATTTCAGAAGGAGTTGCATTTTCCTTAGACCACCTCTTCTCTGGACAGTTCAGACAGCTGCATTTCGGCTTTTTGGTAAGAAGTTAGAGGAGGATCTAGGGAGTAATAGGAAAGAGGATCTGACAGGAAATGAATTGGCATCCCTTTCCTGAGACATCGCCTAATTGTGGCCAGTGGTATTGAATAGAGAGAACTGCAAGCAAACCAAGTTTAGGTTACAACAGTTTGTTTGACATGCATATGTTGAACTTCAGGTTTGCTGGCAAAGAGGCTCCACTTAGAAAATACCATAGCAACTGTCTTACAGCATATCTCTGATTCCCTTTATATCTGCTAAACTGGGTAATATCGATCTGTTGCTTAAATGGAAATAACGTGACATTCCAACAAGAATAACCTAATAATATGACAGCAGAAGCTGGAATAAATTCAGAGCAATTATTCAAGAATATACTTACCAGTGTGGTTAGGTGATAGTTTAGAAAACTAGCATGTGAAACACAAGGAAAAAAAAAGTATCTTTATTGGGGTTTGTACATCATTATGTTTTATGGCAGCAGTTGCTACTGCTGCTGCCAAGGTAACAATCTACTCTGATGCTCACAATGAGCATGTTATCGTTTCCCCTTAATTTCTGTTTGAGCAAATGCATTACTTTTTTCATACTCATTTCTGTATGGCAGTTCAGAATCAGGCCTCGAGGAAATAGCAGGTGGTGTTCCTTGATCCCTGTGTAAGCTCAGCCAATTGGATAATCAACAGAACTACATTCAGAGGCTGTTTGCCCCTTATTAAAAAGTGTTTACAGCATTACATATTGTCAAGCAACATCACAGAGAACAGATCTCATTTGAAGACCCACCGTGAATTCTGAGGGATGAGCATTAAGGACATCTGATCTGCAAATCTCTGTTTCAACAGGTTTACAGTGAAAACTTGAAACTGCAACACATGTTGAGCTGTTTTCACAAAAGGCTGTAGTGAAAATATATTCTGGAGAAATATTCACAGGGTATGTCATTATTAATTAGGTTTTGAGGAAAAAGGTAAATATATGAGAACAGTGCATCACAGTGTTAATTTTTTAATAGACAAAATTTTCCTTACAGGACATAGAAAATAGAATATTTTCATCCCAGAGGTTGCTTTTATAATACAGAGCTATAGGACACAGTACATCTTTTCTTGGTGTACTATTTAACACTTGTTATACTTAAGAAACAGTTGGTGACCTTTAGAAGCAAAGTATTTCTGTCTATACAAAATTTCCATTTATATAACAGAAGCATATTTTGTTCGGTTATTTAAATGCTGCTTTTCTTTGCAAAGAATAAAACTCTTTCCTTTTTATTAACTGCCTTGCAAAATAATAATGCTAGTTGCATAATGTCTTGGGAAGAGTACAGTTGTATATTTAACTGGTTTTCAATAATTATTTGTGACTATGTTGCCTAGTAATTAATTAGTATATCAGGGACTTGCCTTCTTTTAAACAGCTGCTTGGCCTCAGAGACCAAAAGAGAGAAAACTAAACAAGGGGAGGGAGACTATTTCAGGCACAATTCTCACTGGGAGCCTGGGACCTTGTCAGCAGGGGAGAAAGCCAAGTAACTGATGTCAAAAATGGTGTGCTCCACATAACCTAGCAAAACTGTTTTAAATTGCTTTGGCAGCTGGGTTGCTTGGAGGTCTGAACAGTTAACAGCGAAGGAAAGAAAGTGTTGCATTTCAGTTAGCTTCAGCATGACTGAGAGTGCATTTTCTCAGTGCAGTGTTATGCAGTTGTTTTGTTTATGTGCCTTATTTTTAGTTTACTTTTGCATTCGTTGTTTAAAATTACAGGAGCCCTCTTCCTATAGGGATCACGCAGAGGGGGGTGAATATTTCTCACTCCCGGGTGAGGAAAGGTCACTGCCTCTGCAGGTGTGACTGGCTGTTCCCCGTGGCTCTTACTTCTGTGCCCCTCTCCCTGTAAGCGCATGAGGACTTCACTGGTTTCAGCTGTTGCCCTTCAAGCTGTGAATGGGAAACTTACTGCGGTCAGGTGAAGGGTGCCCTCTTGTTTATAAATGAAACAAATCCAGCCATACAGGTGGGTGGGGATGAGGAGGTAAGACTGAAGGCCCACAGCAGAAATGTTTTGATTGTGTCTATACCCAGCAGTCAACAACTGCTTTATTCACATATTCTTCAACTTCTGCCGACGCTTTTTAACGCAGCCCACGTAGCAGCTCCTTTCAACAAAGGAGCACAGGACTGGCACGCTGCAGGACAAGTTTCTGGGTGTTTTCCAGAGGATAGAGAAGTCCCGAGCTGGGCACGGGCAGGCTGCGAGCTGGAACAGCTCGGGTGTCCCGGGGCAGGGCGCCTCCGCCTGGGGCTGAGGGGGGCCGCGGCGCGCAGGGCAGCCCCGCCGCAGGCGCGTCCCCCGGCCCGTGGGCGGCTGCCCGAAGGCGAGTGGAACGAGGTGGCATGGGGAGACGCTGCTGTCCCCTGCTGGCACGATTCGGTGCCCCGGGGTGGCCGTGAGGGGCAGTTTGTGAGGAAACGCAGCGGCTCCTCACGGGGCGGCCAGAAGGGGCGCGACCGCCGCGGCGCGAGGCGCGCGGGGGCGCCGCTCGTGGCCGTCGGCAGCGGCGCCAGGCGGCGGGGCCGCCCCCTCAGCCCCCATGGCAGCGGGAGCTGCTGTCCTTCGGCCGCGGGGACGGTGCCCCCACCTCGCCTGTCGCTGCACCCTCAGAGGACGCCATCGGCGCCGGCCCGGCCCCAGGCTGCCCGCGGTGAGTGCCAGCCCTGGGGCGATGGGGCCAGGAGCGGGGCGGCGCTGCCGCGCCCGCGGCGTGAGGGAACCCGGCGGCGTGAGGGAGCCCCGCGCCGTGAGGGAGCCCCTTTACGTGAGGCGGCCCCGGGGCTCACGTAGAGAGTAACGGTGAATGGCAGGGCATCGTTTGGTTCCCGTGGAGAGTGATGGGGAGTGCTTGGGAGAACAGGCTGGTTTCAGACTTGTGGCATGTGGAGCCGTGTCAAATGTCCAAATAAATCCAAATCCTGAAGAATTTGTTCAACTTGGTTATGTTTTGGAGAAAAGAAGGGAAAGTACGGGAGTTCTCTGAGATCCTCCTGAGTTTCTAGGAACTGAGCACAAGGTGGATTTGAGATAATGCACATCTCTTGCATGCTCACATACTGTATTCCTTATGTAGAGGTACAGCTCTGAGCATACTTTCAAAGACCAGCCAGTTCATCTCTATGGAGATAGCTCTAAAACTTGTGTTCCTCTTTGGGAAATAGCTCACCTGTCATAAAGACTTCCTAAGGTTAGTAATCTCAGTTAACATTCTCAGATTAGGCTTTTTACAAGTAACCCATGTAGGGCTTTGTTCTAGTTCTGGTGTTTTATTCCCAATATTACTGTATTTACTCATGTGTGAGACTCTCTTCTTAGAAGAACCGGAGGTATCAGGAAAATTAATTTTCAGTTTGAACATAACTGAATGTGGGGTAGATGATACCAATGGAAAACATGAAACGGGCAGAATGAGAAAGGCTCAGAAACTTTTAGTGAATTGAAAAGCAGGACAGACATCTTCTGGGGCAAATGAGTATACCAGGTGGAAGCCTTTGTGCCTTCCAGAGTCAGTGTAGCTTTTGTTTTCCTTATTAAATAGACAGTGTCACATTTTTGCCTTATATTGTCTACTCTATTAGTTCTAACCGCAGACTAGATTGGAGTTACGAAGAGCACTGGAGAACAAGTAGCTCATCTAAAGCTGAGTTTGGTAAAACGTGATTCAATAATAAAAGCCAAATTTTCTTGAGCCCAGAGTAACATACTGCTGTAAATAACAGGAGATAGGTGTGTCATTACTATGTGAAAGTCTAGTGAAGTCAGACTGCAGCTGTAAGAAAATTCAGTTTCTGTAGAAGTGTTCTGTCCTGTAAATGTGTGTGGTCAAAAGGAGAGAGACCACAACAATACTTGGGAGCAGTTCATGAAAAGTGTACTTTCCTCTGGTTTTCTAGCTTGATTCTGAAATAGAACTCTTTCTATCATTATCTGTTATCTATAGATATCTATCAAATTATCTGTCATCTTCATACCTCACCCAAATGATCAAAACCATCATTGTGTGGAAAGGCCTGCTTATTTCTGTCTGCAGCATTAATTAACAAAATACAACTATGTTCCAGGAAAGGGGATTCTGAAGAGGCTTGTGTGGAAGGAGCTATGTTGTGGCTGCCGTTTCAGAATTCATACCTTGATTTGCATGGGGTCTTAAACCCAAACCAAACCACCTTAAAGATGTTTATAAGTAAGCATCAGGTACAGAGATGTCCCCAAAGATCTCTAAATTAAAAGTAATTGCAACAGGTACACTTAAACAACAGATCTACAGTGAGCTGCTGGAGCAGCAAAGGTGGTGTGCACAGGTGTGAGACATCTGCAGTCAATCTTTTCCTCCCTGAAGTATACTGAAAGTGGTCTTTGCCTTTCCCTCTGTACAGCAGAGCCTACACAGAAATGTAGGCAGAACCTGAGTTTCCTTGCTTTCCGAAGTTAAGGGCAAAACTCTCCAATGGACTTCAACAGTGGAGCACCAGAGGCTGATGTGGAAGCATATTGGGAGAGGATTGATTGTTTCAGCAAAGGGGTATGCACAGCTGATACCACAGCTTCTTCCCTCTCCAGTAGCTGTTACTGTTTCCTGGGGTGGATTTTTGTTCACTGTGACAGTTCATCTAGGTAGCAGTAACTGAAATCAGTTTGGGTTTAATGTTCAGTCTCAAAGGATGAGCTGTTGTGACATTGGCACAGTAAGTTTGAATGAAAAAGAGAAACCGTGTTTAGGAAAAGGTTAGAGGTGAAATGCAAAAGATTGTGGAAAAAATATTAGGTGTTAATCGAGCCTCACTGGGTTTTTTTGATATTCAGACATTTTAGCATTGATGCTGTATATCAGGAATATGGGGAGAGGGGCAAAGTAAAAAAAATAATAAATATTTTTACAACCAGTAAGACCCATTTCAGAGCACAGATCTGGGTCAAGTGCAGGATGTAGAGCTCTTTGCAAAATGCAGCTATGAAATACTTGGTGGCCTGTGCTGCTTTTCAAACAAGGTGAAGCCGAGACCACTGTTGAATTATCCTGCATTTGCTAAACAGAGTGTGGCTGTAAACCAAAGCAAAACCAAGAAAAGCAGCCAGCTCTGGTGAAAATCTACTTCTGTATTTTTTTCAGACTACAGTTTGTTTTCTTATGCGTCCATATGAGTGACACAATTTGCTGTTGTTTGAGCCAGTTCTACCATTGCAAATTTACTGTTTACCCATTGCTCAGGGTTTTGCTGCGCAGCTGCACTATGGGTCATGTGTGACATGGGGATGGTAGAGTAAGCAAGTCGGGAAAGCTGATTTGTCCCTCAGGTGTGGGGAGCATCTCTGCATGATGAAACATGCACTGTTATGCTGTTTCTAAAGGAGAGTTTTATCTCAGAGTTTTCCAGATATCCGCTTCTGTTATAGGAAGCAAAGTAAGTTAATAGCTCTCACCAGCAAGCTCTCCAGCTTGCTTCTCTTGAGAATTCCCACAAGAGTCTGGCTTGATTACAAAGGTTGGAACTGAAACTAATTATTTCTGTAGCAGGGAACAGGGCATTTTGCTGAGATGGTTTCATATGCAGTCATGCATGGCATTTTTTTATGGTAGCTTTCCATGGGGTACTCAAACTCCTTCTTTAAGTAAGATATCGGACAATGATACCCCCTGCAGATGAGACATATCCAGATTTGTTGTCACAGTGCTAAGGCAGTTGTCCTCTGATAAAGCAGCTCTAAAAATATTTAAGGAGGTCTCTCATGTAAGTGTCACAGAAAAAGCCTGCTTGGGAGTAGCCTTCCTGCAGAAGCAGCGAGTATTTGACGTCTTGATTGGTGATTTAATGGGTTTTGTTTGGAGCACTCAAGAGGTGCTCTCTGTTGATGCAATCTTCCCGAGTGTTTCCCTAGAATTAGGAATATTATATTCATCTCTCTTTGGGTTTTCTTTCTGACTGTGTTATCTGCGTTCCCCTCACCTGCCTCCTTTTTAATAGGCAAAGTATATGCCTGTGTGTTGCCTGTAGAGCAGAGGAACCTCCTTGTTCCTCCTCCTTGTCAGGTCATTCACTGGTTGTGACCCAGTTTGCCTGGTGCAGTGGGAATCCTGAGCAACAGGTTGTTGCAGAGCCTAGAGGTGCCAGTGGCCAAGGATGCGATAGACATGCAGGAGGGACAAGTATCATCCTCCCTCCTTTCTCATTTAGAAAGAAATGAAGGCTGTACTGAAAAACATAAAATGTATCCAAGAAGAAGAGGTAGGGGACTGCAGGCAGCCTGAGGTGGTCCTCCAGGAGGGTCACACATACTGTCTGGAAATGCTGCCTGCTGCCAGCTCATCCGGGCTTTCAGAGGGGGGAGTAAAATGCAGTTGTCTGTGCTAGGCTGGACTGACTGAAACTTTTATTTGCAATATGGAGCATTTATGATGCTTGTGGGTATGTTGCTTGCTCTGCAGATCAGGTCCCAAGCTGAAACAGCCTCCTCTCTGGCTCTGGGAACATTTGCAGAAGCAACGTGCAGTCTATTGGGTGAACGGCCTGCCCTTTCCTCTAAATACCCGGGAGCAGCAGGTCCCTGAAGCTAGAGGAGGGGATAAACTGAGTGGCAAGATAGAAGGGGAACAAAACCGAAATCAGATCCTTGCTGCAAAGCAGAGGTTTGTTTTCACTTAGGCCAAGGTGTAAGAAAAGATCTCTTGTTCAGCTGCCATCACCGGCTCGACCACCAGATGTCCGCACTGAACAGAAAAGTGAAATGTAGCCCGGAGAACAGCTGGCAAAAGGAAAGGAGACCTAAGCGGCGGAGAGGGGAAGTGCAGAGGAACCTGGAAGGGCTTATTGCCGGGCCTGGGCACACATCAGGCGGGATGAACCTCAGGCCTCTCTTGTCGAGCTTTCGTTTCACAGTCCAGGACTATATTCCCACCACTGGCGATGCTGAACTGAGATTGACCTCTTTGGAGAGTGGGAGGAAAAAGGGAGGTCCCTCCAGTTTCAGTTGCTGTAGGATGTGGTCGTGGGATGTGTTAGGGGAGCACTGCTGTGGTTATTTAACCTGGCTGCTCAGAGGTGGGTGCCTGTCTCGTCTGGTTACTTCGGCAGAGTGCAGAGGTGAGGGGTGCCCTGGAGACGCTCAAGTTCTGTGGTGGGATGGGAAGCCACTAAGGACCTGGACTGACACAGCCTTGCCAAGTCCACACAGCAAATGTAGCCTGAGCCATTTCAGCAGTGTGGTGCCCAGGCTGGGCTGCAGCTGGTGCAGATGTCTTGGTACTGTGCTCCCCTAGTTCTGGAGTTAACCTCCACCTCAGAGCTTTTGTGCGTGCACATGTATATGTTTTAACAAATCCTCTAAATAAACTGCCTGAAAAGGTTAAAAGTATTTTAATTACAATTTTAAATACTCTTCCATCTATAGTGTTTTAAGAAATGCTGTCAGGTGTGATGAATTAAAGAAGCAGACAATTCCCTCACACTTTGTAACTTAGAAATTTCCAGTTACAATGTGTTTTTTCTGTTTGTGCTGTCCTACAGGAGGTCACATAGGCAGAGACACAGATAGTTGGCTGTATCCCTGTGGGTCAAACAAGACACTTTTAGCTTATATTCATTTCACTTTTTACTGTTATTTTTCTTCTCTTTTAGGCTAACAGAAGGCTGCCATGCCACAGAGGAAGAAAAACCATGCATGGTTTTACGCAAGCGTCAGTTCTGCTAGATCAAAGGAAATGAGCTGGGCAGCAGTGAAGAAAGCCGACATGGTGTTGTGGTTTAATCCCAGCCAGTAACTAAGCCACTCACTCACTCTCCCAACCCCAGAGGGACAGGGAGGAGAATCAGGAAGGAATATAAAATTTGAGGGTTGAGATAAGAACATTTTAATAATTAAAATAAAAGCAAATAGGGTGAAAAACTATAATAGTAATAATAACAATAATATTTATAATGAAAAGGAGGGAGAAGGGGAGATGAATAAACTCCAAAGAGAAGGGAGAAAAGTGATGCACAATATAATTGCTCACCACCTGCTGACCAATGCCCAGCCAGTCCCCAAGCAGAGATCAGCAGGCCCTGGCCAACTCCTACCGGTTTATATACTGAGCATGACATTCTGTGCCCTGGAATACCCCTTTGGCCAGTTCAGGTCAGCTGTCCTGGCTGTGCCCCCTCCCAATTTCTTGTGCCCCTCCAGCCCTCTTGCTGGCAGGGACTGAGAAACTGAAAATCCTTGACTTAACATAAGCATTACTTAAGAACAACTGAAAATGGCTGTTAACATTATTCTCACACCAAATCCAAAACACAGCATTGCACCAGCTACTAAGAAGAAAATTAACTCTGTCCCAGCTGAAACCAGGACACATGGTGAGTACACAATCATATAGAGAAGCCATAGAAGGAACTATATGCATAATTAGAGACAGAAAAATGTGTGCCTGCACAACATGCTTAGATTTGTGATCTTGTAGTCTGAGAAAATTCTGCAATCTCTCTAAATTCTTTTTTTCAGGTGTAGTAGTTATATTCCTTATGAGCCAAAACTTCTGGTTTCTGGCGGGGGGGGGGGGGGGCATGGCAGGCGGGCTATGGGTGCTACACCTGGACTGTTGTTGATCTGCTGGATTGCCATGGCCAAAGGACTCTGTTTTTCTGCTCTTCCCTTTGTCTCCATCAGTGCTGGTGTGTCCTGGTTGCACAGGCTGCAGGGTCCCTGGGGGGAAGGCGTCTCTTGAATCTTTGTACACAGGTAAAACTTTGGACATACTTAAAAAGCTCTGAGCAGAAGTGAGGCTGTAAATGCTCTAGGGCTTGTGGGAGGCTATTATAAGATAGATTAATAACTAGCATCAATTACCTTTTCAGGTCTCCAGCCCTGCCCATGTCTTCCAACTTAGAGCAATCCCTGTCACAGAATTAATGTATTTTTTTGCCCCATTTGGCCAGATTTGGTTGAAGGATGTTTGGTTGGCGTGGTTGAAGTGGAGAGAGCACCCATGCATTAGGTTGTGTCTCCCTTCCACTTACTTTCCTGCCACTCTTTGTGTGTCCCTCTGTTTCAGCCTATGAATTCTGGTGGAGCAGCTGCAGTACAACACCCTGGGGAGGCTCACAGCCTGAGGGCTCCCAAGTATGTGGGGGGCTGCATCTTGAAGTATATCTGTGGTGATAAATCACTGGTGCCAAGTGGTGTCAGCTTGTAGGAACCTTGCTGAAAGTCAGCACTGGGGCCTCTAAATGAAAACTTAAGATATTTTTGTACTGCAAATCTTGCCATTGCCCAGTTGGGCTATTTGTTGTTTTCAAAAGCATAGAGAGGGGTAAGAGAGATTAAAGTATATCCTGAAGCTGCTGATAAACAGTGTGGCTGCAGTCCCTATTCACATGTCAGGTACCAGACCTTTTATTATTTCAAAGCGGGGGTGGTGATTTTTGGTTGCCTTTATTTCTAGCCAGAAGAGAGAGAACAGTTGTGCTGTCTGTGATTCTGATCTCGGGTCTCTGACAAGTAGTTCTGTTTCTAAAACAAACTTAGACAAAAAGCAAATAAGGAAAATGGACTCTCTATTGTGGTCTGACAGAAAAGTGTAAGCTTCATTTCAGTTTCATTTGACAAAGTTTTTATTGTTAAAGAAATGAGGCAGACCACTAAAGCCAGACAGGCCCTGAAATCAGTGATGGTGCAGTACATACACATTTAACTGTTACAATCTTTTTTTTTCTTTACAGTGATAGAGCTTAGATGGTTTATGTGCTTTAGGTTTCAAACAGTGGTTTTTTTGTTTGTTAATTATGGGTCTGCTCCAAAGATGGTTAGTGCCCTGAGGTGCTAGATGAGCCAAAACCACAAAAATACCACACACACACACACAAAAAAAAAAAAACTCTTTGGGAATGTGGGGGACACGACACTGGACATGACACCAACCCCAAACAAAACACTCTTTCTAGGATTACCATAGGCAGATGGGAATGTGTCATGTTTCAGGTAGGAGCACATTGTCTAGATTTAGTGATTCAACAGGCTAGCCACAAAATTAAGAACAAAATTCTTAGAATGCAGAAACATTTACCAAAGCATGAAAGAAGCAGAAGCGTTGTTATTTTGTAATCCCTACCTCTTTGAATCCTGTCTGCAATAACAAACCCCAGACATTTACCATCGATTTTGTTCTTCAAAACATGAACTCTGCAGCAGCAAGGCACAATCTAAAGCCCCATCTTTTCAAGTTTCTGCTCCTTGATACTTCATGGCAATAACTGCCTCATCCCTTTTTTCTTAAGGGCCGGCAATACAAATGGAAAGGATTAAAAACAGGACACTCCAGTTGCGCTTTGTAGGTTTATTGCTGCCCCTGCCATTTGCAGGTAGGTGAGTGGGAATTGCAGACTACAGGGCTTGTGTAATACAGTTGTACAGCTTTTTCTTTCAGTACATACTGTCCAGGAAAGACCAGAAAGCAAGAACTGAGTTGCTTCAGAGTGGTTTCAGCTCCTTGTCCCTTTTATGGTGAGGGGGCATAGGAATGCTGCTTGCGTCTGCAGGTACATCCCTCCTGCACCTTCTGCTTCTCCAGGCTGTCTGCTGGCCCATCCCTCTGCAGAAACTTTGAGGGTGTTCAGGCAGTGTAGAGGAGCTCTGAATGCCCAGGGCAACCAGGAATAGTGGAGGGCTTTGCTATGTACATGCTCTCAGAGTCCTTTTTTTAGGTCCTCCATGAGGCTGCTAGATCACTATCCCTTCTGCCCCTGTCTTCCCTTGGTGGCCATTCTCTTTGTCTTCTCAGCTTCCTTCACCAAGTCTCCCAGCTGATTCCTGTGCATCACTGCCAGTCAGTTAGCCAGTAGCCCCTTTGGATGGGGTGCAGCCCTCTGCCTACCTTCTGCCTTGCCTTTTAAGAAATCACAGCCTCTTAAATCAGACATAAGACATTTATTTGGATCCAGGATGAGCTCTTTTACTAACTTCAGGTTGCACAGATGGTGGCTTAGTGAGCACATCAAAACTGAAGACAATGTATAATGCTGTAGTACATCTAAATTAGTAAGGTTGCTTGACATTCCTGTACAGAAGGGAAAGTAATCCCTCTGTTAGGCAAAATCTGAGTGAGACTGCAGATCTAGAGATCATAGAATCATTTTGGTTGGAGAAGACCTTTAAGATCATTGAATCCAACTGTTAACCTAGCACTGCCATGTCCACCACTAAACCATGTCCCTAAGTGCCATGGCTACATGTCTTCTAAATACCTGCCATTTAGTCATCATCTAAATGGATGGTAACTCTACCACTTCCCTGGGCAGCCTGTTACAATGCTTGACAACCCTTTCAGTGAAGAAGTTTTTCCTAAAGTCCAATCTAAACCTGCCCTGGCACAAGTTGAGGCCGTTTCCTCTTGTCCTAGTGCTTGTTACTTAGGAGAAGAGTTTGACACCCACCTTGCTACAACCTCCTTTCAGTTGTAGAGAGCAATAAGATCATAAGGCAACATCAGAATGATGAGACATGTCCAAGGTCAAGCCAGTCCACAGGTTATGGCTAAGATCAAGTTCAACATTGCCAGGCTACTGGGAGGTTTCTACTCAGTAAGGACCAAGATCAAGCCAGGCTGAGGTCTGGATCAAGTACCTTAACAGTTGGTTATAGCTGTAGCTAAGCTGGAGGCTACTACACCACTGTACTTGAGAACTAAAACCTCCAGGATGAGTGTAAATAGGTATAGGTGTAGGGCCCATAGTGGGGTTTAATCAGGGCCATTAAGGCTCATTAGTGTCCTTAGGGCCCCAGCAGTTTATACCTTTCAGACTTCTGTTAGTCACTTCTGTGTGAGCTTGGGCAACTTCTTTCTCTGTGTGGAACTGTTCTTCCTCTCTCCTTGGTCACCTTGGCTATTGTAATTGCAAACTTTTAACATAGGAACTGTTTATGCTGTGCCTGTGAGCAACAAGCACAGGAGGGCCTTCATCTTGACTGAGTCTGCTGATAATGAAGCAGTAGTAGCTGTGCACAAGTGTGTTCCTGGTTGGATTCCTCCAAAAGCTTATGTGCTGTGCAAACAGTACACATACCTCCTGGCCCAACACAGCCCCAAGACCATTTCTTTCACAGCCATGACTTCAGTACATTTTGCCTCAGGTGCGTTTTGCCACAGTGTTGGAACAATGCAGCACTGTGAAATCAGTGTGCCTGTGTCCAGCACCCCAGCTGCAGCTGTGCAAGAGTGTGTTCAGGGTTACTCTGAAGCTGTCACTGCAGTTGATACATGACATGGGTCTCAATTTATTAAGGGCTCAATTTTTGCCACTCCTAAAAATCTTGATGCAGGGCTGTTTCTTTGTGCATTTGAGATAAAAGCAGAGGACTGAGTGCTATTATATTGTTGGTTGGTTGTTTTTCCCACAAAATCTCAGTTTAACGATTTTAGTCATTCTTCATCTTCCTTAGAATTATCTCAGTTGGTAACATCCTTCATATGTGAACTGTTCACATCTTTTAAGTTCCAAACTGCTGTTGGAATCTGTAGTGGTATCTCCAGTGAGTTTTTAAAATATTTTTTAAAAAAAATTTCTAACAATGTAACTTACGTGCCATGAACAGTACCAAAAAATCAGTAACAAGTTAAATGAAAATTTGCCCTTTGACTTCAGTGGAAATGGAACTTGCCCTTAAACCTGCATCAACAATAGCTCAGTTGCAACGCTTATTATCCAGAAGTTTAAATGAGATGATGCATCCACTGTAGCTGTGTACTTGCTGACTGTTGGGCTGCTGGTGAGAGAATAATTTCTGCTAAAAAAAAAAGGCTCCTGGTATGCAGACTGAGGGTACCCATTGCCTTTTTCACTTTGCCAACAGAGCAAGACCCCATACAGCCCTGGTGTACTGTAAGCAGGGAGCAGTCTCCCGACCCCCAGCTGCATTTCTTATGGACTTTTGCAACAGGATAAGAGGGAGCTGACAGCCAGCCTTATGCTTCAAGGGAACCCGACTGAATTGCTGCTTCCCAGAGCAGCTCACTCTCAGAGAGTAAGCAGTTGCTGGGATGTGTTTTCTCATCACATGCTTCTCTGTTCACTGTAGTATTTGTGTTTCGAGGTCTTGAGTAGTCAGTGAAATACATGTAGCCATTATTTATTTATAATTTTGTCTTACTGTCACTGAGAACTCCATTGGAAGTAAAAGGATGTGCAGCCCTTCTCAGGCTGGTCCTGTTAAAGTTTAAGAGAGCTGCTTCATCCCAGCTGTAGGCAGCGATTGTGGAAGCTCTGCTGAACCCTGAGGTCTGGTGAAGCCAAGAGAGGATTTATAGTTAGGCAGCCTGACGGTGCATCTGATGGAGTTGCCTGGAGTGTTTCATAGATAATAATTTGTAGAGATTTTTCACTAGTGGGGGCTGCCAGGAATTGCACGTAGGAGGGATACCAGCAAAGACTTTAGAGCAGGGGTCCTCAAACTACAGCCCACAGGCCAGGTACGGCCCTCCAGGGTCCTCAATCTGGCCCCCGGTATTTACAGACCCCCCCACCCCCTGCCGGGGGTTGAGGGGGGAAACCAAGCAGCCACAGATGACTGCCTGCCACTTCATCTGTGCGCCGGCTGCCTTTTTAAATAAAAAGTTTGAGGACCCCTGCTTTAGAGACTACCTTCGGTATTTCTCCTCCAGCACTGGCACTTTTGATTAGCAATTTTAAGTTTGTGAGTGGGACAAGAAAGAATTTTGGGTGAATGTAGAGACAGTCTTAAAAGGAGAGGGCAAGTGTAGAGGAGAAAATTGGAAAGCCATTAGCTACAGGTTGGGGTCAGACTGAGTCTGCGTGACAGCATCAGTCAGAGAGGTGTGCATGCCATCTTCAGCTGTTGTAAAATCTTTTCACTCATGGCAGGCCGCTTGGGCCTAACAATCCTTGATTTGAAGACAGCTGTTTTGGATCACCATAAGGAGATGTGCCAGGAGAGAGCAGCCCTTGTGAAACCTGTACTCTGCCAAGAGTCACCGCTGAACAGAGGCAGCGCTGCGTTCCGGGGGAGCTGAGCTCTCCAGTCTGGGTGAGGACAGACCCCGGGACACGCGAGGGACCACGCAGGAGGGCTGGGCGGTGGTGCCGGGGGTCAGCTCCAGAGAGCAGGGCTGCAGGCTCCCTGTGGCAGGGCGGTCCCGCCAGGGCCACTTCACAGGGTAGGGGAGAGCAAGCTCGCTGTCAGCTGGGCCCCGCAGTCACCTCCGCGGGAAGCAGAACGGGCTGAGGAGCTCGCCTCGTCCCTGGCCGCCTGGGACGGGGTATCCGCCTCCCTGCCGAGCCCGACCCCGCACCGGCGGCTCCGCGCACGCTGCCCGCCGCTGCCTCTCCCCGGGCGGAGCGCAGCCCGGCGCCCCCGCAGCCCCGCACCGCCGAGGGAGGGACGGGCGGGCACTGCCGCGGCCGCCCCCGCCCCCCGCCGCACCTCCCGACCGCCCGCGGCGGGCAGCGGCGTTGGCGCCCGCCCCGGCTCCGCAGCGAGCGCGGGAGCGTCAGCCCGCCCGGCTCGGCTCGGGGCCCCGGCCCAGCCCGGCGCGCAGGTGAGGGCGGCCCCGGGGCCGCCACCGCGGAGAAGGCGCCGGCGGGTGCGGGCGGGGACCTGGGGAGGGCCGGGACCGCGCCGCAGCGGGCGGGGAGCCGGGGGGCGGCCGCGGCCTCCCCGGGGTGGCGCCGGGCTCCAGCGGGGCGCGGCGGCGGTGCTGGCCCGGCGGTACCGGCACCCCGCCGCCCCGGGGGGGCTCCCGGTGTCCGGGCGGCGCTCGGCGGCCGCTGGCGCTGGACCCCGGCGGGAGGGCGGGGGCATCCCCTTCGTCTGCGGTGGGGCTTGGGGCTACCCGGCTGCTGGCCTCGCTCTGCCTCTGGCAGACCCCTCGAAGGAGCGTGTGCGGTGCCCGGTAGCAAACACAGAGCATGCTCTGGTTTTGCCTTTTCTCATTACTTATGGCTAAGGATTGGTCAGACCCTGGGGGCAAAAGGTTTTAAGTTTTCTGTTGGAATTAACTACTGTAATGCTAGAGTGCCTGTCAGTCTTAATCCTTGATTCCTGCTGTATGCTTGGCCATGAGTTTCCTATGTTAGGAGCCAACGAAGGTCACCGTGTGGAAATAGGGATCTGTCAGATCTGACTGCTGGTTCCATTGTATGTTGACGATTAATTGCACATATACAATGGGAAGGCAGAAGTTCCTAATGTTTTCTCTCCAGTGCAGTTGCTCTATTATGAACTTTGATCATCATCTCTTTATGCAGTAAACCTGTTTCTGGAAGCCATCTAAATAGTAGGGTTTTCAGTGCCCTGGGGCACAGAAATTTGTTTACGTTCTCCTGTGCCATACAAATTTATTTCTGACATACTACCCTGTTAGTTATCAAGCTGAAGCACCAGCTGTCAAAGTGTATCCAGGAAATGGGAGCAAAAGAAAAATATTATGCAAAGTCACAATAAGCAAAACAGAGTTGGGAAGAAAGGAAAACTAGATTTGCAGTGTGAGTTACCTTGTCAAGTATTTCAATTCCAACCCGCTGAAGGCCGCAAACCAGAACCGAATTGTGCATCTGTTAAAACTATGGTTATACTAGCTAGTAATAGCAAATTGCTGAAGCTTCCCAATTTATTTCTTGTTGCCTGATCAGTGTACCTTGTCAGGGGCACATTCTTATCTGGGTCCAATAAAATGGTAAAATAGATTCACTTAAGCCACATCACTTGGGGTTCAACCTGAAAAAGTTGGACTTCATTTATGAGGCAGACTCACAGCTACTTTGTAGCCTACTGTTGGCACTAGCAGCATGATTGCCTAGTTAGTGCAACAGAACTTTTATAAAAGTTATTAAAATAGCTTTTTGATGAGGCAAAAATCAGAGTGCAAGGAAACAATTTGCTGTTCTAAGGCAGGTATTTCCTGTGCTGTGGTCTTTTGCAATAGCAAGATACAGTTGAACAGAGTTCATCAAGAGCCTGAGCAGGGGTTTTGGGAAAAGCTCGATGGGACAGTACATCTCATTCCTCCTCTCCTGGTGGAGCTCTCCTTAGGCTTGAATAAACCAAACTGTAACCCAGCACTGTTGTGGCCCACTGATGGGATTTATAGGCAGGCATTACTCCCCAAGACTAATTTTGGAGTTAGTGATTGTTGAACACTAGACTCCCAAAAGCAATGCATAAGTATTTCCCTCCTCAGCTTATGCAGTTAATACAGCCTGACCTAAGCAGCACATACTTCCTTGCTCATCTTGAAATTATACAATAAAATTTACCAAAGATAGTGTCCAGGGAAGGAGGTAGGGTCACTGCAAATCTGCTGAAGGCTGCTAATTGCAGCAAGTGCTTGAAGCATAGGTATTCTGACAGAAGTTGAAACTTTTTTTTCTGGTCACTTTTCACGAGTAGACCATGGAAGGGGAAGTTTTCTGTGAAAGGTAATTGTTCCTTGACAGCAGTAGCTGCTGTTAATGCTAACAAATGTGAGCCAGTTTGAAATGATTAAGAGAGCTACAGGAACAGTGCCAGCTGCCTGTTCTTGGTAGGAGTAAATTAGGTCTAACTTTGTGCTGCCCTGAATTTGTCATCAGCAAAAAGACAGCAAGATTGGTCAAACTTTTGGAGTGATGTCTGTATAAGGAAGGACTGAATAAGCTAGGAGCTGTCATTCTGGGAAAGAATTCAGGCATACGTTCAGGTACAGAGGTAGGACAGGAATTTACAAAATACTATGGAAAAGGTTAATAGAGGTAAGTCTTTGTGAAACTACTTTTCCTGACTTTGATATCCCTGGTTGTACTTGAAGAAACAAATAAAAGGAGGTAGTTCTTCATGCAAGAAGGAGACCTGTGCAACTCTTGCTAGGGTCCTGCCAGGGTCTGCAGATAGGAAGTTTACAGGGGTTAAGTAGGGAAATGGGACAAGTACTAGGGTTAGAGATCCCTTGAGGATTAAATGAAGCATATCAGGCTCAGGAAATCTGAAATGTCAGTCAAGCAGCCTGTATGCTCATCCTGTTGATACCCTTTCCCGGGCATCTGCTTATGGCCATGGCCGGAGATAGTCTACAAGCTAGCCAGACTCCCGTTCTGATCAGTATGACTGTCCTTTTATGGTCATAACCCTTAAAGTCATTAAAAAAAATTATTAACACATATGCTTGACAATCACATATCCTTTATGCCAGGCACATATGCGCCCACCCCACTGGCCAAATTAGTTTGTGTGCTCAATAATTATTCTTCACTGGGGAAGTGACCCAAACTTTTTTTTCTTCTAAAAGTTCTCTTGCTTCAGTAGTAAAGCATAAGCTTGTCGTCTGCTGTTTGTTTGTCTTCATAAGGCTGATAGGAGCTTACACATCTCTTCAACTCACAAAAAAGAACTGGTTGCCATCAAGTCTTTTGCTTTGTTTCCACCAGCCTACCTACATCTTCTCATTGCCTTTTACTCCTCTGACTTTCAGTACTGGAAAGGATGAAAACAATCAACTATGTTTACTATAGTTGTCTATCTCAAAGTCAGCTGCCAGTTAAATACTAAATTCATTAATTTGCATTCAATTTTTTTTTCTTCTTGTTGGGGAGTGAAATAAAACCACAAATTTATTTTCTCACCTAGGTTTCTGGACAAAATGGGGAATGGATCAGTGAAACCCAAGCATTTGAGGCGGACAGATAGACATGTAGCAAACCTCTCTATTGGCTGTGCTGGCAACAATAAGTTTTTGAAGGACCCAGGTCTAGGAATCAATGTGATCAGTGGGCAGGCTGATGTTCTTTACAGCAGGGTGCTTGAACTGGAAAAGGAGCTGAAGAGAAAAGATCAAGAGTTGCAAGAGGGTCAAAGTCATGTTGCTGAGCTTCAGGAGCACTTGGCTGTGCAGACTAAGGTGATAGCAGAACTCACCAAGGAACTTCAGAGCAAGTGTATACAGTTGAACAAGCTGCAGGATGTTGTTAGCACTCAAGGAGAGCACTCTCTTCAGCCTTCTCCATTTAAAGTGGCTTCAAGGATTCAAGCCTCTGCTGATAGGAGGAGAGGAGCCAAGGAAGGTGTATCTGCAGAGCCGACAACACAGCTATATGATTTGAACAGGCAAGCTACGTTTTCGTTTGAAAAAGCAAGAGTCCGAAAGGATTCCAGGTGAGCTCATTTCAGGGGGGTTATATGCTTGTGTTACAGGGTCCACTTTTATCACAATGATACCCTGTCCTCGTGATAAATCAAGATTCAAGTATTCATCTTTTTTAAACAGACTTTGTTACTGTGTTGGTTAGATGCTGGTTGAGTTTGTGTGTAACTTTAACCAAGAATCATCTGTGTCCCGCAGACTTGAAGATGGAGAGCGGTGGGTAGCCTCTGCATTTTAGTTGAGGAAGTTAGTTAGTCTCTTTGGGATTTATCTTTACTGCCAGCTAAGCAGGACATAAGCCTCTTCTCAGGTCTAGGTTTGACTAGTGCTTGCAGCTTAAGCTATACTCTGGAGCACTGATGAACAGAAGGCTGGATGCCTTCACGTGGATTCGGATTCTTATTCTGATAGCATGGATGGCTTGGGAAGGAGCAGGTGGCTCCAACTTAGCTCTCCCAAATGCAGCATGGACACCAACTCTGAGCTGTATACAAAGTTTTTCAGCCCAGTTTCGACTCAGTCTGGTGCAAAATATGAGGAAATGTTTTGTATGGTACAATTATTCTCTTAGCAGCTTCCTCCTGCCCTCCAGCTTCTGATGGTCATGGTGTAGGAACCTAAATTTACTTGTTCCTCTTTGAATCCAATTATACTTCTGGCCTCTACAAGAGCCAAAAATACCCATGGTCGCAGCTGACCTTGTGGACAGAGGTATGAGACTGGTATCCTTAAATATACCTTAGACCCTCTGTTGCCTTGCAGTGTAGACATAACCTGAGTATTTGTTTTAACACGGTGGTAGCCAGAATCTATCTGCACTTCAACCAGCAGCTTCAGTGTCTCAGACTTGTGAGGAGCTTTATTATTCTGTTAAGAATGAATGGCTTGTTTGAGGCTGTACTGTAGTAGACCTGAGAGCTGGCAGACTTGATTTCTCATCCGTCATGTCCAGCACTGCACATTAGAGGCTGTCTTGTGAACTAGAAAGGCTGCCTAAGTCACCATAAGGAGCTGAAAACTTTGTCTAGCAGTGTTTTCCCAGAGTAAGGGAACTGTATTTTTTATCACAAGTACCTGAGCAGTTTAAATAATTGTTTGGTTTAGAAGTGTTCTGTTGTAATTACCTGTCTTCTTGGCATGATCCTTGTGCTGCAGTCCACCAGATTGTTTTTCTGGAGTGCTTTCAGAGGCAGAATTGTAACAGCATTGAGGAGTGAACCAAAGGGAAGAGCCAGTTGATTAGCCAAGTGCAGCACAGACTTTGCCTTTCAGAAGAAAAACACATATTGTAGCTTAAATAATCTGAATGTAATGATGATCATGTGATAGAAGCAGACCTAGAAATTTTCCTTCTTGATTCAGTGGCTCAGCACTTCTAAAAACATTTCCTTTTTTGTTGTATGCCGTCTCTATTTTCTTGTCTTTCTAAAAGATTTAGTGTAACATAACAGGGTAAAGGAGCCGTTCTCTTCCTCTCCCCTCCTTTCATCTCTTATAGTCTGGTTCAGAGATGGTCATCGTTACTGCTAGGGCTCCCATAGATTTATAACAACTTAGAACACACCATTCCTAAATTTATTCTGATGCATACTCCTCTGGAAACAACTGACCGCTTAAGCATGCACTGCATTGGCAGTAAGAGCACACCATTCCTCCCTTCTCCCCATTCCAGCTTTTCTGTGATTCTGCTTTGCTTTCTTCTTCTTAGTACTTGCACACTCTTGAATTTTCATTTAAATTCTTGTCTTCCACAATGGTCATTAAACTTGGATTTGTCTGCTAATTATTGTCCTTAAAGTAAGTAATTTGAGAGTGAAGTGGAACTCCTTATTTGTTTGATTATCTAGCACTAGGAAGTGTACAAACCTGGCCAGAGCAATTAGAATTAGAGAGTTGCCATGTGTTCTATACAAAAAAAGGAGTTGCTTCTCAAGCTTCAGTGTGAAACTAAGTAAAAACATTTTGGACATACAACCAAATCTTCAATTTTTAATACTAAAATATTAATTTAACATAAATATGTGACTTGTAACTGACTAAAGAACTCATGTCAGGATTATGACTGAATAAAAACATACCTTGCAGCAGCCCTGAAGGAAAGGACTTGGGAATACTGGTGGATGCTAAATTCAACATGAGGCATTAGAAAAAGTAATTTCTAGGGTATCTTAAGTATTCAGTAGATCATTCCAGACATTACAAATATATTTTCTTGGACTGTTAAACTTCAACTTCATATTTTACCTAGTGTTTTTAAACTTCATTTTCTGCAAGTGACCATTTTCTAGCTTTAGCTCTTGGTGAGAAATGAAGTGGTAATCTTTCTGTGTTTTACATATAGGTCCAAGTGTGGTCCAGTAGTCAGGAAGACAATTAAATAGTGAAATATGGTCTTGTGTTATTGGCGTTTCAGCAGGTGGGGGTTTTCTTGTTGTTGGGATTTTTTTAGTGATGCTTTCTTTTAACGTTCTTTTTGCCTGAAGTAAAAGACAACTCAGACTAGTTTTGGGTTTATATACAGTTTAGACCATCTCCAGGAGTTCATGTCTTTGAAACCTTTGGCTGTGGTTCTGAAACTTAAATCTGCCTTATTAATGGGTACATGTCATCTGCTTTGCAGTGATCAAAGTGACTTTGTTCAAATATCTTAGGCTTTGAAAGACTAGACATCTTGGATTATGTACAGCAAGTATGGGTGATGAGTTAATACATATGCAAGACACTAAGGAACCCTCAGTTCCTGTGATGTGATCAATTTTAAAAAAACTTGGAACTCATACCCAAATGTCGTGGTTTAACCCCAACTGGCAACTAAGTACCACAGAGCCACTTGCTCACTTCCTCCTACAGTGGGATGGGGAGAGAATCAGAAGAGTAAAAGTGAGAAAACTTGTGGGTTGATATAAAGACAGTTTAATAAGTAAAGCAAGACCCGTGCACGCAAGCAAAGCGAAACAAAGAATTCATTTAATACTTCCCATGGGCAGGCAGGTGCTCAGCCATCTCCAGGAAAGCTGGGCTCCATCCCACAGAACAGTTACTTGGGAAGACAAATACTATCACTCCAAACATCGCCCCACTTTCCTCTTTCTTCCCCCAGCTTTATATACTGAACATGATGTTCTATGGCCTGGAATACCCCTTTGGCTAGTTCAGATCAGCTGTCCTGGCTGTGTCCCCTCCCAATTTCTTGTGCCCCTCCAGCCCTCTCACTGGCTGGACCTGAGAAACTGAAAAGCCCTTGACTTAGTATAAACGTTACCCAGCAACAACTAAAAACATCAGTATGTTATCAACATTCTTCCTACACCAAATCCAAAACACAGCGCTGCACCAGATTCTGAGAAGAAAATTAACTCTATCACAGTCAAAACCAGAATACCAAAGTATTTGTCATTTGCAAGTTAACATTTTTTTCCTGCCACAGCCAGCTTAATGTTAGCTTCTGCTCTGTGTCAATTCTTAGACCTGGACAGAATGCTTTTTTAAATTACCCTTATAGAAGATGTATTTCATAGACCAACATATACTGTAGTCACAGAGCGGAGAATTTATGCTTTCTCCAATAAATCAAGTAATAGTGAAAGGTCTTGCTCAGACGTCTGGGGTGGGGGCACATTATCTTTGGATGCAATAGTGGCCAAAGTATCGTTTGATTTTGAAACAGTTTGGAAGCAAACAGATGTGAAAAAAAACACCACAAAACTGTTTTAGACGTAGCACTACTATGCCTCTCCATTAGATAAGCCTATGATACACATACAACATGAAGTTTAAGCCACCATCACCTTGCTAACGAGACAACCAAATGCTGGAAGGCACACACACTGCGCTTCCTTACCTCGGCTGTAAATACTGTAGCAGGTCAAATTCAGACAGTTGGCATACATGTAAGGACAATGTCTCACCTTCACTGTCTACAGAATTCTGTCTACTGTAATTAAAAAATACTGATCCTTTAGCCTAACAGTGTCCATAGCAGTGCTCAGAGTTACTGGTATAGGTAGCTGCCTCCCCTTTACAGAGAGAGGACTTCGTGCAGCCCCACTTCTGCATAAGGCAATTGCACAGTGTTGTTCTGCAGTTGTGAGAAGAGCTGTTTCAAAAGGAGGGGAAGCTCCATGCTACATTCTTAAATTTGCATTGAGTCCAGAGTGTTACTAGTTCCTTTTAGAAACATTTGTAAAACAAATGGCACAATTTTATGCTATGCATTTAGCAGAATTTTAAGTGCCATACTTTTGTGTGGAGTATCCCAGCATGAATAATTTTCATGAAAGTTTTAGAAGTTTTCAATCATTCTTGATCTATCCCCTATGAGTGGATATTTTCTCATGTATATATGTCATCTCTTGAACTAGTTGGATAAATCCTCTCAATTTCCAAAAATAAGAGTTTTTCCTTAATGGAAGTTTGAGCATTGAACATTTAACTGAAGCCTAAAGATTTGAGCTTGAACACGGTATATGAAAGCAGATCTCTCAAACAAGTCTTTCAAATGGAAAAAAATTTAATCTCTTATCCTTTGCTGTGTTAAGTATCTGGGTGTCTCAGTATCCATAGGACTTGATTCTCCGTTTTTCTGTGTCCTTCCAGAGCATGCTATCACCATCAGCAGCATTTAAGTTGTCTATATCAAGTCCCTTTTCATTATGGGCTCAGGATCATGACCCAGTTCTCTTATCAGCCGTTATTGTTTGGGGAGAAACTATTCTGACACTTGACATTGATATCTTTTACCAGTCAATGACAGCAGATAACCAAAAATCTCTTATTGTAGCAGACGGGTATATTAAGAGAAAGCAATGCTCTGCAAAGTATATCTTGTACCCTTGTACCTATGAGATGACATCTGTCTTATGATAGGAATAAATACCTAATCCTGTTCACAAAAAAGCCTTTCTTAAAGTGTCAAGTGCTGTTTCATATGATTGACTGGGAATGCATTGAAAGAGGCAGGGGAAACATTTTCACAAGAGCTGAAAGCAAGGAGGGGAACAAAACCAGGAGGAGGGTGCTATGGCAAAGCTGGCCCTGGGCAGTGAAGGAAAGTCCTGCTAGTGGCAAGACCAAGAAATATCTCAACACCAGTACAGTTGTGTGGAGCTGTGCGCCCCCTTTTTAGCCATGCAGTAGTAGTCATCAGGACAGTGACTGGCACCAATACAGGATTAAACGTCTTCTGTCCTTTCAGGACATCTAGTTATTTCCAGCAGCAGTTCTCAAAAGTGGGCAGGTATAGGGGAAGCTGAGGAAAACAATGGAGAGAGAACTGTTAGATAGATACTGTGCTGGATGCACATGAAATGACTAAGCAGCTGATTCAGGAGCCTGAGCCATGGCTGTTGTACTCATGTGTCCTTCACTCTGTGGGCAGCAGCACTTTCTGAAAACAGCAAAGCCTCCTGTCCTGTATTAGTGCTCATTTTACGTATGAGTTTATGAACCATTACTGTATTTTATTGTAGTATTGTATGCATGATGCAGTCCAGGGTGAATTAAATAAGCAAGGCTGGTTTTAGCAGAAAACAAAGTTAGAGATTATATTCTAAAAACCCTGTTGCTTTCAGCAGAAACAAAGTTATGATCTCTGTTTCTAAACACAATCCTTACCATAGCTACCTGATTTTATTTTTCTTGCCTCATCTCATCACCTTTACTTATTTTCATTCATTATGCAGCTAGTAACATTGTAAGTCTGCTTACTTGCTTTAACTAATTGTTTGTTCCTGGATTTTCTTCAGGAGATTTCCCCACATAATCTAGTTTTGATGATAACCTTGCATTGTTCTATGAATACAAGCAAGAGTGAGCCTTAAATGCCTCAGAAAGCTGTTAGGGTGTTTATTTTGTTGCATAGCTTCCTTACCCAGACATATTAAGAACACAGGGACTTCAAGGCAGAATTTATCTTTTCATTTCAGCAGTAAAGGAAAATTACTCAGTAGGTCCATAAAAGCTCCATCAGTGCAGCAGTTGCTTAATTGCATTCATTTCTGGCATGGATTCAAGGCACTGCTTTATAGGAAGCCCTTGACCCAGAACATAGGCAAGTCAATCAGAGCTCATAGATTGCCTGGTACAGATGTAAGCCAGCTTTCTCTCTGATAGTTAGTCATTATTAGTGGATTCATCCACTGTTGATTTTTCCACATCTTCTTAAAATCCAACCACTGGGCTCATCCACCGGTGGCTCAGATAGACTGTTCTTGCCTTTACAACTCCCCCATTTATGTGTATTGCCTGCTGCAGGAAGTGGTGCAGAGGCTCTGTCTCGGGGAGCAGCAAGAACAGAGTTTCTCTGCAAGAGTGTGTGAATCAGCGGTGACTGCAGCACAGGCAAAGCCCTCACTAACCAAGGCACCATCCCACCAGGCGTGGACAGGACAGGCAGAGCAGTGTAGTGAGAACAGGGTCCACCAGGAGTCTGGCAGAAGAAGAGACCACTCAGATGTGAGCTGTAACCAAGAGACTAAAACAAAGTACTTACAATAACTAGGCCAATACCCATCCAGAGGACAAAACCAAATCAATTACTTCTATAATATAGCTCAGGCAAGAAGTGAATGCCCAGATGTAAGCTTAGGTTATAAAGACAGATGGGCAGAGGGTGCATGGGTGGTGGTCCCACCTGAGGCTAATCAGGGTAATTAAGGCCTTTTACTGCCCTCAGGGCCCCGACAGGCCAGTCCTTGGTCACTGATTTACCTGCCTTTTGTCTGACTTTTATAGGTGCCCTGAACCATTTCCAAAGACTTTTTAACAAAACAGCTTGGGATGGGTGTAGTTTGTTGCAGTATCACAAAGTGCGTATCGTGTAAGTTTATTGCCTTGAATGCTGAATTTTAGAAAGCAAAGAGGTCCAGCATTAATGGCTGCATACCTATATCCACAAGCCTTTGTGTTATATTTTTACTTCTGATTATGCCCTAAAAACTCCTAAAAGCACTAAAGGGCCTGCTTTGGGAAGGTTCCCTTATGTTTAGTCATCCTTCAGGAGACAGTATATTTGGCATCCCACATGAGCAGACTACTACAGGATTTTTACTCAGGTAGGACCATTTATGCTGTTTGTTGTCATCTGGGCCAAGGAAGCGGGCAAAGGAGAGGTGGAAAGAATTTTACAGGGCAGTGGACGGAGGGCAAGAAGCAATATGGGAGGTATCAGCATGAACCCTCCACCTCCACACACACCTTTCCTGGATCCTGGACTTACTATGTGAGTTTTGGGACAATATTCAACAGGTACTTTGCAAGCTGACCTTGCGATCATGTCCTGATCATAAATTTGCTTAGCAACTATGAACGGGGAATGCCACAGGATCAATGTTATTTTGCAGGTGGCAAGGGAAGTTTTCTGTAGTTGTTTTCTTGATCACATTTGTTTACAGCTTGCTTCATTTTTTCCACTACCAATGTCTTCTAACATTTTCCTAACAGCAGCACCTATGAATCCTGTTTTTGCATACTTTTCTTTCCTTGCATCTTTCCTCACCACAAGGGAGAAACTCTTCATGAGGTCTTAGTACCATCAGTTTTGACTTTAACCTTGTTCTTATCATTGGTATTATGTTTTTGCTGGATATTATAAAAAATGTATTAGAATGTCAGAAAAGTGGACCTGATTTTGTAACGGGTTGCCATTCCTGTATGGGCAGTGATATGTAAAGTCATACCTTTCATGTTTCTTACTTTCAGGTAAGCAAGGCTATATATACCTTAGTTGTGCAATGGGGAAAGAATGTGGTGAGAAGCAGTGCAACACTTTCTGGGGAGCATGTCTTCTGCTGGGGGCCTTTTTACATCTGACCTGATGCTTTCTGCAGGCAGGGTCACACAGGAAGAAAGAGGCCATAGCATGGCACAGCTAATGGGATGTGTATTAACTGCAAGAATTGTAACGTTTGTTAGTGGTACTGGTCACAAATGTGTTAGAATTGAGAGGGAGCATCCTGAGAGGAATGAATACCTGGTGAATGATATACCCCAACCATGCCACATCTTTTAAACTTTGGTTTTTTATTTGAAACCAGTGAGAAGAAGCTTATCACAGATGCCCTGAATAAAAATCAGTTCTTGAAGAGACTGGAGCCTCACCAGATCCGGGATATGGTGGAATGTATGTATGAAAGGACTTTCCAGCAAGGGAGCTATGTCATCAGACAGGGAGAGCCGGGCAATCACATTTTTGTGCTCAAAGGTGAATACTGCTTACTCATACAATGCACAAGAAACAGGAAAGTAATTTAGAATTCTTTGCAGGAAACCACAATGATGATGTTTGTGCTCTTAAATCATTTATGTTGGCCCTGCTGAGGGCAATGCACGTTTTACCTGTGACTTTTTGAAAACAGTGAGAGCAACAAAAAGCACCTTAGAAACTTGAACCTTGATTTAATGCTATTGTGTGACCTCTTCCATTTCTGAAAGCCTAGAGGCCAGCAAATCTTTTCTGTTGTAGGTATAGCCAACCCTTTCTTCTCTGAAGGAAGAGCAGGTATAATTTAAAATACAGAAACCTGCTCAACAGTGCAGCCACTTCTGAAATAAAACTTACTTTTCAACATTCATGAGAGTTTATACCAGTTTTCTGTGTATGGGAAACTGAGAGATGAAGTCTGAGTTTACCATTCTCAAAGCTTAGATTTTTTTTGTTAAAAAAAACAGCTGCTGCTTTTTCCTGGAAAAAACTCACAATACAACAAAATAAAAAACAAGCTGTAGGATAAGAAGACTTTCCTAAAATAATGCCAACAGGTCTGAAGTAATCTCACTGCAGTCATCCATTCATCTGCACTGATTGCTACTGTGCTTACACTCAAATCTCAGATCAGCCATAGTGGAGCCCAAGTTTTAGGAACAACTGAAAGTTGCTCCTAGCAGCAAGACTCTCTTTCATCATGTCACTATAAAAAAAAAAAAAAAAAATAGTATTTGTGATTAATTTGCATACTTCATCAGTTCTGGACAATTAGAAGGCTCAGAGGCTCATATAAATCAGAGTTCATGCTGTAAAGAGTATGTTCTGTTAGGGCAGGAATATTTAAGCCAGGAGCATGCTGGTATAGATTGGAAAGCACATCTTCTGATTTCTGATTTCTGGCTTCATATGGATGGGTTAGTTTGAAAAATTGATGGTAGCTGTGTTAGGTTAACATAGATGGTGCAGGGAGAAAGAGGGAGTCAGATTTGCAGTGGGGTAGCCATATTCTTGCTAGGCAAAATGAAAATATTTTGAAAAACAGATTAAATATGAGGAAGAAGTTGTGCACCTGCAAATTTTTCTGGCACATTAGACCTTTTTTGAGGAGTCAGTAGGTGTCTTTGAGAGAAGAGGGACAAACTTTCTGAACATGTTTAGGGGAGGGCTCTTTGGGGCCATAACCCATGAAGAAATTCAGATTTGCTTTGACTTTTGCTAGGTTCATAGTAAGGCTCAAGGACAATTTCTTAAAGGAAGATTCAATGTGCTTTTCATTTGTCTGCCTTCTCCTTTGCATTCTGCACATAAATACATAAACATGTATATGAACAAACAAACCTTATGAGTAATTTCTCCTGTGATCATTATTTTAAGACTTGCTTGTCTACATCACACCATCTGAACCAGTACTGGCAGTTTGCTGTAGAAAAGATTTATCCCATCAGGATTTAGAACAGCACTTTTCCATGGCCTTTTTAGTGTTGATAAGTTTTTCTCAGCTTTCCTTCCCTTCCAGACCAGATTTGTAGATGAGCAAGACATTTGGAGAGAGGAAAAAAAATAATCTCTACTGGTTTAACATGTGTTTCAAAGCACTTTTTGCGTTGTTGCTCCCATTCCTGTGCTCCAGGGAGTGCAAAGCCAGAAATATATTGATGTGTTTTCCCCTCACTCTGTGCAGTTGAGCTCAGTTTTAATACCTGTTATCATGACGATTTTTGACAGAGGGCAGTCTGGAAGTCTTTCAACAGAATAAACTACTCTCCTCAATACCTGCCTGGACAGCATTTGGTGAACTAGCCATTTTATACAACTGCACACGGACAGCCTCTGTGAAAGGTACCTAAGGTTTATTATAACACCATTGCTCAAAATGAAAACTATATACTTTTGTGAGGTCCCTGTTATATCCAGATTTTCTTTGAAGTTTTCATTTAATAGATGTATGCATGTCCTGATTATCTACAGTAAGCTCACGTTTCATTCCTTGAATTCTTTCTGCTTGGGAACTCTAATAATGCTATACCATGAATATAATTCCATCTGTAGCATGACTTTTGATAAAAAATTAGGCATCTCCAAAGTATGCTGGTTAGCCACACCTGGACTAAACTAACTGTGTAAGGAAGGATTATGTTTTAATGTTGAACGATTTAGTAGCAGCAATGGTCCTTTGGCTCTTATGTTCTTGTCAAACGTAACCCTGAGGCTGAAATTACAGGGAGTTTGGAAAGATATTAAACCATGGCATTTTTAATAGAGCAGGTAAAGCATAATTCAAGAGGAAATAAAATATGTAGAAATTAGTTGCTTTTGTACTTCTTTTAGTTCTATGTCATTAAGCTACTGAGTCTTGCCAAGATCCATTTGCACTTGGCATTTGCAACTGGTACTCAGGAGAAGCTCTGAGTTTGATCTCAAATGTGGGAGAGATGAAACTTCTAGGTGAGACGTGCTGCTTCTCTGAGGCAAACACTGGCTCTTGGTTTATGTTTACCAGCTGACCAGGATAGAGTTTAGTGTTGCTCTGATACAAATATCCCTATTCCTGCATAAGACTCAGAATTAATTTGTCAAATACCCCTTAATTCCTTTTTTAACCTGCCGTAATTATTCTGTGACAGACCAGTAAGTGACCAAATAGGATTAAATTAACCATTTTTCCACTTTCCACCATTCTGTAAGTATTACTTATGTCTGCAGGCTAATTTCTGTTCCTGTCTAAATCTGCAGGAACTTTGAACCACTAGTAAGTACGAAGAGTTCATGAAAAAGGAGCAAATGCAATAAAATGAGTTGTTTGCTTCAAAAGCTTCTGGTCTTTCTTCCTGCACCCAGTTTAAGCACTTAATCATTGCTAGCTGTGCAGATGGAAGTTATTACATGTAATCTATTTTTGTTGCTGCTTGATAAACAGAACTGCATCAATAATGTGATTATTTTTTTCACTGGCACACTGTTCTACTTCCCTATTTTTCTTTTTTGCCTGGTGTATAGTATTAGTGTTATAGTATTTCTGCATAGTAGGATGTCATGCTGCTTTAGACCTTTGTTAACATTAATTGGTTTTGTGATAGGACAAGAATCGTCCGATTACGGACAAGAAAAGGTGTCTGAATGCTTAAAATCACTGCGGAAACCCTCCCCACTCCCAATAGCTTTCTTGTGCTGCTGCTTGTAGAGGAAGAGCAGTACAATGCCATAACTGAGCATGACTAGTAAATACATATGTGAAAACCCCTTCTTGATGCTGGATCTAGTGATTTCCTTTACCTGCGGCCTTTGAAAACTGACAAGTGAAGGTCTTAAGCCAGACAGCATTTCAAAGGCTGCTGCTACCCAGCAGCATCTTTACATGCAGTAGCTGTATTTGAAACTGGGAACATGATTTACTCCTATGTTTCTGAATTTCTCTGTCTCATCTTTGAGATTACAAGCTTTTTTTCCTAGCTATATAATTGCTTTATTTGGTTAAGGTGCAAGGTACAGGAAAAGCATCGCGATAGCTTGGATACTTGCCATATTTTCTTCATGCAAAGTAAACCGAAAGGTGTTATTTAGGAGAAAACAAAACCAAAGCAATACCTTTGTTCTCCCTTCCAGCATCCAAAAATATTTTTTGAGCTAATTCGATAAATGGCAGTTAAGAGCATATGTGTATATCAGGTTTAAGTACAAAGACCAATGACTGTGCATGATTCTAAACCTGGCAGGTTGTTTTCCTGCAAAACTGATTCTATGTTTATAATAAATCGAGGAAATAAATTGCTCTAATTTTTTCTGTAGCTTTCCTTTATCCCAGAGAAAACAGTTTTGTTCCTTCTTATGACAGAAGGAAAAATGCTGAATATAGTGTAGCATCTTTTAGAAGAAGAGATTAAATTAAATAGAATCACCTTATTTTGCTTAAAAAAATAAGTAGTGCAGTGTGTTCTGCTGTGTCATTGATTGCACACAGAGGCTGCTTAGTGGTTTGCACCTTTGATGGTGAATCTTATAAATACTAACTGTACTAATATTTTGATTACCTTTTGAAAGATAATCATTAATGTTTTGATTACCCTTTATTCTCTTATAAAATGGCTACACTGGAGGAAAACTGTCTGAGGATCACAGGATTAAATGAAGTAAAATGTATTTATTTTACTCTGTTATTTCTCTCACAAACATTTGCATGTAATCTGAATTAGAGATGGATTCAAGCCATAGTATTCAACATTTACCTCATAGATTTTGGAAAACTTCAGCCAAGTTTTTGTTTCTTTGAAATCAGCTCCTTTGCTGATTACATTGCAGCCTTTGAGTGCAATCACTGCTCACAATGAGGAGTAGATCTTCACGAGCGTTCAGCCCCGTTTGTGGCTAGGATTTCAAAGTTACTCAGCCTGCAGAATTGCATGGAAAGTGTTCTGTCGAGGAACCATTTGGAAAGCTATGTCTTACTTTAGTGAGCATTGTTTAAGTGGGAGCTGAATCCTTTTAAAAGTCTGACTGCAGAAAGTGCTGGATATTTTAAAGTCTGGCCTTGGGCACTTTGAAAGAGCTGGTCTGTCTTGTACCGTGACCTGATACTGTAATATCTTCCATCAAATCATACAGAAATATTGTTGATTTTGTTGTTTTCTTAAAGCGATCACCAATGTTAAAACATGGGCACTGGACAGAGAAGTGTTTCAAAATATCATGAGAGTGACCGCACAAACAAGACAAGAGCAATACAGAAACTTCCTTAGAAGGTAAAAATAACGCATTTCTAATACTGGTTTGGGCTGCTCCTAAGGTGCACAACAATACTGCACCTGTCTTAGAGAGAGGGAGAGGCACTCAATGCAAAGATCCTCAAAAGCCTGAATATTTACCTCTTGGGTTTTTTAGGATTCACAAAACTATTTTTCCCATTTTGATTGTTTTTCTCCTGTATTACGTTAGGAAACAGTGATAGGTGCTTGAATGTTTTCAAGTAATGGAACAAATATATAGGAAGGATTACATGGCTAGATGTTAAAACAATATGTTAAATAAATCCTCCAACTAGAAGTTAATTTGCTGCTGGAGTAGATTAAGGAATATTCCTCATCCCTTGGAGACTTGAATATGAGAACTGCACATCTCAGTTTATGAACTAATTCCAACATAAATTACTAGGAAATCTGCAGAGTACAGCAATGCTCTCTCCTGCAGGGAACACTGAGAGCTGTACAGTGCTTTTCCTTGGGAAGAAGGTCAAATTAGAGGTTCCAAACCATAGTTAGCTGATTTCCTATTTTCTGTCTTTAACAAAGAATGACCATTCTGTTACAGCTTCAAATTTAGATCTCAAGCCTGGCCATGCATAGAATGTCCTGTGTATTTTTGCATCCATCTCCATCTTTGATTTATAAATACTTCTTTGCCGAGCCTGAGCAGCTAGAGACCTCTATGATTTCCTAACTTGTACGAGTCCAAGTGCTCCGGATGGGAAGTTTTTTCATTCTTACCAGCAAGTTCACCAAGTCATCACTGTAGTTGGAGTCTCTTTTAATGGCTGTCCAAGTAATACTGAAGTCTCTGCAGTGCATTTGAAAATACATTATTGGACTACTGTAATGTCTATGTCTTGGGTTTGCAGTTAATGGCTTCTATATGACTGAATTTTGAAATTAGGCCATGTACCCGCTAGAGTTTTTTCCCCTGCTGAAATACAAAGTTGATTTACAAACTGACCAACATTTCCCACATTTCTAAGCTGCAAGTTGTGTGAATTCAATTTACCTAAGGAACAAGGTGAGAATGTTTGAACTTTACAAAGTTTAGCTAGTTGTAAAATGTGGTTGTACAAATGTATGGATGAGAAGAGATCATGAAAAAAGTGTTAATGATAACTACTTCCCCCCCCCCTCCTCTTTTCTGGAAGTGTGTCCCTGCTCAAAAACTTACCTGAAGATAAATTAACCAAGATCATGGACTGCCTGGAGGTGGTAAGATACTGTTAAGTTTTTCTAAATAGTATTCAGTAAGCTTTCAAAATAATAAAGATGAATAAATAAGTACAAAACCAAAACAAAAACAACTAAGCTTTTTTTTAACATGGCAGTTTTTTTGGAGTGGTCAGAGTGGAATTCCAGACTGGCAGCAAATAATAACATTTAGTGGCATAAGTTACACTTTTGGCATCAAAGGAGTCAAGCAAGTAGGTCAAGCAAGTAGATAAGAGGATCTATAATCTAGCCTTTATTAAAATAGATTAAGCACAAAGTTGCTGTCCAAGTCTCTGACTTTTTTTTTTTTTTTTTTTTTTTGGTAATCACGCTTTACCTGTTTGCAATGTGGATATGTAATACTTTCATATGCCTTGGACTACATAACACTGCAAAATATAAGGGAAAAAAGGCCTTAGGACTTCAACATACAAAACCATCGAAACATCTGTGTCTTAGGGCTCATCTGCCAGCAGCCTTTGGAGGTAAAGGCTTGGTATATAGTCATAGCTGTGACACTTTCCAAAAGCAGTGGTAACAATCCTTTTTGTATAGGGAAAGTCTGTAGGAACTCCAGTATTGGAAGTGTTCTGCAGATGGAGAACAAATGTTCCTCAGGAAACAGCCTGGGTCCCAACAAGTTGGAAGAGGCAGGTAGAGTGATGCATGGCCATAGCACAAGGGGATGAGGAGACAGATCATGGTGCCGATTATGCAAAACAGCAAATGGCCTTAGCACACAGTATCCTAAGTAGCGAGTCTTTTTTTTTGTGGGATTCCTGGCAATGGAGAACTTTTAGGAAATGCTTGGAGAAAGGAAGAAAAGATGGTTATTTATGAGGAACAGATCACAAAGCTGAAGGTTAACATGGAAAAAATGCTTGATTGAAAGTTGAACAATTAGGTAATAAAGGCAGGGTTCCTTAGCAGACACAGAGAAGTTGGTGCTTTGGTGGCTTGCAATTGATGATTTGGGCATTCCCACTGAGGTGCCAAGCCCAAAATGACTTACGGAAATGGGATTTTGATTTAGAACTCTTTTAAGAGCTTTTGATTTTTTTTTCTACCTCATTTCTCCCTGCTTCATAGGGATGATACCAGTGTTAATATTTTTTTTTAACAAATAACACATTGCTGCATTAAAATACATTACAGATTGGCCACCATGCCTTATATAGTAGAATGCTTGCATATTATTATGGAGTGCAACATATGCAGGAGATAGGAAGTTAAACATCAATTGAACACCCAGATGTGTTAAGAACTCTGCATAGTTATCAGAATTTTCAAAGAGGCTAATGATGTATTGGTCAATATTTTCTCTCTCCGTGGCCCCCTGCCCCCCAACAGGAGTACTATGACAAGGGAGATTATGTTATTCGGGAAGGAGAAGAGGGAAATACCTTCTTCATAATAGCAAAAGGAAAGGTAAGGTATAATAAATCTAACTTACTAAGTAACATATAAAAACACCTGTATTTCAAAAGCTACTTTGAGGGATGTGGTCTTCAGTAAAATCTGTGCAGAGAGTTTTTGAGGATGCTGTTAAGTTCACAGTACTGTGATAAAAGCCTGAAGCAGCATTCTGGAGACTTAGGGAGCCTAATTTTCATTCACAATGAACCCATGTTATACTGTTCTAATTACAATGTAATTAAAGTATGTCCTGAAGCCTCTTGACACTGTAGTAGAGATATAAAATCATTTTTTTTTTGTAAATGAGGTTTGATCCTATGTCTTCTCCTGGATGTTTCAATATCTGATGGGCAAAACATAGGCTTGTGAAATATCTAAGAAGTAATGGAGTCCTAGGTTTAATGGAGAATGGCTTTCTTGGTGACTCAGGGTCTATTCCTTTCATTTGTTAGTCCCAGAGGAGTAAAGCAGCAGCTTTTACCATTCAGCTGTTACATTGGAGGCTGACACAGGACTCTAAAGAACGAAATCAGGAGAATTTTCTTCAATAAACTTCCCTAGGGGTTTCAAGTTTCCAAAATCTGTCTATGTCTGAAGATATTCTGGTTTGTTTTTTGCTAAAGGGTGTGGGCAGCAGCAGAATGTGTGCTACTGTGAAAGCGGTTTCATGAGGGGGGAGATGTGAGTTAATGTTTCTGGAGGCTATCTGTTTAGCTGAGAAGACAGCTCATTTGATGCCTGCACACGAAGTATTTTTCAGTTTTTCATTAGAATGCCATTTATTTTGCTCTGTTTTAAAAGGTGTGAGGGGGGAAATGTTGGGGGGTGGGCATTAATGAACATATTCATTTTTCCATCTCGGCAAAAATCGGAGGTGTCAGGGAATGTCTAATGGTTTTGATCTTTCAGAGGAGGGAGTAAAATTACATGTATTTATAACTCTTTCTGCAGCATTATGAGTTTAAGACATATATGAAATAGACAGAAAAGAATGGGAAACCTTGCAATACTTTGAAACTCTACCTTGCTAAATTTTGGTTCCTGTATTTTCCAGGTGATAGTTACCCAGAGTACTGCAGATCACTCACAGCCTCAGCTGATTAAAAATCTACAAAAAGGAGATTACTTTGGAGAAAAGGCTCTCATTAGGTTAGTCTGCATTGTCTGATTCACAATGTATAGTATTTCAGTTGACCTATCGCTGTGTGTTGGATTATACAACTCACAGCTGTTTTGAATATAATCTTTGTTTTGATTGTAAAGTCAGCAGATGCAGGCAGTGGCTGAATTTGTCATAATGTTTTGGGTTTTGCAGAAAGAATTTGAAAGTATATACTGTCATCTACCCTTGGTTTTCATTGAAAAAACCAAGCGCTGGCCCTCTCTGTATTGTTGCTTATTGTTTATATTTCAGTAAAAGCTGTGATGAAGAATGGTGTCAGGCTCTGTATGACTCCTAGCATGGATAAGTTCCATCATTACTGGACTTAACTGTTGTTTCTGTGCCAGTGCCCATGACAGTAAGAAACAGGGAAAACAAATGCACACCAGATACGACCTGTGAGCCAAATAGTTCATATAACACATGTTTATGGGGTGGGTAGGGATTGTTTGGCCTCTGGAATATTTTCTACCTGAGGATCATTTCAGAAATAAGTAGCAAATCCTGATGAAATGCTAATTATGTTTCATCCTAGTTTCTTGGAAGGTTGCTAAAGGAAGTCAGGATCAAAACCCTATTGAAACTGGAAAAAATACTGTGCTAGGCAATAATAATGACTAGTAAAATGCTATAATTTTGTGTTTGGTTCAGCAATATTAGTCCAGATACAGGCTGCAGAGGCCTTCAAGGAGTTTCACCTATAGCAGCTGTGACCCTCCATTAGTACAGTGTGAGGTGCTTTGAGGATATTGATATGCTTCTGAATTCTTCTAATCTGTTTCAATTCTTAGTGATGATGTCAGATCCGCAAACGTTATTGCAGATGAATACGACGTGGAGTGCCTCGTTATAGACAGAGAGTAAGTACAACGCTACAGTGTAATGAAAGATTTACATCCTCTTTTCAGTAGGTTAATAGTAAGATGTGACTTCACTGTAGGCACAATTACAATGTTTTCTTAAGTGCAGGAGTGGTTATGCTAAAAATACCCTGAGATAAAAGCATGCTTTAGACAAAGACCTAAAGAGAGGCTGACAGAAGCTGCAGGAGCACAGAAGCTTAAGAGTAGTTCAGTTACTCTTTTCTTTCTCTCTTGGTGGTGATGTTTCATATTTATTAAGTGCTATTCATTGGCTCAGGGAACAAGAAAATCCCCTGTGTGTCCCTCCTCTACCTCCATCCCTATCAGTCAGCTGGCCGTCTTCAGTAAGTATCAGCCCACTGTCTCCTTCAGACCTCCTTTTGCTATTGACAATCTGACACAGATGTGAAAGTACTTGAGCGCATCCAGAAGAGGGTAACGCAGCTGGTGGAAGGGCTGAAGACATGTCCTGTGAGGAACAGCTGAGGACTTTGGGTTTGTCCAGTTTGGAGCAAAGGGGGCTGAGGGGTGACCTCATTGCCCTCTCCAGCTTCCTGAGGAGGGGAAGTGGAGAGGGAGGTGCTGAGCATTTCTCCCTGGGATCCAGTGATAGGACGTGTGGGAATGGTTCGAAGCTGCATCCGAGGAGGTTTACACCAGACATTGGGAAGCATTTCTTTACTGAGAGCGTGGTCAAACACTGGAACAGGCTTCCTGGGGGGCGGGCGATGCCCCAGGCCTGTCAGTGTTTCAGAGGCGTTTGGACCATTCCCCTAATAACGTGCTTTAACTTTTGGTCGGCCCTGAAGTGGTCAGGCACTTGGACTGGATGATTGTTGTAGGTCCCTTCCAACTGACATAGTCTTTTCTAAGTCTGTTCTTTCCACAGTGCTGTTGCTTACCTGTGAAATAGGAAAAGTGGTCTCAATCGCTTTGGCACTGCGTACCAAGGACTCTGTCCTTTGGGACAGAAGGACTGATAGCCTGGACTCATGCCAAGCTGGTTCCTGTGATAGGGATGGTGGAACCACACTTAATAGCCATAGTGCACTTGGGAAACAATTTGGAGCAGGCCAGGTGTACTTTATTTAAACATAACATGAAATGACCTGACCAGGTCAGGCACCATGTCCCCCTACCCTCTGGCAAACAAAGTCTGGTACTTCAGCTGGTTACTGCTTCTCCAAAGCTCTTAAAATTTGTACTCTCAAAGCGATAGTGTAAAGCTCAGTCTGGGTCATGACTTAGAGACAATGTAAAGCCTTGGTGCAGCAGCACAAATAATGGTTTCTTTCTCTTTCCATTGTACGCCGAGTAGTTTATACCATTTCATTCATGTTTTTAGGACATTTAACCAAACTGTTGGAACTTACGAGGAGCTTCAAACTTACCTCGAAGGTTACGTGGCTAATCTGGCGCAGGCTGATGAAAAGCGACATGCAAAGTAAGTTGGATCATTTGTTAGGCACATCTTCAGTAGGTAATCATAAAAAAGGGTGATAGATATGTAAGTGAAATCATGGGTGGTAGTTAATGGAGATGGGCCCCTAGAAATGATAGCAATCACTATAATAAAACTGTCTGGATATGCTTATGGAGTCCAAGGATTTTTTTTCTGAAACAAAAATTACATAGAATCTCAGTATATTGACTTGCAACCAAGAATTCACTCTATCCCAAGAAAACTGAGCATAGAAAAGCAGGGAAAGTGTGCTCATATAATTTTTTGGGTTCTGGTGGTAAATTATTTGACTGGTAAAACCCCTAAAGCCAACTTTAACCCCTAATTGAGGTAATGAAACTGTATAACTGTACAAAAGAAACAGTTTATTTTGAATGTTTCAGTGTAGCACTGCTACTATTAAAGAGTTTGCTTTTAGCTGTGAACTGCATTATTACTTTATCTGACTGATTTCAGCCTAAGCACTATTGGAAGATTAGCAGAGTATGTTTTCCTGTTCAGAAAAATAGCTGCATTTTTATTTCTGAACATGCTACTGGAAATGGTACACAGCCCCTTCAGAAATTGGTTCTCCAACTTGGAGTGCCTAAAGTTTTGCAGCTGACTGCATAATAAGTAACCTCATCATGGATCAGTTCTTGATAAAAATACCATTGATTATACTCACTGAATTTCAGTAGTATTTCACTTTTAATTTACTTCCATAGGATATCCAGAAAGAAGGTGCTTCTGCATAATATAAAGATTCTGTTAGGAAATAAGAAGGCTTTTCTTCAACTTTTTTATAGGGATATTAGAGTACTGTGATACAGTTTGCTGGCAAGGAAAGCACTAACCAATGTTAATTTCCTTAATGCAGAGGAAGATCCTTCTGTGGACAGTTGACCAAAGAGGTGTCTTTGGAGATGATAGAGCTGAAGGAGAAAGTATCCCAGTTCCCTCCTTCCCCATTCCAGAATTTAGAAGTTGTCACAACTCTGGGTGTTGGTGGGTTCGGAAGGGTTGAGCTTGTAAGAGTTTGTTTTAAACATACTCAAGTAGTTCTGTGTCTCAGATGATTGATTTAACTGCTGAATATGAAAGATCTTAATATTCTGCATGCTTGTGCCTCTCACGCAGAGGTAGTTCTATATAAAGTAATGCATAGTTAAAAAATATTTTCAGAGCTTGGATATTCAAAGAAAAAAATCCATTCTTGTGTGCCTTTATCTCCTGCTGTTAAGAAATATCTTCCTGGTCACTAGACATATATTAATCTGTTTATCCATGTGGAGTTTACAGATGTGCCCACCTGCATTGTGTTCCCTGAATTGTAGGCCTTTTCCCAAGATGCTGCCTGGATCTAAACTAATCTCCAGCATCACATAGTCTGTGTTGCTAGAACTGCTTTGGTATGCCCCACAGCAACTATAACCAGTATGATCTAGCTCTGATCTGTGTTGACTCTGATATTTCCAACAACTTGTAATGTCCCTTTTGAGTCATATTCAGTAGCATGAGCAGCTGTGTTTCTGGGATGCAAAGAGCCTCATTAGACTAAAGTCTTAAATTCCACTCTCCTCTGGCTGAGTAGCAAACATCTGAAAAAAGATGTGAAGGCTTCTTGTGCAGGCTGCTGAAGGTAATGGTAAATTAAAGGAGACTATGTGATTTTAGTGAAGTCAATAATCCTCTACAGTAGTTAGACCATCAATTGTTTTATTCCAATTCATGCTTCACAAAACAAATTTCCACACTGGTTGACTGCCAGCTTGGATGTTGTACAGCATCACCTGAACAATAAGCTGAAAACTGAATTCTCAGCCAGCTGTAGAACACCCATAGCTGCTTCCTTGGTTTCCTGGAAGCCCTGTTTTAACTTCCATCTTTTTATTGCATATTGGATAATAATCCAGTGTAATGCAAAACTGTTCTTCATAAACTGCCTCTGCTTTTTGTTCTTTTGTATTATGCTAGTCTTTAGAAATCTTAAATTGAAATTAGGACCCATTGTGGTATAAACTCGTAACATGGAGTACCTATCCAAACTGCTGCCATTTTGTATACATAAAATGAACACAGGGAATGTTTCTTTTCATTTTACAAATGAGGACTGGGACACTAAAAAGATCTGATGCTTGACTTAAAATCATACAGAACAGTTCTGCAGAAAGTCTGGAATTTGTCCCTCGTGACAGTCATCAATTTCAGTCCTGTGCTGTGTTGAAAAAGATGGGTATCAGTGTACGTCTTAAGAACACACTGGTAAAATGTCCTTTCTTTGGCTAGCAGTACTCATCATTTTTATTCCCAGGTTAAAGTGAAAAATGAGAACATGGCTTTTGCTATGAAGTGTATAAAGAAGAAACACGTAGTGGACACCAAACAACAAGAGCATATCTATTCTGAGAAGAAGATCCTTGAGCAGATATGTTCTCCATTCATTGTAAAGTAAGTTGACCATAAAGGTTTCCTGGAAAATCGACCCCCAGTTGACCCACTGGACAGCATTATTATAATGAGGTTTGGCATATATGAATTCTGGAGAAAATACATTGCAAGTCTTGTATTTTATTTTGCTTTTCCTAAATTGCTGCTGTTTGTCTCCGCAGACTATATCGCACATTCAAAGATAGTAAGTATGTATACATGCTACTGGAGGCTTGCCTTGGAGGGGAATTGTGGAGCTTGCTGAGAGACAGGTAACAGCAAATGAAGCAGAACTTTGTCCTTTAAAATCACCAGTCAACTCCATATGTCTGCTGAGAAGGTTTTCTACTCAAGGGCTGGCCCATGAAAAGACGTTTGGTTCAGTTTTCAACCATATGAGTGATGTACTGAATGTCAGTGCAAAAAAGTTGTCAATATTCTGGGTGTTATATGTTATCTGGTTAATAAGCAAGGCAGCTTTAGAAGTTAATGTCTGCAAGGATAGTGATTTTTGTTACAGAGGCAGCTTTGATGAAGCCACTACCAAGTTCTGTGTTGGGTGTGTGACAGAGGCTTTTGACTATCTACATCACATAGGAATTATCTACAGAGACTTGAAGCCAGAAAATTTAATTTTGGATGCTGAAGGATATATAAAACTGGTAAGATGTAATCCTTTTATAACATTATCCTTTTGTGCCTGTATCCTGTTTCCTTGCAGGGGGGAGATAAATAGGCAGCATGTAATTATAGTACCAGAATCCCAGAGTTTAATAACCCTTATGCTTAGTAGAAAAGAGGACAGGCTACTCGTTGCACACTGAGAAACAAAGGCATTACAAGCCACAGACAGACCCAGGATTTACAGCCTCTGGGGAGCTCTTGCCACAGCACAGGTAGCAAAAATAATTTCTCCCAGCAGCCAATCTTAATGTAAAGGTAGGAACCACATTCCTCAGGTGCAGAATTACCTCTCTGTCCAGCCTCACACGATCACAGGTTCACATTATCTCTGTAGAGAGGGAACACAATAAAGAGCTCCTGCCATACTTGACTGTGACCATGAAAAGTGCAAAGATAATACCCTTCAAAGCGCTTGAAATACCCACTCTGAGGACAATGAGCAATCCACCATTTTCCATAGGCTGTAAATATTGTGTCCTCAAGGAAAGCATGGTTGTTCTGTCCAAAAGGAAAATAAATGGCCCTGTTCTATAACATTTGGTAATCCAGTGGAATTAATTCTTTCTCCTTCACGACACCACTGTGTAATTGTTTTAGCTGTAAATTGGCAACTCTGAGATCTTTGCAGGAGTTGAGGAAGCAGTTAAGACCTTAAGGCTTCCCAGTACTAAACGCCTTTGCATTACGCATCATACGTTGATTTTGATCAGGTTGATTTTGGATTTGCAAAGAAGATTGGATCAGGGCAGAAAACCTGGACGTTTTGTGGAACCCCTGAGTATGTTGCTCCTGAAGTCATTCTGAGTAAAGGTCATGACTTCAGTGTGGATTTTTGGTCCCTTGGGATTCTTGTGTATGAACTCCTTACTGGCAGGTGAGTGCTTCCTACTCCAAGTCCTTACTTTGCTTGTTTTTAGAAACATTTTCAACGTTATTTTTAAAATAAACAGTTTGGGGGGTTTTCCCGTCAGTAAACAGGAATGACTTGCAAAACAATACTGATTTTTGCCTCTTGTGTATGTCTTATCTTCCACCATTTCAGAAATGCCATAGACAAAGTGTGGGCCACATTTTTGATTCTGGTTTATCCATCCATGGAAAGGGCCAGATACCGGCTCTGAGTGGCTGGTGTAGAGCTCCTTTAACTGATGGTGATGTTCCCTCTGAGGCACAGCTGACAACAGACTGTTCTTTTGCCCTTTAGTGGGTGACAGGATACAGTGGGGTGGGTGAACTGTAAGCAGTCCCTGTTCTTTACCTCCGTGCATACTTCGTGACAACTCTTTGTGTATGCTCAGTGGTAGTACAAGGAAGCTTCACTGAGTTAGGCTGGAGGCAGAGCTAGCTTAGAGGGACACGTATGATCATGTGTTTTCCCTGGTTCCTACAGGTAGCTAGCTTCTCAGCTTCAAACCTTTCTAGTATCTTAAACAGACTGAAAGGCTGTGAAATGAGGAAAGTGGGTTTTTTTCCATGTTCTCAAATATTTGCTTTGATAAGAAATGGACACATCTGCTCTTGCCAGCCAGTCCATTTATCAGCGTTGCTTTCTTTTTCTAGCCCACCATTCTCTGGAGCTGATCAAATGATGACATATAATTTGATTCTCAAAGGCATTGAAAAGCTGGATTTTCCTAAAATAATAACAAGGCGGCCTGAGGATTTGATCCGCAGACTCTGCAGGTAGGAGGGGCAGTTTGTGGCAAAGCCTGGGTGTAGGTAGATGTAGCTACTTAAGATCCAGACTAGAGTGTTGAATTCCAGACAACTTAATTTAAAATTGTTATGCCTAGCATGGTCTGTTCTGATTATATTCAGGACACATGCACGCCTCTGAGTGTGTGTCACACCTCTGAGTCTGCAGAGGTACCATCTACAAATGCAGGCTCTGGGCGTTCTCTGTAGCTGTGAATTTTTTCTGAATGTTAGGGAAAACTTACTAAGTGTGGGCTGAGGAAAGAGCTAAATAATTTAATTTTATTATGAAGTGCAGTGTTTTAAAAAATGCTTCCAAAATTACTTAGGCACATAGCTCCTAGCGAAAGCATAGTGCACCTACAGACTGCCTTAAGGCCACTTGAAAATGTGCAAAAAAGCGGTATTTCAAAAGGACCGGCACAACTCAGAAGCATTAGTGCACAATGAATGACATGCACAGCCTCTGCCTGGTGACACTGCTGACTTGGAACCTCCCAGTGCCAGTGGGATTTCATTAGTTCATGTTTGTGCAGTAGGATTGAAAGGATCTTTGTAGCTGCAAATTTTGATCTGCCTCCTTTTGTAACTACTACCCAGACCTGTGGCCAAGAAAAAAATTGGTGTGCAACTAAAATTCAACCAGTTGATTTCCCTCTGCTGCTTCTCGCAGCAGTGACACTGGTTTGGCTTCCTGGAAGGGTTTTGCTGTCCTCAAAAGAAAGGAACAGTAACACCTCATCACGCCTCCTTATAAGACCACATGATGTATGCAAGCTCCATCCCTGTATAACCGATAACTGGAAGCAGTTAGACCTATAAATACTCTTTGAAAAAAAAAAAAAGAATATTTTAAAAATTCTCATCCTTATTCTTTTTCTCTTTTTTAAAGGCAAAACCCTACAGAAAGATTAGGCAATCTGAGGAATGGAATTAATGACATCAAGAAGCACAGGTAAGTGAAGGAGACTGCCAGTAAGAAATCGGGTTTTAATTTGAAAATAATCTTAGTATTTTAGAACCTGGTCCAGTAAACCCATAAAACTCCAGGCACTTCAAGGCAGATTGCATAAGGGAGATCTCTGTTGCTATTGAGTATATTTGCAACTATAGCAAGCAACAATATAAACATAAATCCTCAGCAAGATTATCTAGAAACATCCTGTTGTTTACTGGTTTCGTCACAGGTTGCTAATGTACGAGTTAAATTCGATTCTCAAGAAATCAATGCCAGTTCAGCATCTGCCTTTCAGACCTCCCCTTAAACAGTCGTTTTTTAAGAATGGTAGTTAAGAGCTCCGAAGCAATATTAGGGTTTTGTCCTCTTTCTTCTGATGAAGAAAGTCCTCTGTGGATTAAATATTTCCTGCTTTTTCTTTTTATCTAAGCCCAGCGGTTTGTGCTTGGAAAAAGAAGGGCTTTGGGTTTTCTGCTTGTCTCCCTTTTCTCATGTGGTTCAAAGAAGATGGGATTCCAAGGGGACACACACATCTTTGCATGACTGTGCTTATGCATGTATTAACCTGCCTGTCACTTGGGCACTTCTACGCGGAGGCGATGCAATGTGTCTGGTAGTCCTGAAGCTCCCCCTGCTACTGCTCCCTTGTATGGCAATGACAGGCTCAGGGTTCCTCCTTCTAACTGCTGTGTTGTCACACGGACAGAGGTCGTCATGAAAAAATGTCTTACGGCCCTTGTTCACATGTTTTTCAGGTGTTAATAGTATAATGACAGAAAACAGCCTGGCTTTCTCTCTTGGTCTCTCCCTGTCTGTCTCTCATTTCTTTTTATCAGGTGGTTGAGTGGTTTTAACTGGGATGGTCTGAAAGTGAGGAAATTAGCATCACCTTTAAAAAGAGAGGTATTGAATTTGACTTTTGCTATTGTAGTGCTTTACTAATACAAAGGTGCTTGACTACAATGAAACAGGACAAGAGTTAAATTTCCCAAAGATGCATTTGAATTGGTGAAAACAGAATGAAAGAAAGAGAGACTGCAAGTAATACATAACTTAATAATGGAAATATTATACTGCCTGTGTACTTTGCATTAGATTTTCACCATTAGTAGAATAAATGGTGTTCAGTCAGAAATAAATACTGAAAAAATGTATTTTCCTTGGTAATGAGCACATTATTAAGATGCACTGTTCACATTACTGTGTGGAGTATAAATTCCTGTATTCTCTTACTATTGAGTTACAGCACATCCTTGAACAGGCTTCCTGTTTTTAACAGCCCATTTCTCTGCCCTAAAATGAAAAAAGATTAAGGGTAAAGAATTTGAACTCTCTTGAATTCAGTTTGAAACAAAAAATAATTCTGAGTTCTGCTTTGAGTAGCTACCCCATGAGTGTAGATTTGGTCTTAAACGAATTTGAATCAACATTGTACACAGTGTGGCCCAGGTTTTTTTACTGACTTTGTAGGGCTTTGGGTGAAATCTAGGATTTTATAGTATTTGGGGAGTGTTTTCATATAAGGAGGCTAATGCCATTGTTCTGTTTTACATTTTAATTACTGGAGGTTTGTCTTTTAATGAACAAGGAATTCCATCCATTGAAAGAAGTAATCCATATCATGCTAGCCTTTCATTCCTCCACTGGTAGCAATAAAAATGATGCATAATAAATGGAGACTATTTTCAAAAGGTACCTTCTGAAACAACCATTTGTTTGTGTTTTTAATGTCCTAGTTATCTGGACCAACTGATTACAGCTACTTTGACAGCTATCCACCTGAAGAGGGAACCCCTCCAGATGAACTTTCAGGCTGGGACAAGGATTTCTGATACTTTTTTCTTCCAGGACATTCATAGAGACTCATAGGCATCAATCCTAAACCTGCTCTCTTTTCCTGCTTAAAATCAAATTACACAAGGTTTGTGACAAACACAGTGTTCCTTAAAGGACAGAAGACATTACAGCAACCAGAACTTGTTTGGATAATGCACCAAGATGTGTGCATCTCTATTACAAGAGCATGCATTCCATCAGCAGATGTAACCTGAAGGGGTTTTGATAATGTCTCTATGAACATTTTCAGACACTAGGGATCGGATGTATGGTCTTGCTGTTGGAAACATCACTAGCTAGTATTTTGATATTAATAAGGTTGCCATGTTTTTATTTTGAACAGAGAGGATGAGTATTGAAGACCCAATAACTCAGTGACATTTGTCAACAGCTGACACTATAGGCATTTATTTTCCATTTTATCTTCAGTCTGCTGTGTGTTTCACTTTTTCTCATAATAGCCAGTATTACCTTGATCTAGAAGCGTGTACAAAAGAGACTTTTACTGAAAGGTTGATTTGATCTGATGCTGCAGGAAACAGGGTATCACTGTGGAAGCTGCCTCTCTGTCAGTCTAGTTTTGCACAGGTTGTATATGTGGAACAGGGTATAACAGGTCAAATGAAAATCCAGTAAGAAACAATGTATATACATAATACAAGTTGCCTGGAGAAGCAGACTGTGGTATGTATTTGCTGTACTGCTTCAAAGCGTCATGTGCTTTTCTTAAAATATTTTGCTTTTACATAGTGGAAAGATAAAATAGATGGATAAAAAAGAGGACAAAAAGCATTTACCTTGCAGGGGAAAAAAATGTAAGTACAGAATCATATTTTTTGCTTCAAGTATATTTTCAGATTGCTTTCATTGGTATTTTACTGAAAGGCTGCATCTGTTCACATCAGTGCTAAAACTCCCACCCATTTCAATGTTCCAGGTGGTATCACTAGATATGAACTTACCAGTTCAAATCGTATTTCATCAGATACCTTGTTGATAAACACGAGTTCTGCTTATATAGGAGGGGAGAATAAGAGAGCAAAAACGTGATTTTTTTTCTTGTTGAACTAATTCATTCTATTAATGAATCAGTTTAAATACTCTGTTTTCTTTTGACCACCTTCCCTTCTCTCTAAAGGCTACTAATGAGGTTTAGTAAGGCAAGAAATTCCAAGCTCCTGTCAAAAAAACCCATAAAAATATAATTGTGATTTGTAGCCCAATTTTTTAAGCTCTGTCTTCACCTACTTTGGTACAAGTAAGCAAATTGCTAACAAGAACCGTCAAACAGCCTGAGCGAGGGAGTCCAGCAAGCAGCTAAGATAGGAGGCTGGAGCACGTGCCCCGTGAGGGAAGGCTGAGACCTGAGCTTGTTCAGCCTGGAGCGGGGCAGGCTTTGTGGGGCCCTTAGAGCAGCCTCCCAGTGCCTACAGGGAGGTCACTGCAGAGACAGAGACGGGCCCTTTATGGAGCTGCACAGGAAACAGGGATCATAAACTGGAACAGGAGAGGTGCTGACTCGACAAGAGGAAGGCAAGTGTTTCCCCAGTAAAGCAGGATCCCAGACAGGTTCTGCAATTTCCTTCTCTGCAGGTTTTCAAGACAGGACCAGACAGAGCCTTGAGCAACCAAATCTGAATTCAGTGTTGGCCCTGCTTTGAGCAGGTTGGACTAGAGACCTCCCAAGGTCCACCCGAGTCTGAGTGATTCTGTGATTCTAGGAATTGGTTTTCTGTCAACTGTTTTGTATAATCAGAATACAGCACAATGCATGTTCCCGTATGAGTTTATATATGCCTGGGCTTTGCCACTTAACCTTTAAAGTGTTAGAACAGGGGAATTAGTTTGAAATGTTGATTGGATAAGTGCAGTTGAATGTTGTACCTTCATGGTTTATACAGAAACATTCTGTTGATCTGTTATGAACCACAACTACTGTACAAACAAGGATGTTCCTGGGTGTCATGCTGGGCTTATGGGTTCGATGCATCTGCAGCCCCTGCTAGGACTTGTTTCAGCTCCCGCTGAGGCAAAATCCAATCTAAATTTTTATATTGAAGCTGCCACAGCACACTGCATGTCACATGCTGGATGGAAAACCTCCCAGGCAACTTGTGATGTGTGCTCAGGGTTTAGTTACCCACAACTGCTGGTTAGAATTCCTAGCTGCTGGTCATGGCTTATCCAAAAGTTCCATGGTTACAATTATTTTTTACTGCTGGGTAGGCATTGCTTTGACAGCAAATCAATTTAAATATTTTATATAGCATTCAGTCCAAATAAAGGCAGTAGAGTATTTTCCGTTTAATTGAATGAAGATTAGATTGAGCCCTTGGAGGAAGGCACTAAATGTTTAACGGGTTTTGTTTCCCTGCTTGGTTGTAAACTACTGTAGAAACTGGCAGCCAGCAAAGCCTGTGCCAAACAGTGGTAAGCACAAACAGCCAGAGAGCGTGGGGCAGAGGCTGTAAGCTGGGACTGTAGATGCTTTAGACACTTGTGACTAACCGTTTAGCAATACCAAAGACCAGATTTTCTTTTCAGGATTTAGACAAGCACTAGGTATTAGATATGTGTGTCTTTGTCTTTCTCTCATAAATATTTTTATTACAGTCAAAATAATATTGCAGCAAGTTTTATAAAAAGCTTTTGAATGTATTTTTCCATTGTATTTATAGGTAGTTTTCTTCTATACACATATAAATATAAATTATATATATATATATATATGATTTTTAAGTGAGGAAATCGCCATATGGTAAGTTTAGTGCAGTTGGCATTGTCTGTGCAACTGTAGGATGTTTTCTTTATAAAGCTTGTTTAACTTGCAGTGTGTGCAAATAAAGTAAGCTTACAGTGTAATGGGCAGGACATAAATTTTTTACAATCACGTTCCATGCAGCAGTCCAGATTCTTAGCCCTGAATTAAACTTCTTGTCCACATGATTCAGAAGACAGAGGCAGAAAAAGACTACCCTGAAAAGTTACTGATGTCATTTCTTGCAGCATGTTCCCCCACTCAGACTATGTTTTCCCTAGTGGATGTCAAGAAAATGAATGTGTAAGATGCTACAACAAATGAGGTCACAGATCATTTTGTATTTATATAGAGTTCCCACGTACATTTGATTCATTTTATTTCTGGCATGTATGCAGTTGACTGAGCTAAAGTTCTCCAGAAACAGAAGCTGTTACACTACAGGCTAAACATTACTTGAACTAACACAAACTGTCTTTAACAGACAGATGTACTTCAGACTTCAGCTCAGCACCAGTGGAGTTATGCTGTTGTAAAACAAGATGATAAATAAGCGATTCAGGCTCAAGTAGTTCGACAGTGCAGGAGGTCATAGGAGAATTGAATGGGCAGTTATGATGATGATAAGATTATTCTTATTGTTGCATTTTCTAATTTAAGGTTAGTGAAAAACAGATTTTGACATTCATGTTTGGAGCATGTTGTGGATGTTAGTAATGTTCTGTCCTTGGTGTTCTTACCTGTGTTTTGCCTTTCTGTCTTGTCAGCTTTGCTTTTATTGTGTGGCTCCCTAAAGAACCCAGCTACAGTTGTGCTTTTTCCCCTGTACTTCTGCCACAACAGAAGGTGCCTCAGGAGACAGGAGGAATGACAGCTCTTGATGGAAGACAGAGATGAGGAGCAGTTAGCCTGGGCTGGGTAGATGGAAGCACTTTTCCCCAACTACCATATCAGAGCGGAGGTGCTGGTGAGCATGTAGGCAGAAGCAGCAGCAGCAGTGTGAAAAAGAAAATTCCCAGATATATGATAGTTTTATCCATTTTTTTAGTCCAAGTGATGAATTTTCACCATGTCCTCACAGCTGCCCCTTCAGGCTTTGAGAAAGGTGAGTTTGGCCACCCCAACGCCTGAATGTATCATCTGTTAAAAGAAAGGGAAAAAAGTAAACTCAGTGCCTCAAATATTTGACTTCGTATATAAAGGGGCGTGGGATGGATGTTAAAGAGTGTAAGCCTGTAAGATTTTGCTTTGAACGAGAGGAAACTGCTGTCCTGACATTTAGAGAATCTGTGATTTCCAGGCAGGATGTAACAGGTCTCGCTTGCAAAGAAAAGCATCTGAGATCCCTTTCTCCCCCCACTACTCAGTAAGCTGTCTCTGAACAGACAGCTTCCCCCTGCTGTGGTCCCCAAGGACCTTGCGGTGTAGTGGCGAGAACTTTTGTCTTTATTTGACAAAGTGGAAGCTGAAATCCCGAGAGATTCAAGCCCCTTGGTGATTTGTAAAGTCCCTCTAGAGAGCTGTGTATGCTTTTTAGGTTTAGACACCTTTGACAGTTTGACAATTTGGCTTCCTCAAGGCTACGTAGAAAGTGAGGGAAAGAAGAGACCATGAAAGCCAGCCTTCTCAACTGTAGCGTAGCACACTGCCCAGAATTCATCCTCCCTTCCCATTTTTTGCAAGGCAGCTCAAGAGCAAGACTGGCTCTTGAGATCCTTGTGCTTGAATGTTCTAGCACAGTTATTTTGTTTCCTGGCAAGGGTTGAGCATTTCTAATTCATTTTACTTCTTGATCTAGGACTAAACAAACAGGGGTAGATCAAGTGATATGGACAGGCACACACACCTGAATATGCGTGTTACAGAATGCTGTTCCCCAGTTTGTTTCTCTCCACTGAAGTGGCTGCACATCCACACCCAGATAAATGGTTCCTATGGACTTGGTGCTCTTCAGGTGTGTAACTGTTGAGGGGAAAGGCCAAGGAAAATGGATTTGCACCATGTGTTTAACATATTTTGTATGCGGTGCAGTTTTAGGGAGAGGGGAGGCAGTGCTAAAGTCATAGAATGCACCATCAGTAAACCCAGGTAATTCCTCCCAAAGGTGGAAAGCAAGGAGGAGGTTGTACAGAGAGCATATGTGGTGATGTGAAATTAAACACATCATAATCGTGCACAGCCACAACTGGTCTTCCTCAAACCTTTATGTCCCTTCTGGCTTGGGAACCTGTGTTACTTCCAGGTGAGAGGGCCTGGTGTTACTCTGAGACTCACCACAAATTCACTACTGAATCACCTACTGAGGTGAGACCAGCAGGGAATGATTGAACAGTCAGAAGCATCTTTTCCCCTCAGGAGTCAGCGTCTCTGCTCTTGTCAACCTCTTGTAATCAGAGGCAAGAGGTAAGGACCTGGTTCTTCTGTACATTGTGTGCAAGATGGTACTACACAGGGAGTTAACAGGTTCAAAGCAAATCAGTTTGCACACCAGCCACAGAGAAGGTGAGTAATTATTTTCTCTCAAATCCATGATCCATTGTTTGCCACACAAATATTACCTGGTGATCTATTTTGGGGACAGCAACAAGACAGCAGCAAGAAAGGGTGGTCAGGCATTGGAACAGGCTGCCCAGGGAGGTGGTGGAATCACCATCCCTGGAGGTATTTAAAAAAACTGTAGATGCGGTGCTTAGGGACATGGTTTACTGGTGGACTTGGCAGTGCTGGGTTAATGGTTGGACACTGATGATCTCAAAAGTTTTTTCCAACATAAATGATTCTATGATTCTAATATTTACACAAGTGTTGAGGTGCATCTTTTGGCAGAACTCCCAAATGTGAGCTTGATGTCTACTGAAAATCCAAGCCCGCTTCCAGCTTAGCAGGTGGCATCCCCCATGTGTCCTAATGACACCAGGCCCAGGAATGGACCAGTGGATTAAGAGGTGAACCCTACGGTACGGTCAGCCTGTGCACATCACTACTTCTGATGGTCCTAAAAGTCAAGACAGGAGCCCACACAGCCTCGCACCAGAGACACAGGCTGTTGTCATTACCAAGTAACAGCAGTAAAAAAGCTCTGTGTTTTCTGCAATCGTCTGTCTTTTCAGGCAGGGCCACTAGCATTATCTCAGCTTTTGTCTTCCATTTTTTAAGTCCATATGATTTGCACAGTGTCCGACTTTCTCCTGCCCACTGGCATTAGAGGAAGCTTGCAGATTTGGGCCCAGCCTGCCCAAATAATAGCTCAATGGTTTTCAGGTTCCTTCAGCTTAAAAACTACCAGGATGCTGCTGTTTGTATTTTATTTATAGAGGCAGAGAAAACAAACAAAAAAAACAACCCCAACCATATTCTCACTGTATCCTATCTGAATGTTTTTAAAGCTATCCTTAAAAAGGCCCTTAATGTTACTAGAGCTCAGAGGCCAGAATTTGGCCTGCCCCAGGTTTCACAGGCTGATGGCAGCTGGTGACTCGCTGGTTTCCTTGTGTGGTACTTGGTTACCCATTTGCCTGCTGCAACAAAGGAAAGAAAAACATTTTGAAAAGGAAAAGAGCATAGTTCTTAAACCACAAGAACTGCCCTAGGGGCAGGTCTAATACCTACAATTACTTGAAATTCAGTCAATCAGAGAGAGTTTAAAGTAATTTCTGACTGTATAGTTTCAGTATAATGTCATTAGAGGGACCCTCCAATTAAAGTTTTTTAAATTACTCATTTGCAAGATGTTCCTTTAGCAATGCTATGATTAGAAGTGCTTTCAAAAGCAAACCAAAAGGCTTGCGTTCAGGGCTTTACTCTTTCCAATCTCTTTTATTTATTCTGGCTTGTATCTTTCCTCCAGACCTGGAGCCTCAGAAGCTGCAGATCAGCACACCTCTACAGGAAGCACTGAAGGTAAGTAGATCTGTATCAGCTGGAAGTCTGGTCACTGTTTTGCTCACTGGCAGTAGAGAAGAATGGTTGTATACAGAAACAGATGCACAGACTCAGCTGTAGTTTAAGAGTACACTTGCCAGATTTGTCAGTGTTTGCCTGTAACTCGGGTACCATCTGACCTTCTCGCTATCTTTCTTCTTAGAATCACAAGGAATAGAAAACCACTCACTGTTGTGGTACTCACAAAGTCTCCGTCTTTAGGATTTTTATTGAAGCAGAGCTCACTGTGAGGCCTGGCCTAAGACAAGGGCTGCCATCCCAGAAACATCCCCCAACAATGACACAGCTGTCACAGAAATCACAGGCTGAACATCCTTTGACTCAAATACATAGAAAAAAAAAATCAGAGTGGTTAAGTCAGTGAGGGAGAACAGTGCTGGAACATAACTAGATATACCGTGAATGATATGCATCTTTACTTCACTTGTAATGGTTTTGGAGCCTGGGATTTCTTTCAGCTTTGTCACAGGCATGAAAGGTTACTTTTTTGAGTGACTCTGAATGTTTATGTTTTGAGATAATTTAGCAAGATTAATGGAAAACAAATTTGCCTGACTAGACAAGCACATGAATCAAAATCCAAGGCCAAAAACATCAGTCCAAACAACAAACCACTAATAATCCAGCCTAGTTATGAAGTCTGGTGCTTCTGGGTGAAGCTCTCATCCTATCCCCTCAGAGGACTGAGCCATGGAAAGAGATACTTGCATTTAACAGTTGTTAAGATCCTTCTTTTGATTAATCATGACTTAGTTTTTTCTTGTTGGCTGTCCATTGCAAGACTGCAGCTGTCATATGCGACATCACCTCTTTCCTTGGACTAAAATGGGGACAAGCTGTGTCCATACTAGTAATGCTTTTCAAAAAAATGTGTAAATGCTGGACCATGACTGGCCTGCCTACCTTAGTGATGCTGTTTCTTCTATGATGTGAAAAAGCTATGTTTTCAATCACGTCAGAATTTATTTCCCCTTAAACTGTTTGGGTTACGCCCATGTCTGTCCCACTGGAGAGAGACAGGTCAGGATCATTTCTCTCCCACACCAGGCAAGAAGCTGTGAGATTGGGAACACTGGAAGAGATGCATCCGCTGACTGTGGCAGCACAAATATTACCAACTTGTGAATCCTCATGGGGGAAGCAGATGCACTCAAGTTCATAAGCACAAGGTCTAACAGGAGATTCACCATCCCTCATCAAGAGAAGTAAGTTTTTATCTGCAATAGGATTCACTAGTTGTTAACTTGCTTTACCCATGATTTTCTTTTTACCTTAACCTTTCAGCCATGGTTGTTCACCTGTTTGTTGTTTTCTTTTTTTACAAGAATAAGGGGTTCTGTCTTTCCTTTTCATGTACATGGTAATGAAAACAGTTGAATCAAACATATGCAACATAAAGCTAAAAATACCCTTTCTACTGCAAGGGATCACTGAACCTTCTGTGCTACTGAGGGAACACTATACCTATGCTATAACATATCTCTTGGTAGGTGCTTAGATATTTTGGCTGATGTTGAGGGTCATATAAACCGCTTTCTGGATGCAAAGCATGCAGTGTTGAGACTTGGTTTGCCACGGTGATGGCCAGGCACCAGGGTCAGTTGCATCCTCCTGGCTGCAACACCCTGGCTTCCTCACAAGGGGCTTTTTTAGTGCAGACAATGGTGCAAGGGAGCAGCCAAGCAGCAGAAAGGATCAGTCCGAGGCAGAAAGGATCAGTCCGAGCCTGTGTGAAGAGTGCGGCCCCAACAGGCAGCACCAGGGGACACTGACACAGTAGGAAATGTCAGGTGAGCACTCTGAGGCAGGCAGGCCATGCTCCAGGGCCATCTGGCAGGGTCAGGCACACAGGAGCACCTCAAACACATGTGAGCTGAGGAACCTGTGCCTGGCTGTGGCTGAGGAGAAGTACATGCCTTGCTTGTGCCTTCTGGTGCTGGTGCCAGTCCTGGCTGTTGCAGGGTGGTTTGGGGCTGGCACCGCTCCCAGGAAGCGGCCCTGGCTGCAGTGAGGTCGAGGTGATGGCCATGGCTGTGCCTCACGTCTCTGTTGCGCCTGGCTGTTGCTCGGGAGGGAAATGACTTCGCCTGTGGCTTCTGTCTGCGTTGTGTGTCCTGCTGCAGGGTGGTTTGGGGCTGCGCCAGCAGCACCCCTGGGCAGGGGTCCTGGCGGTGGTGGGGCCAGGTGCCCCGTGGTCCTGGGACTGGTTGCTGTGGGAGGAGGCTGAGGGAAGCTCCGGTGCCAGAGCTGTCCCAGGGCAGCTGCCCCCAGTGCCATCAGCCACCACCCAGCCCCTCCCTGGCGAGCGCTGGTGTGGCTCTCAGCCACGGCTGGGCCAGGGACAGCCCCGTCCTGCATCCCTGCGGGGCTTCTGGTTGTTCTGGGCCCCTCCTGAAGTCCTCCTGGCTTGGTTCAGCTCTGTCTGATGTACAGCTCTTGGCTTTGCCAGGCCCAGCCCTGGGTGGGAATCAACCACCCCAGCCCCAGCGTGGCTCTGTGTCATTCTGTGCCCAAAATGCCCCTCGCTGAGCAGGGGGGTCTAGCACAGCGCTCGCTCTTGGCTGCTTTTCTGGGGAGAAACGTGTTTTCTCAGGCTGAGCCCCAGACTCTGCTGTTGTCACCTCTCCCTGCCCTCCCCAGTGAGGGCAGCCTCTGCCGAAAGCCAGGCGTGGGCAGGAGGGAAGAGCCGTCCTTGCCCATGACCATGACGGGCATCTCCAGTGGGTGTTGTGGGGCTGTGCAGGGCACTCCAGGAGCCCTGATCAGCCAGTTTCTCTCGCCCTTCACAGATACAGAGGAAACACCGCTGCCTCATGCTGATACCCTGCCTCATGCTGATACCGTAGGAATTTTATCAGTGTGTTTAACTGTAAACGTTGCAACTAATGTATCCGTTACAGGCATACAGGCCGACCTGTACAATGCCACATTATGTAGCAGAAGGCTGCGTTGTATAGTTTAGCTACTATGTAGGTAAGAAGCGGTCCAAAACCAAGACGTGAGCCAAGAGTGTTGAAACAGGGCCAGAAGAAGAGAAAGTCATCAAAAGGGAAAAAAGAGAAAGATGAAGAAGAGGATGAAGAAAGGATGAAGATGTCCCAAACAACCACCAAAGAAGCCCTGACCCATTAGGCCACAGATGCATAGTAAGAGTGTAAATATGATAAGTAGTTCTTGGAATGTAATGACTATGCTAAGTTTCTCAGAAATTTCATTAATATGTATAGAGCAGCCATACAAAATAAAGCATGACTGCTTTCTAACACTCCAAACCAGGTATTAGGGAGTTCTGTCTCAGATTTTTTGGTATCAAATCGGCAATAAGGATGGGGCCCTGCTTCTCCTGCTTCTGAGCTCGGACCGAGTACGGGATCACAGGATGCCCAGCCGGCACTGAGGATTTCTCAGGAACAACGCCATCCTGGCTCTGCCAGTCTCATGAGTGGAACCTCACCGGTAAGATAAAGGCATTATTTTGATTTTGAATTTTGATTTGAAGTCCTACTCATAAGTTGAGACGTGTTCCTGGTGTTGTAAGATGTCCCACAGAGTGTGTTAGGTGCACCTCTGAATTTGGCAGGGTCTGTACCTGTGTTCACATGGGTGACACGGGCACCTGAATTAAGACTCTGTTTGTTTGAGTCTGTGCCTGCGTTCTGTTATTATTACTTGGCTGTTACATTATTATTTGTGGTATTTGTGAATTTCGGTTGGATGTAATATACTAAGAATGGGATGCAACATGTCTAAGCTGGAGAATGATATAATAAGGAAATCCCCTTTGGGGTGTATTTTACAGCACTGGAGAAATATTATAGGTCCACTGAGAGGTAGCACCAGGTGAGTGGACTTGATTAAATACTGTAATCAGCGGTGGCCACTTTATAAGTTAGAGAACAGCTATAGGTGGAACTTTAGATTACGATCCTTTGTTATAATTGATGTTTTTTTTAAGAAGGGAAGTAAAATGGCACGAGGCTATATACTCTGGTATGGTTTTTACCTTACATAATCATCCCAAGAGGCAGAAAGAGTGTGGAATTAATTTGGCACCGGGTGATCCTTTAGTGCTGTCATTAGAGAATTATGAGTTAATTTGTCAGGAGATCTCCAAGGAGACGTTGTCTTGTAATATAGGATAGAGGTGTTTGAAATTGGAAACTGGGGGAAGAAAAAGGAAGGGGGGGATGTTCAGCATTATAATGTCTGCCTTCCCAAGTAACCATTATGCATAATGGAGCCCAGCTTTCCCAGAGATGGCTGAGCACCTGCCTGCCATGGGAAATGGTGAATGAATTCCTTGTTTTGCTGTGCTTGCATGTGTGGCTTTTGCTTTACCTATTAAACTGTCTTTATCCAAACCCACAAGTTTTCTCACTTTTTCTCTTCTGATCCTCTCCCCCATCCCACTGTGGGGGGAGCAAGCAAACGGCTTCACAGTGCTTAGTCGCTGGCCAGGATTCAATTACGACAGTCCTTTTTGGAACCCAGTGTGGGGCATGAAGTGTTTGAGATAAGGACAGATTTGATTGGAATGTGCTAGTTTGAATTTATAGCTGTTATTGCTGTTCAATTGTGTGGTTTCTGTGCTTGCCATGGGGCTTGCCTGCTGTAGAGTCTAGCGCTATTTGTGGCTGCTTTTTGCTTTCGCTGATTGCTGTACTGCTTATCACCTCACAGTGCTGTGCCCAGGAACATTTTGATAACAGCAGTGGTGATGCACCTGGGCTGGCAAACAGCCAGGACATGGCTGCTGTGTCCGTGCTGCTGTACTGGACAGACTTGAACCCCAGTGTGACAGAAACCACCTGAGCCACTGGAGCTTCTTACAAGAAACAGTGCAAGTGTATCAGTGACCTGACTGGAGCTGACTTTGGTACCCAATAACCCCATAGAACACACCACCTCTCTGCTTCTGAGTGACCCCTGTAACAGACAGAGCCCAAAGTCATGAACTAAACGGCATCTGTGGATAGACATTTTTCTAGGGGAATGATATCTGTGTATAACATCAAAAGATGGGAAAGGTGGTGGTCGTTAATGAGGTTGTCTTAGAAATTGTGACATGATGTAAATGGTATAGAATGTCTGTCCCGGTTTCAACTAAGAGTTGATTTTAGCTGGTGCAGTGCTGAGTTTTGGATTTAGTGTGAGAACAAGATTAACAATATAAAGTCAAGGACTTCTCAGTTTCTCGGGCCCTGCCAGCGAAATGACTGGAGGGGCATGAGAATTTTGGAGGGGACATGGTCAAGGCAGCTGACCCAAACTAGCCAAAGGGCTATTCCTTACCATGTGGTGTCATGCCGAGTATAAGCTGGAGGAAGATCAGACAGAAATTAAGTTTTTGGTAGATACCAGGGCAACATATTCAGTAAACAATGGTATTTGAATTGTTGGTGCAACAGGGAAAGCCAAAGCAGCATCGTTCTTTACACCAATATAATCTAAAATAGGAAAACAATGGGTAACTCATCAGGTTTTGTATTTGCCAGGAGCCCCCAAACCTTTACAAGCAACAATCAAATTTAAGGGTAAAGACGTTAAAATGATGACTCCTGAAGGTAACTATGTTCATGTGCTGGTACTATTTTTACAGGAGGATAGAAAAGAGAATGGGGAAATCCCGATGGAAGTGGAGGACACAGTGATTCCCTCTGGGCTGGGCTGGAGAGATACGAGGCCAAGCCGGGCTAGCTGGATACAGTGTCAAGAAACACAACCCAGACTGGAAAGCAGACCATGAAGTACCTGGGGTTTGATATTTCCCAAAGACAACAAGCTCCCAATGTTGGGCAAAAAGAAACAATTTGCCAACTCCCAGAACAACGGACTGTTCATAAATTGAGAATGTTTCTGGGAATCCTGGGATGATGCCAATTACAGATGACTGACTATGGACTATTAGTAAACCATTTATATGGACTCTTAAATAGATCGATGGGATCACAGCTGGAGTGGAATGCAGCAGGAAGGACAGCCTTCAAAGAAGCTACGCAGTCCCTCATGAATGCTCTAGTCCTTGGGCTTCCAGACCTAGAAAAACCTTTTGAACTGTTTGTTTATGAGAAAGAAGCCATTGCACTGGGAGTACTGACATAGAAATTAGGCTCCTTCAAAAAACCTGTGGCGTATTTTTCTAAACAACTAGACAACACGAGCAAAGGATGGCCCAGATGTTTGAGGGCCGTGGCTGCCACCATTCTGATTATCCAGGAAACTCAAAAATTTACTTTGGGACAAAGAATCACAGTTTATGTACAACATGACAGAAAGGGGAAATTGGAAAACAGATCTAGCAGCATGGATTGCAGCAGAAGAGAATAATCTGCCCTTGTTAGCCCTGGTTCCCTTACAGTCTCCACAATTACCTGAAACCCCAGTATATGACAGAAGATCAAAAAGTGATTGATACCCAAAGGGGCACAATAAAAGAAAACAGGTGGGCCATTACTGAAGATAATAGAATTGTTCTTCCACAACAAATAATGACTGAATTAGCCCAGAGAAAACACACTCACTTGGGAACTGAAAATTTAGTTAAACGTCTACAAAGATCAGTTTTGAGTAAAAATATGTAGAAAATTATAAGGTCAATCACCAAACAATGTAAAATATGCCAAAGAAACAACCCAAAGACAGAGAATGGGATTCGATTTGAAGTTACCAGACAAGGACACTCTCCTGGGGACTGCTGGCAAATCAATTTTACTGAGGTACCCTGAAAGGAAAATCATAGATATTTACTGGCTTTAGTGGATACCTTTTCTGGGTGACCAGAAGCCTTTCCCTGTCGCACCAATAAAGCTAGTAAAGTAGTTAAGGTATTATTAAAATAAATTATTTCTTGATTTGTAGTTCCACAAAGCTTATCATCAGATACAGGACCACACTTTTTTGCAAAAACTGTAGAGCAAGTAAGCAAATGTTATAAGAATTACTTGAAAACGTCATATCCCATACCACAATCAAGTGGAAGGGTAGAAAGAATGAATCATACACTAAAATTGCAACTTTGAAAAATTTGTCAAGAAACAGATTTAAATTGGGTTTAGGCCTTACCAATAGCTCTATTAAAAATTAAGAGTACAACTAGGTAGGAAATTAAAATAAACCCCTTTGAAATGATGTATGGAAAATACTGTCAGGTCCCAGATGTACCAACAAATGCAGTAATGGAAGGGGAATTCTATTTGAAAAATTGTCTGATAACTTTAGGAAAAATAATTTTTTAATTTCAGAAATCTGTTACAGGTACCTGAGACAGGACTGGATTCTCCAATACTCCCCTTCCTGTCAGGAAACTGGGACTGCTTAAAAAGCTGGATGCTGGAACGACTGGAAAAAACCACCGAAAGGACCATATCAGGTATTGCTGACCATGAACACAGCAGTAAAATTAGATGGAAAAGGGCCTTGGATCCATTACTCTAGAGTAAAAAAGGCCCCTACACCCTGAATTGTAGAACAACAATCACCAATGAAGTTAAAATTTAGTAGACCAAATGTATAATCAGATATTATTAACTATAGAACTTGTAACTCAAGTGATCTTGATGTAGGGTGGGATGAAAATTTGTACCTAATGTTGGTCCAAAATGTTACTGATGTCTTAAACAGAAGCGATTGCTGGATTTGTACTCAACTGCCAACTTCAGGGAGGGGGCAAGGCCTGCCTTTAATGGGAGTGCCCATACCAACCACAATGAAATTAACAATCCAGAGTACGGCAAAGGACACCCTAAGAATCCTTGGTGGCAGAGTACCTTTCAAAAGAGAGCAGGGAAACACAGGTTACAATGTTGCTACAGTCAAAACTCGACCCTTTGTTTATACGGTCCAGGCAACAATTCTGTAAGTGCTAGTGACTTAAAATCTGGAGATGATGGGTGTAATAACCATGTAGCTAACAGAAACTATGAAGCCTTTATAGGCTGCTTCCCTCAGTGTAATAGAACCAAGTCATTTTGGAGACCTACATTAAGCCACAGGGACAGAAAAAATTAACTTGGTCTCCCGGTCCTGGCAGGAAGTGGTTGGTACTGGCCATGTGGAGAAACTGCTTATAAAGCATTACCCCCAGCTGGCAAGGAGCATGTGCCCGTGGAGCCTTAGTTCCTAATCTCACAATAATAGCTCAATAATTGGATTAGAATCTTTTTCAAATGAACCAGAAGATGACTAAATGCTATTGCAGACAGACCCACAGCCTTCCATAGCTTTGCCAGATAGTTAGGAGTAAGTGACCTAGAGAAGACAATCGTGAATATATCAGCAGTAATACAAAATACTGAGAACAGGACCATGGATGCAATACAGGCACTGCAAGATGAAGTGTCTAGTTTATCAAAGGTAGCTCTGCAGAATCAAATGACTCTTGGTTTATTATTAGCCTCACAGGAAGGTGTTTGTACAGTTATTAATACAAGTTGTTGTACGTATGTGGATTAAAGTGGCAGAATTTCTACCGATTTACAGACAGACTGGGAAAAAACTAAAATTTTACATGAACAGGCAACAATGAGACTAATTGGGGATTCAAAGAAATTTGGCACAAACTCACCTCACAGCTACCTAATTTGCCCTCGTTAAAAAATTTATCGTAATTAGAGCAGTATTGGGAATTTGCCTTCTCTCGTGTTATGATTCAGTGCTGTTAATTTTATGACAGAATTGTGTTGAAGATGCCAGTATAAATGAATAGTTTAAAACAGAATAAGTGTTACAAGGAGGATGTTTTGTTTTACACAAATCATCAAAAGAAAAGGGGGGATTGATACCAGAGGAATTTTATCAGTGTGCTTAACTGTAAATGTTGCAATTAATGTATTCATGACATGGCTGAGCTGTACAACAGCATATTATGTACTTTAGCTACTAGTAGAATGATGCATTCTGTAGTTCGCTATGTAGATAAGAACTAGTCCAAAATCAAGATACGAGCCAAGAGTGCTGATGCAGAGCCAGACAGAAAGTCATCAAAAGGGGAAGAAGAAGAGGAAGATGAAGAAGAGGATGAAGAAAGGATGAAGATGTCCCAAATAACCACCAAAGGACCTCTGACCCATTAGGCCACACGTGTAGTAAGAGTCTAGATATGATAAGTATAGTTCTTGGAACTGTAATGAGTATGCCAATAGCGTCTCAGATATGTCATTAATCTGTATAGATTGGCCATATAAAGATAAAGAGCAAAGTCTGTATGCACATTGGGTGGAACTTATCCCCTGCGCACCCAGCACCAAAAATAAAGCATGCCTGCTTTCTAACACTGTCTCCGATTTTTCAGTATCAATGCCACCGCCTTACCTGTGCGCTGCAGCCTGTGCCCCCTCACAGCATGGCTGCCTGGGAGAGCTGTGGGGAAGAGGCCAGGCCAGGCTCCTCGCTTGCAGAAGGACAACTCACCTCCCTGCTGCTCCTGGCTGTGAAGAGCTCCTACCTGCACCCACCTCAAAGTATGGATCTGGTTGATGGACACCCTGACTCCAGGTAATTTCAGCTCCAGGCAGGAGACATTCCTGCTTATAGGCACTCCTTCCTGTTACAGCTGCTGGTTACCTCAGCTCTGGCTATTAGAGGCTGCGGAGAGCAGATACTCCTCTGCTCCAACATGCTGAGAGTGCAGTTGCGGCTGATGGATGCCACAGCTTGTTGCAGCCCCAGCTAGTGGGCACTGCAGCTGTACGGCAGCTCTAGCACAACTGGACACTCCAGATAAGAGATGCTCCTGCTTGTTACAGCTCTTGTTGATGGACAGTCCAGCATATTATTACTCACAAAGCCCAAACTAATTTCAATTCCTGCTTCTTGCAGTTTTGGTTCCAGCTTCTACATGGTTTGTAATGAGGATGCTGCCGCTGCTCATTTCAGGTTCAGGTAATTTCAATTTCAGCTACTGGACACTTCAGTTTCCTGTAGCTCTGGCTTCTTTCAGTTTAAGGTAATTTCAGGTCCAGGTTGTTGAAGCTCCAGCTTTTGCATGGCAGTTCTGCCACCTTACAGCCCCAGCTGATGGCTGCTCGGGCTTGTTTCAGCTTCAGCTCCAGTTCATTCCAGCACTGGCTACTGGACCCTCAGGGTAAGAGATGCTCCTGCTTCATCCAGTTCTGGCTGATGGATGCTCTAGCTTGTTTCAGTTTCAGGTAATTCCAGCTCTATATTGCAGCTTGTTCCAGCTCACGTTATTTGAAGCTCCAACTTACTTCAGCTCCCGCTTCTTACAGCTGTTTTCTTGAAGCTCCAACTTACTTCAGCTCCCGCTTCTTACAGCTGTTTTCTTGAAGCTCCAGCTCTACATTCCAGCTTGGCTACTGCACAGTTGGCATAAGAGATGCTTCTGCTTCTTAACTGCTGCTGCTCATCACAGCTCTGGCCGATGGACACTCGGGCTTGTATCAGTTTCAGATAATTTCAGCTCCAGCTCTATACAGCAGCTTCAGCTATAAGATCCTCCAGTTTGCTCCAGCTCCAAATGATGGACACCAGCTCAAATAACGTGAAGCTCCAAGTCATTTCAGGGCCTGCATCTTATCACTCTAGCTGATGGCTGCTCAGCTTGTTTTAGTTTCAGCTCCAGCTCATTCCAGCTCCACTTTGTTGAAGCTCCGCCTCCAGCCACTGGACACTTGGAATAAGAGATGCTCCTGCTTCTTACAGTTCCTGCTGATGGATGCTCCAGCACGTTACTTCTCATGTTATTTGAAGCCCTAGGTTATTTCAACTCCTGCTTCTTGAAACTCCAGCTCTACACAGCAACTCTGGCTACTGGATGCTCCAGGAAGAGGTGCTTCTGCATCTTACAGCTCCAGCTGATGGGTGCTTCAGCTCAAGCTCATATACACTCTTACCGTTGGATATTCTGGCGTGTTAATTGCTGCTCCTTCTTGTTACAAGCTAATTGCAGCAATCTGGGCTTTTGGCAAGGTTGTAAATCAATCACTGTCGTAACTTAAAATATTAATGGTCATAATTGTATGTTGTCTAAATATTGACTAATTATTTAATAACTATTCCAGTCATTGTACAAACCTTGAATAAAGAGTTAGAAAAAAGCATCTTTTGAATAGAGTTAGAAAAAAGCATCTTTCCTCCCAGACACTAGCTCAGATGTTGAACGGTGCCTTGTGCACACCGGCCTCCTTAACTTCAGGGACCAATGCAACCATACTCCCGACCCCTCCATGTACCCTGCCCACCTGTCCCCCAGTGCCCTCCCACACTCTTGTCTCCCACCCACCCGCCTGCCCAAAGTTCCCCCCAGGCTTCCATTTTGGGGGCTGAAAACAGCACACAGCCTCCATTTCCAAGTCCCAAAAATGCAGCACTTCTAGGGTTTTTTTCCTGAGTCCCAGAAAAGCAAAACTTGGTCTGCATTTTCAAGTTATGAAAACACATGATGTAGTCTTTCTCTAAGCTTCAGAAATGTAATGCTCGCTACCTGGTTTTGAGCCCCCAAAACACAGCACTTGGTCTGTTTTCAAGCAGTGAAAATGCAGGACTCGGCCTTCAGAGCTTCAGAAACACAGGGCTGTGCTTTTGAGCCCCCAAACCAGCCCCCAGAGCTTGTTTTAAGGCTCCCAACACACAGCGCTTAATCTCTGTTTTCAAACAATGACAATGCAAGACTTGGTCTACATTTTTAGCCCAAAACCACAGCACTTCAGGGTTTTTTTCTGAGCTCCAAATCCACAGCATTTTACTGGGTACCCATGAAGAACATGTCGTGCTCACCCTTGCCTCACAGTTCCATGCAATGACCTTTCCTTCTCTTGCAACAGCTGCTGCACAGGACGCAGAGCTCTGTGCCTCTGCCTGAAGGACAGCAGGACTCTGACCCCCACAGCACTACAAGCCACCAGCCCACCCCCGTACCCATCAGCTTTGCTCACCGAAGCGATGCACGGCAGTGTTCTGGACCGCACTGGAACTGGCTGGGCTCTGAGGCAGGCAGCCTGGGCAAACGGAGCTGCAGCTGCAAGGCAGCGGCCACAGAGGCTGCACCCCTGCTTACAGGACTGCAAATGCCCAGGACCGTAGGGCAGTGGCTGGGCCCCGCGTTACGGGGCAGCACTCATCCCAAAGGCTCCTTCTCTCCACTTTGGGGGCACCCTGACCTGGACGCCCACGAACACGGCAATCACCCCACAAGAGCTGCCGGTAGAGCACCAAGGCTCCCAGACCCACAGCCTGCCTACAGGTAGACACACAAGGGGCCAAAGAGCTCATCCTTCCCCCCCAGTGACAGGAACACCCCCCAGCAGCCAGCCAGAACCCCAGCCCTGATGACAGGGAGGGCTCACCCAGTCCCACACATCTTGGCCCCATGCCTGTGAACACTGAGGCCAAAGATACCCACCCGATCACATGGGGTCCCTCCAAGCACCCCCTGCCAAGCAAGCAACACACACCCCAAAGATGGGGCAGGTGGCCACACAGATGGAGACCCAGGCCCTGACTACAGGCAGGACACTGCTCCCACACTCCTGTTGGGTGGCTTCACTCTGTCCAGGGAAAGAAGGGACAAGCCCAGACTCACCCTCCACTTGCCCCTGTGGCTGCAGAGCCCTTCTTCCTCTCCTGGGAAACTCAAACTAAGCTGCAGCAACTTGATCGGAGGCCGAAAGGACGAGCTCACTCGCTCACACTAACATGGACAAGGGCAAAGGCAGGGACAATGATGACTTTCCAGAGAACAAAGAGAGCTAGCTCAGTGCAGTGCCCACCCAGGGACGCAGCCCCCACCCAGGGACGCAGCCCCCACCCAGGGACGCAGCCCCCACCCAGGGACGCAGCCCCCACCCAGGGACGCAGTCCTAGCTGTGAGCAGGGAAGGAGCCTCAGACTTGCCCCAGGCTGCCCCGAGGCCAGAGCACTCAGCACTCAACATGCCAAAGGACTTCACAGGTGGCCAAAGGGCAAATGCCATGACACATGCCCATGACATCCCCATAAGTGACACATGGGACATCCCCAAACCACCCTAGCGACAGGAGTGATGCTGAGCACGCCCCTCAGCGACAGGCAGAGCATCCATAGCTTCCCCAAATGACACAGAGGGTATCCACAACCCCCCTCAGTGACAAACGGCTCACCCAAAAGCCTCCTCAGTGACACCCAGGATACCCAAAACGCCATGGTAAAGCATGAAGCACACATGGGGCCCCAAGCTCCCCAGGGCTCTCCCACCCACAGCTGCCAGGCATGTACCACAGCTTCTTGCCTGATGCCCATCCTGTCCCCCTGCTGCCTACCTAGCCTCAGCACCCAACAGTGCTGGGCACCTCTGCCGCACCAGGAAGCCTACGGCCCCCGGGAACCCAACTTAAGGCCAGAGGCCCCCTCATTTCCTTTAATTGTCTTCTTTTCTAAATCGACACAAGTGTTCTGTGTTCTGATGTGATTTCCCCAGGGTTTCAACCACATGCATCCACTCAAGGCGATTTTTACATAAAAACACCCCATTTAATTTTTCTTACATTCACCTTGCCAGTTCACAGGCCAAGCATTCTAGCACCATCGTTCCTCTGCAGCAGCGCCCTATCCTGCATAGGAACAAGCAAGGAGCTATGAGAAAGTGAAGGAAATAAGGCTCTTCCCTGCGTGTTTTTAAGCATTTAGTTCACAGATCTTGCATACCTTTCGAGCGGGGCAGGGGCTGCCATCAGTAGAAGGAAAGCGCACATTTTCCCTTAATCCAGGTCAGATTACGTGCCTGCGGGTCACCCCGAGGTCCCACCTGCTCCCCCGCCGCGGGCTGCCACAGGTGGGGAAAGCTGCGGGAGCCCAGCCCCAGCAGCCCTGGCCAGCACAGGCACTGGGCTAAACCATCTCTCCCTCCAAAACATTCGCAGGAGCCTCTGACACCCCAAGGCTGGCTGCTGACTGTGCCCTTTGGCTCACTCAGGTGAGTGACCACAGGAAGGAAAACTTCCTCCAAGCCTTCAGTCAGAGTAAAATTTCAATACCAAGGTGGCATTTGAGTGTGCATGTGCGTCACCATCATCCCTCTCAGCACAGCAGGTGGGAAGTCACCATCATCCCTCTCAGCACAGCAGGTGGGAAGTCACCATCATCCCTCTCAGCACAGCAGGTGGGAAACGGGTTGCACAGAGACTCTGAAGACCCAGCTGACTGCAGCAGCCCGAGGGCAGAGCAGGATGGGCTCTGACAGGCAAAGTGGGGACCTATCCAGAAATGTCTGCTCCAGGGGACCCCAGGCTTGGGCTGTCAATAGCCAGGAGCCTTCACCACAGCCCCAGCAAGGCTCAGCAGGAACCCACAGCTCCATCATGAAGTACCTTCCCTGGAGAGCCTCAGCATTAAGAGCAAAATGGCCAACTCCCAGTGGGACTGGAAGCTCACATGTAGGCCCCAAGAGGGTGTCTGCTACCAAGTTGCAGGTACCACACCACCCTAAAACACAGAGCCCATAAGTTCACTCTGCTGACCCAGACGTGCCTAAGAATTTGTTTATTTTTGAAGGAGGAACCTGTGTCCCAGCAAGTTTATGCCAGGCTGTGCTCCTGCAGCCGACACCGCCAGCACACACACGCGCGCACACACCCCTGTGCACATGCCCAACAGGACTAAAACCCAGCTGTGCTTTGGCTTGTACATCTTGATGGCCAGGCAACCCAGTAGCCCGTGGCTCCAGCACTAACCAATGCTAAACCGTAACCCCCTACAGCCCTGCTCCCACAAAGCACCAGAAACTTCACTGATGGCAACAGTCTGGAGGAGGGGACACCTTGATAGCAGTTGATGTGCAGGTACCAGCACTGCCGTGCCACACCACACCTGGCTGAGATGCCATCTCACTCTGTTTTCTAGGCCTGTGAGCAGGGAGCCCTGCACCTGCCAAGGAGGACATCTGCTTTGCAGGGGGCTCTGGGTGCCCCAGCACCGTTGCCCAGATGATTCAGAGCTGGCCATGGGCTTGCCAATACAAAGCCAAAGCAGCCACCCCAAGGCTTGCAGGGCAGGATGGCTCGTCACTCTGCTCTGGAGTTACGGGGCAGAACAGCCCCCTGCAGCCCTCCCCAGCCAGCACTACAGCCCCACCGAGGCCTCCCAAGCTAGGAAGGGGCAAGGGGACCCTGGCAAGGAGCTACCAAAATGCACGTCAACCACTGCTGCCCTACTGCCTTTTGGAAGCACCCGCTTTCCTCAGGCACCAGGCCTGCTCTTCTGCTGAGGGCACTGCAGCACCCTGACTCGGCGCTGCCCGGAGCCCCACGTCCCCTGCCTGAAGCACCCCCACCCCTCTGGGCACGGCTCCCGCGGGCACAGCAGAGCGACACCCACCCCACCCCCGCTTTGTAGTCATTACCTTACAGCCACCAGAACTTCACGACCATCCCACCCTACCCAGGTAATTATTGAATTGTCCAGCTCACAAAGCCCCAGAACCACCGCAGGACTCACCACGCCTGAGAGCGCCGAGGTCCACACCCGCCTGCGTCTCCTTGCAGCAGCCCCGACGGCACCGAAGGTCCCTCACATGCAGCATCCGGGCTCCCCCCCCCCCCCCCCCCCCCCACACACACACACACGGCGCCCGGGCCCCCCCTCACAGACACACGCGTGCCCTCACACTCTCACACACACGCACAACACCGCCCATGCCCCCCCACTCACTCACGTACTCACACACACACCCCCACACCCACACACACACACACCCACAACCCCACACACACACACCCCCCACCCACACACTGTAACTAAGGGTAATTTGCTGATCAAATGGGGTTTTAACAAAAAGAATGATCTTGCTGCAACAGACTTGAGAACGTTCTGTCTGCCGATAAAAGACTTAACCATGAGATTGCAAGACGTACTTTCTCCAAGGCAAATGTTAAACCATAATCTCATGTTACTATGACAACTTTTGCCTTTGTTTAGACCTTAGTGTAAAAATAGTTTAGTTTTGTAATATACAGCTTCTTGCTACGGGCCTGAGCATAACTGTTTGCTTAAAACCGGCCTTGAAGCTGAGCATAAAAGCGCTGTGTTACTTGTCGGAACTTGCGAGCCTGGGTGGAGCTGCGACTCCCCGGCCGCCCAGCGCCGGTTTTGCTCTCCTGCCTTAAATGAATACTTACAATTTATTTCGGGCTCTAGTTATTTCAATTCAACTATAACACGCGCCCTCACACTCGCACCCTCTCACACACACCCACGCGCCGCCCGGGCCCCCCCACACTCACACGCGGCCCCCCCCACACACACACCCCGCGCCGCCCCCCCCCCCTCCCCCCCAGCCCCCCCCCCGGCTGCTGGGAAGTTACCTACAGGCGCTCCCGCCGCCCCCGAGCGTGAGGCAGGAGCCCCCCGGCAGCGCCCGAGCGGCCCCGGCGGGAGCGGGCGGCCCGGCCCCGCGGGTGCGCAGCGCCGGCAGCGGGGGGCTCCGCCCCGCCCTGGTCATTGAAGCGCCGCCCGCAGCGCTCTGCCTGTGCGGGGGTCGCGTTCCAGTTCTCCCTCCCCAGCAGCTCCGCTCCGCTCGGTTTTGTCTCCCCTGGCCGGGGGGAGCCGTTCCCGGCCGCGTCCCACCGCCGCCACAAAAGTCCTCTTCGTTGCCCTGCCCTGCCCTGGGGACACGGGTATGGGGGGAGATCTCCCCAAGCCTAGAGGGCCGCATGCTGCCCGAGGGTGCGTGAAGTTGGAGCTGGGGATACACGTCCGGAGGGTGCGGGCTGAGGGGGCACAAGAGACGGGGGACAGGAGGCGGGGCCGCATCTCCTGGGTGTCCCCTGGCATGGGACACGCATGGTGATACAGTGAAAAAACCTAAAACTGCTGCAGACAAGCTGCACAGATAACAGAAACATTAACACCTGAGAAAGAGTGAGAGAGGTGCGAGCTTAGCACTGCGCTTCGAGAAGGGACGGTTAGTACCGATGTAGATGAGCTCAACAATACACATAACGAGCCTTCTGACCAGGACGTGCTAACTGCTAAAAGAAAACAAACTTAGGGTAAAATAATGGTGGTAGTAGTAGATCAGTGACTTCCTACTCAAAAGATCCTACCCCGAAGAGGGTGGATCCCCGCTCGGGGATCATGCTGATACAGATTAAAACCAGCCCAGCGGGCACGTATCAGCTTGACATGTTTAGAGTGGGCAATAAGGAAGCAATCGTTAGCTGGCAGATGTTTTAAGATAGCAGAAACTAAACAACAACGACTGCTAATATATGCAAAGATAAACAGGAGCTTCAGGCAACTGCCCAAGAAGGTGAAAAGTACATCTTGAAAATGCGCCAGAGAGAGGAGATCCTGAATTTTCGGAAACCTTATGTATATCCATGATTTTGTATAATAAATACCCGGGTGCTAGTTGAAACGGTGTGCAAGTTAGGAGGAGCGATCCCCCTGGCACCCGGCGCCGCAATAAACATACCTGCTTGTAACTCTCCTCCAGTTGTAAGGTTTGACTCCGCACGTCAATGGGCAGGGGGCTTCTGGGCTCCTGCGGCTCCTGCTCTGCTGTCACTGGCGCTGCCGCAGCCCCCAGCACCACCCCGCTGGGCACCGCTGCAGGCGGGCAGGTGGCCGTGGCACCGCCGGGGCCGGGGGTGCTGAGGCCACCCTGGGAAGCCTCGGTGGCAGCGGTGCTGGCGTACGCCTGGCTGCCGGCTGGGGACACCCCCAGCAATGGCATGGGGTGAGCGGCCCTGGCCGGGGCTGCCCAGGGGGATGCCAAAACGGCACAGAGTAACTGCTCAGAGACGAATTTTGTCTTTAAGCAGCAAAGGCACTTATTTCGTGCAACGTTGGGGAGCTAGCCGATTCGCACCGGACAAACTAGCTCCAACGTTTTCAGTGAAAAGTTAGGGAATTTAGAGTTTTCGTGAGAGGTTACATCTTTACATACATATTCATTTGATTCTGACACCTAATCGTTCTATTCATAATAGGTGGGATCTAGGTGGAGTAAACCCTTCAACTTTCTTCGCTCAACAATTTCCTGACTCATGGTCTCCTTATCTCCTTCAGGTGCCCACTTTATCTTTTCTAATTATTCAGAGTACATTCCTTTCTCAGCACAAACGGAGCATCACCCAGAGCACTGTACCAAACTCATCCCGACTAAGCTTTTTAAGACCTTGCTCTGTTTCAAGGGCACCGGGCTGCTTGCCCTGCGGGCTGGGGGACAGGCCACCCTGTGCCGCTCCCGGCAGAGCCTGTCCCTGCCAGGCAGTCGCTGGTGCATGGCTCGGGGAAACGCTCCAGGTTTTTCACCCACTTCACGTCAAGGAGAGGTATGACACGCTTATTTTTCCACAGGGATCTTTCTCCCATGGGATCCCTGCAGGGTAGAGCAGGAGGAGACACTGGCTGCTCGCTGTTCCAGTGCTGCGTGCCAGGGCTCTGCAGCTGCCCTGCCCCAGGAGCACTGCATCCCTCGGGCTGTGCACCACTGGGACCGATCAGGGCAGCAGTATGTCCCAGGGAAGTCGAGGGACATGGACGTGCCCCATGACACCCCCCAAGTGAGGCACCTCGGTGGCATGAAGCCCCTGTCAGAGCTGGGCCTGCCCCAGCAGCAGTCCCTGTGCCCTGCAGCTGCATGCGGAGTAAGCAATGGCCAGGAGAGGGTCCCTGGTCCTGAGCCCTTTGGGGTGATGTTAACAGCCTGTGGTAACCAATTTTTTTCCTTGAGTTGATGCAATCCTTTAGCTAAGATACTGCGGACAACTCTTCCCCAGTCCTCTGCCCATGCTTGTTACCTGCCAGGTGTATTTTTTTCTTTTAAAACAAACTCAAGATTTGTATTTTAACTTTTTAACTGAGATCAACAGTTCTTACACTTATGCAGAGGCTTTTACTATCATCTTCCTCCTTTTTCTTTGCCCCACATTGGAGACCTGCACCTCAAGTCACCCCATCCCCTTCCAATGGGTGTCTTTGTCCCCTAAGCCCTGTGGCCAGCCAGGGACACTACAAGGAGCAGTGAGGCTGTGTGGGGTAGGGATGGACCCCAAGCTGGGGGTTTCTCCACTAGGGAAACCATGCTGGTGCTGAGCTGGGTCCTTCTTGCCACAGCTTTGCCCTTGTGTCGTGACAGGGCTCTTGTCCATGCAGGTGATGCTGTGATGGTACAGCCACCCTTGAGCCTGGGTGAGGGCCACCAGTACCCACCTTGTGCAAGGAGCATCAGGGGGCACAGGAGCTGCAGGCAACGCCCAGTGAGCACCTCAAGCAGCAGCCAAAGAGCTCCACGCCTGCCTGTACCATCAGGGCTGGGCGCCACAGGTCTCTTGCTGCTGGCTAGGGCAGGAGATGCCCAGCACAACCCAGGGCATGGAGGTCTCCGAGGACACACCACCGGAGAGGTGCCGTGCTGTGCTGTTGGGGTGGGAGGCTGGTTGTGCTGCACCCACAGCCACGTCCAGCAGGATCAGGCACGCTGGGGTTGCCTGGCTGTTGCTCAGGAAAACCCTGCCATCAGTGGCAGCATTTGTTGTTGCTGCTGGCACGGCTGGGCAGCAGGCCTGAGTGCTGCTGGGGGCTGTGGTGCCTGCCCCTGGGCTGCATGGGGTGGCAGGAGGTCCACCGCACTGGCATGGGGTGTCACTGTGGGTGTCTGCAGATGAATCCCCCTGGGCTGGCTGGTGCTGAGCACTGTGCGGAGCTGCCCCGGGCTGTTTTCCCTTTCTCTGGGGGTGGTTTCGGGGCACACAACTAGCCCTGCCGGGGACCCCCTCTGTGCAGGAGCTGCGGGGTGAGCACAGATAGGCCGGTTCAAACTGGGTGACACCAGCCTGGGGTATGTTTCCCTGTCCCTGCTGCTCAGGCTGTGCAGGTGTCACTGCCACAACCGATGAGGGGGACGTGGTCTGTGGGTATGTGAAGGTCATGGCACCGGGCTTGCAGGATGCTATAGTACATAAGGACATGCTGGGCTTTGTTTCTGTGAATTTATTACAAGTTACTATAAATGACCACTATTATGATCACTTACCTATATGCACACCTCTATGTATTATTTGAGGTGTTGAAACTCACTGAACAGCTGCCAGGAGTGGGAACAACGGAAAAGCCTGTTGTCACAGACAATCCACGTCACAAAGTTGGGAGTCATTCGGGTGTCCCCAGCAAGGGTCTATCTGTCCAGGAGATCTGCAGAGCAGCTCTGGCAGAGAAACTCATCTTGGGTAGTTGTTACTTCTACACCTTTTTTGTGTAGACATGTTAAACCCCGCGGTTTACATGAGGACCCCAACCTCACTTCTGCCCTGGGGAATGGGACGGGGAGGAGACAGACATGTAGCATGGATATAACCCCCCACAAAGCTCCCTGCTGCTCCTGATTCCTTGTTGGGGACAACCCTGCTTACACCTGCCTCAATATGGATCTGGCTGATTGTCACCCTAGCTAGTAGATGCTTGTCTTTGTTTCAGCCATGATAAACTTAATTTTCTTCTCACTAGCTGGTACGATGCTGTGGTTTGGGTTTAGTATGAGAATAACATTGATAGCACACTGATGTTTTTAGTTACTGCTAAGTAGTGTTCATACTAAGTCAAGGACTTTTCAGTTTCTCAGTCCCTGCCAGCAAGAGCTGGAGGGGCACAAGAAACTGGGAGGGGACACTAGCCAAAGGGGTATTCCAGGCCATGGAACATCACGTTCAGTAAATAAACCAGGATGTTGGCCAGGGTGGGCTGATTGCTGCTTGGGGACTGGCTGGGCATCAGTCAGCAGGTGGTAAGCAACTGTATTGTGCATCACTTGTTTTGTCTATTCCTCTCCTTCCTTCTCATCACAATTATATTTCATGTCAATTATTAAATTGTTCTTATCTCAACCCATTTTACCTTTTTCCTGACTCTCCTCCCCATCCCACTGGGGGCAGGGGAGGAATGAGCAAGCAGCTGCATGGTACTTGGCTGCCAGCTGGAGTTAAACCATGACAACACTAGCGTTGTCCTAGTGCTTCTGCTTCTTACAGCTCTGGCTGGTGGACACTTGGGCTTGTTTTGGTTTCAGGTTGTTACAGCTCATAGAAGCTTCAACTGCACAGAGCGGCTCCAGCTGCAAGAACTTCCAGTTAATGGATGTTCAGGCTTGTTTCAGTTACAGGTAATTTCAGCTGCAGTTCCGAGACAACTTGACACTGCCGCTCCAGCCCAAACACTCCAGCTGCTAGATGCTCTTTTTAATTGATGCTCCCTCTTGTTACCAGCAATCTGAGCTTTTGGCAAGGTCATAAATCAATCACTGTCACAATTCTACATCGTCTAAATATTAACTTTATAACTGTTCCAGTGGTGGTACAAACCTCGAATAAAGAGCTGGGAAAAGCACATCTTTCCTATCTCAGACATTGAGTTTGGCCTCATACATGCCGGCATCCCTAAATTTGGGGAACAACGCGACCAGACCCTCACCTCTAGCACAGATCCATAAACCCTGCCCCTCTTCTTCCTGGCCCTAACACCCTCCCCACCGCCCTCCTCTGTCTTGTACCTGCCTGCCAAAAGTCCTTCCCTGAGCCTCCATTTTGGGGGCTGAAAATGGCCAACTAAGCCTCCATTTCCAAGTGCCAAAAATACAGCACTTGGCTGATTTGGTTTTTTTTTCCTGTGTCCCAGAAACACATAACTTAGCCTGCATTTTCAAGCACTGAAAACACAGAATGTAGTCTTTCTCTGAGCTTCAGAAATGCAGTGTTCACCCTGTGGCTCTGAGCCTTGAAAAACAGAGGAATTCAGCTGTTTTTTGTGGACTCAGAGAAAAACAACCAAAACCAAACCCGCAGCGTGTATCACGCATCTAAGTTTCAGCAAGTACTTAGCCTCCCTTTTCAAGTGCTGAGAAGGCAGGACTTCCCGAGTTTCAGAAACAGGGCTCTGCCGCTGCTATGGAGACCCGTGACCAGCCCCTAGAGCTCCTTTTCAAGGCCCTAAACCCGCAGCATTTTTCTGTTTTCAACAACAGACTCACCAGACGCAGTCTGCATTTCTAGTTCCCAAAACACAGCATGTAGGGGTTTGGGGGTTCCCCCCTCCCCAAGGCCCAAACCCACAGGACTTGGTCCATTTTCAGGGTCTGAAAATGCAGGACTTAATCTGGTTTTAAGTCCCAGAACCGCAGGACTCCCGCTCCGGTTCCGAGCCCCGCAGTGCCCACCCCCATTGCGAAGGGTGAAACCCCCGCGGCCACCGTGCGGTTCGAGCACCCAGGGCGCCATGCGGCACCGGGCAGGGGCAGCCCCCCCCCCCCCCCCCGGGAGCTGGAGAGGGGCACCCTGCCCTGCGCAAGCCGCTGCCGGACAGCACGAGTAGGGGGTCTCTACTGGACCGTAAGCCAGGCTTTACTGGGGCAGCCTCCCGCGAGGAGCCGTGCCTGGGCATCCCAGGAACAACGTTCCCGGCCGGGCATGGAAGGCACCGACCCCTCTCCAGGACATCCCTCAGGGGAAGAGACCTTCAGCGACATCCCCCTCCCTCAGAACGCCCCGCTCCAGGCGACCCCCTCCAGAGAGCCCCCCCGCCCCCCAATCCTCCAGGGACTCTCGGCCGCGATCGCCGCCGGAGCCTCGGGGGCCGCCGCTGCCCGACCCGCGCCGGGAGCGGGGCCAAGCGAGGGCGGGACGGGGCTGCCCCCGCTGCCCCCGCTGCCCCGGGCCCCGCCAGCAGCCCGCGCTGTCCCGGCCCAGCAACACTCACCTGAGGCGGGACGGTGCTCCCCAGCGGCGACAGGAAGGGGGAGGCCGCAGCCCCGCCAGGCTGCGGAGCGCCCACAGCCACAGCCGGCGCCCACAGCGGGGGCTGGGTCAGGCCGGAGCAGCCCCCCGCGCCGGGGGACAGCGCTGCCCGTAGGGTGGCGGCGGCCACCGCAGAAACACCGCTGGGAGCCGCCCCGGCCGCCGAGGAAGCCGGGGGCAGCCGCGGGGACAGCCAGGGGACCCCGCGCGCGGCCCACGCCCCGCCCCCCGAGGAAGGTGCCCCCTCCCCCCCCAGGAAGGTGCCCCCGTGGCAGCTGCAGTGGGGCACGTCGGGGGGCACAGCCCTCAGGGGGGCCCCCCTCGGGAGCAGCGCTGCAGGAGCCGCCGCAGAGACCAACGCCAACACTGCGGGGGCACCAAGAAAACACGAAATACAACCGGACAAACCAAGATCAACCAAGCCCGGAGGGAAAAAAAAAATCTCCCCCGGCAGGCACGGAGCAAACAAGGCTGTTCCGGCCCTGCGGAGATGACCCCTCCTCCTCACTGAAGCTGAAGTCAAAACAAGGCTGAGGGGAAATGGCAGGGACCCTTCCCCACCCGGCACCTGAGCGCGTTTTCCGTTCGTGGCAGCCCCAGACTCCTTGGCTGTGCCCAAGTAGCGGCTCTCAGGGGTGAGGGAAGGGCGTCACTGTTCTAAACCCTCGGCCATTCTTCTCCCCATCACTTATTCAGGAGCTCCTGCAGCTTGGGGAAGGAGAAGCCAGAGGCAGAGCCAAGGCACAGGGCCCACATTCATGTTCAGCCACCGCCACGATGAGGCACCCGCCCTGGGCAGGGGTCTGCCGCAGGGCCGAGGGTCGCTCAGCAGGTGCCCCCAGTCTCTGTGTCTCTCCCATACAGGGAGCCCCAAGGCACCAGCCCTGTTGCGGTGCCCTGCAGCCATCACTTGGGCTTCAGTGCATTGTACAAAGGAGGCAATAGGCAGCCATGAAATCCCGACCTCTCTTCCCTTCCCTGTTTCATACGAGGATTTTCTATTTGCTCAGGGAGCGGAGGGCTGGGGGCGGTATTTCTTGGATGATTTCAAGGGAAGCCTTCACACGGCTGTCCAGTTATACTGGGTTGTTACCCATGTTCCCACAGAGCAGGTCGCAAAGCGTGAACGTGTTAATGCTGCCGGGTCATCTCCTGCCATTTTCTCTCCTGGGAGCAGGGGGCATAGGTCTGTCTCAGTCAGACCCCAAAGAGCAACCTTGCCATGGGCTTGCCATTCTGCCAGGAGGTTTCTTTGCCAGCCACTGCAGGGCCACCCCTTCACAAACCCTGCCCTGCGTGCAGCCAGGGTGCCCCAGGGACTACAGAACCGAGGCCAGGATGGATCCTGGGGCAGCAGCCAGCTGGCACGTCCTTGTCTGGCAGAGCAAGTCCACCGGGACAGAGGGTGTACAGGAGGCCGGGGGGGATCCTTCTGGAGGATGGGAGCAAGCAGGGGTACTGCAGGCATGGGGAAGGAGGAAGGTGTGAGCAAAAATAATGGGTTGGAAGGAGTGGGTTTGCTTTCCAAAGTGTGATATGTTGCAGCTGGAGCAGGGCCAGGCCCTGGTGGGGGGAAGGCAGGTCAGAGAGGCAGATGTGCCTCTGGGGTCGTACAGGCTCCAGGATGTGGGGCACAGTCGGGTCAGGACCTTCTGGCTCCCTCTCCCTGAGGGGTGATGGTCTGCCAATGGATGCAGCAGAGCCTTGCCTCTTCAAGAGGCTCCCGTTGAGCTCCCAAGCCCAGGCTGATCCTCTCCTTTGGGGTGGGGGGAAATCTTGCACAAGCTGGAACGCGCCCAGTCCTGCATCCTGATGCAGGGCCTGGCTGCCCAGGGCTGTTTGTGGACCCCAGATCCCGGGGGACTGACATTCACACATGTCCTGAGAGCAGAAAATGCCCAGGGGCAGAGCAGGCTCTTGGCCTTGTGGGGAGCGCCAGCCAGGGGGTCAAGCAGAGGGAGGTTGGGGGGGTTAGTAGTGTAAAAATAACATAAACTACCTAGAAATACCTGAGTCTGGCAGGTCCTGGCTCTTCCGTGCAGTAATTTGGATAAAACACGTTCTACTTTACAAAGAGGGGTGCAAAGGTTTCCAAACGAGGCCCCTGTAACGACACTGCACCAAACGGCTTGGAGAAATCCAGATGGGTAGAGGGCTGCCTCTGGGACAGGGGTCTGCAACTGGACTCATGGCCAGGAGCTGCCAGGACCACCCCCCCATCCGGGGGTGCATCCTTGCTTCTGGCAGAGCGCTGAGCCCAAGGGCCACAAGACTTCCCCGGCAGAAGCTGTCCCCGCTTGGGGCACCAGCAGGAAGGCACCAAAGGGGCGCTGGGGTCTGGCCAGGCACGCTGGGCGCTTCTGTCTCTGGGGGAAAGCAGGGTGTGCAGCCGAAGAGGGTTCCGCGTGGAGAGTCGGCCAAGTCACGACAATCACACCAATACGGCCACGTGCCGCGCCCGCTCCGTTCAGCAAACAGGTCATATTTGTAACCTAGACCGACCGCCCGCCCGACTTTACACACGGGTGATTGGATAGAAGTTTCTGGCCACGTGGGGCCCGTGTCGCTGATTGGCGGGCATGCTGCAGGCGCCTGGCCGCAGTGTGCCGCTGGGGGCGCGCTGACGCCGCGGTTCCCAGGACCTGCGCTGCACCTGGCTGCGTGTTTGTGCGCAGCTTGTTCTCACCCTGCTTGTCCCCAGGACAATTTAAAGCTGCTCTGCAGCTTCACCTAACAGGCCTGGGTTGTCCAACCCAGACAATGGTAACATATGTCCTCGGTCCTTTTAAAAAAAAAAATAAAAATCCCTCTACACTGTGATTCCTTCTATGGAGCAACCGGAATGAAACACGTTGTAAGATAAAAACTTTTACTAATGTATGTAAGATCTGAAGCGGGGTGGGGTGGGGTGGAGAATCAAAGATCCTGTGAAAGTGTTAAAAGTATTGGGGTGAGTTTGTACAAACCCCCGTACCCCCTCGAAGGTGCGGCTGAGTCATGCTGGATGCATGGCAGGGTGTTTGCTGTTTGCCTGCAAAGGCTGATATGTAAGAACACAGACTTAAAGCAACAAGGAGCAGATTTACATTCAGGGTAAGAAAGAGTTAAAACAGAAGTGCTGTTGCAGAGGCAGGCCTGTGTAACCTGCAGAGCAGGAAGAGCATCTCCTGCCCCGAATCCTTCTGAGGGTGAGGAGGAGGGAGCTGCTGTTGCTGACAACTGAGCAGAAGGACCTGAAAATGTTACCCCAATTGCTGCAGCGTTTGCAGTACAACAGGACCCGTAACGGCCCCTTTAGGGCAGGGAATGGGTCTGAGAAGAGTAAAGGTGCATGACTTTGGTGGAGCGATCCCCCATGCACCCAGCGCTGCCGAATAAAGAGAACCTCCGCTCGCCTGCATATTGCTGACTGATTCTTCAAATCAACACGCAGCCGCACTAGGTTAGCATGGCCGCAGCCGCAGCACTGGTAGGATGAGGGGTTCGCTGGAGGGCAGAGGTACCACTGGGAAACCAGCTGCACTCAAATCCACATGCCTGCTGTCCTCCCAAAAGGAGGCTGCTACAGGCTTCCTAGAAATCAGGAGTTGTCAGGGTCTGGGGCTGTAGCGACTCATACCAATCAATGCTCAGTTCATTTAACCGAGTGTAAAAGCCAGGCTGACATGCCATTGACCCCACGGATCCCATCACAAGCTTCTCATTAACGCTGGCTGCAAATACATGCTCTGTTTCCACGGGTAGTCAAGAACATTAACATCTTTTCCAATGTAGCAGTATCGATTCATCTGCCCGCAGCAGGATAAAAGCTCGTGTCGCATGGTGCGTACAGAGTCATCTGCCCGGAGCTTGCTTTGGGTGTGGGTTTGTTCTAGGGCAGTTCTTGCAGATAATGCTGGTCCGTGCTGCTGGCCAGCTGGAGGCAGGGAGAGATGTGTGAATGGATACTCATACCCAGCTGGCAGGGAGCAGAAAGCCGTTATCTGCCTAACCAACGTGTGAGCGTGACCTCCTCTGCTGGGCAGAAACTGCAGGATTAATGGCATGCATGCGTGAGTGCTTCATCAGTTCATACATGAGCACCTGATCCTTTTACACATGAACGCCCCATGAAATTATGCATGAGCATCCAATTATTTCACACGAGTGCCCTGAAAGTTCATGCATTAGTGCCCAATTAGCTCACACGAGTGCCCAATTAATTTATACCTAAGTATTCAATTACTTCATGCGCAAGCACCCAATTTATCCATGCATGCACACTGAGATAGCTGATTAATTCGTGCCTGAGCAGCCATTTCTTGTCTGTACCCCATCAGCTCATGCACGAGTGCCCTTCTAGTACAGGTACGAGTGCTGTGGGGGACAGAAATGTCAGGGTCCAGGTCGCTGGGTGCATCACGTGATGAAAAGCCCGCTGGCAAGGGAAGCCCGCAGCCCGCTGCTGGGGTAGAGCTGAGGAAGGGGGGGAGCAGTGAGATGAGGTGCCCTGTAAGGAGCCATGCAATGAGATATTTGGGGAGGCTTGGGGGAGGAGAGGCTCCTGGGGAGATGCACAGCTGGAGACATGCGCCTGGGCGGAGATGCTCCACGTGCTGGAGGGGTTTGCTTCTGTGGGGTCTTGCAGCCCCTGGAGGACCCATGCTGGAGCAGCGATGGCAGCATGTAACCCCAACCTCCTGCTGGCTGGCATCTCCCTGCAGGAATGGCGATGTGCTGTAGGCAGCCTACAGCATTTTTGTTGTAGGAGATGGAGACTGAGGAGCAGGGGAGAAGTGTGTAGCTCGAGCTGAACCTGGAAAGGGGGAGGAAAAGTCTTTCCTGAAATGTTAAATTGCTTATGGTTTTGGTTGTTTGGGCTTTTTTTATCTCAATACCTGATTCATTAATTAGAAGTCTGTGTTAATTGGCAAATAAGTATCATGTTAATTGAAAATTCAGCAAGTTGAGACCATTGGGCCAACAACACCTTGCTGTTCACATTGCTTGTGCTGAGCCAGCACATCACACCCCTTCCCCATGCTTTGTCCTCCCCAAAGCTGCAAGGACTAAATGCCTCTTTGCTGCCCTGAAGGGACCAAACTGCTGCCCCTGCCCGGGGATCTGGCAGGGCCTTGGTGCCACAGTAACACTCCTGCCCTGACTGACTGGACGGCTATGAGACAGGCAGGAGGGGAGCTGCCACTTCTTGCTGCAGGGTCATCTCAGGTGCTTCTTCACTGAAAATTGGTTCTTTTCAGGAGCATCAAAACAATGTTCAGGGTCTTTATTGCAGGGCAGCCCACAAGCATCCCTCCTGCCCCCCCAGAGCACTGAGGGGCTGAGAAACATAGTCCAACAGGGCGTCACTGCATCTGCTCAGCCCTTGGGAAAAGGCAGAAGTGCCTTTCTCTGCCCGTGTGCCCAGCACTTGCCTTTTGCTTGTAAGAGTTCAGTACTGACCCCATCTCTTGCCATTGCTTTTTTCAAGGGCTGCACTAGAAGCCATTTTCTTTATTCCTGCCCACAGGAGCTGGGGAGGTCTCTAGTGCGTGTGGTTTCTCTTGCAGCATGGGGCTGGGCCAGGTGGCAGCAGGCATCACTAGTAGGTGACAGGCTTTCATAACCGGAGCTCACAAACACTTCGCCTTGGCTGATCCAAACAAATAAGGTGTCCACTCTCTTCTCCTAGTCGACTGACTGTGCCCTGGGTATGTCCGGTGTCTCTGTGTCTCAAGTGACTGTATACTAGGCAAGTTTTAAACTGTGGTTGCAAACCAAAACTTCCAGGTGACTATATTGACACAAACTGCATATTAGACTACTGATGTGATGCACGTAGGCTCTGACTTCACTGTACGCAATTGCCTCACTGTCACAATCTGCCATCCTGCCATATTTATGCTTCCCAGCTGAGGTTTAGGGGGGGATGTGCACTGCAGAGCGTTGTGGTGAATGGGGAGAGAGAGAAAAATACAGGTATGTATTCACATCAGGTCAGCTACTTCTTAAAAACCATCCCAAGAAAAACTCTGGCTTTAATTAAATGCAAAACAGACTTTTTCCTCTTTCAGGAAGTGAAACAAACTGCCTTGACTCGCTTGGTGTTTACCAGGAGGTAGGAACACACCAGCAGGCAGTGACTGTGCTTCCAAGGGGATCCGGTCCTCGCTTGGACAGACACTCTTTGGGCAGAGACGAGGAGGCAGAGGTCCATCCACACAGCTGCCCACCTACCATGCCTGCAGCTTCCCTGGCATTCCTAATGCCTGCAGGGCAGGGGCAGAAATGGCATGGGGTGTGCAGGAAACCCCAGCTCTTCTTGGCCAGCAGTCAAGGGCTGGGTGGGATACCCCCAACACTGCACTGGGCAATTGCTAGATGCATTGAATAGCTGAACGCCAGTCACACCAGTATGCCTGCCTCAGAGAGCTGGGTGTGGGCTTCTCTGGGACTCTCTTCACTTGGTCGCTGGGGAAGGTAAGACATCCCCGCTGGCTTAAGTAGGATCTGTTTCAGGTCACCTCTAAATTCCTGAATATGTCAAGGGGGAAAACAATTATAATTTTTTTTCATTGCAGGTGCTTTGCTTGGCAGTGTTTAGTAACTTTCTGATTTTCAACAATTCTCTCCCCTGGGAAACTGAAGGATTAAACAGCTATGATTTTCCCCAAGTTTTACCAAAAAATTCTAAGTCATATACACATTCCTCTAGTACTAGCAGAAAAATCTGTAGGCAAAAAAAAATAAATATGGAGCTGCTCAGGTTGCCCAAGCAAAACAGAAAGCAGAAGTAGAAACCCCAGCCACTTAGTCATCTGATTCTGAATTTATATCTTAGCCCCACAAACAATTACTTTGGCATTCAGCACAATCACGGGAGCAAGAAAAACCTGCGTGGGAGCGGAAAGAGCAGCTGGGAGTGCACAGGAGCTTCCTGAGGCAGATTCATCACCAATAAAAGATCCCAATTTTTCCATGCATCCTCGCAGAGACCGTGGTTGCCTTGTCCATCTGTATATTCCTGGCTCCCTGTGACCACTTGGATCCCAGTCTCCAGTCCTCCAGCACGTCACACCAGCTCTCCCTGCCACCAGGCTTTGCACTGAAGGAATGTCTGTAAGGGGCTGGGGCCACAGCAGCCCTCCCTCCTCAGCTGCCAGGAGAGACACAAACAGCAAGACTAGGAAAGCTGCTCTGCTTTTTCTTTCATTCCTTCTTCTTTTCTTTTTTCTTTTCAGCAGTACCTGGTCTCAGCAGTGGATTTACATTTGCTGGCACCAATACCTCATGAACTTGAAAACTTAACACAAGCCCCTCTTTCAACCATGGTATTAAAATGACCTTTTGAATTTTCCCCTTCTCACACATACAAAAGCTATTTTCTTTGCTTTCAAATGCATCAGAATTATATAACAGATTTAAGGAGGGAGTTTTTTCTTCATTGCAGGTAGCCATTAAGAGAATTGAACACGCTCACAGCGAAGAGGACAAGGAAGGCATCATCTCAAATGGACAAAATGAACCTGTGGTTTGGTTTCCCCCCTCTCCCTCAACACTGCAGCCTAGATCTTCACTTAAGCTTTAACAAGCTGATGATGTGCTTGGCTTCTCAAGGACAGATCATACTTTGCTTCACCTCTTTCAAAATTGGAACAGATGAGAGGTAGCTGATGGAGCAGTACCTGCTGGGGAATGCTCTTGTCCTGAGAAGGTGAGTACAACTAGGAGTCATGGGATGCTACGGTTCTTCTCCTGCACACTCAAGATGAGGGCATTAAAAGTCTTATCACTCACCAACAAACAAATTTTGGTAAAGAACCTGAAAAAGCCACTTGGAAGAACAGATGACCTCCAAACCATGGCACTGACCCTCTCCCTCAAGCTGTTTTTTTCTGACTATTGTTGAACTGTTGCATGATGCCACTGCAGGGTGTTGTGCAAAACTGCCCAAATGCTTCTCTTCTAAATCCCAGTTGCTCTTCTAGTCCCAGTGCAGAATGTTTTAAAATCATAGAACCATAGAATCATTTAGGTTGGAAAGGACCTTTGAGATCATCAAATCCAACCGTTAACCCAGGACTCACAAGTCCGTTGCTAAACCATGTCCCTGAGCATCGCATCTACGTCTTTTAATACCTCCAGGGATGGTGATTCCACCACCTCCCTGGGCAGCCTGTTCCGGCACTTGAAAATGTCTCTTAAGGTAGCAACACAGGGAAGTACATTCAAAAAGTTAAGGGTTTGACTCAACCGCATGCTGTACATCTTCCAGGAGACTTTGTACACCCAAAGCCTTGCAGATACCTGGCATCCATCGAGCGCTCATAGCCCATAAACATTACACCAGCAGAACGAGCTCCCACTGGTAATAACCCACACCGAAGGCACTACCTTACTCGCACAACTGTAACTTCCCAAACAAACTTATTTTACAGAGGCTGTTTCTACTAACATTTTTCTGAGAATAAATGAGGGATATTAGGAATCTTTTCATGCCTTTTATTGCATATGTTTAAAATGTTAAAATGCCATTGTTCCACATCTAGGGTCCGACGTTTTTCTGAAACCACTGCAGAAAATAGATGAAATTTAGTCCTGAAAAACAAACCCCTCTGACACCTCTGTTTAGCGTGTTTTCCAGTTACACAGTGAAAAAAACAACGAAACAAAAAAATCAGTAGGCTATTAGGCTTACTATAGTTTTGCCCATCTATTTCTGCAGTACAAATCCATGAAATGTTACAAACAGCAGAAAGTTGCTGAGGAAATTAGTTTTCTTATAAGCAGTTAGCACATGGGTTTATGTGCAAAAATGGTTCACAGGCTGGTCCTTGTAAAAGAAATACCAGATCTTCAGCATTTTTTTCTATGCTCAGACTTTCAAAAAACTGAGAAAGGTTTCCATGAAGATGTAAAGGAAATACAGCAAAATTATTCATGACGGCTGCAATAGTTCTCCTACGTGTTTTAATAGTCATCCTTCTCCTAGTTATGGCAGTAATCCTGACATGAACTTCTAGGATCTCATTGGCTTCCACCCCTTGTGTAGTACCAGCCCCGAGAGCAGCTCGGAAAGCCCAGTGTCATTTCTGTCCAGGACAAGCACCGTGATGCAACTGCAGAGGTGGAACAACCATATTTCACACGCCTTTGCCCCAGACCTGCACAAACCCCACGTAGGGACAGCTCGTCACTTTGGCCAGATAACAGCAAGTGTCATAATTTTCCAGTTGCTTCTCTGTCAAAAGAGAAATTTTGGGCCAGCCAGTGATACTGACCTGATTCAAAAACAACTAGGTCATAGAGAAACCTAATCATCATGTATGTCTGTCCTCAAATGTCTTTAGAAAAGTCTTCCTTTTTTAGACGCTTCTGCTCCTCGTAACTTCATTTTCAATTTTGCTATCACACTATTGGAGCGGAAACATACACAAAAATAATTGTTTAGAATATCACCTCAAAGAAAAACACTGACATTTGTGAGAAACCACCTGCTCAGTACAACCCAGCTCTTTCACAGCTGCCAGTGCTTCAGCTGCCGGTTGCTTCCCTGCCTCTTTGCTTTACCCCAGTGATTTGCAGCAACCAGGGCAGTTCTGCAAGTTTGCTTACCTACCAGATAATTATCTTCAGCAGACGATGACAACCAACCCCATTGTTTCCTGTTAAAAAGTGAGTGCTCTGGAGACATGCACACACAGGGTGCTATTTTGTAATTACTTGCAATTACCTGCTGTAGGAGGCGGCTTGCTGGAAGACCTCTGCAAGCAGAAGGTAACAGCCAGTGCAGCCTCCTTGCACCCATCACGATCCCATTATCTCACAGGAGTTCTAAACTTCAGCAGTTAGGGGAATACCCTGTGCTTTGTTCAATGAGGAATGCTGAGATGCTCCTGTCAAGTATGCCTTCTGGGTGATATATCCATTATAAATAATTCAAATCTCAAAATCGAGTCTGACTTGTGAAGCGTAAGGGAATGCAAGCCCTTTGCATGTCCCTCTGTAAAGTTGCCCTTTGACTGCGTATTTTCTCCCACTAAAGGAGTGAGTGCACTGTAGACTTAGGTCCCCAAGCAACTGAACCAATCCTCTGCCAGCTACAGCTAAAACTAATTAAACAAAACAAAACAAAAAAAAAAAGGTAAGAAAAAAAGAAACCCAAACCCCTCTGCTACCACAGTTCCTGGGCAACTGAAATGGCCAGGTCTGTCCATGGAAGCATCCTACTCACTTGTTTTATTATCTTGTAAACCGAGACCATCAGCCTGACCAACTGATGCCGCCTGTTGGTACACACTGAAGTGCTCTTACCCCTCCCAGGAAGGAAAAATGCAAGTTCTGTCTCTAACTACAAATTGCTGGTTCTTTTTGAAGAACTACATTAACAATGCTACCTTACAAAAGGTGTGCAGGGAACTTTGCCATCTCTTAACTTAAAGCACAAGGTTAGAGTACTTGGGTGATAGACATTTGAAGTGAAAACTAGCCCTGGGCTTCCACAGATGTAGCACAGAACGGTGACAAACCCAACTCAACTACCCTCTTCCACCACTCTTAAGCAAGGCGGCATGGCGAGGGCATCATCTGCCAAAGGCGATTCCCGGCTGAGAAACTGCAAATTCCAATCTACAAGGCAGAAACCCCAAGGTCACTAGAAAACGTTCCTCCTCATTGCTCATGAGAGCCAAAACGGAGAACCAATTGGGCTTAACTTCCCGTACATCTGGAAACCACACAGCTCGGCTAAATAAAACACTTTGTTGCTCATGCAGTGAGAAAGCAAAGCTATGCAGCAACAATGACAACACAACGAGAGAAGCCGACAGCTCCTCTTTCCATCGCATTCGTCAGGAAAGTATTCAGACACCTGCTTTCATGAGACTTCAAAACAAAGTTTCATTTTTCTAAGGCAGTAAGCTAACCAAATTCAATACTCGCATGTTACTCGCTCTCCTTGCTAAGCTGGGTGTAGCCTTACCAAACACCCAAGCAGCAGTTGGTGTTGCGCAAGCTACCCCTTCCCCCCAACACAAGCTGCAGACAGTGTTCAGGGTGTCATCCAGCTGCAGCTTGAGAAACAAAAAGTTACCTAGGGATGTTCCGCCAGTAAGTCTATGCAGCAGAGCAGAGTCGCTTTCCATAAGAAGTTTATGCGCTGCTCAGGCTGTTCAGGGACACAGTAAGCCATCAAGAACAGGAGCTGCTTTCACAATCCAGCCTTACGTGCACCTACCATTAATACTTACTCGGCGTGCGCTGGACGTGCCCAGCGCAGAGGGGAAGCTGGACAAAATTATCAACTTCACATGTCACGGGTGAAGGAACAGAGACCAAGGACAAAAATTACATTCCTATAGTGAAATGCATTTGAGAACTTAGGCAAAGAATGAAAAATATAAGGGCTTAACACATTTATTACTAGTAACTGCTGGCATGTAATGTAGAATACGCTACAGTCTCCATATACAAAGAATTCATGGCAATTACTGGCCCAGCATGGCAAAGCACAAGTTAAATGGATGGAAGCTGAAGCAGCATGCACAACTGCCTCTCCACGCTTATTAAACTGTTCTGAGCATGTAAATCCACCTCATACTTGTT